>NC_079190.1:438517344-439117344 GCF_029499605.1 Hyla sarda
AAGGAGCTAAAAAAACGTCAAAAAAACTGTGAAAAAAACCCCAAAAGGATTAAAAAAAGCCAAAGAGAAAAACCCCAAGTGGAATAAGAATTTTGCGATTTCTCATTGATTTACAGCTAACATCTGGCCGCAGCCGAAAAAACGCCATGGGGCAGAATTGGCGTTTAACCCCTTAAGGACCAAGGACGTACCAGTACGTCCTTGGTCCTGCTCTCCTGATATAACGCGGGGTTACACAGTAACCCCGCGTGATATCACGGCGGGCCCGGCGTCATAGTGAAGCCGGGACCCGCCTCTAATAGCGCGCAGCGCCGATCGCCGCACGCTATTAACCCTTTAGCCGCGCGGCTAAAAGCGAAAGTTGCCTGCTAGCTCAGTGGGCTGTTTGGGATAGCCGCGGCGAAATCGCGGCATCCCGAACAGCTGACAGGACAGCGGGAGGGCCCCTACCTGCCTCCTCGTTGTCCGATCGCCGAATGACTGCTCAGTGCCTGAGATCCAGGCATGAGCAGTCATGCGTCAGAATCGTTGATCACTGGTTTCCTATGAGAAACCAGTGATCAATGATGGAGATCAGTGTGTGCAGTGTTATAGGTCCCTATGGGACCTATAACACTGCAAAAAAAAGTGAATAAAGATCATTTAACTCCTCCCCTATTAAAAGTTTGAATCACCCCCCCTTTACCAATAAAAAAAAACAGTGTAAATAAAAATAAACATATATGGTATCACCGCGTGCGGAAATGTCCGAATTATAAAAATATATCATTAATTAAACCGCTCGGTCAATAGCGTGCGCGCAAAAAAATTCCAAAGTCCAAAATAGTGCATTTTTGGTCACTTTTTATATAATTTAAAAATGAATAAAAAGCCACCAATAAGTCCTATCAATGCAAAAATGGTACCGTTAAAAACTTCAGATCACGGCGCAAAAAATGAGCCCTCATACCGCCCCATACACTGAAAAATAAAAAAGTTATAGGGGATCAGAAGATGACAATTTTAAACGTATTAATTTTCCTGCATGTAGTTAGGATTTTTTCCGGAAGTCCGACAAAATCAAACCTATATAAGTAGGGTATCATTTTAATCGTATGGACCTACAGAATAAAGATAAGGTGTCATTTTTACCGAAAAATTTACTACGTAGAAACGGAAGCCCCCAAAAGTTACAAAACGGTGTTTTTTTTTTTCTTTCAATTTTGTCACACAATGATTTTTTTTTTTTTTTCATTTCACCGTAGATTTTTGGGTAAAATGACTGACGTCATTACAAAGTAGAATTGGTGGCGCAAAAAATAAGCCATCATATGGATTTTTAGGTGCAAAATTGAAAGAGTTATGATTTTTTAAAGGCAAGGAGCAAAAAACGAAAATGCAAAAACGGAAAAACCCCTTAAGGGGTTAAAATTTTAAAAAATAAAAATAAAAAACAAGTAGAAACTTAGCCTCGGGCTGGTTTATACTTGCACCACCATTACGAACGGTATGTTTGTGCAAAGTCTCTGCTGCATTGCCTTGTCTCTTAAACGCTGGTCCAGAGGATGAGCTCCAGCTAGTGGATGATGATTCTGAACAGGGTAGTAAGACATGACAAGCAGACATCTCCTTTAACAATTGTTTTTATCCTTCACAGTGAAAGGAAAAGATCAAGACAAGCCAGATGTGAAAGTATTTAAAGGTAATGCTGTTACTTCATTGTTGTAGACTGAAGCATCTCCTATATATACTTCCACCTGCTTGTTGCTGTCCACATGTAGTGTAAACACTGCCATTTGTTTGCTTTACTCTTTGTGTTCTGTTTTATTATCCTTTGGTTCCTAAGACTATAATGTATTTATATGTATATTTGATCTGTTAGAATAACAATTTAGTTATCTATAATAAGACTAAAATTCAATCTTTTTTTCTCCTAGACATAACACCAGCACCAGTACATTCCCCGTCAAGAAGTCCGAAGAATAATGCCTTGCTGGAGGCTGCTGGACCAAGCCATGTGGCTATCAATGCCATATCGGCCAATATGGACTCTTACTCAAGCAGTAGGACTGCTGCGCTCAAGAAGCAGCCAATTTACATGGAAGCTACACATTTTGGAGACCTTGGTATGAAAGTGCTTTTGGCTTTAGAGTGCTGAGCTGAGAATATACACATGAATTATGTAATTTGTGTGTGTTCTTGCAGTCTTGCTTCAATTAGGTTTTATTTAGCAACTTCTTAACTGGACAGGTTTAAATGGACCGTGAAGACTGCTGATCAGTGATGTATGTATATGTTTAGGGGAAGGTTTTCACATACTTAAACTTGTTTTCCTCATTTATTTTTCCCAGGCCGATCGTGTCTGAACTATGAGTCCCAAGATGCAAAGTCAAGCCTTTCAAAAACTCTTGAACAAGTCCTACAAGACAATGTGGCTCTCCCTTATTTTATTCAGTTTATGGAGCTCCGCAGGATGGAACATTTAGTGAAGTTCTGGTTGGAGGCTAAAAGTTTTAACTCCACTACCTGGTCCCGAATTAGAGCATACAGCTTAAATACAGTTAAGCACAGCACTTTGGCAGAGCCCGTGTCATCGTCTCCAAAGCGGCCAGATCAGTCAGCAACATCCCCTCCTGCTTCAGTGATTCAGCAGGCCCAAGATTGCTCTAAAGTTCCACAAAATACGTCCAGGTTGAAAGTGTTGGGTTCTTTAGCAAATCCACACAGTGCTTTACATCATTCACAGACTAAACAGAAGAAACAAAGCACGCTGGCTATTGAGCTAGAACTGTCTACAGATGAGACCTTACTCGCTTTTGAGCAGTCTTCCATGGTTCATGCATCAAACAGGGATAGCCCAATACATGAAGGGCTAGTTGACATGTCCCAGAAACTAATGAAGAGTAAGTCAATTTCTGGACATGCAGATTGTTCTGTCTTTTAGTGTAGTATGCATCACATAGTTTGCAGCTATCCTGAATGAAGGGGCTTTAAGTACCGACTGACTTATTACATTAGTAGCAACAAAATAAGGGAAGTTTGCTGTCTGTAAAACAATCTATAGATGAATGGATGCATACATAGATGTAGTAGTTTACAATATCTAGTTATGGTGAAGAGCCATCTTCAGCAGCTTTGTACACTTAAGGCAGAACGCCAGCCAAAATTACCTTATCCCCCCGCGATCTCCGTAACGGGTAGACAGCACACGCTCCATTCATTTCTGTGGCCCGAAGTGACCAGAGCGTCATCGGCGCTCCCATAGAAATGAATGGAGCACAGTGCTGTCTATTGGTAGATGACATGCGCTCCACACTGAGAGTCTGGGTCCCGTTCAGGATATCGTGGGGGTCCCAGTAGTCGGACCCTGTGCGATTGGAGTTAATTTTGTATGGAGTTCTTTGACTGCCACTTCATTTAGGGAAACAAGGGACTCCTGTTCTTGTGATTGGGTCTGGTGTCCCAGTGGTCTTACCTCCTCTGATCAGATACTCAATGCCTATCCTGTGGATAGGTGATGAATGCCTATCCTGTGGATAGGTGATGAGTTGTAATCTTGAGATAAGCCCTTTAGATGTACTTCCTTAAATGATCTTTAGCTACTTCCCATTGTACTTGCTTTATTAATGGTTAAAGATAAGGGTACAGTTTTATTTTACGTACAACTTCACCTCTGAGATCTGTAGCAGCAGGCAAAGTATAGGCCCATATACACAGAGCTTTATCGATGTGGTAAACAGAGATAGTGACATTCAACAAGAAAAGAAAGTGGCACTGATACCTTAATATACGCAGCCCACCGAGATGGATCAGGAACAGCAAGGCAGGTAACCAGATCAATCCAGGTGCGGCGGTGCTAGGACAACAACAATAACAATCAACAATACGAAAAACCTAAAGCAAAAACAGGCGTGCTGCACTCGCCACATAGGCACTGGTTATTCGGCTCCCATCTCAGGCTGCTCCTCCGGACTGATTGACAAGGTAGCGTGATGCTACCTTGTCAATCGGTCCGGAGGAGCAGCCCGAGATGGGAGCCGAATAACCAGTGCTTATGCGGTGAGTGCAGCACTCCTGTTTTTTTTTTTTTTTTCAGTTTTTCTTATTAGAGATGGTGACAATAGTTGTCGTACTTAAATGAGGAACTTGAACTGTGATAGCAGATAAATACATGGTTGTCTGAGTTAAAGTATAGTCCATTGCATGTTCATTGCATGTATGCACCTCCGCTAGTTGGTAATCTGACATGGACATGCACTGCTGTAGTTTATAGGCAGAATGAGTGGTCTGGTCATTTAGAGCCTCCTGGTGCACAAATTCTAGCAGACCCAACAATATAGTTTTTTGAGGTGTTTTTGCTCTTCTCTGATGAATGATGATGCAAAATTTTTGGTGTTTTAAGGGATTTGTGGTGTTGACTTACTCCCCTTTCTTCATTCAGAACATATTCACATATATATGAACCTATATGTGCTTTGGCCTAAGCTAAACAAAGGTGGATTGCCAGCTTTAGGCTTCTGCAGGTAAAACTAGGAGATGCAGAGTTTGTCCATAAAACTGCAGTTATGCTCTCTGAACCAAAGTATTACAGAAAGGAGGCAGATATGTTTAAAAGACTATATAAAATTGTAATTGGAGGTATGCATTAAGTACATTTTGCATGGATAGGAGGAATGGGTGTACATTACTAATTATAAATTATAGTCTTATTTTGTAAATGGACCTTGACTCTTGTAATAAGGGTTGTAACCCTTATCTTTCATAATTGACCATAATGATGCAGGTGGATACTCCTTTCTGCCTGAGATCCAGCAACTATATTACTGGCAGAAGCTGCTGGATGGCGTTGCGTATTGAAGTGTGCTGGTACAAGTGAACATCCCGTTCTGATCTTACAGTATGTTACATGGGATCATACTGGGAATACAAGTTATGTTTATCTCTGGCAGCTACTTCCCTTTACATTTATCTGTATTTCCTGTTGATCTGCATTCTAGGTGAATCAATTTACAGAAATTCTTTAGAATGTATTTAGTTCCCTTTATGGGTGCAGTTCAGTATTAGAGCATATTACATATTCAGATGACAAGTAATGTCTGTGCCAATTGAAAGTGCTATTACAGCCTTGTACAGTTATGACCCATCCATAGAATACATTATACATTTTTTGATACATGGGATGAGAATAGTACCTGTGCTACCACCGGTGAACGCCTATTCACTTGGTTCATAACCAATATGCCCTTCACAGTTTTACACCTTTTGAATCCTCAAGTTTATTTTCAGAAGTTTAGAAGGAGGTGGTAACAAGCTTCTGAAGTGCCACAGCCTGGTGTTCCTCCTTGCTTTCCCTTACTTCCTAGCCCCCCGCCCAATGATGTAGAGAACTCGTCTAGCAATGAAGGAGGGGCTGGACGGTGGGGGCTAGTAAGGGGATATGCCAGGCGTGACACTTGAGCCGCTCTGCTCCACCTTTATGACACTTGGGGGAGGATGCTCAAAACTTGTACAGTGGAGCAGTTGCCCTTAGCAACAAATCTGATTTAAAAAGACCTTCGTAAAATGAAAGCTAGAATCTGACTAGTTGCTATGGGCAACTACTCCACTGTTCCTCTGCCCAAGTTTTGCTAAATCTCCCCCTTGGCTAAGAAATATAGAGAGGATTTTATAGGTTTGGCCGCCATCTTCTCCAGGAAAGCTGTCAGATTACCTTTAATTCACAAAGGTAGAAACTGACTTTCCAATTGCTTTTTTTTTACTCCTCCATGTATATACATTATGGGGGAGATTTATCAAAACCTGTCCAGAGGAAAAGTTGCCCAGTTGCCCATAGCAACCAATCAGCTCGCTTCTTTCATTTTTAACAAGGATTCTGCAAAATGAAAGAAGCAATCTGATTGGTTGCTATGGGCAACTTTTCCTTTGCACAGGTTTTGAGAAATCTCCCCTGATTTATATAAATTAGGCATTTTGGCAGTCAAGGAAACTCTTCTATAAGACCTGCATACAGCCTTACATCTCAGCTTTTCTTTTTTTTTTGTTATGTTTCTTCTGGAGGTTATTTATAGTTGTTCGCTGTGTTTGCTTCCAAAATAATGTTCAGTGACTCGCCAATCTTCAGTTCCTCAGGAGACCCTAAAGGGAATGTCGCTACTAAATATAACATTTCTCTGTAAGATCAGGTAAAATGTAACCATTTTCCAAGCGGAGTAATATTATAGAACTGCGCCTGTTTCTAGATATTGCTGTAAAATACTTGTTATAGTGCCCCCTGGAATTCTCATGAATTCCTTTAAAAAAAATCTACCTAATGTGTCTATCTCTGAAAAGACTCCAGTGCCCTGATTCTTTTTGCCCTCTACGGGTACGTTCACACGTACGCAGATTTGATGCACAGGATTTTCTGCTGCAGATTTCAATGTAAACTAAATGACTGAGCACAGCTTCTAATCTGCAATTACAAATCCTGCACATTAAATCTGCGCAGGATCCTGTACGTCTGAAAGCACCCTACCAGTGTTTTCCAAACAGTGTCTCCAGCTGTTGCAGAACTATAACTTCCAGCATGCTGGAAGTTGTAGTTTTGCAACAGCTGGAGACACACTATTAAGAAAATACTGGCCTATACAAAAGCTTGAATCACTTTAGTGAACTAATATCTTTTCATGGGACAACCTCTTTATAAAGAAAAGCTGGTCCAGCTTCTCTAGCCTACTATTATTGCTGGTAGTAGTCCTTGTGGTGTGTGACTGAGCTGGATTAGTTAAAGGGAGAGATGCTTTCTGACCACTCACTGAACTTGATCATAGTGAGGGGCATTTACTAATCTTTAACTATGTAGTCTGGTTTTAACCTTGTTTTTTTTCTATTTCATTTTTGACTATGTGCGACAAATTTACTAAATTGTTGCACGGCGTTAATAAATTTGGCACACGTAGGCAAAAGTGGGAAATTTACTTCATGTAGTAGAAAAAAATAGTCTGTTCCTTTTTCCTGCTGTCTGAAAAGGTTTGGCTGCTAGGTTTCCTTCTGGATCTTTTGTTTTTGAGTTTTTTTTTTTTAGCTTTTTCACCACATCTAAATAATTCAATAACTAAATTGTAGTCATGGCTCAGAATAGTGGTAAACAGTGTTTAGTGTGTGTGTTTACATTTTTTTAACACTGTTTTTTCTCCCTAAATGTACTTTACTCTTTTTTTTTTTTTTTCTTTTTTTGTTACTTCTTCTACAGATCAGTGTATCCTGTGGACTCCTTCAGATTCGGTGGACTACTTCGACGACCAGCGTTTTTCTTTGCTTGATGTTAATAAAATGGTTAACGAGGGCTTGTTGGGGAGTGTTTTTTTGTAATAATTTTTTTTTTAAACCTGTTGTGTTTTTTTTTTTTTTACTTTACTGGACAGGCTTAGTAGTGGAAGCTGTCTTACAAACGGAGTCCATTACTAAGCTGGGCTTAGCGTTAGCCACAAAAACAGCTAGCGCTAACCCCCAATTATTACCCCGATACCCAACGCCACAGGGGTGCCGGGAAGAGACGGTACCAACAGGCCCGGAGTGTCAAAAATGGCGCTCCTGGGCCTAAGTGGTAACAGGCTGGCATTATTTAGGCTGGGGAGGGCCAGTAACAATGGTCCTCGCCCACCCTGGTAACGTCAGGCTGTTACTGTTTGGTTGGTATTTGGCTGAGAATAAAAATAGGGGGGACCCTATGTGTTCTTTTTAAATATTTATAAAAAAAAAACGCATAGGGTCCCCCCTATTTTTATTCTCAGCCAAATACCAACCAAACAGTAACAGCCTGACGTTACCAGGGTGGGCGAGGACCATTGTTACTGGCCCTCCCCAGCCTAAATAACGCCAGCCTGTTACCGCCTAGGCCCAGGAGCGCCATTTTTGACGCTCCGGGCCTGTTGGTACCGGCTCTTCCCGGCACCCCTGTGGCGTTGGGTACCGGGGTAATAATTGGGGGTTAGCACTAGCTGTTTTTGTGGCTAACGCTAAGCCCAGCTTAGTAATGGACTCCATCTATAAGACAGCTTCCACTACTAAGCCTGTCAAGTAAAGTAAGGAAAAAACACAACAGGTTTTCAAAAAATTTTATTACAAAAACACTCCCCCACAAGCCCTCGTTAACCATTTTATTAAAATCAAACAAAGAAAAACGCTGGTCATCGAAGTAGTCCACAGAATCCGAAGGAGTCCACAGGATACACGGATTTGAAATGAGAAGGGGAAAAAAAAAAGGGTTAGTACATTTATTATCACCTGCTCACACATCTCCCGCCCCGCACGACTTCAACTGCCAGCATGCCCTTACAGTAAGGACATGCTGGGAGTTGTAGTTGTGTGGTGCAGGAGATGTGTGGGCAAGTGACAAGCTTGTCCCCTGCCCCCAGCTGCAGGACTACATCTCCCAGCATGCCCTTACAGTAAGGTGGGGCGGAGGCCGGACCCAGTGATTCCCAACCTGGGAGTTGTAGTTTTGCAACATCTGGAGGCACCCTGGTTGGGAAACACTGTTTTAGGACAGTGTTTCCCAACCAGGGTGCCTCCAGATGTTGCAAAACTACAACTCCCAGGATGCCTGGACAGCCAAAGGCTGTCCAGGCATCCTGGGAGTTGTAGTTTTGCAACATCTGGAGGCACCCTGGTTGGGAAACACTGTTTTAGGACAGTGTTTCCCAACCAGGGTGCCTCCAAATGTTGCAAAACTACAACTCCCAGCATGCCTGGACAGCCTTTGGCTGTCCAGGCATGCTGGGAGTTGTAGTCTTGCAACATCTGGAGGCACCCTGGTTGGGAAACACTGTTTTAGGGCTTGGGCAACTTACCAGCTTCCGTAGGATCCAGCGCCGCACGACATTGCCGCAAGACTATGCCGCGCAACGATCTCCGTCACCGATCGTCGCTGGAGCCTCGGAAGGGTAAGTGAACGTCTTCGCCGGTCCCCTTCAGCTGTTTAGTTTTGCAACAGCTGGAGGACTACAGTTTACAGACCACAAACCAGTGGTCTGCAAACTGTGGCCCTCCAGCTGTTGCAAAACTACAACACCCAGCATACCTTGGCTGTCAGGGCAGGAGCCCGGGCTGACATTACAGTGCAGCCGCCTTGGCTCCGCATACTGCCTCACTGCTACATTCACTTATGGGGACACTGATATACATCCCCCCCCCTTGTCTCCTGCCCGCTCCGCTCAGCTCCCACTGCTACAAGACTACAACTCCCAGCGCGTCCTCACTGTAAGGGCATGCTGGGACTTGTAGTCTTGCAACAGTTAGCAGACAGATGGGAGTTGTGTGGCGCTGGCAGGTGAGAGGGGGGGGGGGGGGGTCCCGGTAGCGAAGTGAGGGTAGCGGGGAGAAAGTATGTCGGAGCCCGGGCGGCAGTAGCTTTTCCTGCTCCATGTTGGAGCTGGAGTAAATTTAGTAAATTTTTACGGCCGTTGCGACTGTTTATTGCGCAGCTGCGACTGTCACAGTTAATAAATACCTGACCATTGCAAGTCAAAAATGCAAACTAGCGTAAATCAAGCGGGAAAAAAAAAACTTGACTTACTAGCTCTTGCTAGAGAAAGTCGCATGAAAAATAGGGTAGGCGCAATTGCGACAATTTAGCACCAAAAATAGTCAGAAAAAAAGGACTAAACCCCTTAGTAAATGCCCCTCAGTGTTCTGTTACAAACCCCTCTACGTTTTGTCCATACCCAGAAAAGTCTGATAGAAAATAGTGG
The DNA here is from genome assembly GCF_029499605.1 of Hyla sarda. Classification (NCBI taxonomy): domain Eukaryota; kingdom Metazoa; phylum Chordata; class Amphibia; order Anura; family Hylidae; genus Hyla; species Hyla sarda. Next base: position 438,527,055 of record NC_079190.1, read on the forward strand.
TCCTCCTTAGACATAACCTGTAAGGTGTGAATGCATGACCAGACTCAATCAGTCGGCAACCCAACCTAGATCAAGAAGAGAAGTGCTGCAAAAATAAGAAAGCGTCATCATATTTGACCCGTACCGGTCTTCTCAGGTGACATTTTTTGTGATAAGCCTCCCTGTGTTTGTATATGATTAAAGGCACTATTTCTGGCCATTATCTAATTTGTATATAGTATTTTTAGCAGATTTCTGCTCTGCAGGCTTCATCTATAATTTGCAGTTCTCCCAGAGTTGGGGCGAAGCTTACCTCCTCTCCCCTTCCATAGACTTGTATTGCTTGTCTTGCAGACACAGGACAAAGTTGAGCTAATTTTTGGAGTGGAATATAGTCTCAAAGGAGAAGAAAAATAAAAAGCTTGATAATTTTTTTTTTTTCCTGTGAAGAGATATTACAAGGTTTCTTGTATTCACCTCTAATAATCTATGCAAAGTTTCATAAAAAAATGACATTGCCTATTAAACACCTTGTGGTAGTCATGCAGTGAAAACTGTACTTATTGTCATTTATCACTTGCAGAATATTCTACACAGTCTATTCTTATTTTGGTTAATGCTTTTTTTCTTTGCAGGTATAGAACGAGATGCTGTAAACACTTTCACCAAATACATTTCTCCGGATGCTGCTAAACCTATACCGATCAGTGAGGAAATCAGGAGTGATATTGTCGGTAGGTAATCATTAAGATTATTATATTATGACATTTTTTTGTAGGATACATTCACATGCGTTGCAATTGCATTAGAGAATTCTGTGGAAATGCCTATCGCAATCAAACAGGTCAATTTTCATGCGGAAGAATTCTGCAGCATGTGGATGTTTATTAAAATCTTATTCACGTGCATGGTACTAGAGTGAATCTCTGGATTGGAGTCGCTGGCGCATATATATATAATTATAATCTTATGTAGCAACTTTCTAATATTTATGAAGAGCCACCAAAGCAGTGATGCCACAATAACAAAATGTTGAGTTGTAGGGGATTTCTTAATCTCTACAGCATATTTGAAGGTGACAATCTATATATATATATCTATATCTATATATGAAACTCAACGTGTGTGTGTGTATGTTCCAGCATCACGTCCAAACGGCTAAAGCTATGAACATGAAACTTGGCACACTTGTTACTTATTTGTCAACAATAAACATAGGATAGGTGATTTAACCCTTACTCACCCCCATTTGCCAGGGGCGGGGTTTATGTTTAAAGTCTCATACAAGTCAATGGGAAATATATGTTACTGCATAACTTCCAAAGGGCTGGAGATATTTCGATAATACTTGGTCACATGTTACTTATATGTCCACTTAAGATATAGGATAGTTAATTTAACCCTTAACTACCCCCCATTTGTGAGGGTTGGGGTTTTAGTTTAAAGTCCCATGCAAATCAATGGGAAATGTATGTTCCCACATAATTTCTGTACGGCTGGAGATATTTCAATACCTGGTACACATATTACGGGACGAGATAGGAGGTCGGGATATGACAACAATATATGAGGACGGGATATGAAGGCAAAAGCTTCCTCCTTTGTTTATTTGCCTCCCCAACAAGGATTAGGAAGGAAAAACCGGGCCATGCCGGGTACTCAGCTAAAACAGCCTTTAGTCCGAATCACTACTAGAAAGCCATGGACAACAACATACTGACAGCATAGTGACTACCCTCTCTGTCATTAAAGTGTACTGGTTGTGGAAAAAAAAACCTTTGCGATGTCTTAGAGTGTTTAGATCTTGACCGATGAGAGGCCGGGAGAAGTGCACACTTAGCGCATTCTCTCCCCTCTTTGTGTCATATGATCAGGATAGACCCATTATGTCTCATAGGCACAAAGCCTTCCCCGCTTGTTTTCGGTGTCGGTCAGGGTCTGAACACTGAGGCCTCGACCAGTGAAAAAACATAACATATCTTTAGGCCATGTCAAAAATACTTTTTCTGACAGATACAACAGAACCAGCATCCAGTGAGACTTTTTTTCTTCTACTCTGGCCAATAAATAGAAGCGTTGTGCTTATATGGAATACCATATTTAGAGCTTATGACTATAAAGATTGTGAAAATAAACAAACACATCAATTAGTTAGTCCCTTTTTGATATGTTTTGATAAGCTATTGTCAAGACTCTCAATGTTATAACTGGTTGCATGTTATTATTTGCAGCAAAGATCTGTGGCGAGGATGGCCAAGTGGACCCAAACTGCTTTCTTACTGCACAGACCATAGTATTTAATGCCATGGAACAAGAGTAAGTTATCGAGCGATCTTATTTTATTTTTAAATATTATTGCTACACTCTGGTCAGTGTGATATTTGCCATCCTACTGGTAAATCGCTCAACAATTGCCAGCCATTAACTCCTTTCTCTGTGCTCACATTGACTAGACATGATGAAATAAGGTTAATTTGCTACATTGCTTTCACACTTTAAAGCAGAATGGGGGTGGGCAGAGAAGTGTGTCCACTGTCAAAACGTGGCATCTTATGAACCTGTTTCCAGTTTGATAGGCACTATCCATGTTACTAGGTTAGAAGATGGATTTAATCTTTCCTTAAAGGGGTACTCCGGTGCTTAGACATCTTATCCCCTATCCAAAGGATAGGGGATAAGATGCCTGATCGTGGGGTTCCCGCTCCGGTCCTGTGATTGACAGTAATCAGACCCGGAGCGAACACTCTTCGGGGTCTGATTTTAACTGGGTGCGTCGTGCAAGATCACGAGGGTCCCCAGCGGCGGGACCCCCGCGATCAGGCATCTTATCCCCTATCCTTTGGATAGGGGATAAGATGTCTAAGCGCCGGAGTACCCCTTTAACCAGAGAGGCACCACTCACTGAGGTGTCTGGTAGCAGCTTATTCATCTCTCTCCACTGAGAAACACATGCATGGTCAGACAAACCTTGCACATTTGTGTGTGGGGTGTCTGAAAAGTAGCTTTCAGCCAAGAGTATTTGGCTGACACCCAGTTTTTGCACACCTGTAGAAATGATGTAAAATAAGCATTGATTATTAAAACAGCTAGGTTTATGCTGGCCACTCTTAAGGCACGTAAACTAGAGATGCAGGTTATACTAATGTATTACTTACATAGTCTGGTTTATTTGCTGAACCTTAGCCCAGCACAGCTTTGTTCCACCCTATGCACAGTATAGGCAGTAAGTTGTCAATCAGTTGGAGGGGAGCGGAGGGAGCATCACTTTGTAAATATTAAGTACTACTAAGTGCATGCACTTAATGGAGAGGACTGTTGTGGTCAATATTCTGGCTCCAAGCAGCAATATTATAAGAGAGGCTGCATTAAAGGAGAACTGTAGTGCAATTCAACTTAGATAATTTGTAGATCGCGGGGGTCCAACTGCTGGGGCCCCCCACAATCTCCTGTAAGGGGCCATTGCAGTCCGCAGGAAGCGCCGCATCGTCCCCAGCAGGAAGCTGTGGCAGACACGCTCTCTCCATGTATCTCTATGGGATACATGGATGGGGCGTGTCGGCCGCCACGTCATGCGGGGACCGAACACGCCCTTCCAGCATACTGCCTCGGCCCCATACAGGAGATTGTGGGGGGCCCCAGCGGTTGGGCCCCCCGCGATCTATAACTTATCCCCTATCCTTAGGATAGGGGATAAGTTATATTGCACTACAGTTCTCCTTTAAATAATTTAAAGAGACTCTTCTGTCACAAAGAAGATTTTTTTTTTTTTTTTTTTTAGCAGTATTTTTTTTATTTTAGCTGTTCTATGTAATTAAAAATTAAATATAAAATCTTGTATTTCCACAAGCAGCCAGCAGGGAGGGCTTTAATCTCCTGAATTCTTTGAAAACTATTGTCACTTTCACTGCTGCTGTAAGGGAAAGATTTTTATCTGTAGTCGCCTTATAATGAGGCATGGGGGATTGGAATAACAGAATGTCAGTGACAGCAACAGCTCTATTGTTCTCTGGAAAAGCTTAGGTAAACATGGTTTATGAAGACAAGGTGCGCCAACAAGTGGAAAAATCAGGAAGAAACAGTAAGCATTGTGTGAGAAAGGGAAAAGGTTAAGGGCCCATGGGCAGAATGGAAATTCTGCTTGGATTTATTCCAGGCAATATTTCACTTGCAGCAAGCTCCGCTATAAGGCTACATTCACATCACGATTTTGCCTTACGGTTTCATATAATTTAGTTTTTTCAAAACTGTTAAAAAAAAAAAAAAAAAAAAAAAAGTTACAAAACTGCATGAGTTTTATGCTCAATGTGCTTGCATTGACTATAATGTTAGAAAAGCGATATACCATATAGACTATTTTAGACTGTAAAAACAGGACAGGACTGTGAACAAAACCGTGGTTGACCACAGTTTTGTGCATGGGAAAAAGATATGCAAATGTACAAAAACATACCCAAACGGATACATCTTTTTATGTAAATTTTTGTATGGGAAGTCAATGGGTACGGCAAACAATGCGGTTGTATACGGTTTTCAAATACAAAACCGTATACAAAACAGTATTGCAAAATTGTGTTGTGATTGTACCCTAAGAAATGCATGAAAAGAGTGCAAAGCTGGACCCTGCACACCACTGGAGGAGGACTACAAGCTGCAGCCATCCTTTGTAGTATTACTATCGGTGCCATTATCTACCTAAGACACTAATAAGTGGAAAAGTGCTGTCGTGTTTATTATAGTAAACAGAGAGGAAGTCTGAGGCCCAGAACAGGAAGTAAATGACTTGATGATAAAACAATGCAATAAAATTTAAACCACCCAATAATAAAAAAAAGTATAATCATATTTACCTTGATGATCTATTAAAAGTTTAAATGATTGACGGAAGTTTCTTTGTAAGTGGCATTAAAAATGTGACAGAGTCCTTCTAAGACTTTTCCTATTCACATTTTACAGGCACTTTTCAGAATTTTTACGAAGTCACCATTTCTGTAAATACCAGATTGAGGTGCTGACCAGCGGAACAGTTTACCTGTCGGATATTTTGTTCTGTGAATCGGCACTCTTTTATTTTTCAGAGGTAAGGTTACATTGATGGTTTGACCTCTAATATCTATGATAATGTATCCTTTCTGTGCTTTCCCTACATGTTTTCATACATCAGCATATACACTGTTCTTTACTATTCCATTAGTCTTCCCTTTTGTGTTATTAAACATACTTCTCTAAAAGTTGAAGTTAAGAAAATACTGCATACCAGAATGGTCACCAGTGTGGCCAAAAAATATTGTTTACCTTCTAAAATGTGGACGTTTTAGCCAAAAGCACCCAAGTAATTTCCCTAGCCCTGCTGCATAGACATAGATGCAGACATGACTCAGTCCAGTGTACATGTTGCTGCTGATCAGTCCAAAAATCTAGTGCAAACTTTTTTTTTAGGTTTGGCTCTTAAATGTTTAGATTTAGTAACCAAAGTTCAAAGTTAGTTTTTTGTGTATTTATTTATTAAGTTGTAAACCAAAAATAACAGGTTTTGCAATAAATACATAAAAAATTAATTATACTCACCAAAGGGCTACAAAATTGTCAGCACGTTTTTCTTTGTATAGCAAAAAATAAAGGGTGTACTGTAACATGCAACATACATTCATGGCCGTTAATGTTGGCACTCCTAAAACTTTTTTTTTTAGAAAATGAAGTATTTCTCACAGCACATGTTTATTCCCTTTGTGTGTATTGGAACTAAACCACAATAAGGGAGGAAAAAAGCAAATTGGACATAATGCCCCACCAAACTCCAAAAATGGGCTGGACAAAATTATTGGCAACCTTTCAAAATTGTGGAAAAATAAGATAATTTCAAGCATGTAATGCTTCTTTAAACTCACCTGGGACAATTAACAGGTGTGGGCAATATAAAAATCACACCTGAAAGTAGGTAAAAAGGAGAGAAGTTCACTTAGTCTTTGCATTGAGTGTCTGTGTGCCACACTAAGCATGAACAACAGAAAAAGAAGAGAACTGTCTGAGGACTTGAGAACCATAATTGTGGAAGAATATCAACAATCTCAAGATTACCAGTCCATCTCCAGGGATCTAGATTTGTCTTTGTCCACAGTGCGCAACATTATCAAGAAGTTTGCAACCCATGGCACTGTAGTTAATCTCCCTGGGCATTGACGGAAGAGAAAAATTGATGAAAGGTGTCAACGCAAGATAGTCCAGATGGTGGATAAGCAGCCCCAAACAAGTTCCAAAGATAGTTCGCGCTGACACTGATGCTCCCTGAGCCTGCAGGACAGCTTGGATATCAGTCGACATGTAAATGAAATGAAATGCTGTGGCAGGAGACCAAGGAGGATGGACCCCACTGCTGACACAGAGACATAAAAAAAAGCAAGACTACATTTTGCCAAAATGAACTTGAGTAAGCCAAAATCCTTCTGGGAAAAGTGTCTTGTGGACAGATGAGACTAAGAGAGAGCTTTTTGGTAAAGCACATCATTCTACTGTTCACTGAAAACGGAATGAGGCCTACAAAGAAAAGAACACAGTACCTACAGTGAAATATTGTGGAGGTTCAATGATGTTTGGGGTTGTTTTGCTGCCTCTGGCACTGGGTGTCTTGAATGTGTGCAAGGCATCCTGAAATCTGAGGATTACCAACGGGTTTTGGGTTGCACTGCACAGCCCAGTGTCAGAAAGCTGGGTTTGCGTCCGAGATCTTGGGTCTTCCAGCAGGACAATGACCCCAAACATACGTCAAAAAAGCACCCAGAAATGGATGGCAACAAAGCGCTGGAGAGTTCTGAAGTGGCAGCAGTGAGTCCAGATCTAAATCCCATTGAACACCTGTGGAGAAATCTTAAAATTGCTGTTGGGAAAAGGTGCCCTTCCCAGAGTGGTCCAGCATTCCGGCTGAGTGGTGTAAGAAGCTTATTGATGGCTATAGGAAGCAACTGATTTGGGTTATTTTTTCCAAAGGGTGTGCAACCAATTCGATTTTTGCTTTATTTTTATTTTTTCCTCCCTTTTTTTGTTTAGTTCCAATACACACAAAGGTAATAAACGTGTGTGTGTGTGTGTGTGTGTGTATAGTAAAACGTGTTACTGCAATCCTTTTCTGTGAGAAATACTTAATTTTCTTGAGAAAATTCAGGGGTGCCAACATTTACGGCCATGACTGTATATACTTGTGAAATCTCCAAATAACTATAATGTATACTTGAACATTTACTTGATTAGCAGCAAGCAAATATCTCAACTCCATGAGATATAGATACATATATATATTATATATTATACACATACACTCTCTATCTATTGTACTAACCAATAGGATAAAGGTAACACATTATGCAGCATGGTGAACGACACAAAATTGAAAACACATTATACAATAGCAGAATTAGTTTTTCCGCTCCCCCCGTTCCCCGTTTTTAATAAGTTATTTAACAAATCATATTCACCCCTAAATTGTACCACTAAAATTTCAATTCCTGATACATCTGCATTAACAGAAAAACAAACAAATTATAGGTGTCGGACTTCAGCAATGCTAAAATAAAAAATTCTCTAGGTGCTAAAGGTAAAAAAATAGGCCCAAACCCGAAGTGGGGTTTAGGCATATTAGTTTAGGGTATGTTTACACTTGCGTATTTTTGCTGAAGATTTGCTGCTTATTCACTTCAGTAGGTAGCAGAATCTACCACAGCAGAAAATATGCACGTGTGAATGTACCCTTACAAGGGTTTTCAAGCAAAATTAGTTGATGGCCTAACCATCAAATAATGGGGCCAAAACCAGACAGCTCTGTACTCTTTGTAGTGGCAGCTGGAAGCTGAATTGCAGTTACCTGGCAGCGCCACTACACAGTGCATGGAGCCAACTGCTTTCAGCCATGTTTATTGTGTAGTGTGGGAGAACAAGCAGGGCTCTGTGCAGGCTCCTGGCTTGTCAATCATCCTGCTAGTGTTAGCCGGGAGCATGTGATAGAGCCTCAGTGCCCAGAGCCCTGCCTGTCCTCAGTACCCAGAGCCCATGTATATTACAAATATACATGTAATGTTATTTTCTACATTCTATAAAAATGTATGCTAATGACAGATACACTTTAAGTCAAAATGGCTTTGGTCTGGTGCATACAAAACTTTGTTTTAGTTGTGTTAAATTTTATTCACACAATTTATTTTGTGGACATGAGTTACTATGGGTTATATGAAATATATAGATTTCTATCTTTATTTTTATTTCTGTTATGATAGTACATGGAGAAGGAAAATGCAGTGAATATATTACAGTTTTGGTTAGCTGCTGACAACTTCCAGTCTCAACTTGCCACTAAGAATGGACAGTATGATGGACAGGAGGCACAGAATGATGCGATGATCCTTTATGACAAGTAAGCAGAAGATCCTTTTCCCAGGGATTCTCACTTACATATTAGGTTAACCCCTTAAGGACGCAGCCCTTTTTCACCCTAAGGTCTGAGACCTTTTTCGCAATTCTGAGCACCGTCGCTTTACGAATTAATAACTCGAAAACGCTTTTACCGAATGTTCAGAATCTGAGTGTTTTTTCGTGACATTCTACTTTATTTTGGTGGTAAATTTTCGGCGTTACTTGCATCCTTTTTTGGTGAAAAATCCCAAAATTTCATGAAAATTTAGCATTTTTCTAACTTTGAAGCTCTCTACTTGTAAGGAAAATGGATTTTCCCAATAAATTTTATTTTTATTCACAAATACAATATGTCTACTTTATGTTGGCATCATAAAATGGACATATTTTTGCTTCTTGAAAAAATTTCAGGGCTTCAAAGTAGAGCAGCAATTTTCAAAAATGTCATGAAAATTGCTAAATCTGAAGGGACAGATGTTACAGAACTACAACTCCCAGCATGCCTGGGCAGTCTAGGCATGCTGAGAGTTTTAGTTTGGCAACATCTGGAGGGTTACCGTTTGGGCACCACTGTAACAGTGGTCTCCAAACTGTGACCCTCCAGATGTTGCAAAACTACAACTCCCAGCATGCTCAGACAGCCTTTGGCGATCTGGGCATGCTGGGAGTTGCAGTTTTGCCTTCCTAGTGGTTGCCACAGTAAAGATCACTTTACTTTCACTTTCATTCCCCCCCCCCACCCCCACCCCACCGTCTCTTCCCTACCTGAGCCAGGATCCAGCAGTCTCCAGCGACGATCCAGGGTCCCCATCTTCTTTGCAGGTACCCGGCCTCCATCTTCTCCCCATGTTCCCCTCGACATCCAGGGGTGGGCAGAACGGGGGTTGCCATGGCAACCCACTGTCCTGCTCTGCCATTGGTCAGAATTAGTTCTGATCAATGGCAGGGGATAGGAGGAGATCGCAGCACTGCGACCTCACTCCTAGCCCTCAGGATGATCGGAGCTGCTCCGATCATCCCTATTTTGCGGGTGATTGTGTCACCAGAGACCCGATCAGTTCAGCCCGGAATAGCAGAAAATTGCATGTCTGAATTGACATGCGATTTTCTCCGATCGCCGACATGGGGGGGGGGGGTTCTCAGGACCACCCTGGGCGATGTGCCGGGGTGCCTGCTGAATGATTTCAGCAGGCATCCTGCTCCGGTCCCCAACCGGCTAGCGGTGGGGACCGGAATTCCCACGGGTGTATGCATACGCCCCACGTCCTTAAGGACTCGGGATGCAGGGCGTATGCTTACGCCCGGCGTCCTGAAGAGGTTAAATTCTCTTCCCAAACGGCTGACACTGTTAGATAGCAATAAGGACAAGGAGGCACATAGTATCTTTTAAATATATACATACACACATATTATCTATATATAAAAATTTTAGAAGCATTCACACACCCAACCACAACAGTTTGTCTAGTTATTCTTAGCAGAACATGTTGCCGTTTTGGCCTATCTCAAATAGCATGACTGACTGCAGATGGAACACCTCCCTGAAATATTTTGTGGCTCACAGCATTTTCGATTTTGTGTTTAGGTATTTTTCCCTACAAGCCACACACCCATTAGGCTTTGATGACGCTGTGAGGCTAGAAATTGAGTCCAACATTTGCCGGGAAGGAGGCCCACTCCCAAACTGCTTCACCACTCCATTACGTCAGGCATGGACCACCATGGAGAAGGTGAGGTTGTGAAGTATTCTGTTCTTGCTTCAAAAATCTTCATACATTCATTAATTTCTGTATCACAGAAAAATAAATGTAACCGTATTTTTCTATAGTTTGTGTTTAGCCACTTATCTTTGGCTTTAGCCTTTTGAATATCTGTTAAATTTTTATATTTCATCTTAGGATGCTTGTAAAATGTACATTTTGCCTGTTGTTCAGCTGCCAATTTCCATCACACTCTCCTGAAAATGAAGGCTTCACCTAGATTTATTTTATTTTTTTTACCGGTAGAGTCAGATATTGAGGCCAGATATTTTTTTCCTAATCTTAGGCATGCTTTATGGCTTGTGCAGGGAGGGGGAGCTCTGACCATCACCTGTTATAATTGGCCTGATTCCATCTTATCTATCTACTCCTGTCTCCTTTTCTGTAATCCTGCCTGTGATAAGGAGGACAATGCTAAAAACACAGGAATTATTTTGCAACACATAGAATATATACATTTCAATGCATGTGACATACACATAGACTTTTATTTGTGAGAAGTTGTGCAAAACTGCATACTTTTGCCTTTTTTTTTTTTGAATGAAATAGCATTCCTTTTTTTATTTTTCTTTATCAACTGTAAATTTTTATTAAGAAATTTTTCAGAAATACGAATCCAAGGAAAAGTTGGAGCATACAGGACACATCAATAAGGCTAAGGCCCAAAAACCAGTAACATGACAAGGAATATATAAACAACAATAAGGGTACCTCAGTGGGCAGAAGACAATATGTGCATATAGAAGAGTCCCCCGTTGTCGAGGTGCCAATAACACAAAAACAACCTTATCAGTAATTGCAAAAAAAAAGAAAAGAAAACATAAGGGAGCCTACTACACCAACCTACATAGACAAACTGTGGGCCCAGAAAGCCACAAGCACAGGGAAGGGGAGGGAGGGAGGGGAGGAACAAAAATAGACCACAATACCCAAATAGACCACAAGACAAACACAGAACAACCACAAGAGACAAGATGAGGTGAAGGAGGGAGAGAAAAAAGAAGGAAAGAAGTGTTGAAAGAGAAAGTTAGAGATCTCAAGGTGGCTGTCTATCAGAGAATCGGTCCCAAGGTTCCCAAACAGAGAGAAAAGAGGGAATAGAATTGTTCAGTGAAGCCGTGAGGAACTCCAAGGAGCGGATCTCACGTATGCGGGCCAACATGTCAGCTTCAGTGGGAGGAAGGGTCCTCTTCCAGCACTTCGCCACCAAAGTTTTAGCAGCCAAGACTATATGCATGAATAGCTTAAACCGCTTCTTAGAAAGAGTAGGAGGAGATAGGGGAAGTAGGCAAGTCAGAGGAACCAAAACACCCAGGGTATCAGATAATAAATGCTGCACTATTTTCCAGTAGTCTATGAGGAGGGGGACAGGTCAAAAATATGAAGCGAAATAGCATTCCTTACTTTCCATAGCTGGGGATGAACCCTGTACCTCTGGAACCTAACGCTGACCTGGTAATCCAAAAGAATAAACAAAGCGCCCGTAACAAGATACATAGCTGACAATTAGGGCTGTATGGTTTTTGAGGGAAAGTACTTTTTATCCCACGAAGCATACAGCTTAGAATCAGGGAGATATTATACGTGCTGTTGCCAGATGACAGATTAACAGCTTTCTAACAGTTTTAGCAGTTTAAAGGGGTACTCCCCTGGAAAACATTTTTTTTTTTATTAACTCGTGCCATAAAGTTAAACAGGTTTGTAAATGACTTCTATTTAAAAATCTTAATCCTTCCAGTACTTTTCAGCTGCTATATGCTCCACAGGAAGTTCTTTTCTCTCTGAATTTCCTTTCTGTCTGACCACAGCGCTCTTTGCTGACACCTGTGTCCATTTTAGGAACTGTCCAGAGCAGGAGAGGTTTGCCATGGGTATTTGCTCCTACTCTGGACAGTTCCTAAAATGGACAGAGGTGTCAGCACTGTGGTCAGACAGAAAGGAAATTCAGAAAGATAATAACTTCCTGTGGAGCATATAGCAGCTGATAAGTACTGGAAGGATTAATATTTTCAAATAGAAGTAATTTACAAATCTGTTTTAACTTTCTGGCACCAGTTGATAAAAAAAAAAAAAAATTTATTCCAGTGGAGTACCCCTTTTTAAAATCTGAATTGCAGATGACACCTTCCCTTTAAATGCTTGTATGTAGAAGTAGAGTGTTTTTCTCTTTGACATCTGTTAAATCTTGTTATTTTAGGTATTCTTGCCTGGCTTCCTCTCTAGCAATCTGTATTACAAATACTTGAACGACCTGATTCACTCAGTTAAAGGTGACGACTACAGTTGGATTGGGGCTGGGAATCACAGTCAAGGAAACCAAGGCACTCCCAACCATGAGCCCTATGCTGGGGCAACAGATAGCTCCACACCTCAGGTAAAGCTGGGTTTTAATTGTACAATGCATTAAGAAAGTCTTCAGACCCTGTCACTTTTTTACATTTTGTTATTTTGCGGCCTTGTACTAAAATAAAAAAAAAATTAAAATATTTCCCTCCATCATTCTACACTTAATACCACATGATGAAAATGGGAAAACTGAATCCTTGCTCATTTATTGAAAAGGTAAAACAGTTTTTTCTAAAATGTTACAAATCATTTTTAAGGAAAAAACTATAATATTGCATAGACATAAGTATTCAGACCCTTTGCTATGACTTTTGAAATTTTGCTCTTGGGGCCTCTAATTTCTCTTGATTATTTTGAGATGTTTCTACACCTTGATCGAAGTCACCTGTGAAAAAATTTTGTTGATAGGACATGATTTGGAAAAACACAGCTCAGCTGGGGACTCATTAGGGTTATAGGTTGAACTTGATGGGCTTTGGTCTTTTTTCGACCTTATGGACTATGTTACAGCACTGTCTACATAAGATCTCAAAACTGACAGTCAGAGAAAAAAAACAAGCCATGAGCTCAGAACTGTCTCTATGGAGGCACAGATGAGGGGGGTACAGAAAAAAGTTACTAAGGGTACAAAAAGTTACAAAGAGCACAGACCAATGTGATATTTGCAAGTTTTTAACTAGATTTTCCCCTGCTCTTTTATGAACCTTTTAGTCTTTTAACTTTAATGTTCACAATCTCCTTCTTTCAGCAGAACCTGAAAAAGAGAAATGTAAAAATTCTGAAAAACTTTGATGAAGCAATAATTGTTGATGCTGCAAGTCTGGATCCTGAGACGCTCTATCAACGCACGTATGCTGGGTAAGAATGATGAATTTTAAGGGAAAACTGGATCAATGCAAAAAAAGTTGTTGTTTGCTTATTTATTTATTACCATTTAATTTTGGGAGGGTGGTAGGTTATACAGGAACATCCTTGTGTAGCTCCCTTTGAGCATTTTTACGCTTTCTGGGACTATAAACTATGTTGAGTAGAAAGAATGCCTTTAAAGCCTCAAAGGGCCCTGCTGCAAATGCTTTTAATTATGTGACCAGGCTTAAACTGTAAAGTGTAACTTGTTTTTATAAATGACAGTGCAAACCCTGTCCTATGACTAGGTATGAGGTTTCCATATGCAGACAGATCTGGTCTCTGGAAATGCTAAACCGCTGTACTTTTAGCCACCATATACAATGAATTTACGACCTATATGGAAAGGTATTTCATACTTGGGTAAACTCTGTTACAAAAAATCATGTAGTTAACTTGCTTCAGCTCTTTTTATCTTCCTGATCACCTCTGGCCACTGCAAGCATCCTGGAGGGATCTGGAAAGCCATTAGGGGAGATAGGAATACCACTTTAGTGCACATTCAGATGTGTAGATGACCACCAGGTTTCCTGCTGTGGGTTTGAGCGTTGGCAGAAAATTCTCATCATACCCCTCTGAGGTCAATGTAATCTGCTGTAGATTATCTGTTGGCAAAATTCTGCCATGGTACACCCGCTGTGGCTCAAACAGCAGCAGGAAACACATAGGCAATCTGCCCGTTTGAATGTACCCTTATGTTTGATCCAAACCACCAACCACACACAAGGATTGAGATTTTGAATTAAAATTTATTTACAAATCTGTATAACTTTATTTCACCAGCTGATTAGATTTTTTTATTTCCTCCGGTGTATGACTTTAGGATGTTGGCTGTAAGCATAACTACATACACAAAGTTTTGCGACATGTTCTTATATGCTATCCATTATTATGTGATGAAGCTTAATCGTGGCATGTGAAACATCCTTAAAGGGGTACTCCGGTAGAAAACTTTTATTTTTATTTTTTAAATCAACTGGTGCCAGATAGTTTAACAGATTTGTAAATTACTTCTGTTAAAAAAATCTTAATCCTTCCAGTACTTATTAGCTTCTGAATACTACAGAAGAAATTCTTTTCTTTTTGGAACACAGAGCTCTCTGCTGACATCACGAGCGCAGTGATCTCTGCTGACATCTCTGTCCATTTTAAGAACTGTCCAGAGTAGGAGAAAATCCCCATAGCAAGCATGCTGCTCTGGGACAGTACCTAAAATGGAGATGTCAGCAGAGAGCACTGTGTGACAAAAAGAAAATAATTTTTCTCTCTAGTATTCAGCAGCTAATAAGTACAGGAAGGATTAAGATTTTTTTTTTTTAGAAGTAATTTACAAATCTGATTTTATCTTTCCGCCACCAGTTGATTTAACAAAAAAAAAAAAAAAAGTTTTCCACCAGAGCACACCTTTAAGTATTTTGGGAAAAACACCTACAAACAATTGAAAAGGACTTGAACAATATGTGACACATACAACACATTTCATAGAACCACAGATTCTGAGTATAGAATCAGGCCAGTGGAAAGTTAGGTGGTATCTGAAGGTTTATGTAGACAAGCAACAAATACATATACATAAGGCGTCCACGGATGGAATTCATACAAAAAGTCAAATGTTGCAAAAAATATATTTAAAATTCATAGACTGCTGTAGATAAAGTGCTCAGGTGCTGTGCAAATAGTGTCAATACTTTGGAGTGAAACATGAAAAAGCTGTGCAAAAACTGCAATACTCCGCTGCCACCAAAAGATGACAGTGTAAGACTATAATAAGTACATACTGGTATCACTAAATGAAAATTTCCTTTACAGGGAATAGACAATACATTTTCACTAAATCCAACAACACTTTATAGCAGCAGTTCAGAAAAAAGAGAGATAAAGTTAACCTGGGGAAAACCTAATCAAAGAAGAAAATAAAGATGCCATACCATGCCAGATGTCACGGCCCCCAACACGTGTTTCGCATTATGCTGCTTCTGGGGGTGAATTTTTCTCCAGCAGATTTTGCATTAGGATCAGTGTATGAAATGCCAGTCTTAATGAATTCCCTCTTTTAATGAATTTGTTTACATGTCTCCCATAGGTCTTTTAACTGTATTCATTTTCTTTATTATAGAGCCAACATGTTCTGTAGTGATGTACAGACATTTATTACCCCTGAATGCAGTCTAAAATTGTAACTAACGATTCTTTATATTTTTTTTTCCTGATAGAAAAATGACTTTCGGGACAGTAAGCGATCTAGGTCAGTTTATAAGAGAGTCAGAGCCTGAGCCAGATGTAAAGAAGTCAAAAGGTGAATATCTCCATTTTATGAAGCCTTGTGCAGATGTTCTGTAGCAATGATGCAGATTTTTGGATTAAATGACATGATCTTTTTATTCACATATAGGATCCATGTTCTCACAAGCTATGAAGAAATGGGTCCAGGGTAACACAGATGAGGTAAAGATCTCACACATGATAGTGCTCCACTCCTCGAAGGGTTCGCTTTACCAGTATTCACTAGAAGAGATAATACAGATTTGAATATTGGCTAAGCCCAAATTTGTGGGCACGTTATTGGACAACATAAGATATCCTAGGGCTACACCTGTCTTTGAAGAGGATTTATAATGGGAACAGATTTCCTTAAATTGACATAGTCTAAGGGTGTGTTCACACATTCAGGTTTTTATTTGCAACTAGTTGAGTACCTGGCGTTGTCTGGTTTTTCCTTCCTAATCCTTGTAGTGGAGGAAAATCAACAGAGGAAGCTTTTGACTTCATATCCCGTCCTCCTATCCCAACCTCATATCCCGACCTGTAATATGTATACCAGGTATTGAAATATCTCCAGCCATACGGAAGTTATGTGGGAACATACATTTCCCATTGATTTGCATGGGACTTAAAACAAAAACCCCGACCCCTACAAATGGGGGTAGTTAAGGGTTAAATTAACTATCCTATAATTTAAGTGGACATATAAGTAACAGGTGACCAAGTATTATGGAAATATCTCCAGCCGTTTAGAAGTTATGCAGTAACATATAATTCCCATAGACCTGTATGGGACTTTAACCCCTTAAGGACCAGGCCATTTTACACCTTAGGACCAGAGCGTTTTTTGCACATCTGACCACTGTCACTTTAAACATTAATAACTCTGGAATGCTTTTAGTTATCAATCTGATTCCGAGATTGTTTTTTCGTGACATATTCTACTTTAACATAGTGGTAAAATTTTGTGGTAACTTGCATCCTTTCTTGGTGAAAAATCCCAAAATTTGATGAAAAATTTGAAAATTTAGCATTTTTCTAACTTTGAAGCTCTCTGCTTGTAAGGAAAATGGATACTCAAAATATTTTTTTATTTTATTCACATTTCCAATATGTCTACTTTATGTTTGCATCATAAAATTGGCGTGTTTTTACTTTTGGAAGACACCAGAGGGCTTCAAAGTTCAGCAGCACTTTTCCAATTTTTCACAAAATTTTGAACCTCGCTTTTTTTCAGAGACCAGTTCAGGTTTGAAGTGGATTTGAAGGGTCTTCCCATTAGAAATACCCCACAAATGACCCCATTATAAAAACTACACCCCCCAAAGTATTCAAAATGACAATCAGTAAGTGTTTTAACCCTTTAGGTGTTTCACAGGAATAGCAGCAAAGTGAAGGAGAAAATTCACAATCTTTATTTTTTACACTCGCATGTTCTTGTAAACCCAATTTTTGAATTTTTACAAGGGGTAAAAGGAGAAAATGTATACTTATATTTGTAGCCCAATTTCTCTCGAGTAAGCACATACCTCATATGTCTATGTAAAGTGTTCGGCAGGCGCAGTAGAGGGCTCAGAAGCGAAGGAGCGACAAGGGGATTTTGGAGAGTACGTTTTTCAGAAATGGTTTTTGGGGGGCATGTTGCATTTAGGAAGCCCCTATGGTGCCAGAACAGCAAAAATAACCCACATGGCATACCATTTTGGAAACTAGACCCCTTGGGGAACGTAACAAGGAATAAAGTGAGCCTTAATACCCCACAGGTGTTTCACGACTTTTGCATATGTAAAAAAAATAATTTTTTTTTCACTAAAATGTGTGTTTCCCCCCAAATTTCACATTTTTGCAAGGATTAATAGCAGAAAATACCCCCCAAAATTTGTAACCCCATCTCTTCTGAGTATGGAGGCACCCCATAAGTTGGCATGAAGTGCATTACGGGCGAACTACAATGCTCCGAAGAGAAGGAGTGATATTTGACTTTTTGAGAGCAAATTTTGCTCGGGGGGCATGTCGCATTTAGGAAGCCCCTATGGTGCCAGAACAGCAAAAAAAAAAAAAAAACACATGGCATACCATTTTGGAAACTAGACCCCTTGCGGAACGTAACAAGGAATAAAGTGAGCCTTAATACCCCACACGGGTTTCACGACTTTTGCATATGTAAAAAAAATATATATATTTTTTTCACTAAAATGTGTGTTTTCCCCCCAAATTTCACATTTTTGCAAGGGTTAATAGCAGAAAATACGCCCCAAAATTTGTAACCCCATCTCTTCTGAGTATGGAGGTACCCCATAAGTGGACCTGAAGTGCACTACGGGCGAACTACAATGCTCAGACGAGGAGGAGCACCATTGAGCTTTTGGAAAGAGAATTCGTTTGGAATGGTAGTCAGGGGCCATGTGCATTTACAACGCCCCCCGTGGTGCCAGAACAGTGGACCCCTCCACATGTGACCCCATTTTGGAAACTACACCCCTCACAGAATTTAATAAGTGGTGCAGTGAGCATTTACACCCCACTGGCGTTTGACAGATCTTTGGGACAGTGGGCTGTGCAAATGGAAAATTACATTTTTCATTTTCACGGATCACTGTTCCAAAAATCTGTCACACACCTGTGGGGCGTAAATGCTCACTGCGCCCCTTATTACATTACATGAGGGGTGTAGTTTCCAAAATGGGGTCACATATGGGGGGGGGTCCATTGTTCTGGTACCATGGGGGCTTTGTAAACACAAGTGGCCTTCAATTCCGGACAAATTTTCTCTTCAAAATCCCAATGGCGCTCCTTCTCTTCTGAGCATTGTAGTGCACCCATAGAGCACTTTACATCCACATATGGGGTATGCTCTTACTCAGAAGAAATTGGGTTACAAATTTTGGGGGGCTTTTTTTTATTTTCCCTTGTGAAAATGAAAAATTTAGGGTGACACCAGCATTTTAGTGAAATTTTTTTTTTTTTTTTTCATTTTCCCATCCAACTTTAATGAAAATTTGTCAAACACCTGTGGGGTGTTCAGGCTCACTATACCCCTTGTTACGTTCCGTGAGGAGTGTCGTTTCCAAAATGGGGTCACATGTGGGTATTTATTGTTTTGTGTTTATGTCAGAACCACTGTAAAATCAGCCACCCCTGTGCAAATCACCAATTTAGGCCTCAAATGTGAGTGCTCTCACTCCTGAGCCTTGTTGTGCGTCCGCAGAGCATTTTACGCCCACATATGGGGTATCTCCGTACTCAGGAGAAATTGCGTTACAAATTTTGGGGGTCTTTTTTTCCTTTTACCTCCCGTGAAAATAAAAAGTAAAGGACAACACCAGCATGTTAGTGTAAAAAAATTTTTTTTGTACACTAACAGGCTGGTGTAGACCCCAACTTTTCTTTTTCATAAGGGGTAAAATAAAAAAAAGCCCCCAAAATTAGTAACGCAATTTCTCCCGAGTACGGAGATACCCCATATGTGGCACTAAACTGTTTCCTTGAAATACGACAGGGCTCCGAAGTGAGAGAGTGCCATGCGCATTTGAGGACTAAATTAGGGATTGCACAGGGGTGGACATAGGGGTATTCTATGCCAGTGATTCCCAAACAGGGTGCCTCCAGCTGTTGCTAAACTCCCAGCATGCCTGGACAGTCAGTGGCTGTCCGGAAATGCTGGGAGTTGTTGTTTTGCAACAGCTGGAGGCTCTGTTTTGGAAACACTGCCGTACAATACGTTTTTTATTTTTTTATTAGGGGGACAGTGTAAGGGGGGTGTATATGTTGTGTTTTACTCTTTATTATGTGTAAGTGTAGTGTAGTGTTTTTAGGGTACATTCACACTGGCGGGTTTACAGTGAATTTACCGCTAGGAGTTTGCGCTGCGGTGAAAAATTTGCCACAGCCCAAACTTGAAGCAGAAAACTTACTGTAAACCCGCCAGTGTGAATGTACCCTGTACGTTCACATGGGGGGGCAAACCTCCAGCTGTTTCAAAACTACAACTCCCAGCATGTACTGACAGACATTGCATGCTGGGAGTTGTACTTTTGCAACAGCTGGAGGCACACTGGTTGGAAAACCTTCAGTTAGGTTCTGTTACCTAACTCAGTATTTTCCAACCAGTGTGCCTCCAGCTGTTGCAAAACTTCAACTCCCAGCATGTACTGATCGCCGAAAGGCATGCTGGGAGATGTAGTTATGCAACAGCTGGAGGGATCGCAACTACAACTCCCAGCATGCAGAGACAGCTGTTTGCTGTTTAGGCTTGCTGGGAGTTGCAGTTTTGCAACATCTGTAGAGCTATAGTTTAGAGACCACTGTATAGTGGTCTCCAAACTGTGGACCTCCAGATGTTGCAAAACTACAACTCCCAGCATGCCCAGACAGCAAACTGCTGTCTGGGCATGCTGGGAGTTGTAGTTTTGTAAGATCTGAGGTGCACAGTATAGAGATCACTTTGCAGTGGTCTCAAACTGTAGACCTCCAGCTGTTGCAAAACTGCAACTCCCAGCAAGCCTAAACAGCTCTCTGGGCATGCTGGGAGTTGTAGTTTTGCAACATCTGGAGGGTTACAGTTTAGAGACCACTATAGTGGTCTCATACTGTAGCCCTCCAGATGTTGCTAAGTAACTCACCGGCTTCCGTTGGATCCAGGAAGCTGCGTCGCGGTCCTCTTCTTTCGCCGATCGTCGCCCGCTGCCGCCGCTGATCGTCACTGCTGCCGTCGCCGATGGGTAAGTGGATCTTCGGCGCCGGTCCCTGTCGGTTTCCCCGTCCTGCCCCGCCTATTGTGGGAGGGCAGGACGGGGAAACCGAAAGTAAACCCCTCCGCCCCCGATCTGCTATTGGTGGTCGCGTCTAGACCACCAATAGCAGAGATAGGAGGGGTGGCAACCGTGCCACCTCACTCCTATCGCTACAGGGGGATCGTGGGTGTCTAGGACACCCGCGATCCCCCTTCTATTCCGGGTCATTGGGTCACCATAGACCCGTATGACCCGGAATCGGCGCAAATCGCAAGTGTGAATTCACTTGCGATTTGCGCCGATCGCCGACATGGGGGGGTCTATTGACCCCCCTGGGCATTTGCGCGGGGTGCCTGCTGATAGATATCAGCAGTCACCCCGGCGCGATCCCCGCGCGGCGGGGACCGAAATTCCCACAGGCGTACAGGTACGCCCTTGGTCCTTAAGGGGTTAAACAAAAACCCCGCCCCTGGTAAATGGGGGTGAGTAAGGGTTAAATTACCTATCCTATGTTTGTTGTAGACATATAATTAACATGTGTGCCAAGTTTCATGTTAATTTCATGGAACATACACACACACACATTGAGATATATATATATATATATAATATAGATTACTAGCTGAGTACCCGGCGTTGCCCATTTTTTCCTTCCTAATCCTTGTTGTGGAGGAAAATCAACAAAGGAGGAAGCTTTTGACTTCATATACCATCCCCATATATTGTTGTCATATCCCAACACCATATACCGTCCTCATACCACGACCTCCTATGCCGTCCGTCCTCCTATGCCGTCCGTCCTCCTATGCCGTCCTCCTATCCCGACCCGTAATATGTGTACCAGGTATTGAAATATCTCCAGCCGTACGGAAGTTATGTGGGAACATACATTTCCCATTGATTTGCATGGGACTTTAAACAAAAACCCCGACACTCACAAATGGGGGGTAGTTAAGGGTTAAATTAACTATCCTATATTTTAAGTGGACATATAAGTAACATGTGACCAAGTATTATGGAAATATCTCCAGCTGTTTGGAAGTTATGCAGTAACATATATTTCCCATAGACTTGTATGGGACTTTAAACATAAACCCCGCCCCTGGCAAATGGGGGTGAGTAAGGGTTAAATCACCTATCCTATGTTTGTTGTTGACATATAAGTAACATGTGTGCCAAGTTTCATGTTAATATCTTTAGCCGTTTGGACGGGATGCTGGAACATACACACATACACACACATACACACACATACACACACATACACACACATACACACACACACACACACACATACACACACACACACACACACACACATACACACACACACACGTTGAGTTTTATAGATATATAGTGTGTGTGTGTGTGTAATTTTTTTTTATTTATTTTTTTACTTCTGTACAACAGCTCCTCCTATCTGCCCTGTCAAGCACAAGATGCAGTAGCAGGTTTAGGACACTAGGGGGAGCTGTTGTACAACTAAACAGCTCATTTACAAAATAAAAAAAAAATACTGCACTCTCTTCACCCGGAAGTGAAGCATGCAGGAGGGCACAGCTGCGGTAGCTCAGGACCGGTAAGGGACATCGGGGGACAGGACACTGGGGACACTTAGCAGAGCAGTGTGTGTGTGTCCCGATCCCCGTGATCGGGACACACACACCGCACTGCTCATGATTTTCATTGCGAAAAGCTGCCATCGGGTAATCAGATTTGACTAGCTCACAGTAGCGATCGCGGTGAGGGGGGGGACAAACCTAGGTCCCGAGGCAAGATGGCTGGTTATCAGTGATAGCCACCATCTTACAGGCCGCGGTTGGATGCCCTGAGTAGCGGCCAGTATCTGCATGATGTACATGTACGTCATATGTCGTACATGTACGTCACATGTACGTCATATGTCCCAGCCATGACGTACATGTATGTCATGGGTTGGGAAGGGGTTAAGAAGATAAATAACATTTATGATTTTCAAACTCTTCTTGGTGTAGTAAAACCTATAGCCCATGAAACGTTCTTTTGATTATGAGAAATTGTTTGGGACATTTTCATCCCGAAATATGCGTTGAAATACAAACGTAAAGTCTTAAAAATATAAATAAATACCTTGCACTTGATTAGTGGAGACTGAGTACTTTTTTACATAGAGTTCATATGGGAATGAAATGACTTTTTGGAATCTTTTTTGAGAAGCAACACATCTATTTTTTTGGACTGGTTATGTCTGAAAATAACCTGCTTTTTTAACATGTGTTCAGGTGAGGTCATGCTACTACCAGATTCATTTTAAGAGAACAGCAGTCCCCCAATGCCCCTTGTAAATGGAGCAGTAGTGTACCTGTGTGACCACTGGTAGAGGTTTCTTGTATGACACGGAGTGCATCCACTACTTAGTTACTGCAACCACACAACAGTCTCTTGAACGCCCACTTTACTCTTATAGATGCTCTAAAAGGGGAACAGATAATGTTGCCATGGAATTGCCATTACTTCATGGGTACCTTTTCATATATGCAAGACACACTTCCAATAGACCTGTACATACTGTATTCTCCTCCTGCTTTCTGTGTGGGGTCACTAACTGTTTATATGTTTGGCTGATTGTTTAGCCCCAATAGAAACCTTCTGAGTCTAACACAGTCTAGACTTTACAATGTATCGCTGCATTGGGGTCACAAATTCCTTAATTTTTTTTTTTTTTTTTTTAATTAGGCTCAAGAAGAAATGGCTTGGAAGATTGCAAAGATGATTGTTAATGACGTGATGCACCAGGCACAGTGGAGTCCTCCACCAGAAAGATCTACTAAGGTCAGTGTGCTTCAGCATCAGATACGATCTGGAGACTTCTCGCTTTTATGTAGGACATCAAGTTTCACTACTATTACTTGTATATGCCCTTTTCCTGCTAAATCAGGTTGTAATGTCTATCACATTTTGGAATTTTTTCATGGCGTAATTATTATTTAAAAATATTGTCCTTTTTTATAGTAGAATATGTTGTGTCTGTGGGGTTACAGGAGAATTCCCACACGCTGCAATAGAGAGAATGGAGGTGACCCAGATTTGCTTGATGTTCTGTAGCTTTCCTAGATGTGAATGGAGTTAGTTTTGCACATGCACAGCCGCCTCTCCATTCAGTCTCCTGCCGGTCACCTGGCAGAACAGATGTCTACTGTGTCTTTTTAACTATATTAAAAGAGGCATCTTAGAGTAATAACAAACGAAACCAAACCTTACAGTGTTAAAGGTTTTTTGTTTGTTTTTTTAAGGGTCTTGTTAAAGGGGTTGATTTTCCTCTCTCCTGCTCCATTTCTGTCTCCCTCGTCTTGGAAGTATCATTACATTGTGAATAATCCCTTACAGACGCAGCAATTTAAAATTTTTGTGCAGGGATGTGGAATTCCTATCGCCCGACACCTGGGACATGCAGTTCCAGGCGCCGAGCAGGTGATTTTTTTATGGCCTTTAGCCCGGCCTCCGGCAAGCAGGGCCCGACCTGACAAGCACGGCGGCGCTCAGAGGAGTGTATAGAGCGGGCTTCCGACTTGTGCTTGCTCCATACTGTGAAGCCCCTCGGCTGTAGCCAGGGGCCGCCGCTAATAGCCAGCATGCGGCGATTGCCGCGGCTGGCTATTAACACTTTAGATCGCCACTGAAGGGACATGTGAATGCTCCCTGGTGGGATGGATCGCGCCCTAGAAAAACTGATTATGGCGCAAGGAAGGACCCCTCATATAGCCTGGTATGCGGGGAAAAAAAAAAAATATATATATATAAAAAAAAAAAATTAACCCCTTAAGGACCAAGGACATACTGGTACGTCCTTGGTCCTGCTCTCCTCATATAACGCAGGGTTACACGGTAACCCCGCATCATATCACGGCGGGCCCGGCGTCATAGTGAAGCCGGGACCCGCCGCTAATAGCGCGCAGCGCCGAAAGTGAAAGCTGCTGAAACCGAAAGCTGCCGGTTAACTCAATGGGCTGTTCGGGATAGCCGCGGCGAAATCGCGGCATCCCGAACAGCTTACAGGACAGCGGGAGGGCCCCTACCTGCCTCCTGGCTGTCCGATCGCCGAATGACTGCTCAGTGCCTGAGATCCAGGCATGAGCAGTCATGCGGCAGAATCGTCGATCACTGGTTTCCTATGTGATCAATGATGATCAATGATGAAGATCAGTGTGTGCAGTGTTATAGGTCCCTATGGGAGCTATAACACTGCAAAAAAAAAAGTGAATGAATATCTTTTAACTCCTCCCCTATTAAAAGTTTTAATCACCCCCCTTTTCCCATTAAAAAAAAAAACTGTGTAAATAAAAATAAACATATATAGTATCACCGCGTACGGATATGTCCGAATTATAAAAATATATCGTTAATTAAACCGCTCGGTCAATGGCGTGCGCGCCAAAAAATTCCAAAGTCCAAAATAGTGCATTTTTGGTCACTTTTTATATCATTTAAAAATGTCACTTTTTATATCATTTAAAAATGATAAGTCCTATCAATGCAAAAATGGTACCGTTAAAAACTTCAGATCACGGCGCAAAAAATGAGTCCTCATACCGCCCCATACACAGAAAAATAAAAAAGTTATAGGGGTCAGAAGATGACAATTTTAAACGTATTAATTTTCCTGCATGTAGTTATGATTTTTTCCAGAAGTCTGACAAAATCAAACCTATATAAGTAGGGTATCATTTTAATCGTATGGACCTACAGAATAAATATCAGGTGTCATTTTTACCGAAAAATTTACTACGTAGAAACGTAAGCCCCCAAAAGTTACAAAACGGCGTTTTTTTTTTCAATTTTGTCGCACAATGATTTTTTTTTCCGTTTCACCGTAAATTTTTGGGCAAAATGACTGACGTCATTACAAAGTAGAATTGGTGGCGCAAAAAAATAAGCCATCATATGGATTTTTAGGTGCAAAATTGAAAGAGTTATGATTTTTTAAAGGCAAGGAGCAAAAAACGGAAAAAACCCCGGTCCTTAAGGGGTTAAAGTTCAGAATTCTTTTACAATTTGTAAAACACGACGGAAACTATACAAATCTGGTATTGCTGCAATGAGCAAAGAAAGCGACGTTTCAGCTGACTCACTCAGCCATTTTCAAACCTATATATATATATATATATATATATATATATATAAATAATATATGGGGTCAGTACTTTCCTCAGGGAGAGGACACCTCTTCAGGTGTAACGGAGATTCAAGTTAGGCCATTTTAGCACTCCGCGGGCTTCTGGGTAAAAAAATATTTAAATTAGCTCACCACACCACCTTCACAGGTAGTGTGTCCTGCAAAACAGCTCAGGCTCCATTTAAGAAGTCTCATCAGTTCTGAGACTTCTTAAATGGAGCCTGAGCTGTTTTGCAGGACACACTACCTGTGAAGGTGGTGTGGTGAGCTAATTTAAATATTTATATATATTTATTTTTTGGTTCGGAGAATATGTTATTGAAAAGGTATCATTATAGTAGGTAGTTATGGCTATTATAGGGCGAGGAGGAAAAAACGAGAGTGTAAAAGCGAAAATTGGCCCGGACAAGTGCATCGTCATGAGGGACAAGTAGATTTTGCTCCGTTTTAGTCCCGTGGACAAGTAGTTTTTTTAATTAAATTTCCACACTCCTGTTGTGTTTACAATTTTTTCTACTCTCCTTTTAATAGCCTACAGGGCCATATGAGGGCTTTTTTATGCACCACCAATTGCATTTGTAATGACATCATGAATTTTACTAAAATCTATTACAAAGCCATAAAAAATATTTGTGGGGCAAAATAAATTAAAAAAAAATAATATTTTGGGGTGTTTCTACACAGTGCACTTTACAGTAAAAATGACAGGTTATCTGTAGGTCAATATGATTACAAAGATACCCAATTTTATATACCGTATTTATCGGGGTATACCACGCACCGGCCTATAACACGCACCCTCATTTTACCAAGGATATTTGGGTAAAAAAAGTTTTTTACCCAAATATCCATGATAAAATGAGGGTGCGTGTGTGCGCGTGTATACCCCGATATACCCCCAGGAAAGGCAGGGGGAGAGAGGCCGTCGCTGCCCGCTTCTCTCCCCCTGCCTTTCCTGGGGTCTAGAGCGCTGCTGTCGGCCATTTTCACCCCCTGGTTATCGGCGCCACTGCCCGTTCTGTCCCCCTGACTATCGGTGCCGGTCCCGTTGCCTCCCCCCATCCCCGGTGGCATAATTACCTGAGTCGGGTCCGCGCTGCTCCAGGCCTCCGTCGTGCGTCCCCAGCGTCGTTGCTATGCACGGCGCGGCGCTCTGACGTCATGCGCCGCGCCGTTCAGCGCATAGCAATGACGCCGGGGACGCACGACTGAGGCCTGGAGCAGCGCGGACCCGACTCAGGTGGGTGAAAAGGGCCGGCAGCAGCGCTCTAGACCCCAGGAAAGGCAGGGGGAGAGAAGCGGGCAGCGACGGCCTCTCTCCCCCTGCCTTTCCTGGGGGTGTATCGGCGTATAACACGCACACAGACTTTAGGCTAAAAATTTTAGCCTAAAAAGTGCGTGTTATACGCCGATAAATACGGTAGTTTTTTTAATTTTTATTTTACTACTTTAAAAAAAGCATAACTAAGTAAGAAAATCAGTATCCTAAAAAAAAAATTGTGCACCATAACACTTTTTTTTACTTCTGTATAATGGGCTTTGAGGGCTTATTTAAAATTTTTACTGTAATCTGTAGTTTTTATCAGTACCATTTATTTAGATCTGAATTTTTATAACTTTTTATTTTCTTCTGAATAATCAGAGATTCTGGACTTTAGTATTTTTTTACACCATTTACACCATTCACTTTAACATGATATTTAATATTTCTGTACTTTCTACTTGTGGCGATACCACATATGTATTTTTATTTATTTTTTTACATTATTTTATTTGGAAAAGGGTGATTCAAATGTGAGTTTTTTTTTCATTTAACATTTTTCCCCACTATTTTTTTTTTTTTGTCCCCATAATGGACTATTTTATGCAAGCTTTCTATTGCAAATACTGTTCAATGCTATGCCATAGCCAATTTATCAGTATTACCAAATTTTCTTATACAAGCTTCTGAGGCTGCCTGTACAGTGGGGATCAAAAGTTTGGGCACCCCATGTAAAAAATGTTATTAATGTGCATAAAGAAATCAAGGAAAGATGGAAAAATCGCCAAAAGGCATCAAATTACAGATTAGACATTCTTATAATATGTCAACAAAAGTTAGATTTTATTTCCATCATTTATACTTTCAAAATAACAAAACAAAAAATGGCATCTGCAAATATTTGGGCACCCTGCAGAATTTATAGCATGTACTGCCCCCTTTGCAAAGCTGAGACCTGCCAGTGTCATGAATTGTTCTCAATCATCATCATCTGGGAAGACCAGGTGATGTCAATCTCAAAGGTTTTAAATCCCCAGACTCATCTGACCTTGCCCCAACAATCAGCACCATGGGTTCTTCTAAGCAGTTGTCTAGAAATCTGAAACTGAAAATAGTTGACGCTCATAAAGCTGAAGAAGGCTATAAGAAGATAGCAAAACATTTTCAGATGTCAATATCCTCTGTTCGGAATGTAATTATGAAATGACAGTCATCGGGAACAGTGGAATTTAAAGCAAGATCTTGAAGACCAAGAAAATATCAGACAGAACAGCTCACAGGATTGTGAGAAAAACAATTCAAAACCGATCTTTGACTGCACAATCCCTCCAGAAAGATCTGTCAGACACTGGAGTTGTGGTACACTATTCCACTATAAAGAGATAATTGTACAAATATGGAACAGTCATCAGAAGAAAACCTCTTCTATGTCCTCACCACAAAAATCAGCGTTTGAACTTTGCAAATGAACATATAGACAAGCCTTATGCGTTTTGGAAATAAGTTCTGTGGACCGATGAGGTTAACATTGAATTTTTTTGCCGGAATGAGCAAAGGTACGTTTGGAGAAGAAGGGGAACAGAATTTAATGAAAAGAACCTCTGTCCAACTGTTAAGCATGAGGGTGGATCAATCATGCTTTGGGGTTGTATTGCAGCCAGTGGCACAGGGAACATATCATGAGTAGAAGGAAAAATGGATTCAATAAAATTTCAGCAAATTTTGGATGCTAACTTGATGCCATTTGTGAAAAAGCTGAAGTTAAAGAGAGGATGGCTTCTACAAATGGATAATAATCCTAAACACACCTTGAAATCCATGGGGGATTACATCAAGAGGTGTAAACTGAAGGTTTTGTCATGGCCTTCACAATCTCCTGACCTCCACGTAATTGAAAATCTATGGATAGACCTTAAAAGAGCAGTGCGTGACAGCCCAGAAATCTCCAAGAACTGGAAGACTTTTTATAAGGAAGAATGGGCAAAGATACCTCAAACAAGAATTGAAAGACTCTTGGCTGGCTACAAAAAGTGTTTACAAGCTGTGATACTTGCCACAGTAGTACAAGATATTAACTCTGCAGGGTGCCCAAACTTTTGCAGACGCCATTTTTTTGTTTTCTGTTATCTTTAAAGTGTAAATGATGGAAATAAAATCTAACTTTTGTTGACATATAAGAATGTCTAATCTGTAATTTGATGCCTTTTGGAGAATTTTCCATCTTTCCTTGGCTTCTTTATGCACGTTAATACAAATTTTTACCTGAGGTGCCCAAACTTTTGATCCCCACTGTATATCTGGAGCACTTATCTGATGACCAGTGTGGTGGTCCCAATCAGCCCAAGCAGACAATCGGCAACTGTATTTTAGCCATTTTTGTCTCTGTCCATGTGACAACTGCAGTCATTGGCCTCAGAGGTCTATATGTACTAGTATCAACGCTGAGGCCAGTTATTGGCTGCAGTGGTCATGTGGATGGCCAGGTCATGTCATGCATGTAGGATAAGCAATGGCTGGCTGTGACCACTGAAGCTTTGACGCTAGAGCAATGGGGGATTTAGCTGGTGAGTAATGTTAAGTTTTAAAGGGGGTATTCACATGACAAATGATGTATACATCAGCATCCTATAACATCAGCAAAATGGGCTAGTGACTTATATGAACAAGGACAGGCAAAGGCACCATAGACGTGGTTAGCTACTAACTATTTTCTGGTCATTTTCTGAATGTATTTGTGTTTGGCCTAGGACCCTTAAGCACAGCAATTACACTTTGGGGTTTTAATGAAAACATGAATACATTCGGAAATTGACCTATGCATAATCACTGATTTTGACTAGGCTCAGGCCGTTTAAAGGGGTACTCCGGTGCTTACACATCTTATCCCCTAACCAAAGGATAGGGGATAAGATGCCTGATCACGGGAGTCCCGCAGCTGGGGACCCCCGTGATCTTGCACGCGGCACCCCGTTAGTAATCAGTCCCCATCAGCGTGTTCGCTTCGGGTCTGATTAAGGTCGACCGCAGGGCCGGCGGCGTGTGACGTCAGGCCCCCGTGTGAAGTCATGCTCCGCCCCTCAATGCAAGCCTACAAGAGGGGTCGTGATGGCTATCACGCCCCCTCCTGTAGGCTTGCATTGAGGGGCGGAACGTGACGTCACACGGGGGCGGAGGCGTGACGTCACACGCCGCCGGCCCTGCGGTCGAGCGTAATCAGACCCGGAGCGAACATGCTCCGGGGGCTGATTACGAACAGGGTGCCGTGTGCATGATCGTGGGCGTCCCCAGCTGCGGGACTCCCGCGATCAGGCATCTTATCCCCTATCCTTTGGATAGGGGATAAGATGTGTAAGCACTGGAGTACCATTTTAAGTTTACTGGGCCTGTGTCTGTGCACGTATATGTCTGCATTACATATTGACAGGATGTTGACATGCCAAGAAAGAAACAATTATCTAATAATAATTCTGTGCTCCTTACATCATACAGTATGTATTTGAATGGAGTGAGGTCGACTATTCGCTGACATACTAGTTATAATGTTTAATGCAGCCCCCTTCATTTATTATACTATCAGACAACCCCATTAGTGGTTTTCATTTATAAATGGTTCTTTAACAAGATGTCGTCTTTATTTATTTATCTTTTAATGGCTTTAAAGGGTTATCCAGGAATTTAAAAAAACTGAGATTTCTTTCAAAAACCACTCCCTGTCTGTTTCCAGTTTGGGAGTGGTATTACAACTTTGCTCCATTCATCTCAATGGAACTGAGCTGCAGAACCACACCCAACCTGGAGACAGACAGGGAGAGGTTTTTGAAATTAACTGGTTCTGTTTTTCGATTTCTTGCTAACACCTTTAATGATAAATACGTTAATACATTTGTGATGTCATACGTTTCTTTTCCTTTTTATCCTAGATATAAGGTCATTGACTCCTGGCTTCACACCGCTTTCTGTCTGACATAACATTGGATACTTTCTTTCATGTATAGACGGTGTTCAACCAACAGTGCAATGCAGAATACGTCATAGTGGCAGAAAAGAAGGCATTTTGAATTGGAAGAACAAAAGATTATTATTTTTTTTTTTTTATAATAATCCTGCCCCAGTATAACATCTATGAAGATGTACACAGAGCACTTGTTATGGTGACAATGAAGGTAAAACACATGGAGTGTGAATACAGACTGCCTGGGTCAGAGATGCTGCACAGTTTATCAGTCTAGGCGTTTCAATGGTTAACAATTCAGGACGATTCTGGTCACTTTCTGTTCCATCTAAACTAGAAATATCATTTGCTTTGAACTCTGGAAACAGCACTGAAGTGTTCCTGTAGAGGGCCGATGACCTGAGGGGTACAGTCAGTAACCGGTCAAGGAACATTCACAATTCATTTTATATTGATCTTATTTTTTTTTCATTTCACACCTAACGTAATCTGATTTTATTTCATTAAGAGTATAGTGTATCCTATGCCAAGAACCCAAAATGTCACTGAAGGTGTAGGCCCAGCCATAGATCCTGTGCATGTATACATACTGTACATTTACATAGATGCAACACAACATACTACCGGTTTCTCTTCCATTTGCATCTGGAGTTTAGCTTTTTAGGTGGTCAACAGGTTCCCATTGAGCTACAAATACTAGAGCGTATTAAATATGACATTTCCACTAGTGAAGCTTCACAATTGGAGCTGTATTCTACCTGCAATGCCTCTGTGGCTTACTATGTCCTATGCTTCATGTTCCATAGCAATAAACTCATGCATGATTGAATGGTTCAAAGCTTCAGGTCCCTGGCCATTATGTCATCCTCATGAATTTCAGGCACTGACCTTTTAATACATTTGGTAGTTTATTTATGTCCAATTATAGTTAGAAAAGCTTGTGTCCCCTATGACAACACTTCTTGTCTTGCATCTCAGAAGCTCACAGTTGACATCTGCCAGCAGGGCTTGTGCATGAATCCTCTCTTGTATCTGAAATGTGCAGCATATCAATGAATTACAACATTTTTCTCCACATTTTATAGAACTTGTGGGAGGTTAAGCTTATAATAAGAACATTTGAAAAGCAAATATATAACAATTTAATCAGCACTTAAATGAATGCTCACATCCTGTACACTGCATTGGGGGTATCACAGCTTCCTATTTAGATTATGGTCAGGCCAATGCTACATAAAGGTGGGGATGTCCTGCCATGTATGCTCTGAACATTCATAGCTATGAGCAGTCGTTCCTGAGCCTTCATAATATGTTAAAGGTGATGGCTAGGATTAGGCAAACATGGCTGTTTTCTTTTCAATATAGTGCAAGAATTGCAGTTCAGCGCTATTCATTTCAATGGCACCGAGTTGCAATACCAGACACGCAACCCATTGACAGGCACTGTTTCTGCAATGTTTATCTCATCCTAGACCACCGCCGTTGTCCTGTAGCCCTTGGTAGACTACAATTGATTGAAACCTAAAAGAAGGTCAGAAAATGGAATCAACTCTTTGTAGTATTGGTTTAAAAGAATATTACCTGTTAGGGGTCATCCACAATTGTGATAATGTCTGGACTTATGAACCTTTTACCTTAGATGTGGGAATGTAAAAAAACAATATGGATGGTTGCTGTGGATTCACTCCTATATTGAGAAACTGGCACTTTTTCTATCTATGCTGCAATTTCTGTTTGGAACACAAATGCAAGTCCATTGTCTTGAAGAACCCAGGGATCTTACAGTGACTGCATCTTTGCCTATTATTGTGCAGCTCCAGCTTCTGGGACCCTTGGACATACAAGTATTGCATCCTTTACTAGTTCTGGGAGTACACAGCACTGCATTGGACTCCTTTAATTTTCGGGGCATGCTCCTGATGCAACACTCCGTTACAATGCTGTGGTTTTAGTAGTGACAGTATTCCCTCTATAAGGCAATTTCGGGAATTTGATCCTTATTTGTATGTTTTTATATGTTTTCTTTTTTTCCTTTCTCATTACGCTAAAAAAATAAGAATAAAAAAAATTGTAAATTACTTTGTCGTGTTTCCAACCATGGGAACGGCTTTGATTCTCTAAACTATTTCAGCTGCAGTTGTTAAAAATACCCTGTGTATTGTCTGGTAATATACAAAAGAAGGCTGTGTATAGCGTTTTTGGTACTATGTACCTCTTTCCATGACCTTCCCATACCTAAGTATTCCTGTACTTAATCACTCATCTATTTAATGTGTTAAATTGAGAATATATCAGAGAAATATTAAAAGTGTTGTCTATCCTTTTCATTGTGTGTGATCTCTGTCTGATTCCCGAACTTGTAATAAAATGGAATGAATGTACAGATTACTGGATAGAAGTGTCATAATTATAAAAGGGGTAATATAGCAAAAGGATTTAAATAGGTGTTGTGAAGAATATATGGGTTCCCCGGTGTTACACATTACATATTTACCGGGTATAACTTTTAATGTCTGACAAATAGGGACTCTACCTCTGGTGCTCACACCTGTCAGGAGAACTGCCCCCCCCCCCCCCATTCTGGAAGGAGAAAATGTAATAGAGAAGTGGAGGTATATAGACAAGCTGGCTTGATTCTATCTGTAACTTCCATAGTCTTCACGTGCATTGCCGCCTTTCCATTGAATTTACCTTATTGAATAGTAGTCAGGGGACCATTGTTTTCCTAATAAATACTAGGACCCCTGCCTATTGGACATATACAGAGCATTTGGAAAGTATACAGACCCTTTCACTTTTTTCACATTTTGTTACATTGTCTTGAATAAAATAAAATGTAAAAAATTCAGGTTTTCCCCATAGCAACCAATCAGATTGCTTCTTTAATTTTTAACAAGGCCTCTGCAAAATTTAAGAAGCAATCTGATTGGTTGCTATGGGCAACTGGTCAACTTTTCCTCTGTACAGGTTTTGATAAAGCTCCCCCATTGAGTGCATTGAGAAATCTCCCCCATTGTCTTGTTTGAAGGTAAATCTTAGGCCCAGTCTGAGGTTCAGAGCAATCCTGAACAGGTTTTCATTAAGAATATATCTGTACTTTTGATCCATTCAGCTTTCCATCAACCCTGAGAAGTCTCTGTCACAGCTGCTGAAATACACCCCACAGAATGAAGCTGCTCCTGCCATGCTGCACTGAAGAAATGGCAGTGGGCAGGTGATAAGTAGGGCCTGGTTTCCTCCAGACTTGACGCTTAGACAGACCAGAAATCATGGAGGAGATTAAATATTGGCTTCCTGACATTTATTTGACTTCCGGACATAAAATTTTTAGACAACGTAGGCAAAAGTGACCGTGAAATGCAGTGCTTAATTCTAGACTATGCAGTAGATGAGATTTCTTAACTTTTTTTTTTTTTTAAAGGTGCAAAAAATGGTGCGCAAATATTCAACTAAACTCAAATTCATACCACTTCCACCTTGCCTTAGAAAAGTGACATCCTACAGCAAGTTCTGAGGTGATTTTTCATTTGTGCAAAAGTTATCAGTCTGTGAGCTGTTTTGATTAATTTGGCACACGTAAGCCAAAAACACAGCAAATAAAAAGGCTGCAAAGTGGTTGCACAGACACACATTAATAAATCCCACTCTTGTTTCTTACAGTCCAAGAGTCCTGTAGGTGTTTTTTTTCCCCTTATTCTTTCAAACTCCAGGTAGGCTTTTTTGTGTCTTTAACTGAGGAAAGGCTATAAAGTCTAGATTGTGAAGTGCCGCAGTGGTGGTTGCCCACCTGGAAGTTTTCCCCATCAGCTCACAGGCTCATTGGAGTGACCATTGGGTTCTTGGTCATCTAAACACAAAGTATAGTCCAAACTTAGTTTATGTACATAAGTAGATCTTGGGGTGTATTTTGAGGCATACATTGTCTTAAAACAAAACAATGTCAGTTATGTACCTATTTTTAACATGGAATTACAGTGAATTCCATTGGAAACTGGCAGTAATTAAATTTTATAGAGAAGAGGGCAAACAAGCAGGGGCCTCCAGCTGCTCCACGAGTACAAAGGTGAAAAATTCTTAAAACTTTACTTATTCTCTCTCGTTAAAAACGGGATATCCATATAAGGCTGGGCGGTATACCGGTTCATACCGAATACTGAAATTTTTGGGCTGCCCGATATGAATTTTTCCCATACCGCAATACCGGTTGGGCCCCTCCCCCCTCGGGAATGAATGAATCAGCCCAGCGCAGCGCTGTCCCCACATCGGGGAACTAATCATATGTGACTCGCCAGCGCTGTTCTGCTCCCCCCCAATTAATGATCAGCCCAGCGGGGTACTACTCACAGATGTCAAGCACTGCCCTCCTCCTCTTTGTTGCGGTCCGCCTGTGCTGGATAATTGCAAGCAAGGATCTGATCTGAAAACAAACAAAACACTGTAAGGCCCTGTTCACACTACATCCCTGTGCTGAATGAACTTCCAAGTGAATTCTGCTTGCTGCTTCATGTACACTGCACAAGTTCTGCTTACGGAACTTCTGATGCAGAGCTGATTCAGCCCAAAGAAAGAATGTGTTTTATTCTTTTGGCGGAAAATGCCTGGAATAGCACTAACCTATGGGATGGTACTTAAAGTGGTACTCTGGTGGAAAAACAAATGTTTTCAAATCATCTGGTGCCAGAAAGTTATACACATTTGTGCATTACTTCTATTTAAAAAACTTTATTCTTCTAGTACTTATCAGCTATTCTATACTAGTTGTGTAGGAAGTTGTGTAGTTCTTTCAAGGCTGACCACAGTGCTCTCTGCTGACACCTCTGTCTATCTCAGGAGCTGTCTGAAGCAGGAGAGGTTTGCTATGGGGATTTTCTCCTGCTTTGGACAGTTCCTGAGACAGGCAGATGTCAGCAGAGAGCACTGTGGTCAGACAGAAAAGAACTCAACTTCCTCTGTAGTATACAGCAGCTGATAAGTACTGGAAGGATTAAGATTTTTAAATAGAAGTAATTCACAAATATGTTTAACTTTCTGGCATCAGTTGATTTAATTTTTTATTTTTTTTTATTTTCTTTAACCCCTTAACGACGCAGGACGTAAATGTACGTCCTGGTGAGGTGGTACTTAACGCACCAGGACATACGTTTAAGGTCCTGTACATGGCCGCGAGCATCCGATGCTCGGGTCATGCTCGGCAGTACTCGGCGGTAACGGCGCACATCAGCGATCACGCTGATGTGTGCCATTAACCCCTCAGATGCCGTTATCAATTCAGATCACAGCATCTGCGGCAATGCGGCCAGAGAAAACCAAGATTGGCAAATTCGCCACTGGCGCCCTGTGCTCTTCACAGATGAAAGCAGGTTGACACTGAGCACATGTGGCAGACGTGACTGGACAAGTCTGGACTGTGGAGAATGTTCTTCTGCCTGCAACATCCTCCTGCATGACCGGTTTGGCGGTTGGTCAGTAATGGTGTGGGGTGGCATTACTTTGGGGGGGGGGGGGGGGGGGGGGATCGCACAGCTCTCCACGTGCTTGCCAGAGGTAGTCTCACTGCCATAAGGTACCAAGATGAGATCCTCAGACCCCTTGTGAGACCATATGCCGGTGCAGTTGGCCCTGGGTTCCTCCTAATGAAAGACAATGCTAGACCTCATGTGGCTGGAGTGTGTCAGCAGTTCCTGCAAGAGGAAGGCATTGATACTATGGACTGACCCGCCTGTTACCCAAACCTGAATCCAATTGAGCACATCTGGGACATCATGTCTCGCTCCATCCACCAACGCCACGTTGCACCACAGACTGTCCAGGAGATGGCGGTAGCTTTAGTCCAGGTCTGGGAGGACATCCCTCAGGAGACCATCTGCCACCTCATCAGGAGCATGCCCATGCATGGTAGGGAGGTCATACGGGCACGTGGAGGCCACACACACTACTGTGCCTCATTTTGACTTGTTTTAAGGACATTACATAAAGTTGGATCAGCCTGTAGTGTGGTTTCCACTTTGATTTTGAGTGTGACTCCATATCCAGACCTCCATGGGTTGATAAATTTGATTTCCATTGATAATTTTTGTGCGATTTTGTTGTCAGCACATTCAACTATGTAAAGACGAAAGTATTTGATTAGTTCATTCATTCAGATTTAGGATGTGTATTTTTTGAGCAAACTCCTTAAAGACGTTTATTACACACTGGTAACATAGGCTGTTCTAATTATTTCCTTTATAAATAAAAAACACAAATCCACTACAAATGCTCTACGTTTTACCCCGTCAATTGTTTCTATACTAATAAAGCTTTGAGAAAAAAAAAATATGGGCATGCTCTATCTACTGTACATGTTTGCGCCTCTAGCTCTGGAAGCGAGCGCCATCTGCCGGCCCAGTATGATAATTACTTATCCTGTCAATCCAACGTGTTGTTCCTGAGTCCTGGGCCCCTTAGTCCGCAGTAGTCCGTCATGGGACTGGTCAGATGAGGGCCCCGGAGCCTGCGGTACAGGTGTGTCTTCTGTGTGCCCGATAAGTAGCTGTCAGTCACCGCTAGACACACTAAGTCTCCTGGGAAGTGATATCGGAACTGGAATAGTCTCGGGAGCCCTGGGGGTGGGGGGGACTGATATAAAAGTCAGTCTGCGATTATGGGTTAGGTGTAGTGATGGTGCAGGAAGGGTTAAGAGTGGGCGACGGGGCGGGGCTTGTAAGTCAGCACTGCTATAATTTACTGCTATTCCTATGAGTGTGTATGCTGCACCACTGTTCTCTATGGAGCATGGACTGTAATATGGAGTGAGAAGAGACTGCAGCATGCACCAACACTTACACCAGTGTTTCTCAATTTGTGGCTTTCCAGTTGTTGCAAAACTACAACTCCCAGCATGCCCAGACTGCAGAAGGCTGTCTGGGCATGCTGGGAGTTGTAGTTTTGCAACAGCTCAACAACCATGGGTTGTTCTCAGGCAGTTCTCTACTCAGCAGTAGAGAAGCAGCTCCATGGTGTTACACTGGCGGACCCCTAGACCACCAGTCATACAGTCCCTTTAGACTGACTGACACTTACATCACCAGTCATGCAGCCCCCCTTTACTTGCGGACTCCTAAAGCACCAGTCATGCAGCCCCCCTTACACTGGTAGACTACTAGATCACCAGTCATGCAGCCCTCTTACACTGACAGACCCCTGAAGCACCAGTCATGCAGTCCTCTTACACTGACAGACCCCTAAAGCACCAGTTATGCAGCCCCCTTACACTGACAGACCACTAGAGCACCATTCATGCAGCCCCCTTACACTGACAGACCCCCTAAAGCACCAGTCATGCAGCCCCCCTTCACTCACGGACTCCTAAAGCTCCAGTCATGCAGCCCCCCTTCACTCGCGGACTCCTAAAGCACCAGTCATGCAGCCCCCCTTACACTGGTAGACCACTAGATCACCTGTCATGTAGCCCTCTTACACTGACAGACCCCTAAAGCACTAGTCATGTAGCCCTCTTACACTGACAGACCCCTAAAGCACCAGTCGTGCAGCCCCCTTGCACTGACAGACCACTAGAGCACCAGTCATGCAGCCCCCTTGCACTGACAGATCCCTAAAGCACCAGTCATGCAGCCCCCCTTCACTCGTGGACTCCTAAAGCACCAGTCATGCAGCCCCCCTTACACTGGTAGACCACTAGATCACCTGTCATGCAGCCCCCTTACACTGACAGACCACTAGAGCACCAGTCATGCAGCCCCCTTACACCAACAGGCCCCTAAAGCACCAGTCATGCAGCCCCCTTACACCGACAGGCCCCTAGAGCACCAGTCATGCAGCCCCCTTACACCAACAGGCCCCTAGAGCACCAGTCATGCAGCCCCCTTACACTGACAGACCCCTAAAGCACCAGTCATGCAGCCCCCTTACACCAACAGGCCCCTAGAGCACCAGTCATGCAGCCCCCTTACACTGACAGACCCCTAAAGCACCAGTCATGCAGCCCCCTTACACTGACAGACCCCTAAAGCACTAGTCAAGAACTATTTTTTATTTTTTGTGCCTTAACAGACGTTAAGAACGGGAAACAACGGGTCCCAACAGATCCCATTTACTATTATGGAGTCCGTCAGGCGCCGTTGTTTTCTGGTGGGAGTAGCGGGAGGAAAAAACGTTGCATGATGTATTTATTTCTTCCGCTATTCTCACCGGGTTACTTGACATTTCGGGTTCATGACCCTGAGCTGACACCTACCTTCTTTGCTAGTGTGAAAGAAGCCGTACACTGGTAGACCACTAGATCACCTGTCATGTAGCCCTCTTACACTGGTAGACCACTAGATCACCTGTCATGTAGCCCTCTTACACTGGTAGACCACTAGATCACCTTTCACGTAGCCCTCTTACACTGGTAGACCACTAGATCACCTGTCATGTAGCCATCTTACACTGGTAGACCACTAGATCACCTGTCATGTAGCCCTCATACACTGGTAGACCACTAGATCACCTGTCATGTATCCCTCTTACACTGGTAGACCACTAGATCACCTTTCACGTAGCCCTCTTACACTGGTAGACCACTAGATCACCTGTCATGTAGCCATCTTACACTGGTAGACCACTAGATCACCTGTCATGTATCCCTCTTACACTGGTAGACCACTAGATCACCTGTCATGTAGCCCTCTTACACTGGTAGACCACTAGATCACCTGTCACGTAGCCCTCTTACATTGGTAGACCACTAGATCACCTGTCATGTAGCCCTCTTACACTGGTAGACCACTAGATCACCTGTCATGTAGCCCTCTTACACTGGTAGACCACTAGATCACCTGTCACATAGCCCTCTTACACTGGTAGACCACTAGATCACCTGTCATGTAGCCATCTTACACTGGTAGACCACTAGATCACCTGTCATGTATCCTTCTTACACTGGTAGACCACTAGATCACCTGTCATGTAGCCATCTTACACTGGTAGACCACTAGATCACCTGTCATGTAGCCATCTTACACTGGTAGACCACTAGATCACCTGTCATGTATCCCTCTTACACTGGTAGACCACTAGATCACCTGTCACATAGCCCTCTTACACTGGTAGACCACTAGATCACCTGTCATGTAGCCCTCTTACACTGGTAGACCACTAGATCACCTGTCACGTAGCCCTCTTACATTGGTAGACCACTAGATCACCTGTCATGTAGCCCTCTTACACTGGTAGACCACTAGATCACCTGTCATGTAGCCCTCTTACACTGGTAGACCACTAGATCACCTGTCACATAGCCCTCTTACACTGGTAGACCACTAGATCACCTGTCATGTAGCCCTCTTACACTGGTAGACCACTAGAGCACCTGTCATGTAGCCCTCTTACACTGGTAGACCACTAGAGCACCTGTCATGTAGCCCTCTTACACTGGTAGACCACTAGAGCACCTGTCATGTAGCCCTCTTACACTGGTAGACCACTAGATCACCTGTCATGTAACCCTCTTACACTGGTAGACCACTAGATCACCTGTCATGTAACCCTCTTACACTGGTAGACCACTAGATCACCTGTCACGTAGCCCTCTTACACTGGTAGACCACTAGAGCACCTGTCATGTAACCCTTTTACACTGGTAGACCACTAGATCACCTGTCATGTAGCCCCCCCCTACACTGTAAGGCTTTGTTCACACCTGAAGGGTTCATTTCAGTTGTATTTCTCCATCATTGGAGCAGAACGTTGAATATGATGTCCCATGGGGTTTTGCTAGGATCTAACAAGATCGGGGATAGGCATTGTCTGCGCCCACCCAACTGCTAAAATATATTAAGAGTAACATAGCAAAAAAAAAATTGCTTTTAGAACATGTCAGGCTTAGATAACCCTATTATCTGTACACTGGCCCTGGATTTTATAGTAATTTAGCTTGTACCCATTGATAAATCAGTTTGCCCCATCATGAATTCTAAGGGCTCGTTCACATTGCTGTCAGGCTCCTCTAAAGGGAACTCTTTGCTGACTCTGTCAGGACGGGAGTTGAGGGAAAAAAATATGCTTCATGTCCTATTTTATTTTTCTGCTAAACTCCTGTAAAATACCCTGACACCTGACAGTCAATGGGATCCGTCGGGACCTGATGGTGTCTTTGAAATCCCCATAACTAGATGGCCTCCATGTTGGAAAATGCAGTCCGGTGTACATCCGATTCAATGTATACACTCCTTGAACAGCAGTTTGAGTGTGCATATTGTTGTGCAGGAAGTGTGCGAGTTGTTCATTTGGAAGCCAAGATCCTGGATCTAGAGGAGCAACTGGCAACACTGAGACTCATTGACAGCTTGGAGAGGAGCAAGTACTCTCTGGGGTAGAGGTGGGGGAGGATAGTGGGACGGAGGTGCAGGACAGTCAGGCAGTTAGCTGGGTTACAGTTAGAAAACAGGTTAGAGGGGAAAGTGTCAGGGAGGCTAGTCCTGAACTGGCACACTCCAACAAGTTTGCCCAGTTGGCAGATGAGGGGGATGCCATTTCAGAGCTAGCAGTACTGCAGCAGAACTCTGCCTCTGACCGCCAGGGGGGTGTCTGCTCCAGTAAGGAGGGAGGAGTGCTGGGTCAGGCCAGACAGGTACTGGTAGTGGGAGACTCAATTATTAGGGGGACAGACAGGCACCAATGACAAAGAGGTAGGTGGAGTGTCCTTAACCCCTTAAAGGACAACTGTAGTGGTACAGTTTTATATATGCATGTGCCCGGGCCTCAAAAATAAACAAAATAAACTCATACATACCTTCCTACGAGCCCCCGTTGGTCCGGCACAGGCCTCACGGTCCGGCAGTGCTGATGTCATTACACTTCCTTGGGATGGGGACGCCACAGAGCCGTCGGCGTATCACCGGCCGTAGCGATGTCCCGCCCCGGCTGGTGATAGGCTGAGCCGACTGTCATGTAAGAAGCCGGCCAGAGCCTAAAGTCTATCTGCGTGTTATACGCCGATAAGCCGCTGCAGTTCAATGATATAAAGCGGGCGTTTTAAATCAATGAACTGCAGCGGCTTTTGCAGGTCCAGAGACCTGCCGTTGCTGCCGGCTTCTCTGCCCCTGCCTATCCTGGGGTCCAGAGACTGCCGGCAACGCTGCCCCATTACCCCCCCCCCTCGGTTTTTCTGACCCCGCAGAAGCCCCCAGGAAAGGCAGGGGGAGAAAGGCCGTCGCTGCCCGCTTCTCTCCCCCTGCCTTTCCTGGGGTCTAGAGCCCTGCTGCCGCCGCTTCTCTCCCCCTGGCTATCGGCGCCCATTGCCTCCCCCATCCCCGGTTTTATGATTACCTGTTGCCGGGGTCGGGTCCGCACTGCTTCTGGCTCTGGTCCGCGGTGCTTCAGGATCCGGTGTGGCGTCTATGCGTCTTTGCTATGCGCTGCGCTACGTAATGAGGAGTGATGTCGCGTCACTTGATCGCCGTGTCTGAAGGGTTAATACAGGGCATCACCGCGATCGGTGATGTCCTGTATTAGCCGCGGGTCCCGGCTGTTGATGGCCGTAGGGACCGACGCGATATGACATGGGGTCACCCGCGGCATATAGCGGGAGCCAGCGAAGGACGTAAATATACGTCTTTCGTCGTTAAGGAGTTTAAAATTATTTTAGGGACTTAAGCCGCAAGCTTAAGGCCAGGACCTCCAAGGTAATATTTGGGCATTATCGGCAAGGTAATTGCCGATACCGATAATGCCCAAAATCGTGATTATGGGCCAATAATATCGGCCAAACCGATTATCGGTCGATCCCTAGTGGTTATTAATGGTACTTATTCTGATTGGGTGACTGTTACTAGTGGGGTACCACAGGGGTCCGTCGTTACTGGGGGTTCTTTACTGTAAGAGCAGTGAGGCTGTGGAATTCTCTCCCGGAGGAGGTGGTCATGGTGAACTCTGTAAAAGAATTTAAAAGGGTTCTGGGTGCATTTTTGGAGAATAATAACATTGCTGGTTATATATATTAGATTTATAGGAACAGTTGATCCAATTATTTATTTTGACTGCCATATTTGGAGTCGGGAAGGAATTTTTACCTCTAGTATAAGGGCTTTTTTTGCCTTCCTCTGGATCAACTCAGTAGGGACTCATTAGGGTTATAGATTGAACTTGATGGACTCTGGTCTTTTTTCAACCTTATGAACTATGTTACTATGGTGTCACTTGTGCTCCGACCTGTTCATGGTCTACTCGATGGAAAACGAATGTGTGAGTACTGGTGTCTTATTATGCCCCCCACTGAGTACTAGTGCTCCTTTGTGCCTCACACTAAGTACTGGTGCCCCGTTATTCTCACATAGTAATGATGTTCCCCATTAGTAGAAGTCTATGGGAGGAAAACAAAATTTTTCAAAAAGAATACCATACCCTCAACATGCTGCTCTCTCTTCTTATTCTTTAAGGTTAGGGTTACAAGTAACGGATCCGCAGCTTATTTTACACTGCGGATCTGCCGGTGACCCGACCCTATAGTGTGCCTCCAGCTGTTACTCCCCCCCACCCGCATGTGCTGCTCGCAGTGGCAATCTGCCGCT
Source organism: Hyla sarda (assembly GCF_029499605.1). Lineage (NCBI taxonomy): Eukaryota > Metazoa > Chordata > Amphibia > Anura > Hylidae > Hyla > Hyla sarda. The sequence goes on from NC_079190.1 coordinate 438,570,354, forward strand.
ATGAGCAGCCACACAAGGACAAGAGAGTTGCCACGTGCAGTGTACTCAGATATCGCGCCTGCTCCGCGATGTCTATGGGTGCACTGTGAGTGCGCTCGGCAAATCACAAGTCCCTGTGTGACTGCTGGCTGCTCATAGCGGCGGGGGGGGGGGATGGGTCGGATCAGCTGGAGGCACACTATGGGGTTGGGTCACTGGCGTAAAATACGCGGCGGATCCATTACGTGTGACCCTACCCTTAGGGTACCTTCACACGTGCATATTTTTGTCTTTATTGGGCATCAAAGTCTGCTGAAGCAAATGTGCAGCATAAAATATGCATATGTGAACGCACCCTAAGGAACCGTTCACATGTACAGGATCTGCTGCATATTTTTGCTCCATATTTTGTCAACCTGATTTGACTGCCTATTAACTTCAATAGGTGGCAAAATCAGCTGCAGAAAATATGCAGCAAGAATATGCAGCAGATCCTCTACATGTGAATGTACTCTTAGATTTTTTTGCTTGATTAAGACAGAAAGCTAAATTTTTTATCTGCACAGAAGTCTGCGTTCTGTCCTCTCTAGTAAAAAAGTATTTCGGACTGTTTTATATAAAGATTACTTTTTCTTGTACGTTATCTTCTTATTGTTCTTTAATCTTTATTTTACATCTTATTTTGGGATTTTACAACCAATTTCTTGTTTTCCGAGATAAAGCATCAAGTCACAAAATTTTTAAACAAAGTTAACCATTTACATGCAATAGCTGATGCCAACAGCGGTTATTCCTCATACCACCCCCTTCCCCCCACACACATAAACAGGGTGGGCCATTTATATGGATACACCTTAATAAAATGGGAATGGTTGATGATATTAACTTCCTGTTTGTGGCACATTAGTATATGTGAGGGGGGAAACTTTTCAAGATGGCTGGTGACCATGGCGGCCATTTTGAAGTCGGCCATTTTGAAACCCACTTTAGTTTTTTCAATAGGAAGAGGGTCATGTGACACATCAAACTTATTGGGAATTTCACAAGAAAAACAATGGTGTGCTTGGTTTTAAAGTAACTTTATTCTTTCATGAGTTATTTACAAGTTTCTGACCACTTATAAAATGTGGTCAATGTGCTGCCCATTGTGTTGGATTGTCAATGCAACCCTCTTCTCCCACTCTTCACACACTGATAGCAACACCGCAGGAGAAATGCTAGCACAGGCTTCCAGTATCCGTAGTTTCAGGTGCTGCACATCTCGTATCTTCCCAGCATAGACAATTGCCTTCAGATGACCCCAAAGATAAAAGTCTAAGGGGGTCAGATCGGGAGACCTTGGGGGCCATTCAACTGGCCCACGACGACCAATCCACTTTCCAGGAAACTGTTCATCTAGGAATGCTCGGACCTGACACCCATAATGTGGTGGTGCACCATCTTGCTGGAAAAACTCAGGGAACGTGCCAGCTTCAGTGCATAAAGAGGGAAACACATCATCATGTAGCAATTTCACATATCCAGTGGCCTTGAGGTTTCCATTGATGAAGAATGTCCCCACTATCTTTTTACCCCATATACCACACCATACCATCAATTTTTGTGTTCCAACAGTCTTGGAGGGATCTATACAATGTGGGTTAGTGTCAGACCAATAGCGGTGGTTTTGTTTGTTAACTTCACCATTCACATAAAAGTTTGCCTCATCACTGAACAAAATCTTCTGCGTAAACTGAGGGCCCTGTTCCAATTTTTGTTTTGCCCATTCTGCAAATTCAGTGAGATGCTGCAGTAGCTGGAGTTTGTAAGGGTGCCATTTGTGAGTAGCTAATATCCACAGAAGGGATGTTCGACTAATGCCACTCTCCAGTGACATGCGGCGAGTGCTACGCTATGGGCTCTTACTGAATGAAGCTACGACAGCCACCATTGTTTTTCTTGGGAAATTCCCAATAAGTTTGATGTGTCACATGACCCTCTTCCTATTGAAAAAACAAAAGTTGTATTCAAAATGGCCGACTTCAAAATGGCTGCCATGGTCACCACCCATTTTGAAAAGTTCCCCCCCTCACATATACTAATGGGCCACAAACAGGAAGTTAATATCACCAACCATTCCCATTTTATTAAGGTGCATCCATATTAATGGCCCACCCTGTACTCTCAATTTGACGTTGCCATTCATGAGTTCAGAATGGAAAGAGGTAAGCCACTGCCAGACATCTCTGACCTATCTCCCATTTTTCTCATCTTTGACACCATGTGGGTTGATAGGCCCCATAAACCTCAGATAATTGCTCCATCCTGTTGAAATCGGTGGGTCCAGGCGTCACATGTCTTTTGTGTATGGGGGCCTTGAAAATAGTTGTCTTGAAACAATAATATATTACTATACCTGCAGTATATACTGTAACTATTCATGTAACCTGAGGGAGCCCCGCACTTGAGTGGTTCCTGGGCAGGTTTGGGCTGTGCAGTGTGCACCTCTGGTGCTCCAGGGTTTGTGTTGGACAGTAGTTAGGACATTGTTCATATGCATTCTAATTGAAAAATAATTTGTTCATTAATTACAAATATTTTATTGATTTTATTGAAATTTATTTCACTATCTTCTTTATAAATGACACCTTTATTGCTTTTCAGTGTGGAGATTAACTGAGTAATGATCTGGAGAAACGCTGTGCAATATATTGCATGTGGAAGAAGGTAAAATCACTTTTTAGTTCTATTATGAGAAGGGCAACAGTTTTTACCATTATTTGCAGGATGATTAGGGGTCCATTCACACTTCGGAATTCTGCTCCAAAATTCTGGTGCAGCACCCTCCCATTGTTGTCATTAGGTATTGTATGCACCGTTCATACTACAGAATTTCTGCGATAGATTTATTGCTGCAGAAATTCTAGGCTCCAAAATATTTCGGCAGTGTCTGCTGCATACGGAATCTCTGCCAAGAATATTTCTGGGTGGAAATTACATAGTACTAATGGGCCCTAAGAATATATTTACATGGGGCACATAAGCTTCAGATTTTTCACAGATAAATTTGTATGTGGAAATACCACAGCAGCAGTAAAGAAGATGAGATTTGTTGGTATCTTATCCACACGCTTCATTCAAAAATCTACTGAAAATCCACAAGGATATTCGCCTGCAGTGCAGAATTTTTTGGTCAATCTATGCTGCCAGTAAACAGCAGATTTTCTCCATTGTCTTTAGGATGCGTTCACACGCTACTAACTAGCAGCGGGATTCCCTCTGTGGGAAATCCACAGCGAGTTACGCTATCATTCACTTGTATGGGTCCGCGGACAGTCTGCAATAGTGTCTGATGTGCAGTTTGCCAGCAAACCCGTTGAAATAAATAATAGCCTAACTCACAGTGCATTTCCCTCCAACGGAAAACCCGCTGCTAGTTACTAGCGTGTGAATGCACACTTAAAAAAGATCTGCAGCCCTAGACCCTAATCCCTTAGCCACAGGATTGTGTCAGATTGTGGGGAGTCTAACCGTTGGGACCCCTGCGATCTCCTGTACAGGGCCCTGGCTCTGCTGCGGCTCTCCCATGCTGGAAGCGTGTCGGACGCGGCATGACGCCGTGGCTGACATGCCTCCTCCAGGTGTCTCTATGGGAGAGGCTGACATGCAGCATTCGTGCATCCCTGCCTCTCGTCGACGACATGCGCATTAGCTGAGCAGAGCTGCAGCAATGCCGGGTCCCCATACGGGAGACCGAGGGGGGGTCCCAACGGTCAGACCCACATCCTGCGGATAGGGGATGCAGTCTCCTTTAGGGTACGTTCCCACGAGCCATATTTTGCTGCATATTTGCTGCTGCGTATTTTCCTACCCATTGAAGTCAATGGGAAGCAAAATCAGCTGTGTATTTTGCTATCCATTGACTTCCATGGGAAAGAAAATAAGCAGCAGCAAAATACGGCACATGGGAACATACCCTTAATGAGGAAAGCAAAATCCAGAATAAATCGACAGTCCTTTTAGACTTTACTGTGGAAACGCTACAGATCTGGGGCTATATCCGCAATTACAGATTTCAGATATGGTACATTAATTTCCTTTTTCTTTTTTTTTTTTTTAAAGTTTACACGACCTTTAAAAAAAATATGGTAAAATAGATCACTAACAAGTAAAAAAAAGATTCATAAATCTCCCTCCATGTCTTTTTATCCAAAGTCTCCCCAAAAAATGCCATATGCCAAAAAGAGGTTTTTTTTTGTTTTGTTTTTTGGGGGGGGCAAACAACACCCATGCCAGATTTTAACTGGGAGTAACTGATGCATAAGAAATGGCTACATAATATACACTTTTGTGGGGAAAAAAGGAAAAAAAGCCACAAAAACTGCACCATGGAGCATAAAAAAGAGGGAGACGTTTTTTGGGCTTTATTTTTTTGTGGCCAACACTAACAGCTGAGAAGGAGCAGAGCAGACGGCAGCATTGATATCATCATATATATCAGACATAATGGGAGAGATTTATCAAACCTTGTGTAAGGGAACAGCGGTGCAGTTGCTCATAGCAACCAATCAAATCCCAGCTTTCATTTTTAAAAAGACCTCGGAAAAATGAAAGCTTGAATCTGATTGGTTGCTATGGGCAACTACACCACTGTTCCTTTGCACAAGTTTTGATAACATTTTCAGTGTCACTGTATGATAAGAAAAATGGGAAAAATGTTGACGAATTGGTTACAATCGATGCAGTAAAATTTATAGGGGGTGATTTGCCCATAGCAACCCATCAGATCACTTCTTTCATTTTGCAGAGGCCTTTTCAAAAAAATGAAAGAAGCGATCTGATTGGTTGCTACGGGCAACTCAGCAACTTTTCCTCTGGACAGGTTTTGATAAATCTCCCCCCATAATGAATAATAATATCTTACACAAAAAGCTGTTTGTTTCTATGCATGTACTATAGGGAATCATTGAAATCAATGGCTTATCTATAGCAGAGCATGCTGAAGCAGGCCAGGATTAATTTATACAGAAACAAAATGAATCGCACTCACCACCAGGGGTCAAGTCCTGGGAAAAAAAGTGTGGGAACTCACCCAAGATTTCCACTTAAAGGGGTACTCAGCCCCAAGACATCTTATCCCCTATCCAAAGGAGGGACCCCCACTTTCTCCCTGCTGCACCCGGCATTCATTTAGAGCGTTGGGTGCAGCGCTGGAGGCTCCGGACATCATGGTAACAGCCCCTCAATGCAAGTCTATGGGAGGGGGTGTGACGGCCACCACGCCCCCTCCCATAGACTTTCATTGAGGGGGCATGGCTGTGACGTCACGAGCCTCTGCCCCCCTTCGCCAGTCATTTGGCATGGAGCGAAGTTCACTCCGTGCACTGGATGTCTGGGGTGCCACAGCCGTGATCGCGTGGGTCCCCAGCGGTGGGACCTGCACGATCAGACATCTTATTCCCTATCCTTTGGATAGGGGAGGAGATGTCTAGGGGCGGATTACCCCTTTAAGGGCTGGTCCTTCAGGACTCCTGCTAATTGGAACTGCGCCCCTGCTGTGGAAAAAATGCAGGAACTCCATTCCCATGAGTTCCTGCAGGACTTGAGCCCTGCCCACCACGTATATAGTCCCAAAAATTGCAGACGTTTATTCCGTATGAGGATGAAACAGCATACATAGGAATGGCAATTCCATGGAGCTGGGAGTGAAAGAAGCCGCTCTCGAGACGCATGCACACACTTGGCCAGAAGAAGCGTCGGCTGACGCGAAACTAGTTGCCACCTCCTAGTGAGCCCCTGTGTCTCGAGACTGGCTGCTCTCACTCCCCGCTCCATGGAATTGCCATTCCTATGTATGCTGTTTCATCCTCATACGGAATAAACTTTTACATCACTGTTGAAGCCGCACCGCCTCAGATCCCTACAACAGCAGCAGGTGCTTCACTGGCAGCTAATTATCCAGCACGTCAGGTTGGTTCATATTGCTCTGCAGTGCCTGATAGCTACTCTTTCTATCATTAAAAGGGGTACTACCGTGGAAAATTTTTTTTTTTATATCAACTGGTGCCAGAAAGTTAAACAGATTTGTAAATTACTTCTATTAAAAAATCTTAATCTTTCCAGTACTTTTTAGGGTCTGAATACTACAGAGGAAATGGTTTTCTTTTTGGAACACAGTGCTCTCTGCTGACATCATGACTACAGTGCTCTCTGCTGACATCTCTGTCCATTTCAGGAACTTTCCAGAGCAGCATATGCTTGCTATGGGGATTTTCTCCTACTCTGGACAGTTCTTAAAATGGTAGCTGTATAGGATAAGCGCTGTATGGGACTTGAGGGACTGTGTGTTTCTAAACTATCCACTATAATTGTTTGGCAAGCTGCTATAAGGTGTCCTTAATGATAAGGTTGCTTACCCCCACAAGAGGTTCTGCAGCGTCCGAGGTGCCGATGCAGGGTACTGAGCGGTGTCCTTGGTGAGGTACTAGGACTAGGTCCTAGGATAGTATTGTATCTGTCCCTCACTTGTCCCATTAGTGACGTCACGCTGCCAGTCCCAAAACAACTTTCTACACTCCGGCGGGAACGCGCGGGGTAGAGACGCTACCGTCCGGAGCTGTTTCTCCCGGCGCTTCCCCACCATAACATCGGACGACACTGATCCCTTCATTTGTGATCATCAGAAGTTCACATCGCAATAAGGACATCATCTATTATTCGCTTGATCTACAGTACGGACGCTAAAGGACCTCACCAAGGACACCGCTCAGTACTCTGCATCGGCACCTCGGACGCTGCAGAACCTCTTGCGGGGGTAAGCAACCTTATCATGAAGTACACCTTATAGCAGCTTGCCAAACAATTATAGTGGATAGTTTAGAAACACACAGTCCCTCAAGTCCCATACAGCGCTTATCCTATACAGCTATTATTTTTGAGGACTTTTTGTACCTATTATAGAGGAAAACAGGGACCTCTATAGGAGCACAATTGTATAGCCATTTTCTCTCAGAAGGAGCGCCTGAGGTCATCTATTTTTTTAAATAGTTCTTAAAATGGACAGAGATGTCAGCAGAGACCACTGTGTTCCAAAAAGAAAACTATTTCCTCTGTAGTATTCAGGAGCTAATAAGTACTGGAAGGATTAAAATTTTTAATAGAAGTAATTTACAAATCTGTTTAACTTTCTGGCACCAGTTGATTTAAAAAAAAATAAAGTTTTCCATGGGAGTACCCCTTTAATTCATACAGAGCATTGGTCAAAATGGCGGAGAACCAAACTTATTTTCATTTTCCCTGTTCATCTATGTCAGTGTTTCCAAAACGGTGTGCTTCCAGTTGTTGCAAAACTACAACTCCCAGCATGCCCAGACAGCCGAAGGCTGTCCGGGCATGCTGGGAGTTGTAGTTCTGCAACAGCTGGAGGCACTCTGGTTGGGAAACACTGATCTCTGTGAATCCGATTATAATAATAATGTAATTTATTATATTGCAGGAATCTCTTTCAGCTCCTGAGTACTGTACGTAGAGAACCAATGAAGTACATACTGGTGACTGGTGGTGTCATCTCTGGCATCGGAAAAGGAATTATCGCCAGCAGCATTGGTACCATCCTGAAGTCTTGTGGGCTTCAAGTGACCGCCATTAAAATTGACCCGTACATCAATATTGATGCCGGGACGTTTTCGCCTTATGAGCATGGTACAGTATACGTTATAATCTTACAGGCTTCTTCATACTCATAGGCATCATATTGTCACTGAGTGTATGTATGTGCCAGCTGTTTGAATTGTTTCTCACTTATTTGTTAGGGCATGTTCACACTATAGTATATCTGAAAACTACGCCGAAAAAATTAGCATATTTAATTTTCCAGCGGATTCCTGTTTCTCGTCTGAAGTCTTGTACAGAACCTCTGATGTGTGAGATAAGCAGCAGAATCACATTGAAATCAATGGGAGGCTGCTGCAAATAGATTCCACTGGGGATTTCCTCATCTTCCATCTTAGGTTTCGTTCACATGGCTGCATTTCAGAGCGGAATCTGGCGGAAAAATTTCTGCTTTACAGCCGGCTCCCTCTCACTCCCTAACCCTAATCCTAACCCCTAATCCTAACCCCTAATTCTAACCCCTAATCCTAACCCCAAACCTTAATTCTAACCCTAACCCCTAATCCTAACCTGTTATCCTAACCCCTAATCCTAACCCTAGCCGGAAATGTGTCACAGAGCCTCAGTGTACAGAGCCCTGCTTGTCCTCAGTGCACAGAGCCCTGCTTGTCCTCAGTGCACAGAGCCCTGCTTGTCCTCGGTGTACAGAGCCCTGCTTGTCCTCGGTGTACAGAGCCCTGCTTGTCCTCAGTACACAGAGCCCTGTTTGTCCTCACTGCACAGAGCCCTGCTTGTCCTCAGTTTACAGAGCCCTGCTTGTCCTCAGTTTACAGAGCCCTGCTTGTCCTCAGTTTACAGAGCCCTGCTTGTCCTCAGTGCACAGAGCCCTGTTTGTCCTCAATGCACAGAGCCCCGCTCGTCCACAGTTTACAGAGCCCTGCTTGTAATGGTATTATCTACATTATATCAAAAGTTTTTTTGTTAACGACAGGTAGACTTTAATGTTTTGCCAAGATGTACAACAGTTTTTGATTCTGGCAGTGCTCGTTTAAGAAAATTAGTAGCACATTCCGGCTGTACCATCCAGACTCTTTATCCCATTCACCTCACCTATATACACCTGGCTATACATATGTGGTGGGCCTCTAGGAGAGTAAGGACAACAGCCATGTAAAGAGATGCTGAGCTGGGTTGGGAGCTCTGGGGTTTGCAGTTGCTCGGCAGGATTGTGTCTGCACATGGGGGGACATGTATCATTGCCTTTACACCACTTTTCTCTTCTACAGATTTTGAGCAGTTGCACTTTTTTTTGCATGTGTGCAGCGTTTTTTTTTGGTGGATGCTTTTGCAAAGTTGTCTACTGTTTGGTGTACCATACACCAGTTTATGCAGTGGACTTGTATGTATGAATTGCACAAAAAATTATGGATGTTTTATTTTCATTTTTTTGCACACTTGCGCTTTTTTTTGCAAACAATCTAAGACTGCTAGCAGGGACAGGTAGAAACGTGTCAGACTCTACACTGTTTTAATCCAAGCAAGCATGGCTCTTCAAATAGCTTTTTTTCTGGGGGTGTCTTGTTGGAAGTGGTTTGTTAATATGTGATGTCATTGTACAATGTTTTCCCTTAGGTTGCTTCATAATTAAAATTCGATTTTGCTTTTTAAATGTGTTTATTTTTTAAAACATAAATAATCACCAACATAAACCAGAAAAACAAAACATCATATTGCAAACACATTAAAACAAACACAATAAAATGTAGGGATACAACATCTTGAAAACGTCCACAGTATAGTCTAAAATACACCAACATTGATGTCCCCAATCGTGTGTATCAGAGTCAGGTCCATCAGTTGTGGAAACATGATGTCACATTATATATTCCAGTATATTCTAGGATAATCTTGACTTGTATCTGATTCGCAGGTGAAGTCTTTGTGCTGGATGATGGAGGGGAGGTGGACTTGGATTTGGGAAATTATGAGAGATTCTTGGACATTAGTCTGTATAAGGACAACAATATTACTACTGGAAAGATCTATCAGCATGTGATTAACAAGGAGCGGCAAGGAGACTACCTGGGGAAAACTGTGCAAGGTTAGTGGTGTACCGTGAAGGGTTCTGCTAGAATGAAGATACACAATCAAACAGGAACAAGCACTCCGCTGCTGAGCGTAGGGAACAAATTGTTCCAAACGCTGGAGCTGACACCGGGAGCTCATGATGTCATAGCCCAACCCCCTCATGACATCACACCCCGCCCCCTCAATGCAAGTCTATGGGAGGGTGCATGATAGTTGCCACGCCCCCTCCCATAGACTTTCATTGAGGGGACGGGGCAAGATAACATGAGGGGGTGGGGCTATGATGTCACAAGCTCCTGGCACCTGCTCCAGCGTTCAGAACAGTTTGTTCCAAACGCTGAGCAGCAGAGTACCCCTTTAATTCCTATTAGGCTAGGTTCACATATGCGTAGCATCCGGTTTAGTGAACCCAGCAAAAAAATCGCCACAACTGATGACAAAGTGCATCAGTTGATATCAGTTGTTTAGCATTCATCAATTGTACAGGACAGACAGGTGAAGGATGTGTTCCCCTGTCAGGTACCTGTGCAGTGTGTTCAACCTTCCAACATCTCAATTTGGACTGGAATGTGAACTGTCCCATTCATATAAGTGGAATCAGTTTTATCATCCATTTCCGTCTGATACTTTTTCTATTAACCAAAGGGAAACGCCACCAGATATATGGGAAAGGGGCCTTACTGTTATAGTGTGTGTTATTGTTTAGTGGAATGAGTTATATATTTTTTAGGCCTCCATTGTATGCCCCCCGAGGTATAATACCAATACTGGAGAATACAGTGCATCACAAGGCCTTGTAAAATAGAGAGTAAAATGGACCTGATGCGATTAGATAATAGAGCCGTCTCCTGCAGTCAGACAGACTGAGCGCCGATTCAGGTAGTGAAGACTAAAGTTGTTTTGGTCCCTAGTGAGATAACTAATAACATACAAGCTGGGAATACATTGATACATCTGTTATGATCATAACATTTGTTGTCTCATCTGATTGTAGTGGTCCCACATATTACTGATGCCATTCAGGAATGGGTAATGAATCAGGCCACTGTTCCAGTGGATATGGACCATCAGGAGCCACAGATCTGTGTCATTGAGGTAAGTGCACATAACATATGATCTTAGCTGCTGTACGTCTTATTGCCTGCAACATCGGTTTTATGTTTCTAACAGTGGTTTTAGTATATAAAATAATTTTTGCAATTATATTAGTGCCACAAGTCCTGGCTCAACCCTGTTTCTGATGACGCAAGCTAAACACTGTCAGATTGGGCCATGAGACCCAGTGGTAGTAAAGTAGCTCCTCAGAAAAGTCAATAGAAAAAATCTGCAATACATTTTGCAGTGTTTCAGACACCAGAGTTGACATGCGGCACATATGAAATATGTAAATAGAATGAAACACAGACAAAAACCACCATAAACAGTGGGGAGGGGGACTATAATAAATATGCCCCTGTGTACTCCCAGGGTATAAGTAAGGGACCTACTATATGCTGCTAACCCAGCAAAATAATTACACATACCCCAGAACCAAAAAAGCTGTAGCAGACCATGTAATCAGAAAAGTCACTTTATTATTAAAAATACATATATCACAAATGACAAATAACACAAGAGGAATGGCAAACTGATAAATAGGACATCTCCTGGGTAAAGTGCAAGCTTGTGCTGCAAATACCTATTTAAAGGTATATATAAGGTGGCTAGTGCCGTATGCTATTAAATAAATCACTAGAGCACTGTATACATGGAAAGGCCTGCGCAGCTGGCCTGTAATTGTGGGAGGAGCGGGATGACCATAAAACCCACGGCTCTCCCCCCTTCAATGACGCCGTGGGTTCTTCGCTTGAGGGTTGTCACGTGATGTCGGCAGGAGGTGGAGTCACGTTCCCACCGGTCAGCTGACTGCACGAGTCAGCTGACAGGAAGGTCGCTTCAGCCGGCATGGTGGTGGTAAGTGGCCGTGGCTGACCGGGGGTAACGCTGGCGGTTCCCGGACTCCGGAGGTGAGCCGGAGTTCAGGGAAACCCTTGGTCAGCCCGGCCCCAGGTTATCGTATTACATATCGGCATTCGCCGGTAGCATTTATACGGTTTTCGGCTGTATATGTTTACTTACGGCTTGCTGCGCATGTATATGGTTACTTTGTTATGGGAACAGCCTCCTGCACGAGCATATCATTACCGCACTAGGTGAACGGCTTGCTGCGCATGTATGTGTTTACTTATGGCTTGCTTTATTATGTGATGATTACTTTGTTATGTGAACAGCCTCCTGCACGTGCATATCATTACCGCACTATGTGAACGGCTTGCTGCGCATGTATACCATTACTTTGTTATGTGAACAGCCTCCTGCACGTGCATATCATTACCGCACTATGTGAACAGTCTCCTGCACATGCATATCATTACCGCACTATGTGAACAGTCTCCTGCACGTGCATATCATTACCGCACTATGTGAACGGCTTGCTGCGCATGTATACCATTACTTTGTTATGTGAACAGCCTCCTGCACGTGCATATCATTGCCGCGCCATGTGAACGGCTTGCTGCGCATGTATATGATTACTGCATTGTGTGAACAGTCTCCTGCACATGCATATCATTACCGCATTATGTGTTAGGCCTCTTGCACATGTATTTGATTGCTGCATTGTGTGAACAGTCTCCTGCACATGCATATCATTACCGCACTATGTGATAGGCTTCTTGCACATGCTTATCATTACCGCACTATGTGATAGGCTTCTTGCACATGCATATCATTACCGCACTATGTGATAGGCTTCTTGCTCATGCATATCATTACCGCACTACGTGGCAGGCTTCTTGCACATGTATATCATTACCGCACTATGTGATAGGCTTCTTGCACATGCATATCATTACCGCACTACGTGATAGGCTTCTTGCACATGTATATCATTACCGCACTATGTGAACAGTCTCCTGCATATTTTATCATTTCCGCACCACGTGTACAGTCTCCTGCACATGTATAACATTACCGCTCTATGTGAACAGCCTCCTGCACATATATATCATTATCATATTTTTTAGTTCTGTGCTGCTGGGAGGATCTATATGTGTCTCCGGTATACTGAGACTCGCACACCTTTACACTCAATCGGACTCACCGCTCCGCCCCACCCTGTGGGCTTATGCTTCACCCCCACAGCTGCCAATCTGGTCAGTCTAAGGCACGCTACACCAACAGCTGCGCTCACTTCCAACCTTTGTCTTTTAACTAACTTCCTCACAGTTTTCTTTTCATTTATTTTATATTTATACTTCTGTGTTTCCGGGCGGTGTGCCTCCAGCTGTTGTGGAGCTACGATTCCCAATTATAGGAATCATGCCGTAGGGTTCATGCTGTACACATCCTGGTACCCATGCACGTTGGTAGGATTCATGCCGGTAACATTTATACGCCACACACGCTTATAGGGTTAATTCGTTCTCTACGCGCTTGTTGTTTTATACCGTACACACGCTTTTAGGGTCATACTGTACACCCCCTTTGTAAGGTTTATACTGCACACACGCTTGTAAGATTCATACAGTACACACTTGTAGAGTTTATGCCGTTTACTTGCCTACAGGTTTCATACTGTGCACTCGCTTGTAGGATTATATTGTACATTCACCCTTAGGGTTCATGCTGTACGCTTGCTTGTAGCATTCATACTGCACTCACGCTTGCGCATATTTGTGGGGTGCATGCTTGTAGCATTTACTCTATACACACGCTTGTATATATTTGTAGCATTATGCTGCGTACATACTTATAAGATTCATGCTGTACACAGTACACACTGGTAGGATATCCTGTACACACGCTTGTTGGATTCTTACTTACACGCGTTAGGATTATCCAGCACATTCGCCGGTAGCATTTATACGGTTCACTTGCTCGCATAATTCATAAAGTTCATGCGGTGCATACCAATGTAGCATCCATACTGTACACTTGCTCGTAGGTTTACGTGGTATACACGCTTGTACTCGCTTGCAGGGTTCATTCTACACACACTCTTGTAGGAGTCATGTTTTACACACTCATAGGATTCATACTTTGTACACGCTCATACGAGTCACACTGTACGCACGTTTATAGTATTACATGGCCCACGCTCGTAGGATTACTACTGAGTATGCACTCATAAGGTTTGTGCTGCACACCCGCTCGCAGGACCTGTATCACGCGTGTTTGTAGGGTTATATTACTCGGGTGCACGCGGGAATCAGGCTGCGTGTGCACTCGTGGCATGTGTTCTGTACATGCACTTGCGCTATTTGTGAAGTTCGTACGCCCGCAGTTTTGTGCAGCGCACATGCTCATACAGCACATGGGGTGTGGCCCTGTACGCAGGTATGTGGTTATAATAGTTACTACTTGCCGGCATATTCTCTGCCATCAGGTCGTGGTTAGCTTCAGGCATTCACTGGTGGTCTATACGTGTATATGGTTGGCCCGAGTATAGGTTCATCAAGTTGGTGGTATAGCCATGCTTAGCGGTTCACGACAGTTTCACACGTAGTCGTTCTGCACGCATCTTTATATAGGCAGGGTGATATATAGCAGTTGTCGCTGCTGACACATATTCAGAACGACAATTACACGACGCACAGGCGGGGCTGACCCAGTAAACCGTTGCAGACGGGGTATGTCTCATTATCGTTGGTACTGACATGCCTTCTGAACGACACTGACACTACCCATAGGTGGTATTTACCTGTTAAGCCTGTCATGTTACAGAAAGGGTACGTCGCATAATTGTTATGACTGACACGCCACACATAGGTGATGTATACCCATCATGCCTGCCACGCCTGCAGGGAGTACGTTGCACGGTTGTTACTGACACGCCTTCAGAACAGCAATAACGCCACACATAGGTGATAAGATTTGTTTTATTATCCAAGTAATCACCTCATGAACCTGACACGTCTTCAGGTTGTGTTTACTTGTGTCGTCGGTGCACCTCTTTTACGATATAGTCACGTTCTCAAAAAACGGAATTCACGATGTTTTGGGTTGTCATGGTACTCGTATAAACTTTCGCACTTACCACTGGGCACACACTTATCTAGACTCAGTTACGCATATAATTCTCGTCCGACACGTCTTCGGATACTTTCCCTCTCTCCTGGTTTAAAGAGTTATTTATTGTTGTCCAAGTAATCACCTCATGAACCTGACACGCTTTCAGGTTGTGACTGCTTGCGTTGTCGATGCGCTCCTTTCTCTGTGTAGTCATGTCCCAAAAATGTACTCCATGGTGTTCTAGGTTGATATGGTACTCGTATAACGTTTTGCACTTGTCACCGGGCGCATACTTGTCTAGACCCGGTTACGCATACGATTCTCGTCCGAAACGTCTTCGGATACTTTCCCTCTGTTCTGGTTTAAAGTGTCGTACATTGTTCTCCAAGTAATCACCTCATGAACCTGACACGCTTTCAGGTCGTGATTGCTTGCGTTGTCGATGCGCTCCTTTCTCTGTGTAGTTATGTCCCAAATATGTACTTCATGGTGTTCTAGGTTGATATGGTACTCGTATAACGTTTCGCACTTGTCACCGGGCGCATACTCGTTTAGACCCGGTTACGCATACGATTCTCGTCCGACACGTCTTCGGATACTTTCCCTCTGTTCTGGTTTAAAGTGTCGTACATTGTTCTCCAAGTAATCACCTCATGAACTTGACACGCTTTCAGGTTGTGATTGCTTGCGTTGTCGATGCGCTCCTTTCTCTGTGTAGTCATGTCCCAAAAATGTACTTCATGGTGTTCTAGGTTGATATGATACTCGTATAACGTTTCGCACTTGTCACCGGGCGCATACTCGTCTAGGCCCGGTTACGCATACGATTCTCGTCCAACACGTCTTCGGATACTTTCCCTCTGTCCTGGTTTAAAGAGTTGTTTATTGTTGTCCAAGTAATCACCTCATGAACCTGACACATTTTCAGGTTGTGATTGCTTGCGTTGTCGGTGCATTCCTTTCTCTGTGTAGTCTCATTCCTAAAGATGCTCTTCAGGGTGTTCTAGGTTGTTAAGGTACTTGTATAATGTTTCGCACTTGTCACCGGGCACATACTTGTCTAGGTCCAGTCACGTATACAATTCTCATCCGTCACGTCTTCGGATACTCTCTCTCTGTCCTGGTGTTAGACGGTCAGCTATGTTATAGATAAATGAGCTTGGCTAGACGGTTAGTTTGGCTGTCCCTACTACATACATTTACTTTCACATGTGCTCACGTTGAAGGTGTCCAGAATATTGCAGCAGATGCCTTGTCCGCAAATACGCGAAAAATTTATGGTACGGCGTGGAACTCATTTTCCAAATCCAGATCCAAGCACGCCGAGGGCGACAAGATTTCAGTTCCCTTCCTATTAGCATATGTCGGGTTTTGCCATACCACACTGCATTTATCCCACAATACTATTAAGAGTTATCTAGCCGGTATCCAACACCATTTATCCTTGACCAATACCCGTAGTTACTCTATACTCTCTTCTCGCTTGGTGTAGTCCGCTCTGAAGGGCATCCTTGAGAAGGAAGTCCCTCGCAGCCCAGTCAGACAACCAATCTCAGGCAACATGTTCAGGCAGTTGTCCGACTTGTTAGACTCCACACCATTGGGTATTCGTGATAGCCTCACATTAAAAGCGGCCATGTACCTTGCCTGTTATGGGTTTCTCAGACCGGGTGAGTGTACTACTCGGACCATTAACGCGCCCTTTCCTAAGGTCAGTCAGCTGTCACATGTCTCTGATCATTTCCAGCTGTCCCTCAGTCAGACCAAGACCTCGTCTCCGGGTCAAACTGTGATTGTCCGGTTTTCCCCACCGTGCACAAAGGGTGTCCTGCCACAGTCCTCCGTGAATTGTTGAATGCCTGTGTTAACCTATCAGCTGACGATCCTTTACTGCATTTCAGGTCCAACCCGCTAACTACTTCTCAATTCATCAAACATTTACGCATTTCGGTCGGGTCGCTGGGAGGAGTCCCGACTTCATTATCCAGTCACTCCTTCCGTATTGGCGCAGCTACAGCCAATTCTAAGCACTGGGTCCCAACCCACGTAATCATGAAATTAGGATGTTGGAAATGCGAATGCTACATGCAGTATTTCCCTAACCCTCGCTAAGAAATGGCTAGCGCATTCCAGTCTCTTGTGTTGTAATCTGCAATAAACAAATGTTTGTTTAAATCCGGGTTTTGCCCTCTTTTCCAGGCATATTCTTTACGCCGCAGTTATGGCACACTTCAAACTGCTTAGTTGAGGTTGATAGGTTATTGGTTACAGTTGGTTGTTAGGTTAGTATTAGGGTTGTACGCATTTCAGTCATGTAGCAACGACCACAAATGGAAAGGCCTGCGCAGCTGGCCTGTAATTGTGGGAGGAGCGGGATGACCATAAAACCCACGGCTCTCCCCCCTTCAATGACGCCGTGGGTTCTTCGCTCCCACCCGCCCCCCCTTTTCATTCCATCACACTTACCACAGGGTATGCCCTCTTTTCCAGGCATATTCTTTACGCCGCAGTTATGGCACACTTCAAACTGCTTAGTTGAGGTTGATAGGTTATTGGTTACAGTTGGTTGTTAGGTTAGTATTAGGGTTGTACGCATTTCAGTCATGTAGCAACGACCACAAATATACATAGCACAAAACCGTAAAGAGAGGTAAAGCAGCAAGGCAACAAGGCTATGCCAATGATACAGACAGTAATGGTAAATACGAATAATATTCCATAAAGTGCATAGGTGCATATGATACAAGCTGAGATCAGACCAACAAAGATAAATAAGTAGCTTGTCCAGGAGACGTCCACCCCTACGACCTTTTCGGACCAAATGTCCTTCTTCTGGGAGTGGCTATCTCTTAATATAGGTAGGTATATATAGGCATAGCTGACCAATCACATCATGTTGAATGAGGGTAATCATTAGAGGACAGCTGTGTACCTGGTTGATCCTGCCACACTTCCTGCCTCGGCCCCGTCATCTCTCCGGGCCCGGCGGCGCGGTCACGTGATCCGCGGCGTGTGACGCCGAGAACCACGTGACCGCAACACAGTCAGAGCCAGGGAGACAAGAGGGCCGAGGAGATCATAATAGTAAGACATAATAAAACATAATGAAATGCTAGCGACATCTATAGGGTGGAGGTAATCATTGCATTACTTACTGCCTCAGCCCCGTCATCCCCCCGGGCCCGACGGTGCGACCACGTGACCCACGACGTGTAGCGCCGAGAGCCACGTGACCGCAACACAGCTGGAGCCAGGGAGACGAGAGGGCAGAGAAAGCCACAATGGAACATAGTAAAGACAGCGACATCTATGGAGTGGAGGTAGACATTACAGCACATATCAACCAGTTCATATTAATGCCACCTCGTGGACAAAAAGTATATTGCAGCATCCCGGATATAGAAAAGAAGTAGAGTGCATAGTGATGAAAAAGAAAAGGTGAACAAAGAGGGCAAAGTATTACAGTACATAAAGGTACATATTCACAATTCCATCTATAACAATTCATATTGTGGAGGATCATATAATAGGCACACAGTGTCACCCATATTGGGCCATACATCTATTATGAAAATTATAATAAAAATATAATAAAATATATATAATAAAAATACATGTGTGGGACTAGTAATGGTACATATCAGTTTGCCATTCCTCTTGTGTTATTTGTGATATGTGTATTTTTAATAATAAAGTGACTTTTCTGATTACATGGTCTGCTACAGCTTTTTTGGTTCTTGGTATATATGAAATATGTACTACAGGTTAGTTTTTGTACTGACATTGTGTAGGTTTATTCTATGGTGTCTAGCTTAGATTTTTTTTAAATCTCATCCTTTTTGCTGCTACTTTAGATACTGTGATCATTCATTGGGTGAAATTTAAAAATGAATTTTAAACCAAACTGTGACTGCAAAGAAGTCAACCTTGTTTAAAATTCCTTGACTGTGTATGGGGCAGTACTCCTGGTAAAGCCCATCCTGGCGAAACGCGTCGGGGGACTGGTGTGGAACTGGGGTGAGTCCTGGCAGCTGTATGTATCTGTAGCTACACTTAAAGGGGTACTCCGGTGAAAACCTTTTTTTATTTTAAATCAACTGGTGCCATAAATTTAAACAGATTTGTAAATTACTTCTATTAAAAAATCTTAATCCTTCCTGTACTTATTAGCTGCTGAATACTACAGAGGAGATTCTGATGACATCATGACCACAGTGTTCTCTGCTGACATCTCTGTCCATTTTAGCCAATATATGGTTAGGGCAGCACAGTGGCTCAGTGGTTAGCACTGTTACCTTGCAGCACTGGGGTTGTGGGTTCAAATCCCACTAAGGACAACATCTACAAATAGGTGTGAGTGCTATATAAATAAAGAGTTATTATTATAATAATGTCAGCAGAGAGCGCTGTGGTCGTGATGTCAGCAGAGAGCACAGTGTTCCAAAAATAAAAGTATTTCCTCTGTAGTATTCAGCAGCTAATAAGTACAGGAAGGATTAAGATTTTTTAATAGAAGCAATTTACAAATCTGTTTAAGTTTCTGGGACCAGTTGCTTTAAAAGAAAAAAGGTTTTCACCGGAGTACCCCTTTAATATCCTACTACTGTTTCTCAGGCCATGACTATTTGTTAGTAAGCTCTATTAGGTTGCACTTGCACTTTACCCTTATTTATTGACTTGTTCCTCATTAACTTTGAAGAGATATTTCTATTTCTGCTCTGTTTTGAGAGTGGTCGTCCTTCTAATCTGCGCTTCAAAACACAACTTTATGTCTATTGTTTAGCATGACTCTTGTATACAGACATACAGCTGTACACTTTTTACAGGACTTCCTCACTCCAGTATCCATGTATTTTTCTCCCATTCATGTGTGATTCCATTTATATTTTTTTAAATGCTGTTTATTTATACATCAATAAAGGTTATCATTTCTATTAAATTTACTATGTTGCTGGAGGTATTTTTTGTACGCGTTATGCGCTTGTAGGTGTCCATGTGTATGGGGCAGTTAAAAAAAACAATTATTCAATGAAAGGACGTTCCACATAGAAAGATGTGTGTCTGTCTTTCTCCTGGTGTCATTGATAAAGTACAGCCTGTATGAATTACTGTAATGTGCAGTATGGATTATTTTTGCACCATACTATTTATACTGTATATTAATGGTGGTGGACTTATTGCCTCAACTTGTACTGACTTCAGAATGCTTTTGCTTAACTCACCCATAACAGGAAATTGTGTAGTCCTATTATTTTCAGTCTGATCCCCAGCTCCTCCATCTCTGTATAGACCACACATAATGCCCTGCTTGTTTTACCAGGTGGCTGGACCTTAGTGATTTCATCGCCTCTGACCAACCCACACAGCCCTGACATAAACACATATATCTTTACTGGGATAGCAATAGTCTGTAGTGTACTGAAATGTTCTGAAACAGCTCTAGGAAGATTGGCAGAAGTGCGATGGGAGGGTAATAAGTAGGGTGGAAAGATTGTGATGAAGAGTGGAGGGAAACAATGCATGCTGGGAATTGTAGTAATGAGCAACTGATCAACCAGAAAGTAGTGAAATGACATGGTAGAGGAGAGGATTTTTTACCAGGGTGATTTCAGAACTTGGGGCAGACAGGTAGGCAGTGCTATATTCTTCTGCAGCATTTTTTACCTGATGTCGGAGTACCCTTTTGAAGGGAATCTGTGAGCTCTATGTCATGCTCAGAGCTGCAGACATGGGCATAGCTGTTATTGCTGAGAGATAAAACAAATTATAGCTATCTCTTAGATGATGGCTGTTTGCAACATTATAAAATCGCGATTTTCTTCCAATCTTAAGTGTCAAAGAGGGGAAGCTTAGCTGCAACATGCACATCATCCCCCTCTCTCCTACTTGACTTTTAGCACTTAGCCCTTTACATAAATCATGCAAGGCAGGAAGGGGTAGGGGAGGAAGAAGGTGTGCATGTTGCAGCTAAACACTCCGTCTTTGATGCTTTTAGCGTACCTGTCAGATCCCTTCCTTCCCAAAAAAACTATAAAATGTTGCTCAGTACCTCATCCTGATCATGTACATCTAATTTTATGTGTCTACAACCTATATTTCTATATTCAGAATTACCTTTATTTACTTGCCATCATTGCTCAGTGAGGTTTCTGTCCATGCAGAGACATGGGGCGTGTCCCTCTCGCCTCCTCACTGTGATGACTCCTCCCCCTTCTCCCTCACTCTTCTCTGTCTCACAGAGGGCCCTGGAGCTGCCTGCAGCCTTGTCAATCACTCATGGTGTCCATGACATGTTGATGACCACTGGACACTGCAGGACTGGTATGAGTCCCAGGAGGCAGGGGGACCCCTAGTGGCCCCTTTTATGAAATACTGAAAATTTTCTGATGAAAGCAATTGCAAAACATATTGTTTTTGTATGCTTTATAACATATCAAAAGTTATTGGGGAAGATTTATCAAAACCTGTCCAGAGGAAAAGTTACTAAGTTGCCCTTAGCAACCTATCAGATCGCTTCTTTCATTTTTCTGAGGCCTTTTCAAAGAAGGGATCTGATTGGTTGCTATGGGCAAGACATCAACTTTTTCTCTGGACAGGTCTTGATAAATCTCCCCCATTGTATCTGACAGTGCTCATTTAAGTTTTGAAGGAAAATATGATTTTAGCCATTACCTAACAGACAGGTATCATTTGTTTGATCTTCCTATCGGCCCATATATAAAGCTCTGAGAATCATATAGAGCCTTTATGATGTCCTTTAATCAACTTTGGTATTATCTGATATGTTCCACATTTTTGTGTATTTCCATTTGATGTACTTTATTACTGTCACTTCCTCTGCAAATAGAACATATCAAGGGGAAAGGCTATGAAAGCAATAATAAAACCTCCAGTTATAAAAAATATTCTGCATTATTATCTCAACATCTTTTCAAACCTGTTCTAGTGATCTGGCATCACTAGATCACAGACCACCTGACTTTTCTCAGCATCAAGTTCCCATATATTTACATGTGTGCTGTGTCATCACAACATTATACTTTTAATTATACTTTATTCACACATTTGTGCCCCATTGTTCTGTTCTTTTTCTTTTATCTTATAGTCCTTTCTACAAGAAAATACAGCCCTAAAAAAAATAAAACAATGTATTACAGCTATCTACAACCTCTGCATTTCACGAAACTGTAATATGGCAGCCATTGCATTTTTCTGTAACCTCTGTGTGTCTCTGATTTTATACTGGATCAGACAGAAAACTAATGGTCAGAAGGTCCGGCACTTCGAATGCAAGCAGCATTCGAAGTGCCGGAAAATGACACAATGTCAGACATGTTTCGAGCGAGCATGCTCTTCCGAGGAAGAGCGTGCTCGCTCGAAACATGTCTGACATTGTGTGGTTTTTACCGTGTGATGATGTCTAAATAAAGCTGCTTGCATACGAAGTGCCGGACCTTCTGACCATTATTCTTCACGTTTGGATGTCCTGCCGGGCACTGGTCCGTGCACCGTTCATGGGGTGAGGTGAGCTGGAATCCTATCTCTTCTTACATCAGACAGAAAACACATTGTGGAATGCTCAATTGGACATCATATTTTGGAAGTGTTCTCTGTATTGTAATATATACAACTGAAGTAAAAATAATTTAACCCCCATTGTAAATAAGGTTTATTTGCCAAATTTACAAACTTTTGTTAGCAACAACACAAAACAATGTAACACCACACAAGATCTCCTGTTTTGGAGTTGATCTGACCCAGTCGTCTAGTCATCACAATTTGCCCTTGTCGATTAGATTCTTACACTTTTGACACTGGTCCTCATTCTCCTGATATACATATAACTATAGTTATATCCACTCAATAAGGCTAGGTTCACAATTCTGTAGTGCTCCGACCTGTTTAGGGTCCGTTTGCTCTTTTATTTTCGTGCTGAATGGAATCCGAATGGGTCCGAGCACAACTGAGACCACCGGGTACTGTCGGATCCCATTGACTTCAATGGGATCCATTGGGTGTCCATTGGAGTTGAACAGAGAAAATTGATACAACATGCAGGATTTTTTCTCCACTTTGCTCCCGACCTTCTGACAGACTGACCAACAAAGCTCCCTTTATCGGAGCTAGAGCAGCAGTGTAAACGAACTCTAAGTCTATAGACCTTATGAGATCAGCTATATAGTTATTGCTATTCTGCATAATGTTCAAACATTAACCACTAGATGGCACTGTTGTCTTTCTGATGTGTCATGTTAATTTTTTGTTATGTATGTTTGTTATGTATATATGTTTATGGCTTTTGCTATCCAACTATATCTTTCCTAATTATTCTCTCGAGTGAAAAGAATAGCTGTAGCTCCCCCGCAATTTAACCATCACCGTTTCTGGGTCATTACCAACCGCCTTCCATAGAAAACATTATCATACCAACATAAATTCAGATCAATATTTCTATTTAAATATATCGAGGCACAGGTTTAGCAATGAATAACAATTTTCTGTCTTTCAAAGTTTTCCCATGATGCTTATTTGCTGATTCTGAGTTGAAATCTCATTATATATGCCTATTTATCCATGAATATAGCCCTTTGTATACAATTTACTTTTTCCAGTAAATATAGACTTATATAATAAATATATCCCTAATATATTACATCACCATGTCCAGCAACAAAAAGATTGCTAGTGGCTCAAATGAATATATATATATATATATATATATATATATATATAAAATGTACAGAAAGGAGTGGCATATAAGTGCTTTGAAAACCAGTGTGCAGTGTGATTTAATAAATCCAGATCACTTTGGAAGTTTTTGGGGCTCCTGAAAAAATGAATAGGGCCAATAAACATGTACCACTGATCTGATCAGACACTGTACTTATAAGCATACAAAGAAGACATGAGAAAAAAGCACCACTATAGCTTCTCAGAAATCATTTGAAGACACATCTATTCTATTCATGACAAACACATTTTGGCTGCGTTTCCACAGTTTATTTGGAATACTGCCACTGCAGTTTTTGAGCCAAAGGCAGAGGATTTAGGGTACGTTCACACTATGGAATTCTTGCGGAATTCCACGGGCGGAATTCCGCGGTGTGAACTTAACATTAGTGCGAATGGGTTTCCGCGAGACCCGTTTACACTGCAGAATTTCAGCGGCGGAAATTGTTCAGCGGCGGAAATCAAAGAAAGAGCATGTTCCTTCTTTGCACGGATTCCGCGAGCACTGCATAGCCGTCAATGGTGACGGCTCAGTGCCCCGCAGCCCTTCGGAGGTGGCCGCCAGATGGAATTTCAGTGAGAATTCAGCGAGCGGAGATTTCGCAGTGTGAACGCACCCTTAAAAGGAATGGGAAATATAAAGGGAGTACAGTGGTCCCTCAACACACGATGGTAATCCGTTGCAAATGGACCATCGTTTGTTGAAACCATCGTATGTTGAGGGATCCGTGCAATGTAAAGTATAGGACAGTGGTCTACAACCTGCGGACCTCCAGATGTTGCAAAACTACAACACCCAGCATGCTCGGACAGCCAACGGCTGTCCGGGCACACTGGGAGTTGTAGTTTTGCAACATATGGAAGCCCGCAGGTTGAAGACCACTGGTATTGGAGGTTATACTCACGTGTCCCCGCCGCTCCGGACCGTCACCGCTCGTCACCGCTGCCCTGAATGTCGCCTTCCATTGCTGTCGCCGCGTCCCCGGGGTGTCCCCGACACTCCAGCAAGGCCTCTGCTTGCCCGGCATCTTCGCTCTCCGTCGCCGCCATCACGTCGTTACGCACGCTGCTCCTATTGGATTATGGGACGGTATGCGCAGCAACGTGATGACGACGATGGAGAGCACTGACGATAGAGAGGATCCCGAAGAGGATGCGCCAGAGCCCCGAGGACAGGTAAGTGATCGTCTGCGGACCACAGAGGGCACCATAAATGGCTATCCGGTGGCAGATGAAGCAGTCTGCGCTGCCGTATAGCCGTTTATGCGATGGCCCCGACATACAAAAGCATCGTATGTTGATGCTGCTTTCAACATGCGATGGCCTCTGAGAGGCCATCATATGTTGGCCATCGTAGGTCAGGGGGTCACTGTACTTATAATTTTCTTTCCTCATGGATCCATTTCTGGCTTTGGCTCAAACCCGCAGTCTCAGTATTCCAAAAAACGAAGACGTGGAAACCTAGTTTTATAGATATAGTAAAATTATAGTAGACTATAGAGGATAATGTAGTCTATATTTTAGGAAGAGGATTAACCAGTGTTGATCTATGCTAGTCTGAAATCCTGAAATTGCCTAGGAAGGAGATTAACCCCTTAAGGACAATGGACATATATTTACATCCATTGCTCGCTCCCGTTATACTAAAGGACAAGTATCATGTAAAAAAACGTATCCCCTATCCGAAGGATAAGTTTTAGATTGCGGGGGGTCCAAGCGCTGAGTCCCCCCGCAATCTCCTGTTTAGAGCCCCGGCTCTCCTATACAGCAACTCATCACGACGCCCACAATATAGTTCTATCAGAAAGCTGAAGATTGCTGAACTGCTCTGCCATAGAGCTATATGGAGGGGTCGTGGGGGTCGTGACGTGGCGCTGTATAGGAGAGCCGGGGCTCAAACCCGCAGTCTCAGTATTCCAAAAAACCAAGACGTGGAAACCTAGTTTTATAGATATAGTAAAATTATAGTAGACTATAGAGGATAATGCTAATCCTCTGAATGAACAGTGCATCAATCCACTAAAACTACACTGCTAAAAAAAATTATCACACTTCTGTGAAATCACACTGTCCACTCAGGAAGCAACACTGATTGACAATCAATTTCACATGCTGTTGTGCAAATGTTTTGATCACTTTTGAATACTGGCGGTGCTTTCACTCTAGTGGTAGCATGAGACGGAGTCTACAACCCACACAAGTTGCTCAGGTAGTGCAGGTCACCCAGGATGGCACATCAATGCGAGCTGTGGCAAGAAGGTTTGCTGTGTCTGTCAGCGTAGTGTCCAGAGCATGAAGGCGCTACCAGGAGACAGGCCAGTACATTAGGAGACGTGGAGTAGGCCGTAGGAGGGCAGCAACCCAGCAGCAGGACCGCTACCTCTGCCTTTCTGTGTCAGTATTGATGTGGGGTGGCATTTCTTTGGGGGGCCGCACAGCCCTCTTGTGCTTGTCAGAGGTAGCCTGACTGACATTAGGTACCGAGATGAGATCCTTAGACCCCTTGTGAGACCATATGCTGGTGCGGCTGGCCCTGGGTTCCTCCTAATGCAAGACAATGCTAGACCTCATGTGGCTGGAGTGTGTCAGCAGTTCCTGCAAGAGGAAGGCATTGATGTTATGGACTGGCCCGCCCGTTCCCCAGACCTGAATCCGATTGAGCACATCTGGGACATCATGTCTCACTCCATCCACCAACGCCACGTTGCACCACAGACTGTCCAGGAGTTGGCGGATGCTTTTTTCCAGGTATGGGAGGACATCCCTCAGGAGACCATCCACCACCTCATCGGGAGCATGCCCAGGCATTGTAGGGAGGTCATACGGGCACGTGGAGGCCACACACACTACTGAGCCTCATTTTGACTTGTGATAAGGACATTACATCAAAGTTGGATCAGCCTGTAGTGTGGTTTTCCACTTTGATTTTGAGTGTGACTCCATATCCAGACCTCCATGGGTTGATAAATTTGATTTCTATTGATAATTTTTGTGTGATTTTGTTGTCAGCACATTCAACTATGTAAAGACGAAAGTATTTCATACGATTAGTTAATTCATTCAGATCTAGGATGTGTTATTTTAGTGCTCCCTTTATTTTTTTGAGCAGTGAATATCCAAATAGTTTACCAGGTTAGTATGCACTCACACTATGCCAACTCATAGATAATGCAGGACAAAAATGACTGTTCTGGTAAGGTCAATTTTGTCCTGCATCATTTATGAGTTGGCATAGTGTGAGTGCATACTAACCTGGTAAAATATTCGGATAAACTTTTAGTGGATTGTGATTGATGCACTGTTCATTCAGAGGATTATCTCTATCCTCTATAGCCATATCAGTCTACTATCATTTTACTATATATATAAGTGTGTTTTGTCATAAATAGATATGGTTATTACCTTCACGTAATGTCTAATAAGCTATAGTGGTGCATTTTTAATGTCTTCTCTTTGTGTGACTATTATAAGTGCAGTGATTGGTTAAATCAGTGATACATTTTTTCCGAAGCTCTGAAAACTTCCAAAGCACTTTGAAATGTATTTACTGCTCTTTTCTGTACATTGTGGCCCAGATTTATCAAACTGTGTGAGAGAAAATATAGAGAGATTTTCCAACAGCGACCAATCACAGCTCAGCTCAGATAAATCTGGGCCTGTATATTCCTGGTATTTATTTGAGCCACTAGCAATCTATTTGTTGCTGGAGAAAGCAATGTCTTATTTTAAACATTAGGTATATAATTTTGTCTTTTCACTGTATCTAATAAAAGTCTATATTTTAGGAAGAGGATTAACCAGTGTTGATCTATGCTAGTCTGAAATCCTGAAATTGCCTAGGAAGGAGATTAACCCCTTAAGGACAATGGACATATATTTACATCCATTGCTCGCTCCCGTTATACTAAAGGACAAGTATCATGTAAAAAAACGTATCCCCTATCCGAAGGATAAGTTTTAGATTGCGGGGGGTCCACGCGCTGAGTCCCCCCGCAATCTCCTGTTTAGAGCCCCGGCTCTCCTATACAGCAACTCGTCACGACGCCCACAATATAGTTCTATCAGAAAGCTGAAGATTGCTGAACTGCTCTGCCATAGAGCTATATGGAGGGGTCGTGGGGGTCGTGACGTGGCGCTGTATAGGAGAGCCGGGGCTCTAAACAGAAGACGGGGGGGGGGGGGGGGGGGCAGCACTCGGACCCCCACAATCTAAAACTCCCCTCGGAAAACTATTATTTTTGTTTTAATCAACTGGTGCCAAAAAGTTAAACAGATTTGTAAATCACTTCTATTAAAAAATCTTTATCCTTCCAGTACTTTTTAGGGGCTGTATACTAAAGAGAAATCCAAAAAAGAAATGCATTTCCTCTGATGTCATGACCACAATGCTCTCTGCTGACCTCTGCTGTCCGGAGTACTTCTTTTAAGTGTGCTCAGGAGCTGAGTGCACTTCATACCCGGTGGGTCTCGGATGCTATCAGCAACCAGGACCCGTGGTTAATGCTGATCGGGCTGAAGTCTGGCATTTACCCT
This sequence comes from Hyla sarda, assembly GCF_029499605.1. Taxonomy (NCBI): domain Eukaryota; kingdom Metazoa; phylum Chordata; class Amphibia; order Anura; family Hylidae; genus Hyla; species Hyla sarda. Next base: position 438,598,326 of record NC_079190.1, read on the forward strand.
TTAGACACTGCAAACGAATTGTGGCATCTAAAACGGGAGAAAAATTAATACCCACTAATACCCCCCTCAGCTAAGAGGATGGCGGGAGGTCTCTTATCTGGCTCCCCTCCATCCGATTTGTGCTCCGAGGCCCTAGTCAGCCATGGCAGGCTGGAGCAATGGAGCACCGATAACACTGATCAATGCTATGCAATGGCATAACATTGAACAGTGTATGCAATCCAATGATGATGCATGTAATAGATCCCTTTGGGGACTAAAAAAAAAGTGAAAGTTTGAATAACCCTACTTTTTTAATAAAATGATGTCATCTAAAATACACATAAACATATATGGTGTCGCCGCATGCATGCATAAATGTCTGAACTACAAAAATATAACATTAATGAAACCATACGCGTAAATGTAAAAAAAAAAATACCGGTCCAGAATTGCGTATTTTTGGTCACTTCGTATATAATAAAAAATGGATTAAAAGCGACCAAAAAGTCCCATCACAACTAAAAACTATAGATTATGGCACAAAAATTGAGCCCTCATATAGCCTTGTATACAGAAAAATAAAAAAGTTATAGGGGTCCGAAGAGGACAGTTTTATGCATACTCATTTTCTCACAAAAAGTTATACATTTTTAAAGGTATTAAGATAAAACATAACCTATACAAAGTGGGTATCGTTGTTACCATATGGACGTACAGAATAAAGATAATGGCCCTGATTTACTATTGTAATCTGGACATTATTTGTTGGGTTGTGTGCCAGATTCTGGCGCGTTGTGACAGTTTCTTTCTCATTGTGCCAGAATTCTGTCTCATTGCACCAGAAATGGAAAAACCCGACCAACTCTCCATTTCCCGCCAGGAAAAGGGGACGTTGTTACAGAAAAGGGGGCTTGTCCACAACATTTTCACAAAAACCCAACATATTTACTAAGGTTTACACAGAAAATGTGGTGGATTTTACTTGAGGAAAACCCTACAGATCAGAGCATGTGTAACAAATGCAAAATGTAGGGAAAAGTGCAAAATGTAGGGAAACCTTAGTAAATACAGTGGAAAAAAAATGTAGGGAATTAAAACCCACAAACAAAACTACACAACACTCTTAGTAAATCTGGACCAATGTGTCCTTTTTAATGAAAAGTGCGTAGAAACGGAAGCCCCCAAAAGTTGCAAAATATTTTTAGTTTTTTTTTCAATTTTGCCCCACAAATTATTCATTTTTGTTTCGCCGTATATTTTGTTGTGAAATGATTGATGTCATTACAAAGTAATGTTGGTGGAGCAACAAACAAGCCCTCATATGGGTCTGTAGGGGGAAAATTGAAAACGTTATGATTTTTAGAAAGGGAGGAGTAAAATAACAAAAGTGCAAAGGCCCCACTACCAAACCTGCCTTCCATCCCATAAAAGTCCAAGCCCAATAACAGGACTTACCAATGTCCCTAGCTAGCTAAGTCTCACCAGAGATTTAACCCCTTAAGGACTCAGGACGTACTAGAACGTCCTGGCACCCTGGGCTTTAAGGACCCAGGACGTACTAGTGTTTCTCCGGTCTCTGCCGTGCCCCGGGCAGAGATCGGAACGGCTGGCCGGCTGAAATCTTTCAGCAGGCTTGCCGTGCATATGCCAAAGGGGGGTCCCGGGACCCCCGCATGTCGGCGATCGCCGGAGATCGCTTGCGAATTCACGCAAGCGATCTTCGGCGATTCGGGTCGCTTGTGACCCGATGACCGCGAAATACAGGGTGATCAGCAGTGTACGATACACCGCCAATCACCTGCCGTTGCTGGGGAGCGGTGACAATACTGTCACCGCCCCAGCAACGCTACTATTGGCCGGTGATCGTCTGGCCAATAGTAGCGCGGCAGAGGAGGGGTTAACGGTCCTTCCTGCCGCTGTACCCGCTCGCTGCGTTCAGTCAGCGGGTACAGCAGCGCAGAGAGGACCGTGGATCCCCCCCTCAGAGCTCCGGAGCCCCCTCAGGAGCCGTTAGAATAGGGACAGACTCTTGCAGGGACAGGTAGGTGAATAAGTGTCAATAAAGTTAATAAAAGTAAAAAAAATAACCCCTCTCCCCCCCCTGACCCCCTAATAGGTCCCCAAGGGTCCTATTAGGGTCTGATCCCTGACCCCGGGCCCTATTAGGGGTTCAGGGAGCTGTGTTTGCCACCCCTTTTTTTGGGGGGCTGCAGCTTTTTTTTTTGTTTCTAATAACGGTGTGTGGTTGTAAATCACACACCGTTATTATATAAAGTTTACACCAAGCACCACATCCACACTTATGAGGACATTTTGGGGCCTCTCCCTACATATGGGCCTGGTCAAAAAACCAAGTGCTCGTCATTACTGGAGCGGGGACGTCCTCAATCAGACCCCGCTTTACAGTATGTCGATGACACGGAAGCGGTACGAGGCAATTCGGAAATGCCTGCATTATGCAGATAATGCGGCATGTCCTCCCCGAGGTGATCCCGCCCATGACTAGCTTTACAAAGTGAGGCCGGTCATCGATCACTTTGGGGCCAAATTTTTGGAGGCCTATGTACTGCTCAGGGACCTCTCGGTAGATGAGTCTCTCATCAGTTTTAAGGGGAGACTCATCTTCCGCCAGTATATTCCCTCGAAGCGGGCGCGGTATGGCGTGAAACTCTACAAACTCTGTGAGAGTACCTCCGGGTACACTTGCAGGTTTATAGTATATGAGGGACGAGATTCCCGTATTGAACCCCCAGAATGTCCACCCACTCTGGGTGTTAGCGGGAAACTCGTTTGGGACCTTGCGCACCCATTGCTGGATAAGGGTTTCTACGTATACGTGGATAATTTTTATACCAGCATCCCTCTGTTCAGATCCCTTTCCGCCAGATCCACGTCCGCTTGTGGGACCGTGCGGAAGAACCAGAGAGACCTCCCTCTAAATTTGGTCCAGACGCCTATCCCCAAGGGTGAGTCCCGTGCTCTGACCCATGATAACCTGTTGTTGGTGAAGTATAAGGATAAGAGGGATGTCCTTATACTCACCACTATTCATGAAAACGGCAGCACCCCTGTCCCTGTGCAAGGTACCGTGGGACCGGTCCTCAAGCCCGATTGTATTCTGGACTACAATCGGTATATGGGGGGAGTTGATCTCTCAGATCAAGTCCTCAAGCCATATAACGCCATGCGGAAAACACGGGCATGGTACAAAAAAGTTGCGGTCTACTTGGTACAGGTTGCCATGTACAATGCTTTTGTACTATCCCAGTACGCTGGCAACACAGGGACATTCCTCCAGTACCAAGAAGAAGTCCTAAGGTTCCTGATCTTTGGCGACTGGGAAAGATCAGGCCGGACTTCCCAAGGGTCTGGAGTTATAGGTGCCAGGATTGTCCCAGGCCAACACTTTCCAGATGTGATCCCCAACACTGGAAGGACGGGACGATCCCAGAAAAAATGTGTGTCACAGGAAGGGGAGACGGAAGGACACCACTGTCACGATGCCGGCTGGCAGGTAGTGGATCCTCTGTGCCAGAGAGGGATTGGCGTGGACCGTGCTAGTGGATCGGTTCTAAGTCACTACTGGTATTCACCAGAGCCCGCCGCAAAGCGGGATGGTCTTGCTGCGGCGGTAGTGACCAGGTCGTATCCACTAGCAACGGCTCAACCTCTCTGGCTGCTGAAGATAGGCGCGGTACAAGGGAGTAGGCAGAAGCAAGGTCGGACGTAGCAGAAGGTCGGGGCAGGCAGCAAGGATCGTAGTCGGGGGCAACGGCAGGAGGTCTGGAACACAGGCTAGGAACACACAAGGAAACGCTTTCACTGGCACAATGGCAACAAGATCCGGCGAGGGAGTGAAGGGGAAGTGAGGTATAAATAGGGAGTGCACAGGTGAACACACTAATTGGAACCACTGCGCCAATCAGCGGCGCAGTGGCCCTTTAAATCGCAGAGACCCGGCGCGCGCGCGCCCTAGGGAGCGGGGCCGCGCGCGCCGGGACAGGACAGACGGAGAGCGAGTCAGGTACGGGAGCCGGGATGCGCATCGCGAGCGGGCGCTACCCGCATCGCGAATCGCATCCCGGCTGGAGACGGTATCGCAGCGCACCGGGTCAGTGGAGCTGCCCGGAGCGCTGCGGTAGCGAGAGAGAGGCGAGCGCTCCGGGGAGGAGCGGGGACCCGGAGCGCTCGGCGTAACAGTACCCCCCCCTTGGGTCTCCCCCTCTTCTTAGAGCCTGAGAACCTGAGGAGCAGACTTTTGTCTAGGATGTTGTCCTCAGGTTCCCAGGATCTCTCTTCAGGTCCACAGCCCTCCCAATCCACCAAAAAGAACTTTTTTCCTCTGACCGTCTTGGAGGCCAGTATCTCTTTCACTGAGAAGACGTCAGAAGAACCGGAGACAGGAGTGGGAGAAACTAATTTGGGAGAGAAACGGTTGATGATGAGTGGTTTAAGAAGAGAGACATGAAAGGCATTAGGAATACGGAGAGAAGGAGGAAGAAGAAGTTTGTAAGAGACAGGATTAATTTGGCACAAGACTTTGAAGGGACCAAGATAGCGTGGACCCAGTTTGTAACTGGGGACACGAAAGCGGACATATTTAGCGGAGAGCCATACCTTGTCTCCGGGAGCAAAAATGGGGGGAGCTCTTCTTTTCTTATCGGCAAACTTTTTCATGCGAGATGAAGCCTGTAAAAGAGAATCTTGGGTCTCTTTCCATATGGTGGAAAGATCACGAGTCACTTCATCTACAGCGGGCAAACCAGAGGGCAAGGGAGTAGGGAGGGGGGGAAGAGGGTGACGGCCGTACACCACGAAAAATGGGGATTTGGAGGAAGATTCAGAGACTCTAAAGTTATACGAGAATTCGGCCCATGGTAGAAGATCTGCCCAATCATCCTGGCGGGAGGAAACAAAATGTCGTAAATAATCACCCAAGACCTGGTTAATTCTTTCTACTTGTCCATTGGACTGAGGATGATATGCAGAAGAAAAGTTTAATTTAATCTTGAGTTGTTTACAGAGAGCCCTCCAGAATTTTGACACGAATTGGACGCCTCTATCCGAGACTATCTGTGTGGGCAACCCGTGAAGACGAAAAATGTGTACAAAAAATTGTTTAGCCAACTGAGGCGCTGAAGGAAGACCAGGAAGAGGGATGAAATGTGCCATCTTGGAGAATCGATCAACGACCACCCAAACAACAGTGTTGCCACGGGATGGGGGTAGGTCTGTAATAAAATCCATACCAATCAGAGACCAAGGCTGTTCGGGGACAGGCAGAGGATGAAGAAAACCAGCGGGCTTCTGGCGAGGAGTCTTATCCCGGGCACAGACAGTGCAGGCTCGCACAAAGTCCACGACATCCGTCTCCAGAGTCGGCCACCAATAGAAGCGAGAGATGAGTTGCACAGATTTCTTGATGCCTGTATGACCTGCGAGATGGGAGGAGTGACCCCATTTGAGGATTCCGAGGCGTTGGCGTGGAGAGACGAAGGTCTTTCCTGGAGGAGTTTGCCTGATGGAGGCTGGAGAAGTGGAAATCAGGCAGTCAGGAGGAATGATGTGTTGCGGAGAGAGTTCAACTTCCGAGGCATCCGAGGAACGAGAGAGAGCATCGGCCCTAATGTTCTTATCGGCAGGCCGAAAGTGAATTTCTAAATTAAATCGGGCAAAGAACAGAGACCACCTGGCCTGGCGAGGATTCAGCCGTTGGGCAGACTGGAGATAGGAGAGGTTCTTGTGATCGGTGTAAATAATAACAGGAAATCTTGATCCCTCCAGCAGATGCCTCCATTCCTCAAGTGCTAATTTAATGGCTAGAAGCTCTCGATCCCCGATGGAGTAGTTCCTCTCCGCCGGAGAGAAGGTCCTAGAAAAAAAACCACAAGTAACAGCATGCCCGGAAGAATTTTTTTGTAGAAGGACCGCTCCAGCTCCTACAGAGGAGGCATCAACCTCCAATAGGAAGGGTTTAGATGGGTCAGGTCTGGAGAGCACGGGAGCCGAAGAAAAGGCAGACTTGAGCCGTTTAAAGGCGTCTTCCGCTTGAGGAGGCCAAGACTTGGGATTGGCATTTTTTTGGGTTAAAGCCACGATAGGGGCCACAACGGTAGAAAAATGTGGAATAAATTGCCTGTAATAATTGGCGAACCCCAAAAAACGTTGGATAGCACGGAGTCCGGAGGGGCGTGGCCAATCTAAGACGGCAGAGAGTTTGTCTGGATCCATTTGTAGTCCCTGGCCAGAGACCAAGTATCCTAGGAAAGGAAGAGATTGGCATTCAAACAGACATTTCTCTATCTTGGCATAAAGTTGATTGTCACGAAGTCTCTGAAGAACCATACGGACATGCTGGCGGTGTTCTTCTAGATTGGCAGAAAAAATCAGGATATCGTCCAGATATACAACAACACAGGAGTATAAGAGATCACGAAAAATGTCATTAACAAAGTCTTGGAAGACGGCAGGGGCGTTGCACAGGCCAAAGGGCATGACCAGATACTCAAAGTGTCCATCTCTAGTGTTAAATGCCGTTTTCCATTCATCCCCCTCTCTGATGCGGATGAGATTATAAGCACCTCTTAAGTCCAGTTTGGTAAAGATGTGGGCACCTTGGAGGCGATCAAAGAGTTCAGAGATGAGGGGTAGGGGGTAGCGGTTCTTTATCGTGATTTTATTAAGACCGCGGTAGTCAATGCAAGGACGTAGAGAGCCATCTTTTTTGGACACAAAGAAAAATCCGGCTCCGGCAGGAGAGGAGGATTTACGGATAAAGCCTTTTTTTAAATTTTCCTGGATGTACTCCGACATAGCAAGAGTCTCTGGGGCGGACAGAGGATAGATTCTGCCCCGGGGTGGAGTAGTGCCCGGGAGGAGGTCAATAGGACAATCATAAGGCCTGTGAGGAGGTAGAGTCTCAGCTTGTTTTTTGCAAAAAACATCCGCAAAGTCCATATAGGCCTTAGGGAGACCGGTTACAGGGGGAACCACAGAGTCACGGCAAGGGGTACTGGGAACCGGTTTTAGGCAGTCCTTGAAACAAGAGGGCCCCCAACTCTTGATCTCCCCAGTGGACCAATCCAGGGTTGGGGAATGGAGTTGAAGCCAGGGTAGTCCAAGGAGGATTTCGGAAGTGCAATTGGGGAGGACCAAAAATTCAATCTTCTCGTGATGAGGTCCGATGCACATTAGAAGGGGCTCCGTGCGGAAACGTATGGTACAGTCCAATCTTTCATTGTTTACACAATTGATGTAGAGGGGTCTGGCGAGACTGGTCACTGGGATGTTGAACCTGTTGACGAGAGAGGCCAAAATAAAATTTCCTGCAGATCCGGAATCCAAGAAGGCCATAGTAGAGAAGGAGAAGGCAGAGGCAGATATCCGCACAGGCACAGTAAGACGTGGAGAAGCAGAGTAGACATCAAGGACTGTCTCACCTTTGTGCGGAGTCAGCGTACGTCTTTCCAGGCGGGGAGGACGGATAGGACAATCCTTCAGGAAGTGTTCGGTACTGGCACAGTACAGGCAGAGATTCTCCATGCGGCGTCGTGTCCTCTCTTGAGGTGTCAGGCGAGACCGGTCGACCTGCATAGCCTCCACGGCGGGAGGCACAGGAACGGATTGCAGGGGACCAGAGGAGAGAGGAGCCGGGGAGAAAAAATGCCTTGTGCGATCAAAGTCCATATCCTGGCGGAGCTCCTGACGCCTTTCGGAAAAACGCATGTCAATGCGAGTGGCAAGATGGATGAGTTCATGTAGGTTAGCAGGGATTTCTCGTGCGGCCAGAACATCTTTAATGTTGCTGGATAGGCCTTTTTTAAAGGTCGCGCAGAGGGCCTCATTATTCCAGGATAATTCTGAAGCAAGAGTACGGAATTGTACGGCGTACTCGCCAACGGAAGAATTACCCTGGACCAGGTTCAACAGGGCAGTCTCAGCAGAAGAGGCTCGGGCAGGTTCCTCAAAGACACTTCGAATTTCCGAGAAGAAGGAGTGTATAGAGGCAGTGACGGGGTCATTGCGGTCCCAGAGCGGTGTGGCCCATGACAGAGCTTTTCCAGACAAAAGGCTGACTACGAAAGCCACCTTAGACCTTTCAGTAGGGAACTGGTCCGACATCATCTCCAAGTGCAGGGAACATTGGGAAAGAAAGCCACGGCAGAATTTAGAGTCCCCATCAAATTTATCCGGCAAGGATAGTCGTAGACCAGAAGCGGCCACTCGCTGCGGAGGAGGTGCAGGAGCTGGCGGAGGAGATGATTGCTGAAGCTGTGGTAGTAGCTGCTGTAGCATCACGGTCAGTTGAGACAGCTGTTGGCCTTGTTGCGCTATCTGTTGTGACTGCTGGGCGACCACCGTGGTGAGGTCGGCGACAACTGGCAGAGGAACTTCAGCGGGATCCATGGCCGGATCTACTGTCACGATGCCGGCTGGCAGGTAGTGGATCCTCTGTGCCAGAGAGGGATTGGCGTGCACCGTGCTAGTGGATCGGTTCTAAGTCACTACTGGTATTCACCAGAGCCCGCCGCAAAGCGGGATGGTCTTGCTGCGGCGGTAGTGACCAGGTCGTATCCACTAGCAACGGCTCAACCTCTCTGGCTGCTGAAGATAGGCGCGGTACAAGGGAGTAGGCAGAAGCAAGGTCGGACGTAGCAGAAGGTCGGGGCAGGCAGCAAGGATCGTAGTCGGGGGCAACGGCAGGAGGTCTGGAACACAGGCTAGGAACACACAAGGAAACGCTTTCACTGGCACAATGGCAACAAGATCCGGCGAGGGAGTGAAGGGGAAGTGAGGTATAAATAGGGAGTGCACAGGTGAACACACTAATTGGAACCACTGCGCCAATCAGCGGCGCAGTGGCCCTTTAAATCGCAGAGACCCGGCGCGCGCGCGCCCTAGGGAGCGGGGCCGCGCGCGCCGGGACAGGACAGACGGAGAGCGAGTCAGGTACGGGAGCCGGGATGCGCATCGCGAGCGGGCGCTACCCGCATCGCGAATCGCATCCCGGCTGGAGACGGTATCGCAGCGCACCGGGTCAGTGGAGCTGCCCGGAGCGCTGCGGTAGCGAGAGAGAGGCGAGCACTCCGGGGAGGAGCGGGGACCCGGAGCGCTCGGCGTAACAACCACATATCAATGTGACACTTGCCCAGATAATCCGGGCCTCTGCATAGGCTGCTTCAGGGAGTATCACACCTCCATGGAGCACTAAATTTTCCCTTTTCATTCGAATTTTCCATAATTTGACCAATGTACCAAGTCCATTCCAAAATGTAACCCCCATTAATCACTAAATTGCCCCAAAAAAAAAAACTCAGGAAAAAAAACCTGATAAGACCTCTGGGGGTGTTTTTTCAGAAATGGGCCATAGGTCACTGAGTCACTATCATCGGGGACTTTTTATGTTGCCTGAAATGCGCAGCGCTCTCTCTCTCCACCTGAGCGGGTGCGCATTTGAGGCAACAGGTTAGGGACGGCCACACACATCACATTCACAGAATGATGATTCAGAGCATAGGGTTTGGGGCGGGCATATTTTTTTTAGTTTTGGCTATGCTCTGGGTCATCATTCTGGGAATATATCCTTTTTTTTAAATTATGATTTATAATTTTCTGGCCCACTGTACCCCATATTACGGGCCTCTGTACCACACCTGTCTACCCCAGTTACGGCCCATTGTCCCCCATAGTGTTCCCCTATTTTAGGGCTCAATGCTCCCCCCATTAATGCTCTTTGAGGGGGGGTCCCACATCCTGGCTCCATATCAAGCTCAAGGTCCCTGACTGCGCTCCCACTCAAGCAAGACCTGCTGTGCACCCGCCATGCCAAATTCATCAAAAAATAAGGTATGTCCTTACTCCAAATAAATGTATTTACAAATTGTGGGGGGTCTTTTCTGCTATTAACCCTTGTAAAAATGTAAAATTTTGGGAAAAACCCACATTTTTGTGAAAAAACAAAAAAAAACATTTTGACATATACAAAAGTCGTGAAACCCCTGTGGGGTATTAAGGCTCACTTTACCCCTTGTTACGTTCCTCAAGGGGTCTAGTTTCCAAAAAGGTATGCCATGTGTTTTGTTTTTTTGCTGTCCCCCCCATTTCAGCAAAGTTTGCAAATGTGACTCCTTCACTTCTGAGCATTGTGGCGCTCCTGCAGTGCACTTGACGTCCACTTATGGGGTACTTCCATGCTCATAAGAGATGGGGTTACAAAGTTTGGGGGGTATTTTCTGCTATTAACCCTTGCAAATATGTGAAATTTGGGGGGAAACACACATTTTAGTGAAATGTTTTTTTTTTTTTTACATAAGCAAAAGTCGTGACACCCCTGTGGGGTATTAAGGCTCACTTAATTCCTTGTTACGTTCCTCACGGGGTCTAGTTTCCAAAATGGTATGCCATGTGTTTTTTTTTTTTGCTGTCCTGGCACCATAGGAGCTTCCTAAATGCGACATGCCCACCTAGCAAAATTTGTTCTCAAAAAGCCAAATATTACTCCTTCTCTTCTGAGCATTGTAGTTCGCCCGTATTTCACTTCAGGTCCACTTATGGGGTACCGCCATACTCTGAAGAGATGGGGTTACAAATTTTGGGGGGTATTTTCTGCTATTAACCCTTGCAAATATGTGAAATTTGGGGGGAAACACATTTTTGTGAAAATGTTTTTTATTTTTTTATTTTTTTTTACATATGCAAAAGTCGTGAAACCCCTGTGGTGTATTAAGGCTCACTTAATTCCTTGTAACGTTCCTCAAGGGGTTTAGTTTCCAAAATGGTATGCCATGTGTGTTTTTTTTTTGCTGTCCTGGCACCATAGGGGCTTCCTAAATGTGACATGCCCCCCTAGCAAAATTTGCCCTCAAAAAGCCAAATATTACTCATTCTCTTCTGAGCATTGTAGTTCGCCCGTAGTGCACTTCAGGTCAACTTATGGGGTACCGCCATACTCAGAAGAGATGGGGTTACACATTTTGGGGGGTCTTTTCTGCTATTAACCCTTGCAAAAATGTGAAATTTGAGAGGAAACACACATTTTAGTGAAATTATTATTATTTGTTTTTTTACATATGCAGAAGTCGTGAAACACCTGTGGGGTATTAAGGATCACTGAATTCCTTGTTACGTTCCCCGAGGGGTCTAGTTTCCAAAATGGTATGGCATGTGTTTTTTTTTGCTGTTCTGGCACCATAGGGGCTTCCTAAATGCAACATGCCCCCCAAAAACCATTTTAGAAAAACATACTCTCCAAAATCCCCTTGTCGCTCCTTCGCTTCTGAGCCCTCTACTGCCGAACACTTTACATAGACATTTGAGGTATGTCCTTACTCCAGAGAAATTGGGCTACAAATATAAGTATAAATTTTCTCCTTTTACCCCTTGTAAAAATAAAAAAATTGGATCTACAAGAATGCGAGTGTAAAAAATGAAGATTGTGAATTTTCTCCTTCACTTTGCTGCTATTCCTGTGAAACACCTAAAGGGTTAAAACGCTGACTGAATATCATTTTGAATACTTTGGGGGGGGGGCAGTTTTTATAATGGGGTCATTTGTGGGGTATTTCTAAGATGAAGACCCTTCAAATCCACTTCAAACCTGAACTGGTCCCTGAAAAATAGTGAGTTTGAAAATTTTGTGAAAAACTTGAAAATTGCTGCTGAACTTTGAAGCCCTTTGGTGTCTTCCAAAAGTAAAAACACGTCAATTTTATGATGCAAGCATAAAGTAGACATATTGTATATGTGAATAAAAAAAATCATTTGGTGTATCCATTTTCCTTACAAGCAGAGAGCTTCAAAGTTAGAGAAAGCAAAATTTTCTAATTTTTCATCAAATTTTGGGATTTTTCACCAAGAAAGGATGCAAGTTACCACAAAATGTTACCACTATGTTAAAGTACAATATGTCACGAAAAAACAATCTCGTAATCAGAATGATAAGTAAAAGCATTCCAGAGTTATTAATGTTTAAAGTGACAGTGGTCAGATGTTCAAAACATGGCCGGGTCCTAAGGTGTAAAATGGCTGGGTCCTTAAGGGGTTAAAGGGGTAGTCCGGTTAAAAAAAATTAAATTCATATCAACTGGCTCCAGAAAGTTGCAGATTTGTAAATTACTTCTATTATAAAATCTTAATCCTACCAGTACTTATCAGCTGCTGAAGTTGAGTTGTTGTTTTCTGTCTGACCACAGTACTCTCTGCTGACACCTCTATCTGTCTCAGAAACTGTCCGGAGCCAGAGAGGTTTGCTATGGGGATTTGCTTCTACTCTGGACAGTTCCTGAGACAGACAGAAGTGTCAGCAGAGAGCACTGTTGTCAGACAGAAAAGAACAACTTAACTTCAGTAACTGATAAGTACTGGTAGGATTAAGATTTTTTTAATAGAAGTAATTTACAAATCTATTTAACTTTCTGGAGCCAGTTGATATGAAGAAAAAAAGTTTTTCACCGGAATACCCCTTTAACTCTTTTTTGGATTTCCCATCTCTTACCCAGCTGAGATATGCGCTTCCTAAAATCTGGTTGTCAGGATTCGGCAGGCTGGAGGTGGATCCTCTGTGTCAGAGAGGGATTGGCGTGGACCGTGTCGGTGGACCGGTTCTAAGTTGCTACTGGTTTTCACCAAAGCCCGCCGCAAAGCGGGATGGTCTTGCAGCGGCGGTAGCAACCAGATCGTATCCACTTGCAACGGCTCAACCTCTCTGACTGCTGAGATAGGCGCGGTACAAGGGATTAGACAAGAGCAGGGTCGGACGTAGCAGAAGGTCAGGGCAAGCAGCAAGAATCGTAGTCAGGGGCAACGGCAAGAGGTCTGGAACACTGGCTAGGGATACACAAGGAACGCTTTCACTGGCACAATGGCAACAAGATCCGGCAAGTAAGTGCAGGGGAAGTGAGGTAATATAGGGAAGTGCACAGGTAAACACACTAATTAAAAACCATGCGCCAATCAGTGGCGCATATATATATATATATATATATATATATATATGTATATATATATATATATATATAAACATGACGCAGCACTCTCCAAAAGATAGTGAAAAATCCAAAAATGTATTGGCTCAATTCATAGCAACGTTTCTGTCCTCTCACAGGACCATTTTCAAGCTAAATGATACAGCTAAGTTATACATCAACATAAATAGGTATATATACACACATCATTGGTAATCAAATTACAAAGTGACTCTCATTAAAAAATTACAGTGTAAATCCATATAAAACACATTTTTGTGAAATTCATCCATAATATAAATGTGCTCATTTCATTTCCAACATATCTATAAAGTGCTAAGTGCATTCACATAGGTTAAAAGCAAGAACAACTTGAAAAACTGCCTGTTTTTGACATTAATTGAAAATATTACATGATCATATATAATCTATAACACTTGTAAACAACATGTGCAACAGCAAATATATGAAATAAGAGAGAACATGCTCACCCGGTCTCTATGTGTGTCATGGTGCCTACCTCACTGCGGCTGCGCACCTACCCCAATAAGGGCGCGCGATCACAGTGTACTGACGCACACAGTATGCGATCAGCTGACATCAGTCATGTGATTCAAATATCACATGACAACGTCGTCATAGCAATCTCCCACACTGTCGGCGTAACCAGGTAATCTATGATGCCATTATAAAGCTGAGCGCTTGAGGGACAAAGTTACAAATCTACCAACATAAAGAGAAAAGTGAACTATATTATTTAGTTCTTTTCTTTTTCCTTTTTAATGTTCTGTACTTGACGTCCCACCCGATTATTTAATATAATATATATATATATATATATATATATATAGACACAAAGATATATTATGGCGGTAGATTAGTAACTTTGTCCCTCACGCGCTCAGCTTTATAATGGCATCGTAGGTTACCTGGTTACGCCAACAGCGTGGGAGATTGCTATAACGAAGTTGTCATGTGATATTTGAATCACATGACCGCCGTTAGCTGATTGCGTACTGTGCGCGTCAGTACACTGTGATTGCACGACCTTATTGGGGTAGTTGCGCAGCCGCAGTGAGATAGTGCCCACGCTGGCGGCGCCATGACACACATAGAGACCGGGTGAGCATGTTCTCTCTCTTTTCATATATTTGCTGTTGCACATGTTGTTTACAAGTGTTATAGATTATATATTATCATGTAATATTTGGAATTAATGCCAAAACAGGCAATTTTTCAAGTTGTTCTTACTTTTAACCTATGTGAATGCACTGAGCACTTTATAGGTATGTTGGAAATGAAATGAGCACATTTATATTATGGATGAATTTCACAAATGTGTGTTTTATATGGATTTACACTGTAATTTTTTTAATGAGAGTCACTTTGTAATTTGATTACCAATGATGTGTGTTGGAGGTGTATATATATATATTAGGGATCGACCGATTATCGGTATGGCCGATATTATCGGCCGATAATCACGATTTTGGGCATTATCGGTATCGGCGATTACCTTGCCGATAAGCCGATAATGATCCACCCCCCGCACCGCGACCGCCACCCCCCCGACCCGCCGCACCGCACCCCCGACCCACCGCGTCGCACCCCCCACCGTGATGCTGGGCGGTATACCGGTATGGATTTTTGCCCATACCGCTATACCGTTCGGGCCCCTCCCCCACCCTCCGAGTCAATAAAAAAATTAAACTTACCCGTAATGGGGGTGGTCCGGGCCATCCTTCCTTCCTGTAGTGTAGGGCGCCATTCCGGGTGGAGGGTGAACCGGTCCGGGCTGTCATTCTTCTCCGGAGGTCATCTTCTCCACTCCGGGCAGGCTCCGGCCTAGTACACTGCATAGACGCCGCTGCGCGGTGACATCAGGTGCTTCGCTGCGCACGGGCGTCACTGCGCAGCGGCGTCTATGCAGCGTATTAGGTCGGAGCCTGCCCGGAGTGGAGAAGATGACCGCCGGAGAAGAAGGACAGCCCGGATCGGTGCACCCTCCACCCGGAATGGCGCCGGACACTACAGGAAGGAAGGATGGATGGCCCGGACCACCCTGACAGGTAGGGGGAGAGAAGCGGGTGGTGGCGGCGGCGGCGGCCTATGGCCCCGCAAAAGCCACTGCAGATCATTGATTTAAAGCGCCCGCTTTAAATCAATGATCTGCAGCGGTGTCGCAGGGGGTTAAATAGCCGATAACTTATACCGGAATATCGGTATAAGTTATCGGCTATCGGCCCTAACCTGCACCGATTATCGGTATCGGCCCTAAAAAAACGATATCGGTCGATCCCTAATATATATATATATATATATATATATATATATATATATATAGATATATATACCTCCTTATGTTGATGTATCACTAAGCTTGAAAATGGTCCTGTAGGAGGACAGAAACGTTGCTATGAATTGAGCCAATACATTTTTGGATTTTTGGAGAGTGCTATTGGATCTTTTGGAGAGTGCTGCAACATCTTTTTTTGTATACATTTGATGGACTTTGATCGGATCTAAGGACGCTGGCACCAAACCAGGGACTGGATAAGTAGTGCTGCAAGCCTTTTTGGTTTACTATATATATATATATATATATATATATATATATATATATGTAGAACCATTCTCAAGCATGTGGTACATACAAACGCAGAGTCTTAAAAACCAGTGCTAATGAGGGAGATTTGTCAAAACCTGTGTGGAGGAAGAGTGTTGCAAGTTGCCCATAGCAACCAATCAGTTCACTTCTTTAATTTTTCAGAGGCCTTTTCGAAAAAGAAAGAAGCAATCTGGTTGCTATGGGCAATTGCTCCTCTCTTCCGCTACACAAATTGTAATAAATGTAAATTGTAATTTACATAAATGTAAATTGTAATAACAACTCCCAGCTTGTCCTCACTGACAGTAGCGGGACACAAGCTGACAGTGGGAGGGGTTTTCCTCCAGCTGTGAGCCCTGCGCTCACAGCTGTCAATCAAGAAAGTGTGTCCATGACATAGGTGATGCATGGACACAGCAGGACTAATATATGTCCAAGCAGGTGGGGGGGGGGGGGGGGGGGGGCAGTTGTTTGACTGGCTTTTTCAGTATGAAATACAGAAGATTTTCCAAAGAAAGCAGGTACGCACAGCTGTAGGCAGAAGCGTAACTGAAATCAACCATATATAATTTAAAATACTTGTGTCTTCTTAAATAGTAGAGGAAACTACAGGGTACCTCAGACAACAGGGTCTGGGTGTGGCTGCTACCATTGCGCTCCCTATTATGGCAGTCTAAATTTAGAAGAAATTTTCTTATCTTTTTTTTTCTTTTTTCAAAATATCTTTTTATTGTTTTAAGTACATACAGAGTATAACATGGCAAAACATAAACCATATCGAACTATCAAAAATAGGTATCTAGATAATCTAGTATGAGCATAAGTGGTCATCTTAATCCTCAATAACTCATAACATGAGGGAATATGTGTTTAGGGTGGTGGGTGGGGTTGGTAGGGGGGGGGGGGTGATGGAAAGCAGACGTCCAAAGAGGGTCTATAAGTATGTAAGAGGTGATGTCAAGTTCAATGAGCCGGTGGGGTGTGTAGGTTATCATCCATCTCCAGGTGACCTTGTATCTCCTCCAGGATTTACGGAGTGCGGACCTTGTTATACTTGGAGTGCAACCAAGGGGCCCAGATTGTGATAAATCTGTCATGAATTCTCAGTGTTCTGTGATGCATTTCCTCAAACCTACAAAACCTTTAGCAGCGGCCAATAAGTGTGATATCAGGGATTGTTTACCCGGTGAATAGCCAAGACACGACATATTTAGCAGGACCGCCACCGGCGACAGCGGAATCAATGTCCCCACCACCTCCTCCACTATACGATTAACTTCTCTCCAGAATTTCTGAATAGCCGGACAAGTCCACCATATATGTGCATGTGTCCCCCTGATGCTATTACATCGCCAGCATAAGTCTGAATCAGCTAGTTTGTGAACAAATAGAAACTCTGGAGTCCTGTACCACCTCGATAGTAGTTTGTAGTTTGATTCCTGAAGGCGTACACATCGTGAGAAACCCTGAGAGTGGCTAAGTATAAGGTCTGTATCTGCAGGTGTCAATGATAAACCTAGTTCAGTCGCCCATGACGTTACAAAGTGGGGCGAACTACTGTGTGGTTCAGTGTTCAGGAAAGCGGAGCATCTAGACAGCTTTCTTTTTTTAGGACAAGAGTCCGCAATGAGCTCTTCAAATTTGTTCAGATCTCTCAACGGGCCGAATTTGTTCCAAAATTCGGAACAGCAGGACACAAAGTGGGCTATATGTAAGAACGAGAATTTCTGTTGTTGTAGCAGTTCACAAAGTGTGTCTGCTGTCGGCGGGCCTCCATCCCTGAATAGTTGGGAGACAGTAATTTTGGTGAACTTATTCCACATGGGGCTATAAACTGGAGAACTCCTCCCCACTGCTGCTGGCACTAGACTAACAGGTAAGAGAGGGGAAACTCCGGGGATAAGAGAGGTGGAGAGGTCAGACCAGGTAGACATGATACCAAGGAATAGCAGGTGAGTAGATTTAGGCTTTTCTTTTGCTTTACTGGGGAACCAAAGTGCGTTTAGAAGCTCCAGGTCTAAAGTTCCATCATCTCTATGTAGAAGTGTCCTTAATTCGCTTGATGGGGAGACCAGGTCTAGCCATCTCTGAAACTGAATCGCTCTATAGAGCTTTTTTATGTCAGGCAAACCTATCCCCCCCCCTCTTTAGAAGGTCTCGTGAGAATGTGATGGGCTATCCTTGGCCTCTGTCCCCTCCAGACATATCTGGAGAAGAGAACTCTGATATGCTTGAAAAAGGCTTGGGGGAGTGAGATAGGTAACATGCACAGGGTGTACATGAGCTTCGGTAGAATGTAGCAAGTAAGGACATTTTTCCTTCCCAACCAAGAAATCACTGGCATGTCATATTCCCTCAACAGGTCAGAGATCATTTTCAGTAGGGTTTTATAGTTGAGATTGTAAATATCAGCAATGGAGTTAGGTATGCATACCCCTAAATATTTCAGGAAGTGAGTGGCCCACGGGAACGGCGCCACCAAGGATACCTCGGTTTCTAAGGACTTAGAAAGCAAAATATTAAGCAGTTCCGATTTCAGCACATTAACCTTGAAGTTGGAGAGCTCCCCAAATTGGTGGAAGAGGTTTGACAGGTGTGGGAGGCTGCCGAGAGGGTCACCCAGGAGAAATAGCAGATCATCTGCAAAGGCCAAGAATTTTAGCTCCCTTCCAGAAACTGCAAGACCTCTCACTTCCTTCATCTGACGCACCCTCTGCAGCAGAGTCTCCATCACCATGACAAACAGGGTAGGGGATAATGGACATCCCTGCCTGGTCCCATTGCTAATGGTGAAAGAGGGGGATATCACCTCATTGACTAGAATGGAGGCAGTGGGTTGAGAGTATAGGGAGAAGATCGCATTGGCAAAACTATCCGGGATACTGAATTTCACCAGTACTGCTCTCATGTATTCCCAGCTAACTCTGTCAAAGGCCTTCTCGGCATCTATGCCAAGAAGAGCCAGAGGGGAGCCCCGTGAGGACGCCACTTGTATCCCGGTGAGCAGCCTCCACGTATTCATCCGTCCCTCCCTCCCTCCCTGGAATGAAGCCTGCTTGTTCATGCCCAATAAGGTGGGGAAGAAGGGTCTTTAACCGTATGGATAGCAGCTTTGCCCAGATCTTCAGATCCAAATTTAGAAGAGAGATCGGATGATAACTACTGCAAGATAAAGGGTCCTTCCCCTTCTTTGTCAGAACAGTTATATGTGCTTCCTGAGTTTGTTTCGGTAGTGAGTCTCCCCCAAACACTGCAGTACAAATTTCGGTGAGTCTAGACAATAGAATGTTCTTAAAGGACTTATAATAAGCGAGAGGGAGACCGTCTGGACCCGGGCTTTTCCCGGGAGAAAATGAAGACATCACCTTGCCAATCTCTTCCTCAGAGATAGGTCCCAAAAGATCACCCTTCATCTCATCCGTGAGCATTGGGAGATCGAGGTCACTCAGGAAGGACTCAGTAAATTTCCTCCTCTCTCTGGAGTGTACCTCCTTGGGGAGGAGGGGAGTAGGTGTAGGGGTCGAAAGGAGGGGGGGGGAATGAGTAGGAGAAGGGGATATGATGAGGGGCAAGGGTAGGGAGAGAAATCACATAGGAGAGGCCAGACATAATATAGAAAAAGAGAAATAAGGGTAGGAAAGTAAAAAAAAAAGAAAAGGGAGCAGAATTGTAGTCGGTATAGAGGGAGCCTAGGAGGGGGGGAGTAAAGTGGGGTGGGGTGAGGAGGGGGGCTGGAGAGTGGGGAGAAGAAGGAGAGAAAGAGTGGGCTGAGTCAGCCAAGCCTGTAAAAAAATAAGATAAAACGACATGCATAGGGGCCATGGATTGAAGGGGAGAAAAACAATTATGCATTACAGTGAAATGGTAACGTGACAGTCCTGTAGCAAAAGACAAGACCACTAAGAACTAAAGCATCCCAGTTATGTAACTACCACAACATAAGCGCGATCTAGAAAGTATGCTGGGTTGAATCTATCCCTCCCCCAGAGCTGTCAACCTCCATGTCCCATAACATTACCACTATACGTTTCCCCTCAGCAAAGTCCCGATCAGTCATCAGATCCCCTCGGGCCAGCAACCAGGTCTCTGCGATCAGCCGACCGCATCGCTCCCATCGAGTGTGGTTCCATACTCCTCACAGCGTCTCCGCTGCAACAAAAGAAAAGGCTATCCTGTCCTCAGGGTGAATACAGGTACCATCGTCATCACAACGAGTCCAAGAGAGTCCCGTGATTACAGCTTCCGACAAGAAGTCATCTTTGAGGTGGCTGTCCTTTCACCGGTGTCTTCTTGTCTTTATTGGACTTGCGTCGAACCACTTGTTTCCATTCCTCCTGCCTGGGAAGATTCGGTAGCGGTGGGAGATCCGCAACCGGAAGCCAGCTGACGATCTCAATTGGTTCCATGTCTAAGGCCGACCAAATCGCACCAAGGTCCTCAGGAGTGCGGACGGTAAGTCTCTTGCCTTGCAGGTTAATGGAGAGTCCAAAGGGGAATAACCAGGCATAATTGATCCCTCAGCTATTCCAGCAATGGCCTCAACAGCCTCCTCTTAGCCAATGTTGTGGGGGAGATATCTTGATACAGTAGTATTTCGTTTTCACCTAGTTTAAGCGGTCTGTGATCTCTAGCTGCCTGTAGCACCACAGCGGTATCTATATAGGACAATAGTCCACAGACAACGTCTCTAGGTGATTCCATCGGACGGGGTTTAGAGCGCAGCGCTCTGTGTATGCGCTCAACGGTGATTTTCGCAGCTCTTTCTGGCCCAAGCAGCGAGGAGAAGATTTCTGCAGCCGCGTCTTGCAGGGAGTCAGGTCCCCAGGCTTCAGGGATCCCCTTAAATCTGACATTTTTTCTGCGGCTCCTATTCTCCTGATCTTCTATAAGGGTCAGCGCAGTATTAACATGCTCCACTAACCTGTGCTGCCGTTGCGCCATGACTTCAGAGGGGTCTGCTATGCCTGCACACGCCGTCTCCAAGACCTCCGTCCTGTGTCCGATGGAGTGAACTTTGGTTTTTATTTCCGTGAGATCGGTAAGTACCGGCTTCAAGGCGTCTGCTAAAGCCTTCTTTAGGAAAGACTTGAAGAACTGCGGTGATATCACAGCCGGGTCTTCGCAGTCGTCTTCCACCTAAGAGCCCTCCGCGTCCCCATACAGCAACTGAAGGGAGGCAGCCGGCGCCATCTTGGGTTGCCTGGCGGGAGATGCAGCTCCCTTCTTTTTAAGATATTTCGCCATGTCCGCCTGGCTTTTCCCCGGACCCGGGGGCTCTCCCAACTCCTGATAGGTTCCCCTACCAATTTTGCCCATATTCAAGCAGATAAAGTGGGAATGACGGGTGCTAAGAGTGTGTTAGGACGGGAGCAGCAGTCTCACACGTCCATCCGAGTCTGCGGCCAGGCTCCACCCCCTAGAAGAAATTTTCGTTAGAGCAATCTGAGCTCTGAGTCCCCCACAGTTGGTGAAAACACAGCTTTTGCAGCACAGAGGCAGTGACACTTAAAGGAGAAGTATCATGGGGACCCCTGCAATCTTCTGTACTTCTGTACTGGCTCTCCCCGGGAGTGGCGTGTCACGACCCCCGCAAAAAGCGGCGACCGACATACCCCCTCCACATATGTCTATTGCAGAGCCGTTCGGCTATTTTCGGCTCTCCTATGGAGATGGGGCGTGTCAGCTGCCGCTTCGTGCGAAGGTCGTGGCTCACTGCTCCCTCTAAAGGGATATGTTTTTCCCCATGTTACTTCTTTAAAAACTGGCGTCTGTAAGGAGCCTAAAAACTACACACCTGCTGTGAAGTCATGTCCACTGGAGAACTGCCCTCCTTTAGCCAGCAGCGGTCGATGTTGTAGCTATTACCACCGACCTGACTGCTCTGCGCATAATAAGGATTATGCAAGATGTAAAAAAAAGGTCTTGTCCGCACAAAGAAAAAATCAAACCCCGGCACAATTCACCTCTGAGGGACTCTATACTCCTGTACAGACTGTGATGTGTACGCCAGCCCCTACTGCAGATGTAGGTCCTATCAAGGTGGTGCTGCTACATGTAAAAGTAGATTCAGCTATAACAATCAGCACAGCAAAGAAAATATCATAGCACTCACAAGGTCTGGAAGAGAATGATTCAAGCTTCTTTATTCATAGACACATGGATGCATTGCGGGGAGGCAGTAGATGGAACTGAGTAGGGGAGTCAGGACAATCGGGCCAAGGACCATATAGTGCCACCTGGCGCTTTGTCAGGCCTCTGAAGGCAACGGACCGTATCGCGCCTCCTGGCGCCTAAAAACTACACTCCTGCTATGAAGTCATATCCACTGGAGAACTGCCCTCCTTTAGCCAGCAGCGGTCGATGTTGTAGCTATGACCACCGACCTGGCTGCTCTGCACGTAATAAGGATTATCCAAGATGTAAAAAAAGGTCATGTCCGCACAAAGAAAAAATCAAACCCCGGCACAATTCACCTCTAAGGGACTCTATACTCCTGTACAGATTGCGATGTGTACGCCAGCCCCTACTGCAGATGTAGGTCCTATCAAGGTGGTGCTGCTAAATTTAAAAGTAGATTCAGCTATAATGATCAGCACAGCAAAGAAAATATCGGAGCACTCACCAGGTCTGGAAGAGTATCATTCAAGCTTCTTCATTCATAGACACATGGATTCTTTGCGGGGAGGCAGTAGATGGAACTGAGTGGGGGAGTCCGAACAATCGGGCCAAGGACCGTATCGTGCCTCCTGGCGCTTCATCAGGCCCTGAAGGCCTCAGACCGTTTTGCACCTCCTGGTGCTTCGTCAGGCCCCTTAGGGGCCTGATGAAGTGCCAGGAAGTGCTATACGGTCCGTAGCCCGATTGTCCTGACTTCCCCACTCAGTTCCATTGTCTCCCCGCAATGTTTCCATGTTTCTAAAAATAAAGAAGCTTAAATCGTACTTTTCCAGATCTGGTGAGTGCTCTGATATTTTCTTTGCTGTGCTGATCGTTAAGAAAAGGTCTTTTTTTTTCCAGAAATAGCACCACTTTTGTCCATGGTTTGTATCTGGTGTTGCAGATCAGCCACAATATATTCACTTGAAAGGGACTATGTTATCAAACAAGATAAAACTCATGGACCAGACACCTTTTAATAGTTTTTTTTTTTTGTTATTTTTCTTTAGACTGAGCTCACATGCATAGAACAACATATTCTGGTGATACAGTCTTTTAAAATATATCAAAGAAAGACATTACATCAAAGGAATGTGGAATCATCTACAAACCAAAATAAGTTATACTAAGTAAACTTGAGTGGATACTTGTGTTGTTGTGTGACTGTATCAGCTAGGACAGATTTACTTCTCCTGTCTAATAGTGTAAACTGACACCAGGCAGTCTGAAGATGTGTCAGAGTTATCGCAGTGATTCTTGCTGTGGGATTACTTTGGCGTATCTTAAGACACTCTTGTCTATTATACTGTGCCGTTGTAGTGTACAGTATCAAATTAAGGACACACTACTTTCTACTAAACCACACCCCCTTAGCATCTAAGACAAATGTTCTTGTCAAACAAGGTTCAAAAAGTATCAAAAACATCATTAGGGTATTGGGGAATTTTTTTTATCACCTGCCGATCTTAACTTTAAGTAAGTTATACAGTCATGGCCGTAAATTTTGGCACCCCTGAAATTTTGTAAATAAAGTATTTCTCTGAGAAAAGGATTGCAGTAACACATGTTTTGCTATACACATATGTATTCCCTTTGTGTGTATTGGAACTAAACCAAAAAAGGGAGGAAAAAAAAAAGCTAATTGGACATAATGTCACACCAAGCTCCAAAAATGGTCTGGACAAAATTATTGGAAAAATTTGCAACACTTGCATATATATGAGCCTGCAGGGGCCCAAAATTCCCAGTATATATATATCAAAAATCAACTCGAAATGCCTAATTCTCGATGCTGAGGGGGGGGAAAAACCTTATAAAATATAACTTTTAATATAGTACTCTAAAATGCACCACACCTTGTGATAAAGAAAAAGTGCCCAAATATCAAAGCAACACAGGAAGCAGTTACCACATGTTATGTGGATTTACAATCAAAGAGAAGCATAACTATTGCCAAATGTCACCCAACGCGTTTCTGCCATTACGTGGCTTCCTCAGGGGAAATGTATACAATATGCAATAGATAGTAATACTGCTATATAACAAAATATCATAGAGTATAAAACAAACGGTGTAGTTTGATTCATAGGGAAACACCCGATACACAGTGTATATCCCTTAATTACTATAGCTCAACCAATAGGGAAACACCCGATACATAGTGTATATCCCTATTGCCATGGTGTGGCTATCATAACAGGAGGTAAAATCATCCTTCAGGGCAGCCTGTAAGTAAAACATAAACATAGAAAAAGGTTTCAATGTGCCATCCAAATTCCATAGTTACTGGCCATTTATAGTATCAATATAAATACCTAGAGAAAAGACACATATTCACAGTTTCCAAGTGTTTGCCCGGATACCTATAATAAAGATACAGGGTCCCAATCAATATGGGAGATGCTAGTACCTGCAATACAAACAGTGCGCATCGCACCAGCTATCATACTCACACTCCTGTAGCCACACGTCCGGTTTATGGTTCTCAGATGAGCGCACTAATCCCGCGTTGGCGGGGAGCCGTCTGTCTCTGACGGCTGCTTAGCGCTCACTGAGACCATGCCGGCGTCTGTCGTCATATCCTGTTTCCGGCCGGCGCCGCATCATTACGCAACGCCCTCTCTGACGACTACAGGGGGCGTTGCTGAATCTGACAGCGGTGTCCGTAATAACGGAAGCAGTGTGTATTTAAAGGGCAATTCGCTTGTTTATAAATGAAGATATAGTTAAAAAAGCCTGGCTAAGTGTTAATATGCACAACAGAGGATAAAGATATCATAATATAAATAGAGCAATTAATTAGGTAATGATTATTTTGCATATGATAAGAAGATTTATGAGGAGAGGGGGGAGAAATCCATGAAAACGGGGGTGCAGCATGAGATACCCTTTACTTAGTGAGACAGGTACTGGGTCCCTCAAGGTAAGTTACGCTAAACCCACTCGTTCTCATTAAGGATATATACTTTCCCCACACTCCACATATATACAACCATATATATAATATATATATAGTGTGTAAAAGAAATGCTCAATTTGGAGGAGATATGCTGACAGAGGGTCAGGACCCAAGGAGGACGACCATTTTCACTATGTAACAATAAATCTGAAAGGACCAGGTTACATAAAGAAACTAGTGGTTTCCTTAACCCCTTAAGGACACATGACGTACTGGAACGTCATGTGTCCACTCCCGATCTATAACGCGGGGCCACGGCGTGGCCCCGCGTCATAGCGGTTCGGGCCCGGCCTCTAACAACGGCCGGGACCCGTGGCTAATAGCGCGCGGCATTGATCGCTGTGCCGCGCGCTATTAACCCTTTAGACGCGGCGTTCAAAGTTGAACGCCGCGTCTAAAGTGAAACCGAAAGCATGCCGGCTAGCTCAGTGGGCTGTTCGGGATAGCCGCGGTGAAATCGCGGCATCCCGAACAGCTGACAGGACAGCGGGAGGGCCCCTACCTGCCTCCTCGCTGTCCGATCGCCGAATGACTGCTCAGTGCCTGAGATCCAGGCATGAGCAGTCATGCGGCAGAATCATCGATCACTGGTTTCTTATGAGAAACCAGTGATCAATGTAAAAGATCAGTGTGTGCAGTGTTATAGGTCCCTATGGGACCTATAACACTGCAAAAAAAAAGTGCAAAAAAAAAGTGAATAAACATCATTTAACCCCTTCCCTATTAAAAGTTTGAATCACCCCCCTTTTCCCATAAAAGAAAAAACACAGTGTAAATAAAAATAAAAATAAACATAAATGGTATCGCCGCGTGCGGAAATGTCCGAATTATAAAAATATATCGTTAATTAAACCGCTCGGTCAATGGCGTGCGCGCAAAAAAATTCCAAAGTCCAAAATAGTGCATTTTTGGTCACTTTTTATATCATGAAAAAATGAATAAAAAGCGATCAATAAGTCCTATCAATGCAAAAATGATACCGTTAAAAACTTCAGATCACGGCGCAAAAAATGAGCCCTCATACCGCCCCATACACGGAAAAATAAAAAAGTTATAGGGGTCAGAAGATGACAATTTTAAACGTATAAATTTTTCTGCATGAAGTTATGATTTTTTCCAGAAGTGCGACAAATTCAAACCTGTATAAGTAGGGTATCATTTTAATCATATGGACCTACAGAATAAAGGTAAGGTGTCATTTTTACCGAAAAATGTACTACGTAGAAACGGAAGCCCCCAAAAGTTACAAAATGGCGTTTTTTTTTTCAATTTTGTCTCACAATGATTTTTTTTCCCGTTTCACCGTAGATTTTTGGGCACAATGACTGACGTCATTACAAAGTAGAATTGGTGGTGCAAAAAATAAGCCATCATATGGATTTTTAGGTGCAAAATTGAAAGAGTTATGATTTTTTAAAGGCAAGGAGCAAAAAACGAAAATGCAAAAACGGAAAAACCCCCGGTCCTTAAGGGGTTAAATAGAAAGCTCTCCCACCCCCCTATTTTTTGTTGGGGGGGATGCCCTAATAAATGGTGTTGGGGTGGTTTATGTGGCCCTGAGGAACCTGATCTGGCCCCGTTCTAGCTGTAGCCCCTATCCCTAGGCAGAATTGACGCCCTTATAAGGACGGTCCCGCTCTCGTACCTCCTACTTGGCCTAGTCAATGTCCCTAGATAATTCTATCTTGGTGATGCTAACTCAAGAGGCTCACTAAGGCCTCCTCTACCTACCTAGCCATAATCACCAATTGGGGGGGGAGAGCAGTATTTATAGGAAACATGCATAACTGAGTTGGTCGTTCAGGCCTTCTGGGGCCATAGTACCCAGTTCATAAATCCATCTACACTCTTTACGTAGCAACATCTGATCAAAGTTTCCTCCTCTTAAAGGTGGTTTTACTTTTTCAAGTCCCAAAAATTGGATGTTATATTGACAATCCCTGTGGCATTGGTTCATGTGACGGGCCAAAGAAGTATCACGAACATGTCTAACATCCCCCATATGCTCAAGAATACGTTTCTTGAATTCTCGGAAGGTCTTGCCTATATATTTTTTAGAACAGGGACACACTGCCATGTAAATGATGCCTTTAGTACTGCAATTTATGAAGTCTCTAATGATGTATTGTTTTCTTGTGGCTTCACATCTGAAGTTTTTTGTTTTTAATATATAAGGGCAGGCTTTACAATGTCCACACGGATGATTTCCTGTAGGTTTGGGGATTCTATCAAGCCATGTCACATGACCCGATGCCACAGGAGTGAGATGGCTATGAGTCACCATATCTCCTATGTTTCGACCCCTTCTAAAGGTGATTTGGGGGAATTCTGGGATGACATCTCTCAAATCCGGGTCCATCTGGAGAATCCCCCAATATTTTTTCAAGATCTCGCGCATTTGTGATGCTCCATTATCAAATGTTGCTATTATTCGCATAGTGGGTGTCATGGTGTCACGATTTTTGGGTGTAAAGAGTGAATCTCTGGGAGTTTGTAAAGCATATTGGTAAGCTGATCGTAAGGCATACTGTGGGTAACCTCTATTTGTAAATCGCCTCCTCAGGTCCTGTGCCTCCCGAACAAAGTCTCCCCTTTCTGAGCAATTCCTCCTGAGGCGGAGATACTGCCCCCTCGGGATACCCCTTTTTAGGGGTCCCGGGTGGCAGCTCTCCCACCTCAGGAGTGAATTTGTAGCAGTCGATTTCCTGTATACAGTCGTCCGGAGACTCCCGTCACTGTTTTTTTGAATCAATATGTCAAGAAACGGTAAGAACGATGAATTACACTCATATGTAAAGAGTAGGCCTATAGAGTTGATGTTGAGAGATTTTAAAAACTCCTCAAACTGTTCCACAGTACCCTGCCACAGTATGAATATATCATCAATGAAACGAGCCCATAAAAGGGCTCGCTCACTGAATTGTTCCCGAGACTCAACAAAAACTTGGGTGGCCTCCCACCAGCCCAGAGTGAGATTCGCATAGCTGGGGGCACACGGGCTCCCCATAGCGGTCCCTCTGAGCTGGTGGAAAAAATTGCCATTGAACAAAAAATTATTGTGTGTAAGTACAAAGTGCAACAGTTCGAGAATAAAGTCGTTATGTGCTCTAAACTGATTACCCCTGAATGCCAAAAAGTAAGCTACCGCTCTTAGTCCTATCTCATGCGGTATGGATGAATACAATGCCTCAACGTCAATACTCGTTAATAGGGTGTCAGTTTCAACTGTTATCCCTTCTAATTTCTGAAGAAGATCTGTAGTGTCTCTTGTATATGAAGGGAGGGCCTGTACGAATTCTCTGAGGATCTTATCAATATAGATCCCAACATTTTGGGCAACACCTCCTATCCCTGCCACTATTGGTCGTCCCTTTAGGGGAGAAACCCCTTTGTGGACCTTAGGCAGGGCATAGAAGGTGGGGATGATGGGATTTTTTGGGAGTAAAAATTCATATTCCTGATCGTTTATAAGCTTTCTCGACCTTGCTCGAAGCACAATTGACTGAAGCTCTTTGTCACGATGCCGGCTGGCAGGTAGTGGACCCTCTGTGCCAGAGAGGGATTGGCGTGGACCGTGCTAGTGGACCGGTTCTAAGCCACTACTGGTTTTCACCAGAGCCCGCCGCAAAGCGGGATGGTCTTGCTGCGGCGGTAGTGACCAGGTCGTATCCACTAGCAACGGCTCACCTCTCTGGCTGCTGAAGATAGGCGCGGTACAAGGGAGTAGGCAGAAGCAAGGTCGGACGTAGCAGAAGGTCGGGGCAGGCAGCAAGGATCGTAGTCAGGGGCAACGGCAGAAGGTCTGGAAACACAGGCAAGGAACACACAAGGAACGCTTTCACTGGCACTAAGGCAACAAGATCCGGCAAGGGAGTGCAAGGGAAGTGAGGTAATATAGGGAAGTGCACAGGTGAAAACCCTAATTGGAACCACTGCGCCAATCAGCGGCGCAGTGGCCCTTTAAATCGCAGAGACCCGGCGCGCGCGCGCCCTAGGGAGCGGGGCCGCGCGCGCCGGGACAGAACAGACGGGGAGCGAGTCAGGTAGGGGAGCCGGGGTGCGCATCGCGAGCGGGCGCTACCCGCATCGCGAATCGCATCCCGGCTGGCAGCAGGATCGCAGCGCCCCGGGTCAGAGGACGTGACCGGAGCGCTGCAGCGGAGGGAGTGAAGCGAGCGCTCCGGGGAGGAGCGGGGACCCGGAGCGCTCGGCGTAACAGTACCCCCCCCCTTGGGTCTCCCCCTCTTCTTGGAGCCTGAGAACCTGAGGAGCAGACTTTTGTCAAGGATGTTGTCCTCAGGTTCCCAGGATCTCTCTTCAGGACCACAACCCTCCCAGTCTACTAAAAAAAATTTTTTCCCTCTGACCTTTTTGGCAGCCAAAATTTCCTTGACCGAGAAGACGTCCGAGGAGCCGGAAACAGGAGTGGGAGGAACAGATTTGGGAGAAAAACGGTTGAGGATGAGTGGTTTGAGAAGAGAGACGTGAAAGGCATTAGGGATACGAAGAGAAGGAGGAAGAAGAAGTTTATAAGAGACAGGATTAATTTGACACAAAATTTTGAAAGGACCAAGATAGCGTGGTCCCAACTTGTAGCTAGGGACACGGAAGCGGACATATTTAGCGGAGAGCCATACCTTGTCTCCAGGGGAAAAAACGGGGGGAGCTCTTCTTTTCTTATCCGCGAACCTCTTCATGCGTGAAGAAGCCTGTAAGAGAGAATTTTGGGTCTCTCTCCATATAATGGAAAGGTCACGAGAAATTTCATCCACAGCGGGCAGACCAGAGGGCAAGGGGGTAGGGAGGGGGGGAAGAGGGTGACGGCCGTACACCACGAAAAATGGGGATTTGGAGGAAGATTCAGAGACCCTGAAGTTATACGAAAATTCGGCCCATGGAAGGAGATCTGCCCAGTCATCCTGGCGGGAGGAAACAAAATGTCGCAAATAATCACCCAGGATCTGGTTAATTCTTTCTACTTGTCCATTGGACTGGGGATGATATGCAGAGGAAAAATTTAATTTAATCTTGAGTTGTTTACAGAGAGCCCTCCAGAATTTAGACACGAATTGGACCCCTCTATCCGAGACAATCTGCGTAGGCAACCCGTGAAGACGAAAAATGTGTACAAAAAATTGTTTAGCCAACTGAGGCGCAGAAGGAAGACCAGGAAGAGGGATGAAATGTGCCATTTTGGAGAATCGATCAACGACCACCCAAATAACGGTGTTGCCACGGGAAGGGGGTAAATCAGTAATAAAATCCATACCAATCAGAGACCAAGGCTGTTCGGGGACAGGCAGAGGATGAAGAAAACCAGCGGGCTTCTGGCGAGGAGTCTTATCCCGGGCACAGATAGTGCAGGCTCGCACAAAGTCCCCAACATCCGTCTCCAGAGTCGGCCACCAATAGAAGCGGGAGATGAGTTGCACAGATTTCTTGATGCCCGCATGACCTGCGAGATGGGAGGAGTGACCCCATTTGAGGATTCCGAGGCGTTGGCGTGGAGAAACAAAGGTCTTTCCTGGAGGAGTCTGCCTGATGGAGGCAGGAGAAGTGGAGATCAGGCAGTCAGGTGGAATGATGTGTTGCGGAGGGAGATCAACTTCTGAGGCATCCGAGGAACGAGAGAGAGCATCGGCCCTAATGTTCTTATCGGCAGGACGAAAGTGAATCTCAAAATTAAATCGGGCAAAGAACAGAGACCACCGGGCCTGGCGAGGATTCAGCCGTTGGGCCGACTGGAGGTAGGAGAGGTTCTTGTGGTCGGTGTAGATAATAACAGGAAATCTTGATCCCTCCAGCAGATGCCTCCATTCCTCAAGTGCTAATTTAATGGCTAGAAGCTCTCGATCCCCGATGGAGTAGTTCCTCTCCGCTGGAGAGAAGGTCCTAGAGAAAAAACCACAAGTGACAGCATGCCCGGAAGGATTTTTTTGTAGAAGAACAGCTCCAGCTCCTACTGAGGAGGCATCAACCTCCAATAGGAAGGGTTTGGAAGGGTCAGGTCTGGAGAGCACGGGAGCCGAAGAAAAGGCAGACTTGAGTCGTTTAAAGGAGTCTTCTGCTTGAGGAGGCCAGGACTTGGGATCAGCATTTTTCTTGGTTAAAGCCACGATAGGAGCCACAATGGTAGAAAAATGTGGAATAAATTGCCTGTAATAATTGGCGAACCCCAAAAAGCGTTGGATAGCACGGAGTCCGGAGGGGCGTGGCCAATTTAAGACGGCAGAGAGTTTGTCTGGATCCATCTGTAGTCCCTGGCCAGAGACCAAATATCCTAGAAAAGGAAGAGATTGGCATTCAAACAGACATTTCTCAATTTTGGCATAGAGTTGGTTGTCACGAAGTCTCTGAAGAACCATACGGACATGCTGGCGGTGTTCTTCTAGATTGGCAGAAAAAATTAGGATATCGTCCAGATATACCACAACACAGGAGTATAACAGATCACGAAAAATTTCATTGACAAAGTCTTGGAAGACGGCAGGGGCATTGCACAGTCCAAAGGGCATGACCAGATACTCAAAGTGTCCATCTCTGGTGTTAAATGCCGTTTTCCACTCGTCCCCCTCTCTGATGCGGATGAGGTTATAGGCGCCTCTTAAGTCCAATTTAGTGAAGATGTGGGCACCTTGGAGGCGATCAAAGAGTTCAGAGATGAGGGGTAAGGGGTAGCGGTTCTTAACCGTGATTTTATTAAGACCGCGGTAGTCAATGCAAGGACGTAGGGAGCCATCTTTTTTGGACACAAAGAAAAATCCGGCTCCGGCAGGAGAGGAGGATTTACGGATAAAGCCCTTTTTTAGATTCTCCTGGACGTATTCGGACATGGCAAGAGTCTCTGGGGCAGAGAGAGGATAAATTCTGCCCCGGGGTGGAGTAGTACCCGGGAGGAGGTCGATAGGGCAATCATAAGGCCTGTGAGGAGGTAGAGTCTCAGCTTGTTTTTTGCAGAAAACATCCGCGAAGTCCATATAGGCCTTAGGGAGACCGGTTACTGGAGGAACCACAGAGTTACGGCAAGGGTTACTGGGAACCGGTTTTAGACAGTTCTTGGAACAAGAGGACCCCCAACTCTTGATTTCCCCAGTGGACCAATCCAGGGTTGGGGAATGAAGTTGAAGCCAGGGAAGTCCAAGGAGAATCTCCGAGGTGCAATTGGGGAGGACCAAAAGTTCAATCCTCTCATGATGAGATCCGATGCTCATAAGAAGGGGCTCCGTGCGGAAACGTATGGTACAGTCCAATCTTTCATTATTTACACAATTGATGTAGAGGGGTCTGGCGAGACTGGTCACTGGGATGTTGAACCTGTTGACGAGAGAGGCCAAAATAAAATTTCCTGCAGATCCAGAGTCCAAGAAGGCCACTGTAGAGAAGGAGAAGGCAGAGGCAGACATCCGCACAGGCACAGTAAGACGTGGAGAAGCAGAGTAGACATCAAGGACTGTCTCACCTTTGTGCGGAGTCAGCGTACGTCTTTCCAGGCGGGGAGGACGGATAGGACAATCCCTCAGGAAGTGTTCGGTACTAGCACAGTACAGGCAGAGGTTCTCCATACGGCGTCGTGTCCTCTCTTGAGGTGTCAGGCGAGACCGGTCGACCTGCATAGCCTCCACGGCGGGAGGCACAGGAACAGATTGCAGGGGACCAGAGGAGAGAGGAGCCGAGGAGACGAAACGCCTCGTGCGAACAGAGTCCATATCTTGGCGGAGTTCCTGACGCCTTTCAGAAAAACGCATGTCAATGCGAGTGGCTAGGTGAATAAGTTCATGTAGATTAGCAGGAATTTCTCGTGCGGCCAGAACATCTTTAATGTTGCTGGATAGGCCTTTTTTGAAGGTCGCGCAGAGGGCCTCATTATTCCAGGACAATTCTGAAGCAAGTGTACGGAATTGTACGGCATACTCGCCAACGGAAGAATTACCCTGGACCAGGTTCAACAGGGCAGTCTCAGCAGAAGAGGCTCGGGCAGGTTCCTCAAAGACACTTCGGATTTCCGAGAAGAAGGAGTGTACAGAGGCAGTGACGGGGTCATTGCGGTCCCAGAGCGGTGTGGCCCATGACAGGGCTTTTCCGGACAGAAGGCTGACTACGAAAGCCACCTTAGACCTTTCAGTGGGAAACAGGTCCGACATCATCTCCAGATGCAGGGAACATTGGGAAAGAAAGCCACGGCAAAACTTAGAGTCCCCATCAAATTTATCCGGCAAGGATAAGCGTATCCCAGGAGCGGCCACTCGCTGCGGAGGAGGTGCAGGAGCTGGCGGAGGAGATGACTGCTGAAGCTGTGGTAGCAACTGTTGTAGCATAACGGTCAGTTGAGACAGCTGTTGGCCTTGTTGCGCTATCTGTTGTGACTGCTGGGCGACCACCGTGGTGAGGTCAGCGACAACTGGCAGAGGAACTTCAGCGGGATCCATGGCCGGATCTACTGTCACGATGCCGGCTGGCAGGTAGTGGACCCTCTGTGCCAGAGAGGGATTGGCGTGGACCGTGCTAGTGGACCGGTTCTAAGCCACTACTGGTTTTCACCAGAGCCCGCCGCAAAGCGGGATGGTCTTGCTGCGGCGGTAGTGACCAGGTCGTATCCACTAGCAACGGCTCACCTCTCTGGCTGCTGAAGATAGGCGCGGTACAAGGGAGTAGGCAGAAGCAAGGTCGGACGTAGCAGAAGGTCGGGGCAGGCAGCAAGGATCGTAGTCAGGGGCAACGGCAGAAGGTCTGGAAACACAGGCAAGGAACACACAAGGAACGCTTTCACTGGCACTAAGGCAACAAGATCCGGCAAGGGAGTGCAAGGGAAGTGAGGTAATATAGGGAAGTGCACAGGTGAAAACCCTAATTGGAACCACTGCGCCAATCAGCGGCGCAGTGGCCCTTTAAATCGCAGAGACCCGGCGCGCGCGCGCCCTAGGGAGCGGGGCCGCGCGCGCCGGGACAGAACAGACGGGGAGCGAGTCAGGTAGGGGAGCCGGGGTGCGCATCGCGAGCGGGCGCTACCCGCATCGCGAATCGCATCCCGGCTGGCAGCAGGATCGCAGCGCCCCGGGTCAGAGGACGTGACCGGAGCGCTGCAGCGGAGGGAGTGAAGCGAGCGCTCCGGGAAGGAGCGGGGACCCGGAGCGCTCGGCGTAACACTCTTTTTTATATAGGACAGTCGGATCACCAGGTAGGATTTCATATGTTAATCTATCGTTAAGCAATTTATTACACATGTTGACATATTGTGGTCGATCAAGAACCACTATGTTCCCCCCTTTGTCTGCTGCTTTGACTATCAGCTCCTCATTTTTTTGGAGCTGTTGTATCGCTCTACGTTCTTCATAAGTAAAGTTAAGTCTAGATGCAGACAAAGAGGGAATTTCCATTGTTCTAATTTCTTTCGTTATCAATTCCAGGAAGACATCTATACAGGAAGCCTCTCCAATTGGTGGGAAGGATTTATTTTGTAATCTACATGTAGTAAAAGGTCCTTCCCCCTGATTCCTAGAATTGTCATCAATTAAGGACGCTAGGTCTCTTACTGCCGGGAGTTCGTTCAAGCCAATGCCAAGTTCTTGGCACTGCTTTCTATCTCGGATCTTATGGAACTTATGCCATTTTAATTTTCTTGAAAACAAATGGAGGTCTTTGGTCCAATTAAATCTATCAAAGGCCACTGGGGGTACAAATGAAAGACCACGACCAAGGACCCCCACTTGCGCCTGTGTCAAGATATGTTTGGAAAGATTAAGCACCTGTAATACTCCTTCATCCCCATCTATTTGCGGGTTTCTCTGACCCTTGTTGGATAAGGGTCCCTGTAGGGTTCTCTCTGATCCCCCCCCCTAAAAAAGGAGAGGGGCCAGAGGACGGTAAGCCAGAGGATGCCGAACCAGATGGATTTTCGTTTGGCCATTCTGAATATGGTTTCCGATTTGTGTCACCCCTACCTCTAGATGGACCTCTTCCGCGTCTCGGGTAATAGTTTCCTCGTCCACGTCTACCTCGTGATCCGGTTCTATCGTTTTCACCAGGTTCGGTATCAGATGAGGAGATGTCTGTTTCTGTATCTCGATAATTCGAGTTCCTAGAGAGGACACTATAAGCCCTGTTCTCTCTAAATTCCTGTAAATCTCTCACAAATTGTATGTGCTTACGTTCTTTTAGCTGATATTGAAAACGTTCTAATGTATTTTTTGTATGTGTTTCCTTAGTACTGAACTCTGAGTCGTCCTTAAACCTTAAAACAATTTCTCTCTGTTCTTTTAATTTGGATTCTGCTATAGATAGATAAATTTTTTCTTCCTCTAGTAATATTTCAATGAATTTAAGGGAGGTGGCTGTAGCCTCCACCTCCCATTTTTTGAGGACAGACGGAGTCCTAAGTCTAACAGCTGGGAGTACAGGAATCCTTAGTCCTCTAGGCACTATTTTGTGTCTTAGATAATTTTCAAATGCTTGGGTTTCCCAAAACGCAAGAGCATATTGTTTATAACATACAGTCAAATCTCTCAAGGCTCTTTTTAGAGATGGAGTATATTTGGGTTGCGAGAAGGTTTTTTCCGAAAAAACCTCCTTCGCCTCTGTGAGCCAATCAGCCAGGTTCGGAACTTCTGTTACCAAGCTTGCCATAACAATCAAAATATAGGAAAAATTTGCAACACTTGCATATATATGAGCCTCCAGGCGCCCAAAATTCCCAGTATATATATATCAAAAATCAACTCGAAATGCCTAATTCTCGATGCTGAGGGGGGGGGGAAAAACCTTATAAAATATAACTTTTAATATAGTACTCTAAAATGCACCACACCTTGTGATAAAGAAAAAGTGCCCAAATATCAAAGCAACACAGGAAGCAGTTACCACATGTTATGTGGATTTACAATCAAAGAGAAGCATAACTATTGCCAAATGTCACCCAACGCGTTTCTGCCACTACGTGGCTTCCTCAGGGGAAATGTATATAATATGCAATAGATAGTAATACTGCTATATAACAAAATATCATAGAGTATAAAACAAACGGTGTAGTTTGATTCATAGGGAAACACCCGATACACAGTGTATATCCCTTAATTACTATAGCTCAACCAATAGGGAAACACCCGATACATAGTGTATATCCCTATTGCCATGGTGTGGCTATCATAACAGGAGGTAAAATCATCCTTCAGGGCAGCCTGTAAGTAAAACATAAACATAGAAAAAGGTTTCAATGTGCCATCCAAATTCCATAGTTACTGGCCATTTATAGTATCAATATAAATATCTAGAGAAAAGACACATATTCACAGTTTCCAAGTGTTTGCCCGGATACCTATAATAAAGATACAGGGTCCCAATCAATATGGGAGATGCTAGTACCTGCAATACAAACAGTGCGCATCGCACCAGCTATCATACTCACACTCCTGTAGCCACACGTCCGGTTTATGGTTCTCAGATGAGCGCGCTAATCCCGCGTTGGCGGGGAGCCGTCTGTCTCTGACGGCTGCTTAGCGCTCACTGAGACCATGCCGGAGTCTGTCGTCATATCCTGTTTCCGGCCGGCGCCGCGTCATTACGCAACGCCCTCTCTGACGACTACAGGTTGCTGAATCTGACAGCGGTGTCCGTAGTAACGGAAGCGGTGTGTATTTAAAGGGCAATTCGCTTGTTTATAAATGAAGATATAGTTAAAAAAGCCTGGCTAAGTGTTAATATGCACAACAGAGGATAAAGATATCATAATATAAATAGAGCAATTAATTAGGTAATGATTATTTTGCATATGATAAGAAGATTTATGAGGAGAGGGGGGAGAAATCTTGAAAAAATATTGGGGGATTCTCCAGATGGACCCGGATTTGAGAGATGTCATCCCAGAATTCCCCCAAATCACCTTTAGAAGGGGTCGAAACATAGGAGATATGGTGACTCATAGCCATCTCACTCCTGTGGCATCGGGTCATGTGACATGGCTTGATAGAATCCCCAAACCTACAGGAAATCATCCGTGTGGACATTGTAAAGCCTGCCCTTATATATTAAAAACAAAAAACTTCAGATGTGAAGCCACAAGAAAACAATACATCATTAGAGACTTCATAAATTGCAGTACTAAAGGCATCATTTACATGGCAGTGTGTCCCTGTTCTAAAAAATATATAGGCAAGACCTTCCGAGAATTCAAGAAACGTATTCTTGAGCATATGGGGGATGTTAGACATGATCGTGATACTTCTTTGGCCCGTCACATGAACCAATGCCACAGGGATTGTCAATATAACATCCAATTTTTTGGACTTGAAAAAGTAAAACCACCTTTAAGAGGAGGAAACTTTGATCAGATGTTGCTACGTAAAGAGTGTAGATGGATTTATGAATGGGTACTATGGCCCCAGAAGTCCTGAACGACCAACTCAGTTATGCATGTTTCCTATAAATACTGCTCTCCCCCCCCAATTGGTGATTATGGCTAGGTAGGTAGAGGAGGCCTTAGTGAGCCTCTTGAGTTAGCATCACCAAGATAGAATTATCTAGGGACATTGACTAGGCCAAGTAGGAGGTACGAGAGCGGGACCGTCCTTATAAGGGCGTCAATTCTGCCTAGGGATAGGGGCTACAGCTAGAACAGGGCCAGATCAGGTTCCTCAGGGCCACATAAACCACCCCAACACCATTTATTAGGGCATCCCCCCCAACAAAAAATAGGGGGGTGGGAGAGCTTTCTATTTAAGGAAACCACTAGTTTCTTTATGTAACCTGGTCCTTTCAGATTTATTGTTACATAGTGAAAATGGTCGTCCTCCTTGGGTCCTGACCCTCTGTCAGCATATCTCCTCCAAATTGAGCATTTCTTTTACACACTATATATATATTATATATATGGTTGTATATATGTGGAGTGTGGGGAAAGTATATATCCTTAATGAGAACGAGTGGGTTTAGCGTAACTTACCTTGAGGGACCCAGTACCTGTCTCACTAAGTAAAGGGTATCTCATGCTGCACCCCCGTTTTCATGGATTTCTCCCCCCTCTCCTCATAAATCTTCTTATCATATGCAAAATAATCATTACCTAATTAATTGCTCTATTTATATTATGATATCTTTATCCTCTGTTGTGCATATTAACACTTAGCCAGGCTTTTTTAACTATATCTTCATTTATAAACAAGCGAATTGCCCTTTAAATACACACTGCTTCCGTTACTACGGACACCGCTGTCAGATTCAGCAACGCCCCCTGTAGTCGTCAGAGAGGGCGTTGCGTAATGACGCGGCGCCGGCCGGAAACAGGATATGACGACAGACGCCGGCATGGTCTCAGTGAGCGCTAAGCAGCCGTCAGAGACAGACGGCTCCCCGCCAACGCGGGATTAGCGCGCTCATCTGAGAACCATAAACCAGACGTGTGGCTACAGGAGTGTGAGTATGATAGCTGGTGCGATGCGCACTGTTTGTATTGCAGGTACTAGCATCTCCCATATTGATTGGGACCCTGTATCTTTATTATAGGTATCCGGGCAAACACTTGGAAACTGTGAATATGTGTCTTTTCTCTAGGTATTTATATTGATACTATAAATGGCCAGTAACTATGGAATTTGGATGGCACATTGAAACCTTTTTCTATGTTTATGTTTTACTTACAGGCTGCCCTGAAGGATGATTTTACCTCCTGTTATGATAGCCACACCATGGCAATAGGGATATACACTATGTATCGGGTGTTTCCCTATTGGTTGAGCTATAGTAATTAAGGGATATACACTGTGTATCGGGTGTTTCCCTATGAATCAAACTACACCGTTTGTTTTATACTCTATGATATTTTGTTATATAGCAGTATTACTATCTATTGCATATTGTATACATTTCCCCTGAGGAAGCCACGTAGTGGCAGAAACGCGTTGGGTGACATTTGGCAATAGTTATGCTTCTCTTTGATTGTAAATCCACATAACATGTGGTAACTGCTTCCTGTGTTGCTTTGATATTTGGGCACTTTTTCTTTATCACAAGGTGTGGTGCATTTTAGAGTACTATATTAAAAGTTATATTTTATAAGGTTTTTCCCCCCCTCAGCATCGAGAATTAGGCATTTCGAGTTGATTTTTGATATATATATATATACTGGGAATTTTGGGCCCCTGCAGGCTCATATATATGCAAGTGTTGCAAATTTTTCCTATATTTTGATTGTTATGGCAAGCTTGGTAACAGAAGTTCCGAACCTGGCTGATTGGCTCACAGAGGCGAAGGAGGTTTTTTCGGAAAAAACCTTCTCGCAACCCAAATATACTCCATCTCTAAAAATAACCTTGAGAGATTTGACTGTATGTTATAAACAATATGCTCTTGCGTTTTGGGAAACCCAAGCATTTGAAAATTATCTAAGACACAAAATAGTGCCTAGAGGACTAAGGATTCCTGTACTCCCAGCTGTTAGACTTAGGACTCCGTCTGTCCTCAAAAAATGGGAGGTGGAGGCTACAGCCACCTCCCTTAAATTCATTGAAATATTACTAGAGGAAGAAAAAATTAATCTATCTATAGCAGAATCCAAATTAAAAGAACAGAGAGAAATTGTTTTAAGGTTTAAGGACGACTCAGAGTTCAGTACTAAGGAAACACATACAAAAAATACATTAGAACGTTTTCAATATCAGCTAAAAGAACGTAAGCACATACAATTTGTGAGAGATTTACAGGAATTTAGAGAGAACAGGGCTTATAGTGTCCTCTCTAGGAACTCGAATTATCGAGATACAGAAACGGACATCTCCTCATCTGATACCGAACCTGGTGAAAACGATAGAACCGGATCACGAGGTAGACGTGGACGAGGAAACTATTACCCGAGACGCGGAAGAGGTCCATCTAGAGGTAGGGGTGACACAAATCGGAAACCATATTCAGAATGGCCAAACGAAAATCCATCTGGTTCGGCATCCTCTGGCTTACCGTCCTCTGGCCCCTCTCCTTTTTTAGGGGGGGATCAGAGAGAACCCTACAGGGACCCTTATCCAACAAGGGTCAGAGAAACCCGCAAATAGATGGGGATGAAGGAGTATTACAGGTGCTTAATCTTTCCAAACATATCTTGACACAGGCGCAAGTGGGGGTCCTTGGTCGTGGTCTTTCATTTGTACCCCCAGTGGCCTTTGATAGATTTAATTGTACCAAAGACCTCCATTTGTTTTCAAGAAAATTAAAATGGCATAAGTTCCATAAGATCCGAGATAGAAAGCAGTGCCAAGAACTTAGCATTGGCTTGAACGAACTCCCGGCAGTAAGAGACCTAGCGTCCTTAATTGATGACAATTTTAGGAATCAGGGGGAAGGACCTTTTACTACATGTAGATTACAAAATAAATCCTTCCCACCAATTGGAGAGGCTTCCTGTATAGATGTTTTCCTGGAATTGATAACGAAAGAAATTAGAACAATGGAAATTCCCTCTTTGTTTGCATCTAGACTTTACTTTACTTATGAAGAACGTAGAGCGATACAACAGCTCCAAAAAAATGAGGAGCTGATAGTCAAAGCAGCAGACAAAGGGGGGAACATAGTGGTTCTTGATCGACCACAATATGTCAACATGTGTAATAAATTGCTTAACGATAGATTAACATATGAAATCCTACCTGGTGATCCGACTGTCCTATATAAAAAAGAGCTTCAGTCAATTGTGCTTCGAGCAAGGTCGAGAAAGCTTATAAACGATCAGGAATATGAATTTTTACTCCCAAAAAATCCCATCATCCCCACCTTCTATGCCCTGCCTAAGGTCCACAAAGGGGTTTCTCCCCTAAAGGGACGACCAATAGTGGCAGGGATAGGAGGTGTTGCCCAAAATGTTGGGATCTATATTGATAAGATCCTCAGAGAATTCGTACAGGCCCTCCCTTCATATACAAGAGACACTACAGATCTTCTTCAGAAATTAGAAGGGATAACAGTTGAAACTGACACCCTATTAACGAGTATTGACGTTGAGGCATTGTATTCATCCATACCGCATGAGATAGGACTAAGAGCGGTAGCTTACTTTTTGGCATTCAGGGGTAATCAGTTTAGAGCACATAACGACTTTATTCTCGAACTGTTGCACTTTGTACTTACACACAATAATTTTTTGTTCAATGGCAATTTTTTCCACCAGCTCAGAGGGACCGCTATGGGGAGCCCGTGTGCCCCCAGCTATGCGAATCTCACTCTGGGCTGGTGGGAGGCCACCCAAGTTTTTGTTGAGTCTCGGGAACAATTCAGTGAGCGAGCCCTTTTATGGGCTCGTTTCATTGATGATATATTCATACTGTGGCAGGGTACTGTGGAACAGTTTGAGGAGTTTTTAAAATCTCTCAACATCAACTCTATAGGCCTACTCTTTACATATGAGTGTAATTCATCGTTCTTACCGTTTCTTGACATATTGATTCAAAAAAACAGTGACGGGAGTCTCCGGACGACTGTATACAGGAAATCGACTGCTACAAATTCACTCCTGAGGTGGGAGAGCTGCCACCCGGGACCCCTAAAAAGGGGTATCCCGAGGGGGCAGTATCTCCGCCTCAGGAGGAATTGCTCAGAAAGGGGAGACTTTGTTCGGGAGGCACAGGACCTGAGGAGGCGATTTACAAATAGAGGTTACCCACAGTATGCCTTACGATCAGCTTACCAATATGCTTTACAAACTCCCAGAGATTCACTCTTTACACCCAAAAATCGTGACACCATGACACCCACTATGCGAATAATAGCAACATTTGATAATGGAGCATCACAAATGCGCGAGATCTTGAAAAAATATTGGGGGATTCTCCAGATGGACCCGGATTTGAGAGATGTCATCCCAGAATTCCCCCAAATCACCTTTAGAAGGGGTCGAAACATAGGAGATATGGTGACTCATAGCCATCTCACTCCTGTGGCATCGGGTCATGTGACATGGCTTGATAGAATCCCCAAACCTACAGGAAATCATCCGTGTGGACATTGTAAAGCCTGCCCTTATATATTAAAAACAAAAAACTTCAGATGTGAAGCCACAAGAAAACAATACATCATTAGAGACTTCATAAATTGCAGTACTAAAGGCATCATTTACATGGCAGTGTGTCCCTGTTCTAAAAAATATATAGGCAAGACCTTCCGAGAATTCAAGAAACGTATTCTTGAGCATATGGGGGATGTTAGACATGATCGTGATACTTCTTTGGCCCGTCACATGAACCAATGCCACAGGGATTGTCAATATAACATCCAATTTTTTGGACTTGAAAAAGTAAAACCACCTTTAAGAGGAGGAAACTTTGATCAGATGTTGCTACGTAAAGAGTGTAGATGGATTTATGAACTGGGTACTATGGCCCCAGAAGGCCTGAACGACCAACTCAGTTATGCATGTTTCCTATAAATACTGCTCTCCCCCCCCAATTGGTGATTATGGCTAGGTAGGTAGAGGAGGCCTTAGTGAGCCTCTTGAGTTAGCATCACCAAGATAGAATTATTTAGGGACATTGACTAGGCCAAGTAGGAGGTACGAGAGCGGGACCGTCCTTATAAGGGCGTCAATTCTGCCTAGGGATAGGGGCTACAGCTAGAACAGGGCCAGATCAGGTTCCTCAGGGCCACATAAACCACCCCAACACCATTTATTAGGGCATCCCCCCCAACAAAAAATAGGGGGGTGGGAGAGCTTTCTATTTAAGGAAACCACTAGTTTCTTTATGTAACCTGGTCCTTTCAGATTTATTGTTACATAGTGAAAATGGTCGTCCTCCTTGGGTCCTGACCCTCTGTCAGCATATCTCCTCCAAATTGAGCATTTCTTTTACACACTATATATATATATTATATATATGGTTGTATATATGTGGAGTGTGGGGAAAGTATATATCCTTAATGAGAACGAGTGGGTTTAGCGTAACTTACCTTGAGGGACCCAGTACCTGTCTCACTAAGTAAAGGGTATCTCATGCTGCACCCCCGTTTTCATGGATTTCTCCCCCCTCTCCTCATAAATCTTCTTATCATATGCAAAATAATCATTACCTAATTAATTGCTCTATTTATATTATGATATCTTTATCCTCTGTTGTGCATATTAACACTTAGCCAGGCTTTTTTAACTATATCTTCATTTATAAACAAGCGAATTGCCCTTTAAATACACACTGCTTCCGTTACTACGGACACCGCTGTCAGATTCAGCAACGCCCCCTGTAGTCGTCAGAGAGGGCGTTGCGTAATGACGCGGCGCCGGCCGGAAACAGGATATGACGACAGACGCCGGCATGGTCTCAGTGAGCGCTAAGCAGCCGTCAGAGACAGACGGCTCCCCGCCAACGCGGGATTAGCGCGCTCATCTGAGAACCATAAACCGGACGTGTGGCTACAGGAGTGTGAGTATGAGAGCTGGTGCGATGCGCACTGTTTGTATTGCAGGTACTAGCATCTCCCATATTGATTGGGACCCTGTATCTTTATTATAGGTATCCGGGCAAACACTTGGAAACTGTGAATATGTGTCTTTTTCTCTAGGTATTTATATTGATACTATAAATGGCCAGTAACTATGGAATTTGGATGGCACATTGAAACCTTTTTCTATGTTTATGTTTTACTTACAGGCTGCCCTGAAGGATGATTTTACCTCCTGTTATGATAGCCACACCATGGCAATAGGGATATACACTATGTATCGGGTGTTTCCCTATTGGTTGAGCTATAGTAATTAAGGGATATACACTGTGTATCGGGTGTTTCCCTATGAATCAAACTACACCGTTTGTTTTATACTCTATGATATTTTGTTATATAGCAGTATTACTATCTATTGCATATTGTATACATTTCCCCTGAGGAAGCCACGTAGTGGCAGAAACGCGTTGGGTGACATTTGGCAATAGTTATGCTTCTCTTTGATTGTAAATCCACATAACATGTGGTAACTGCTTCCTGTGTTGCTTTGATATTTGGGCACTTTTTCTTTATCGAAAGGTGTGGTGCATTTTAGAGTACTATATTAAAAGTTATATTTTATAAGGTTTTTCCCCCCCTCAGCATCGAGAATTAGGCATTTCGAGTTGATTTTTGATACTGGACAAAATTATTGCCACCCTTTCAAAATTGTGGAAAAATAAGATTGTTTCAAGGATGTGCTGCTCCTTTAAACTCTCCTGGGGCAAGTAACAGTTGTGGGCAATATAAAAATCACACCTGAAAGCAGATAAAAATGAAAGAAGTTTGCTTAGTCTTTGCATTGTGTGTCTGTGTGTGCCACACTAAGCATCGACAACAGAAAGAGGAGAAGAGAACTGTCTGAAGACTTGAGAACCAAATTTGTTGAAAAATATCAACAATCTCGAGGTTACAAGTCCATCTCCAGAGATCTAGATTTGCCTTTGTCCAAGATGTTTGCAACCGCTGGAGAGTTTTGAAGTGGCCAATAATGAGTCCAGATCTAAATCCCATTGAACACCTGTGGAGAGATTTTAAAATTGCTGTTGGGAAAAGGCGTCCTTCCAATAAGAGAGACCTGGAGCAGTTTGCAAAGGAAGAGTGGTCCAACTTTCCGGGTGAGAGGTGTAAGAAGTTTATTGATGGGTATAGGAAGCGACTGATTTCAGTTATTTTTTTCCAAAGGGTGTGCAACCAAATATTAAGTTAAGGGTGTCAATAATTTTGTCCAGACCATTTTTGGTAGTTTGGTGTGATATTATGTCCAATTAGCTTTTTTTCCTCCCTTTTTTGGTTTAGTTCCAATACACACAAAGGCAATAAACATGCGTATAGCAAAAATGTGTTACTGCAATCCTTTTCTGTTAGAAATACT
The DNA here is from genome assembly GCF_029499605.1 of Hyla sarda. NCBI lineage: Eukaryota > Metazoa > Chordata > Amphibia > Anura > Hylidae > Hyla > Hyla sarda. The sequence continues at coordinate 438,642,809 of NC_079190.1, forward strand.
TCATTTTCTTGAAAACATTCAGGAGTGCCAATATTTATGGCCATGACTGTAATAAGATTTGCCAGATGTATTAAGAGGCACAAATTTGGCACATCTTTCTCACCTCCTGTGTACTTCAAAATCTATTTAGAGTTAAGACCTGAAATAGAAATTGGCATTACTTTCGCCAATTTCTAGTGTAAGTTATCTAAACTGGGTAGCGGAAAGTCCCTTCCTTTACAACTTAACTCATACCACTTTAGTGAAAAGTGGCGTAAGTAGAGTAAAAAGGTGTAGTTGCAGATTTTTTTGCAAAATTACAAAGGTGTGTGACTTTTGTGCCAGAAAATGTATACAAGGGTGATAATTTCCCCTATAATGCGGTACATGTATACCAGTTTTCTGGCACAAATTTAGAAAGTAAATCTGCCCCATTAGCTTAGGATGTGCTGATTTTATGATATATTATATATATATATATATATATATATATATATTTGCCCCGGTATTTTAGGGTAGTTGAGGGTAGTTTCTCTGCTCAACTTTTGTCCTTAGGATGGGCCAAGTGATGGTGCTCCCTTTTTCCAGAGCACAACAGCCTTGTGAACCTAGCCTAACAGTTTCTCCAACTTACCATGTGCCATCTATAACTGGTGTCTTTAGAGATGTGTAAGTGATGACACTTTAAATCTTCTGTATTGTCTCTTTAGCTCGGTGGAACCATTGGAGACATTGAGGGAATGGCTTTCATAGAAGCTTTTAGGCAGTTCCAGTTCAAGGCCAAGAGGGAGAACTTCTGCAACATACATGTCAGCCTTGTACCTCAGGTATGCCCATTATTATATATGTGTCCATGATTCTGCCTTACCAAAGACTGCACTACATTTGTCATATACATCTGACAGTATGTCAATGTATGCTGAAACCAAAGGTAGTCTTATAGTGACTCTTCGATACTTTTCTTCGCCTGCACTTTTAAGTCCTACTAAATAACAGTTTACCCACACATTTATACACATTGAGCAAACATAGGTATATTGGATTTAATGGATCTGGCGCAGTTATGTCATGGTAAACATCAGCACACCATTCTGCCAGTATGATTACATATATGACGAACATAGTGTGATTTTAGATGTGAACATAAATTTATAAGTCTGACACTATCAGGATATTATGCCAGAGTTCACATTGGGGGATAATGTAGCTGCACATCCGCTTACACCTATTACTACATCTTGGAGGTTCTCAGCATAAAGTTGTATATTAGTAATGCATAAATAGAAAAAAAGGCTATAGCACTCACCACTGTAGTGTTCAAAATTTCTTTATTTTCTTCGATGCATATTCACAGTTGCAGGGGGGACGTGATGGTGTACGGGCAGGGAAGCTGCAATCAGCGCGTCAGCTGTCGCGATGATTGCAGCTCCCCTGCCCGTACATCATCACCTCCCCGCTGCAACTGGGAATATGCACTGAAGAAAATAAATAAATTTTGGACACTACAGTGATGAGTGCTATAGCCTAAGTGTTTAGAAGATAAAACTAAGTCACTTTATCCACTATAGAGTAACTACTAAAGGAGTATTGTTAAGATTTCACAGTTGACAATGCATATCAGAGCAAAAACCAAACCATAAGGTAGAAAGAACTGCCTGTACAGCTCAGAGACAGGATTAAAAGAAGGCAGATCGGGAGAAGCGTATAAAAAATGTCTGCTGTACAGAAAGTTCCCAAGAACGGAGTAACCTCCATAATTCTTAAATGGAAGAAGTTTGGAACAACTAGTATTCCTCTGTGGGGGGCCCCCCAAACTAAGTACTCAAAGAAGAAGGGTCTTGTTAAGAGGGATTTAACAAGAACCCAATTGCTGAGCTACAAAGATCTTGTGTGCAGACACGTTCAGAAGGTCAATATCACTGTAGCCTTCACCAACCTGGGCTTTATGGCAAACTGGCTAAAAGAAACCTCTCCTCTCCTCCTAAAAGACACATGAAAGCCACCTGGAGTTATAAAAAAAAAAAAAAGCATTTAAAGGACTCTCAGTCTTTGAGGAACAAGATTCTTTGGTCTGATGAAACAAAGATTGTAGCCTCAGTTCTAAGTATTATGTCTGGAGGAAGCCAGGCACTGATCATCACCTTCTCAATAACATTCCTACAGTTAAACATGGTGGTGGCAGAATCATGCTGTGGTGGTGTTTTTCAGTGCCTGGGAAAGAGAGAGGTCAGGGTTAAAAACTCAATACAGGATGCTCTGAAACTCAGCAACGCAAATGATTTACCTTCCAACAATTCAATGACCCTAAGCACACAGCCAAGACAACACAGGTGCATCATAGGGATAACTCTGTGAATGTCCTTGAGTGGCCCAGCCAGGGCCCTGACTTTGAACATCTCTGGAGAGACCTGAAAATGGCTTCCACTGATGCGTTGTAGTTACTACAAGATCAGACACTTAGTTTTATATATATATATATATATATATATATATATATATACATATAGTGATAAAGTGGCAAGGAATGGGTGCATTTCCTTGACTGACTCTGAAGAATCCCTCACCTGGGGCCCAAGTAATCAGGCAGCAGACAGGGGAGGTCCTGTTGGAAGCACACAGCAGGAGCTGTGAGTGGCTCAAGTGACAGTGTGAACTGTGAGTAATCAGGTTGCAGGTGGCACATGTTTTAACTGGATGAGGGGAGCTCACCAGTTAGTAGACAGGGCATGTTATAGTCAGTGACCAGACGGTCAAGGACTTTATTTTGTTCCTGTTTTATGTTTTTTTTTTTTTTTAACCTGAAACCTGTATAAATAAAGCTGGCGAGGTGCCAGACTTGTATGCTGAACTGTTGTCTGGTGAGTTATTGTGAGGAAACGTGCTCAGTGGCAAGTGACCAGGATGATCCCAGAGCTGTCCCCGAGGACGGTTCCTCACATTTGGTGGAGGATGCGGGCATCACGTTGACAATGGCAACCCGTTGCCAAGGGAAACCAACGGGTGAGTTGGAGAGGAGCTGTTGCAAGGAGCAACCCCCTTCAAGATTGCAAGTCGGATGAGCCCAGCAGAGGAGTACAAGCACAGGACAGAGACTGTGGAGGAACATTGCTAGGGGAAAAGGGACAACATCGGCACGCCATTGCTGGGGGCAACCGATGTGGGCCACAACCGGTGTTTGCCGGGATGAAGCCGAGGTCCCGTGAGTTGTTGATGGGCGGAATCCCACTGTGGGTGGACTTGGATGGTCGTAAGACTATGTCTCGGATAAGGCCGGAGGTAATTGCGTGTGTGAAATCCCGACTGGAGACCAGTAAGACTGTTCAAGTTACATTTGAAGCCTCTTTTGGGACAGTGAACCATGTGTTGGAGGTTTGTGCAGGACTTACGGGGAAAATTGTTCTGGGCAGAGACTTTCTGTACTTTTGGGAGTTGTGGGATGCCGAGAGTGCGCCAGAAATTCTGCACCCAAGGAATCCGTATTTAGTAAGGACTGAGGTGTCTTTGCGGGACTGTGTCATAAATTGTGAACCCATGCAGGAAAATACTGTTTTTGTTGAAAAACTTGTGATGATGTGTTCCGATGTAAAGAGTTCTATTCCCACCTCTAGCAGGACAAAAGAAAACCTGTGTGAGCTGGCAATAGATTGTAACCAGGTGATGGTTTTGTTAGACCATAATAGTGTGATAAGTCTGGTAAAGACCAGCTACATAAAGCCAGACCCCACTATAATGTCTATGCAAGCTGGAATTTGGGGTTATAAAATGGTTGATGTATGTATTTCTTCTCCCTATGGTACTATAGATCACAAGGTTGCAATAGAGCCTTCCTTGGAGTATGAGGTAGTACTGGAGAAGGATTTTCAGTTTTTCCGATACTTGTGGGAAGATAGTCAGGTGACTAGAGCAGGAACACCTGATAGGCTCACAACACTTGACTTGCACCATACAACAGGGGAAAGAAACTCTGCAGAGGCTGAGGACAGGGAGTGTATGCAGATCCTAGGTGTATGTCAGGTGGGAGTGGGCCAGACCACTAGGGGAGCTGAAGAGCAGTCCGCAAGTCAAGCTAGGGAGTAGGCTATGGAAAAATCAAAATCGTGGAAGAAAGGATCAGTGGAGCTGGATGCTGCGTTTACAGGCACAGACGGAGACCTATGTAAACAAGATGAAGAAGAATCACCTCGAGTGTCTGACAGAGGACAAGATAATGACTTAAGGCCCAACAGCGAGAGTGAGGAGGCCGCTATCAGTAAAAGGTCTCGGAAATGAAGAGCTGATCTGGGGAAGAATCTGGAGCAGATCCAGGTTTTGGAAGAAACCCTACAGTTGGTTTCTATGAAGTTTTCTGAAACAGAAGAAGAGGTACAGTGTATGACAGAGGAGAGGGACAAAGTGCTTGCAGACTTCGAGAGTGAGCAGGAAGCGAAGTGTCCACTGGAAAAAGTCACGAAGCACCACAAAAGTGACATTGTAGCTCTGCAGGATGAACTGTCCTGCTCCCAGAGTCTGGTGACCTGCCAGAAGAATAAAGTGGAGAGTCTGGCCAAACAGGTTACCTTCCTGACAGAAGAAGTGAGTCTTCTGCATAGTGCATATCACGCTCTACGGTGTGACTACAATTCTAGGCTGGTTGCCATAGAGGATCTGGAATGAGAGAAAGTTCTGCTGGCGCACAACATTCAGAGCCTGGAAGAGCAGAACGAAAAGCGCAGGTCACACACGAAGGACACACGCAACTGCCTTGGTTTTGCTGGGAGCGCAACTCCATGAGCAAGAGGCTGTGCTACCGGACAATGAGCAGTTGAGGAAACAATTGCTGTCTTCGGAAGACATCAGGGACTTGACAGAGTTGCTTGATAGTGAGATGATGAAGTCCGCTAAGCTCCAGAGTAAGCAGCGAAAATATGAGAAGATGGAAGAGGACCGGAAAGTCCTAAAAGAGAGCAGAGACCAAGCTATGGTGGAATTGGCTCAAGAACGGCTTTTGACGAAAAACCTACTTGATAGTAGATAGAGTTTAGAAGTCCTCTAAAGCTAAGATTGAGGTGAAGCCCTGTAAGAAGCCCTCTCAAACTAAGATTGAGGTGAAGCTGTATGAGAAGTCCCCTGAAGCTAGGACTGACAGGCACAGGTGCTCTATCCCGGTGGTCTGAACAAAGGGGGGGGGGTTAGGGATATGTGATAAAGTGGCAAGGAAAGGGTGCATTTCCTTGGCTGACTCTGAAGAATCCCTCACCTGGGGCCTAAGTAATCAGGCAGCAGACAGGGGAGCTGCTCAAAAGGAAGAGGCTCAATCTGATCTGGGCTCTCCCTTGGAAACAGCAGGTCGCTGTAAGGGGGAGACAGGGGGCCCTGTTGGAAGCACACAGAAGCTGTGAGTGGCCCAAGTGACAGTGTGAACTGTGAGTAATCAGGTTGCAGGTGGCACATGTTTTAATTGGATGAGGGGAGCTTACCAGTTAGTAGACAGGGCATGTTAAGAGTTGTCAGTGACCAGACGGTCAAGGACTTTATTTTGTTCCTGTTTTATGTTTTGTTTTACCTGCAACCTGTATAAATTAAGCTGGCGAGGTGCCAGACTTGTATGCTGAACTGTTGTCTGGCGAGTTATTGCGAGGAAACGTGTCCAGTGGCAAGTGACCAGGACGATCCCAGAGCTATCCCCAAGGACGGTTCCTCACAATATATATATATATTTTTTATAGTTAAAAATAAGATAAAAACGTAAACAACATATATATGAACTGATATGAAGGGATGTGGTCCTGCTGTGTGGCACCTAATATACTGCAATATAGCTTTTGTCTCTTTGTTTATGTGCAATAAAAGAATTGTTAAATTGGTACTAGAAATTTTTTATTTTTTGCTATACCTTACTGCAAAAGAGAGCTATGAACAGGGTCAGTAAAGCGCAGGATTACAGCGAAGTCTATGGAGCTGTGCTGGATAGCCACCGCAATGTATTACACATAATATGAAGTGTCTTACCTGCGTTGGGTGAATAATTCACAACCATCCCTTGTTTATTGGAAGGAGGAAGAAGCTGTACTGTCTCAGTAAATGACGTCTAGAGTGTCTGCAGCTACTTTCTGATATTGCACTCAATTTATCTTTATAATACGTTTTGAGAGACCACATCTTTTATATACAATCTCAAGCACAAACCCATTTACTTCAAAGCTTCAGGTATTAAAGTCTTTTAATCCCAAAACTTTGAAAGTTAGAAGTCTCTTGAGTACCAGGGTCAATTGATCTAGTAATCGAAAAGGAAAGAAGTCAATCCTTTAGAGTATTCAAAAAGCAGAAACCACAACCCAGTGCATGCCAGTTCCCGTTTGATAATATTGATTATGCCAGCCTGTTTGTAAATATGCAGCAACTGTGCTTTAATCTTTAGTGCTAATGATTCTATTAGGTGCCATGTAAGGGGCCACGAGACAACATTGGTACTTGTGAAATGAGAAAATTATTTGACATTGATGACTTCTCAAATGAATTGTAAAGATTACGTATGTAATTTTTTTTTACATTTGTAAGTGGTTACCTTCAATTTGGAGTTTGCAATCTTTATACTTTAAATTTATTTTCCCTAGAATTCAGTTTGCAGTCAGCTTCTAGGTTTAGACTTTTCTTGTCATTTTAGGCAGTAGTGTAGCCTAAAGCTTGCTCACAACCTTTTCCCCTGCCTACTTGAGGATCTGTCCTAGGCAACGGACCCCCAACTTTTTGACTTTCCGTACACTTAGTAATTGCCGGATGTCAGAATAGTCAGACAAACCAGATCAGAAACTGTCAGACACATCAGGCACAAAGTCAGCTGAGACATGGTTAACCAGAGAACAGACAGTAAAAAACAAACACACAAGCAAGCAAATCGCGCAAGCAAAGATCAAAAGCGGACTGAGCAATAAAGTGCAAAATCACAAATACAAGGAATAGTAAGGCACGACCAATGGTCAGGAGAACAGAATTAACAGGCAGAGTATAAATCCTCCTTACATTTTAAAAATCATAACCCTTTCAATTTTCCACCTAAAAATCCATATTATGGCTTATTTTTTGCGTCGCCAATTCTACTTTGCAGTGACATTAGTCATTTTAGCCAAAAATGCACGGCAAAACGGAAAAAAAAATAATTGTGCAACAAAATCGAAGAAAAAACGCCATTTTGTAACTTTTGGGGGCTTCCGTTTCTACTCAGTGCATATTTCGGTAAAAATTACACCTTATCATTATTCTGTAGGTCCATACGGTTAAAATGATACCCTACTTATATAGGTTTGATTTTGTCGCACTTCTGGAAAAAATCATAACTACATGCAGGAAAATTTATACGTTTAAAAATGTCATTTTCTGACCCCTATAACTTTTTTATTTTTCCACGTACAGGGCGGTATGAGGACTCATTTTTTGCGCCGTGATCTGAAGTTTTTATCGGTATGATTTTTGTTTTGATCGGACTTTTTGATCACTTTTTATTCATTTTTTAATGGTATAAAAAGTGACCAAAAATGCGCTTTTTTGACTTTTGAATTTTTTTGCGTGTACGCCATTGAACGTGCAGTTTAATTAATGATATATTTTTATAGTTCGGACATTTACGCACGCGGCGATACCACATATGTTTATTTTTATATTTTTTTTACACTGTTTTATTTTTTTTATGGGAAAAGGGGGGTGATTCAAACTTTTATTAGGGAAGGGGTTAAATGACCTTTATTAACACTTTTTTTTTAACATTTTTTTTGCAGTGTTATAGGTCCCATAGGGACCTATAACACTGCACACACTGATCTTTTACACTGATCACAGGCGTGTATTAACACGCCTGTGATCAGTGTTATCGGCCTGGATCTCAGGCACAGAGCAGTCATTCGCCGATCGGACACCTCAAATGCACATGGACAGGGGGCTTACAGCGAGTATCAGGCTGCAGTTTGCGATGCAGCTAATTTTGCGCGGCAGCTCAAATTCGCAGCGGGAAAATCGCTGTAACCCCCCACCCGTGTGACTGTACCCTAAAAACACTACACTACCACAAAATAAAATAAAAAGTAAAAAACAGTACATATACACATACCCATACACAGCCCCCCTCCCCTCCCCAATAAAAATGAAAAACGTCTGGTACGCCACTGTTTCCAAAATGGAGCCTCCAGCTGTTGCAAAACAACAACTCCCAGTATTGCCGGACAGCCGTTGACTGTCCAAGCATGCTGGGAGTTTTGCAACAGCTGGAGGCACCCTGTTTGGGAATCACTGGCGTAGAATACCCCTATGTCCACCCCAATGCAAATCCCTAATTCAGGCCTCAAATGCACATGGCACTCTCACTTTGGAGCCCTGTCGTATTTCAAGGCAACAGTTTAGGGTCACATATGGGGCATCGCCGTACTCGGCAGAAATTGCCTAACAAATTTTGGGGGGGTTTTCTCCTTTCACCCCTTATGAAAAGGTGAAATTGTGGTCTACACCAGCATGTTAGTGTAAAAAAAAATTTTTTTTACACTAACATGCTGGTGTTGTCCTATATTTTTCATTTTGACAAGAGGTAAAAGGGAAAAAAGCCCCCCACAATTTGTAATGCAACTTCTCCCGACTACGGAGATACCCCATATGTGGGCGCAAAGTGCTCTGGGGGCGCACAACAAGGCTCAGAAGGGAGAGTGCACCATGTACATTTGAGGTGATTTGCACAGGGGTGGCTGATTGTTACAGCGGTTTTGACAAACGCAAAAAAAAAAAATAACCCCACATGTGACCCCATTTCGGAAACTACACCCCTCACGGAATGTAATGAGGGGTGCAGTGAGAATTTACACCCCACTGGTGTCTGACAGATCTTTGGAACAGTGGGCTGCGCAAATTAAAAATTTTGTACAGCCCACTGTTCCAAAGATCTGACAGACACCAGTAGGGGGTAAATGCTCACTGTACCCCTTGTTACGTTCCTCAAGGGGTCTAGTTTCCAAAATGGTATGCCATGTTGGTGTTATTTTGCTGTCCTGGCACCATAGGGGCTTCCTAAATGCGACATGCCCCCCGAGCAAAATTTACTCTCAAAAAGCCAAATATGACTCCTTCTCTTCTGAGCATTGTAGTTTGCCCGTAGTGCGCTTCAGGTCAACTTATGGGGTACCTCCATACTCGGAAGAGATGGGGTTACAAATTTTGGGGGGTATTTTCTGCTATTAACCCTTGCAAAAATGTGAAATTTGGGGGGGAAACACACATTTTAGTGAAAATTTTTTATTTTGTTTTACGTATGCAAAAGTCGTGAAACCCCTGTGGGGTATTAAGGCTCACTTTATTCCTTGTTACGTTCCTCAAGGGGTCTAGTTTCCAAAATGGTATGGCATGTGGGTATTTTTTGTTGTCCTGGCACCATAGGGGCTTCCTAAATGCGACATGCCCACGAGCAAAATTTGCTCTCAAAAAGCCAAATATGACTCCTTCTCTTCTGAGCATTGTAGTTCGCCCATAGTGCACTTCATGTCAACTTATGGGGTACCTCCATACTCAGAAGAGATGGGGTTACACATTTTGGGGGCTATTTTCTGCTATTAACCCTTGCAAAAATGTGAAATTTGGGGGGAAGCACACATTTTATTGAAATTTTTTTAATTTTTTTTACATATGCAAAAGTCGTGAAACACCTGTGTCACGATTCGGCTGGCAGGAGGTGGATCCTCTGTGCCAGAGAGGGATTGGCGTGGACCGTGCTAGTGGACCGGTTCTAAGTTACTACTGGTATTCACCAGAGCCCGCCGCAAAGCGGGATGTTCTTGCAGCGGCGGTAGTAACCAGGTCGTATCCACTAGCAACGGCTCAACCTCTCTGACTGCTGAAGATAGGCGCGGTGCAAGGGAGTAGACAAGAGCAAGGTCGGACGTAGCAGAAGGTCGGGGCAGGCAGCAAGGATCGTAGTCAGGGGCAACGGCAGGAGGTCTGGAACACAGGCTAGGAACACACAAGGAAACGCTTTCACTGGCACGATGGCAACAAGATCCGGCGAGGGAGTGCAGGGGAAGTGAGGTATACATAGGGAGTGCACAGGTGAACACACTAATTGGAACCACTGCGCCAATCAGTGGCGCAGTGGCCCTTTAAATCGCAGAGACCCGGCGCGCGCGCGCCCTAGGGAGCGGGGCCGCGCGCGCCGGGACAGGACCGACGGAGAGCGAGTCAGGTACGGAAGCCGGGGTGCGCATCGCGAGCGGGCGCCACCCGCTTCGCGAATCGCATCCCGGCTGGAGGCGGTATCGCAGCGCACCCGGTCAGTGGATCTGACCGGGGCGCTGCCGTAGCGAGGATGTTGCGAGCGCTCCGGGGAGGAGCGGGGACCCGGAGCGCTCGGCGTAACAGTACCCCCCCCCTTGGGTCTCCCCCTCTTCTTGGAGCCTGAGAACCTGAGGACCAGACTTTTATCTAGGATATTGTCCTCAGGTTCCCAGCATCTCTCTTCAGGACCACAGCCCTCCCAGTCAACCAAAAAAAAAGTTTTTCCTCTGACCTTTTTGGAGGCCAGTATCTCCTTTACGGGAAAGATGTCCGAAGAACCGGAGACAGGAGTGGGAGAAATAAGTTTAGGAGAGAAACGGTTGATGATGAGTGGTTTAAGAAGAGAGACATGAAAGGCATTAGGAATACGAAGAGAAGGAGGAAGAAGAAGTTTGTAAGAGACAGGATTAATTTGGCACAAGATTTTGAAAGGACCAAGATAGCGTGGTCCCAATTTGTAGCTGGGAACACGGAAGCGGACATATTTAGCGGAGAGCCATACCTTGTCTCCGGGAGAAAAAATGGGGGGAGCTCTTCTTTTCTTATCGGCAAACTTTTTCATGCGCGATGAAGCCTGTAAGAGAGAATTTTGGGTCTCTTTCCATATGGTGGAAAGATCACGAGTTATTTCATCCACAGCGGGCAAACCAGAGGGCAAGGGAGTAGGGAGGGGGGGAAGAGGGTGACGGCCGTACACCACGAAAAATGGGGATTTGGAAGAAGATTCAGAGACTCTGAAGTTGTACGAGAATTCGGCCCATGGTAGAAGATCTGCCCAGTCATCCTGGCGGGAGGAAACAAAATGCCGTAAATAATCACCCAGGACCTGGTTAATTCTTTCTACTTGCCCATTGGATTGAGGATGATAAGCAGAAGAAAAGTTTAATTTAATCTTGAGTTGTTTACAGAGAGCCCTCCAGAATTTTGACACGAATTGGACGCCTCTATCCGAGACGATCTGCGTGGGCAACCCGTGAAGACGAAAAATGTGTACAAAAATTTTTTGCCAACTGAGGCGCTGAAGGAAGTCCAGGAAGAGGAATAAAATGTGCCATCTTAGAAAATCGATCAACGACCACCCAAACAACAGTGTTGCCACGGGATGGAGGTAAGTCTGTAATAAAGTCCATACCAATCAGAGACCAAGGCTGTTCGGGGACAGGCAGAGGATGAAGGAGACCAGCAGGCTTCTGGCGAGGAGTCTTATCCCGGGCACAGACAGTGCAGGCCCGCACAAAATCAACAACATCCGTCTCCAGAGTCGGCCACCAATAGAAACGAGAGATGAGTTGCAAGGATTTCTTGATGCCCGCATGGCCTGCGAGGTGGGAGGAGTGACCCCATTTGAGGATTCCGAGGCGTTGGCGTGGAGAGACGAAGGTCTTCCCTGGAGGAGTTTGCCTGATGGAGGCTGGAGAGGTGGAGATCAGGCAGTCAGGAGGAATGATGTGTTGCGGAGAGAGCTCTACTTCCGAGGCATCCGAGGAACGAGAGAGAGCATCGGCCCTAATGTTCTTGTCGGCAGGGCGAAAGTGAATTTCAAAATTAAACCGGGCAAAGAACAGAGACCACCTGGCCTGGCGAGGATTCAGCCGTTGGGCAGACTGGAGATAGAAGAGATTCTTGTGATCGGTGTAAATAATAACTGGAAATTTAGATCCCTCCAGCAGATGCCTCCATTCCTCAAGTGCTAATTTAATGGCCAGTAGCTCTCGATCCCCGATGGAGTAGTTCCTCTCCGCCGGAGAGAAGGTCCTAGAAAAAAAACCACAAGTAACAGCATGCCCAGAAGAATTTTTTTGTAGAAGAACCGCTCCAGCTCCTACTGAGGAGGCATCAACCTCCAATAGGAAGGGTTTAGATGGGTCAGGTCTGGAGAGCACGGGAGCAGAAGAAAAGGCAGACTTGAGCCGTTTAAAGGCGTCTTCCGCTTGAGGAGGCCATGACTTAGGATTGGCATTCTTCTTGGTTAAAGCCACTATAGGAGCCACAATGGTGGAAAAATGTGGAATAAATTGTCTGTAATAATTGGCGAACCCCAAAAAACGTTGGATAGCACGGAGTCCGGAGGGGCGTGGCCAATCTAAGACGGCAGAGAGTTTGTCTGGGTCCATTTGTAGTCCCTGGCCAGAGACCAAGTATCCTAGGAAAGGAAGAGATTGACATTCAAACAGACATTTCTCCATTTTGGCATAAAGTTGATTGTCTCGAAGTCTCTGAAGAACCATGCGGACATGCTGGCAATGTTCTTCTAGGTTGGCAGAAAAAATCTGAATATCGTCCAGATACACAACAACACAGGAATATAAGAGATCACGAAAAATTTCATTAACAAAGTCTTGGAAGACGGCAGGGGCGTTGCACAGGCCAAAGGGCATGACCAGATACTCAAAGTGTCCATCTCTAGTGTTAAATGCCGTTTTCCATTCGTCCCCCTCCCTGATGCGGATGAGATTATAAGCACCTCTTAAGTCCAGTTTGGTAAAGATGTGGGCACCTTGGAGGCGATCAAAGAGTTCAGAGATAAGAGGTAGAGGGTAGCGGTTCTTTAACGTGATTTTATTAAGTCTGCGGTAGTCAATGCAAGGACATAGGGAGCCATCTTTTTTGGACACAAAGAAAAATCCAGCTCCGGCAGGAGAGGAGGATTTGCGGATAAACCCCTTTTTTAAATTTTCCTGGATGTACTCCGACATAGCAAGAGTCTCTGGGGCGGACAGAGGATAAATTCTGCCCCGGGGTGGAGTAGTGCCCGGGAGGAGGTCAATAGGACAGTCATAAGGCCTGTGAGGAGGTAGAGTCTCAGCTTGTTTTTTGCAAAATACGTCAGCATAGTCCATATAGGCCTTAGGGAGACCGGTTACAGGGGGAACCACAGGGTCACGGCAGGGAGTACTGGGAACCGGTTTAAGGCAGTCCTTGAAACAAGAGGTACCCCAGCTCTTGATCTCCCCTGTGGACCAATCCAGGGTTGGGGAATGGCGTTGAAGCCACGGTAGTCCAAGGAGAATTTCGGAAGTGCAATTGGGGAGGACCAAAAACTCAATTTTTTCATGATGAGGTCCGATGCACATTAGGAGGGGCTCCGTGCGATAACGTATGGTACAGTCCAATCTTTCATTGTTAACACAATTGATGTAGAGGGGTCTGGCGAGACTGGTCACCGGGATGTTGAACCTGTTGATGAGAGAGGCCAAAATAAAGTTTCCTGCAGATCCGGAATCCAAGAAGGCCATAGTAGAGAAGGAGGAGGTAGAGGCAGATATCCGCACAGGCACAGTAAGACGTGGCGAAGCAGAGTTGACATCAAGGACTGTCTCACCTTTGTGCGGAGTCAGCGTACGTCTTTCCAGGCGGGGAGGACGAATAGGACAATCCTTCAGGAAGTGTTCGGTACCGGCACAGTACAGGCAGAGATTCTCCATGCGGCGTTGTGTCGTCTCTTGAGGTGTCAGGCGAGACCGGTCAACTTGCATAGCCTCCACGGCGGGAGGCACAGGAACGGATTGCAGAGGACCAGAGGAGAGAGGAGCCGGGGAGAAAAAACGCCTCGTGCGAACAAAGTCCATATCCTGGCGGAGCTCCTGACGCCTTTCGGAAAAACGCATGTCAATGCGAGTGGCCAGATGAATGAGTTCATGTAGGTTAGCAGGAATTTCTCGTGCGGCCAGAACATCTTTAATGTTGCTGGATAGGCCTTTTTTAAAGGTCGCGCAGAGGGCCTCATTATTCCAGGATAGTTCAGAAGCAAGAGTACGGAATTGTATGGCGTACTCGCCAACGGAAGAATTACCCTGGACCAGGTTCAGCAGGGCAGTCTCAGCAGAAGAGGCTCGGGCAGGTTCCTCAAAGACACTTCGAATTTCCGAGAAGAAGGAGTGTACAGAGGCAGTGACGGGGTCATTGCGGTCCCAGAGCGGTGTGGCCCATGACAGAGCTTTCCCAGAGAGCAGGCTGACTACGAAAGCCACCTTAGACCTTTCAGTAGGAAACTGGTCCGACATCATCTCCAAGTGTAGGGAACATTGTGAAAGAAAGCCACGGCAAAACTTAGAGTCCCCATCAAATTTATCCGGCAAGGATAGTCGTAGGCCGGAAGCGGCCACTCGCTGCGGAGGAGGTGCAGGAGCTGGCGGAGGAGATGATTGCTGAAGCTGTGGTAGTAGCTGCTGTAGCATCACGGTCAGTTGAGACAGCTGATGGCCTTGTTGCGCTATCTGTTGTGACTGCTGGGCGACCACCGTGGTGAGGTCGGCGACAACTGGCAAAGGAACTTCAGCGGGATCCATGGCCGGATCTACTGTCACGATTCGGCTGGCAGGAGGTGGATCCTCTGTGCCAGAGAGGGATTGGCGTGGACCGTGCTAGTGGACCGGTTCTAAGTTACTACTGGTATTCACCAGAGCCCGCCGCAAAGCGGGATGGTCTTGCAGCGGCGGTAGTAACCAGGTCGTATCCACTAGCAACGGCTCAACCTCTCTGACTGCTGAAGATAGGCGCGGTACAAGGGAGTAGACAAGAGCAAGGTCGGACGTAGCAGAAGGTCGGGGCAGGCAGCAAGGATTGTAGTCAGGGGCAACGGCAGGATGTCTGGAACACAGGCTAGGAACACACAAGGAAACGCTTTCACTGGCACGATGGCAACAAGATCCGGCGAGGGAGTGCAGGGGAAGTGAGGTATACATAGGGAGTGCACAGGTGAACACACTAATTGGAACCACTGCGCCAATCAGTGGCGCAGTGGCCCTTTAAATCGCAGAGACCCGGCGCGCGCGCGCCCTAGGGAGCGGGGCCGCGCGCGCCGGGACAGGACCGACGGAGAGCGAGTCAGGTACGGAAGCCGGGGTGCGCATCGCGAGCGGGCGCCACCCGCATCGCGAATCGCATCCCGGCTGGAGGCGGTATCGCAGCGCACCCGGTCAGTGGATCTGACCGGGGCGCTGCCGTAGCGAGGATGTTGCGAGCGCTCCGGGGAGGAGCGGGGACCCGGAGCGCTCGGCGTAACAACCTGTGGGGTATTAAGGCTCACTTTATTCCTTGTTACGTTCCTCAAGGGGTCTAGTTTCCAAAATGGTATGCCATGTGTTTTTTTTTGTTGCTGTTCTGGCACCATAGGGGCTTCCTAAATGCAACATGCCCCCCAAAAACCATTTCAGAAAAACGTACGCTCCAAATTCCCCTTGTCGCTCCTTCCCTTCTGAGCCCTCTACTGCGCCCGCCGAACACTTTACATAGACATATGAGGTATGTGCTTAGTCGAGAGAAATTGGGCTACAAATAGAAGTATACATTTTCTCCTTTTACCCCTTGTAAAAATTCTAAAATTGGGTCTACAAGAACATGCGAGTGTAAAAAATGAAAATTGTGAATTTTCTCCTTCACTTTGCTGCTATTCCTGTGAAACACCTAAAGGGTTAAAATGCTGTCTGAATGTCATTTTGAATATTTTGGGGGGTGCAGTTTTTATAATGGGGTCATTTGTGGGGTATTTCTAAGATGAAGACCCTTCAAATCCACTTCAAACCTGAACTGGTCCCTGAAAAATTGTGATTTTGGAAATTTTGTGAAAAATTGGAAAATTGCTGCTGAACTTTGAAGCCCTCTGGTGTCTTCCAAAAGTAAAAACTCGTCAATTTTATGATGCAAACATAAAGTAGACATATTGTATATGTGAATAAAATAAAATAATATTTGGAATATCCATTTTCATTACAAGCAGAGAGCTTCAAAGTTAGAAAAATGCAATATTTTCAAATTTTTCATAAAATATTGGGATTTTTCACCAAGAAAGGATGCAAGTTACCAAAAATTTTTACCACTAAGTTAAAGTAGAATATGTCACGAAAAAACAATCTCGGAATCAGAATGATAACTAAAAGCATTCCAGAGTTATTAATGTTTAAAGTGACAGTGATCAGATGTGCAAAAAATGGCCGGGTCCTAAGGTGTAAAATGGCTGGGTCCTTAAGGGGTTAAATGGCCCATTGGAGACATACACCAGATGAAAGGGGGAAAGTCTGCACAGAGCCGTTCTGTCAGGAAGCTGCTGTGATAGCTCTGCAGAAGAGGTAAGTGTAATGTGTGTAACTAAATGCTTGTAGTGCATGTATATATTTGTGTGTGTTTTTAGTATTCAGAAAATACTTTATTGATACAATACTCCATTCATATTTTATAAATAGGGGAGGTTACATACAGCTGGGTGAACCAGTCACCTGCCCATCGCTGAATGTCTAAAGATCACAGAGCCAAGACGGAGACTGCCAAATATGACACTTTTGATGTCTCCAAGATCCAGAGCTTTCAGAAGGGGGGCAAATTGATAGTAGGGGAGACCAAATTTGAGAAGCCTGTTTGAAGAGAAGTTTTTTTTAGGGCACAATTAAAACTGTGGGTGTCCGGTATAAGTCTGAGGGTTCAGGGTATTGTATTCCAGAGTTAGGGTGCAGCACAAGAGCAACGTCTTGGAGATTATGGAAGGTGTTAGTTTAGCACATCTATGATGGTAGACAGAGATGTGGGGGGGGGGGGGGGAGGGTGTAAGGAGGTTAAGCACTGTTGAGAGCTTTGTGTATGACAGTGAGGACTTTATATTGTATTCTAGACTGAATGGGTACCAAGATACCTGTCATATGAGTGAGTGCACTACAGTTAAGTGCATATGTCATCCAGGATGAGATATCAGAAAACCAAGGGTAGTTGAAAATCTTTAGCAAAGCATAGTTGCTCAGGGACATTTGGTAAAGTCTGTTGATGGGCCTGGAGTCAGCATGAAAAAGAAGATGTTTGGGAGCCTGGCTCTCCTCCATGTTCCGGACAGAGGAATTTACTTGTCTCATGGATGGCAGGTGAAGTTTAAAAAATTTTTGGGAAGAAAATTAAATAAACAAAATTACAACAAGGAACAAGGGCCTCATCCCTGGACCTGAGAAAGAGGGTTACAATTCCCTTGTAATTTGTTGTCCTTTGTTATTTTGTTTATTTAATTTTAATTCAATAAATTTTAACTGCAGTCAGTGCGACAAATAAATTCCTCTGTCCAGAACATCGGGGAGAGCCAGGCTCTCAAACATCTTCTACTCCATGCTGACTGCAGGTTCCTTGTACCATCCAGGCTTCAGTCCATGGCTGATGCTGGCTTCCCCCGTCTACCTAAGTCAGATTTGACTCATATGAATATACTGGTGTTGTGCCCACAGGATAACTTATACACTGCTCAAAAAAAATAAGGGTGACACTTAACCCCTTAAGGACGCAGCCCTTTTTCACCTTAAGTATTGAGCCCTTTTTCGCAATTCTGACCACCGTCGCTTTATGAATTAATAACTCGAAAACGCTTTTACCAAATATTCTGATTCTGAGATTGTTTTTTCATGACATATTCTACTTTATTTTGGTAGTAAATTTTCGGCGTTACTTGCATCCCTCTTTGGTGAAAAATTTTGCATTTTTCAAACTTTGAAGCTCTCTACTTGTAAGGAAAATGGATATTCCCAATAAATTTTATTTTTATTCACAAATACAATATGTCCACTTTATGTTGGCATCATAAAATGGACATATTTTAGCTTTTTGAAAAAATTTGAGGGCTTCAAAGTAGAGCAGCAATTTTCAAAAAATTTCATGAAAATTGCAAAATCTGAAGGGACAGATGTTACAGAACTACAACTCCCAGCATGCCTGGGCAGTCTAGGCATGCTGATAGTTGTAGTTTGCAACATCTGGAGGGCTACCGTTTGGGCACCACTGTAACAGTGGTCTCCAAACTGTGACCCTCCAGATGTTGCAAAACTACAACTCCCTTGTAGTGGTTGCCACAGTAAAGATCACTTTACTTTCACTTTCATTCCCCCCCCCCCCCCCCACCCAACGTAGTTTCCCTACCTGAGCCAGGATCTCTGCAGTCTCCAGCGACGATCGGGGGTCCCCAGGCATCTTCTCCTCCAGGTACCGGCCTCCATCTTCTCTCCACTTTCCCCATGACATCCATTGGTCAGAAACAGCTCCAATCATCTCTATTTTCCGGGTGGTCGGGTCACCAGAGACCCGATCAGCCCGGAATAGCAGAAAATCGCTTGTCTGAATTGACATGCGATTGTCTGCGATCAGGACCCCCCTGTTTGATGTGCCGGGATGCCTGCTGAATGATTTCCGGCTAGCGGCGGGGACCGGAATTCCCATGGCCGTATGCATACGCCCCACATCCTTAAGGACTCGGGATGCAGGGCGTATGCATACGCCCGGCGTCCTGAACAGGTTAAACAACACAATGTAACTCCAAGCAACACTGATTGACAATCAATTTCACATGCTGTTGTGCAAATGGAACAGACAACAGGTGGAAATTATAGGCAATTAGCAAGACACCCCCAATAAAAGAGTGGTTTTGCAGGTGGTGACCACAGACCACTTCTCAGTTCCGATGCTTCCTGGCTGATGTTTTGGTCACTTTTGAATGCTGGCTGTGCTTTCACTCTAGTGGTAGCATGAGACAGAGTCTACAACCCACACAAGTGGCTCAGGTAATGCAGCTCATCCAGGATGGCACATCAATGCGAGCTGTGGCGGCGCTACTGGGAGACAGGCCAGTACATCAGGAGACCTGGAGGCCGTAGGAGAGCAACAACCCAGCAGCAGGACTCCACCTTTGTGTAAGGAGGAGCAGGAGCAGCACTGCCAAAGCCCTACAAAATTACCTTCAGCAGGCAACAAATGTGCATGTGTCCACTCAAACGGTCAGAAACAGACTCCATGAGGGTGGTATGAGGGCCAAACATCCACAGGTGGGAGTTGTGCTTACAGCCCAACACCATGCAGGAAGTTTGGCATTTGCCAGAGAACACCAAGATTGGCAAATTCGCCACCGGCGCCCTGTGCTCTTCACAGATGAATGTAGGTTCACACTAAGCACATGTGACAGATGTGACAGAGTCTGGAGATGCTGTGCAGAACGTTCTGCTGCCTGCCACATCCTCCAGCAGGACTGGTTTGGCGTTGGGTCAGTAATGGTGTGGGGTGGCATTTCTTTGGGGGGCCACAGAGGTAGTCTGACTGCCATTAGGTACCAAGATGAGATCCTCAGACCCCTTGTGAAACCATATGCTGGTGCGGTTGGCCCTGGGTTCCTCCTAATGCAAGAGAATGCTAGACCTCATGTGGCTGGAGGGTGTCAGCAGTTCCTGCAAGAGGAAGGCATTGATGGTATGGACTGGCCCGCCCGTTCCCCCTACCTGAATCCGATTGAACACATCTGACACATTATGTCTCGCTTCATCCACTAACGCCACGCTGCACCACAGACTGTCCAGGAGTTGGTGGATGCTTTAGTCCAGGTCTGGGAGGACATCCCTCAGGAGACCACCTGATCAGGAGCATTCCCAGGCGTTGAAGGGAGGTCATATGGGCACGTGGAGGCCACACAGACTACTGTGCCTTATTTTGACTTGTTTTAAAGGAGATATCCAGTGGTGACTCAGTGGTGAACAACTTATCCCCTATCCTAAGGATAGGGGATAAGTTGCAAATCGCGGGGGGTCCGACCGCTGGGGCCCCCCACTATCTCCTGTACGGAGCCCCGACAGCCCGCGGGAAGGGGGCGTTTCGACCTCCGCATGAAGCGGCGGCCGACACGCCCCCTCAATACAACTTTATGGCAGAGCCGAAGCGCTGCCTTCGGCAATCTCCGGCTCTGCCATTGAGATGTATTGAGGGGGCGTGTCGGCCGCTGCTTCGTGCGGGGGTCGACACCCGCTATCTGGCCGGAGAGCCTGGCCCCCGTACAGAGAGATCGCAGGGGGCCCCAGCGGTCGGACCCCCCGCGATCTCAAACTTATCCCCTATCCTTAGGATAGGGGATAAGTTTTTCACCACTGGACTACCCCTTTAAGGACATTACATCAAAGTTGGATCAGCCTGTAGTGTGGTTTTCTACTTTGATTTTGAGTGTGAATCCATATCCAGACCTCCTTGAGTTGATAAATTTGATTTCCATTGATAATTTTTGTGTGATTTTGTTGTCAGCACATTCAACTATATAAATATGAAAGTATTTCATATGATTAGTTCATTCATTCACATGTAAATCATACCAGGATGACAAAACTTACTGCACCGTTTTTTGTTATATATACTGTTTACGAGCCTAGATTTTTGTGTAATAATAGGCAGGTTGGTAGTGGGGTCTGTAATTCCCTTCCTGTCCAGTCCAGTTTCTCAGTTTGGCACAAGTCAGGTGAAGTTACTGAACATTGCTGGGAGTCAGAGTTTGAAAGTCTGCTTGTGTCTTTTGGGGCAGTTAATGCTGGTGTCAAAGAACACTAATGCTGATATGAGGGAATACTATATTTATTTAGTTAGTGCTTTAATAAGCAGGATTTATTTAGCATTTTGTGCCTGAATATAAAGGCTTTATTTGTAATTTTGTTCTGCAATTGAAGACAGGAGAGGTCCTGTTTTGCCTGGATCTACAGAGCTAATCTACAACTCTATGTACTCTCTATACCACTAGAGGATACTCTCGCTCCTTAATTCTGCTAACTTTGGATAAGCAGATTGTCTCTTAATAATTGTACAAAGTAACATATGACGTTTAATATGTTCTTGTGATTATTCTGTTAATCTATTTAATACTTGCTGTCAAACCAAACCATAGTAGTTACAGCATAGACTGACAATATGATTTTTTTCAGTCATATATGTTAAGAAAATCATATATGTAATAACATGAATTCACAAAGTAGGCTCTTTTCACATCAGTGTTGTGGCTAATGGATTGAAGCTAAGTTTCCACTTTACACCTAAAAAAAATGCCAGAAAAACTGTCACAGCTTTTTTCCTGCGTTTTGGCAGTTTTTCTGATGTTTTTTCTGGTGTTTGTTTTTTCTGCAGCAGTTTTCTCGCTTCCTTCAGGGTACCAGTGTGGGTTGGATGCTGAGCGCCCGGTCCACAGAGTGTAAGGAGGTGAGGAATGAAGTATAGCATCAATACTCACCTCCCCCGGCCGTATAGTATACAAGGGTTCTCTCTGTTTGGGAAGACATTGCACTATGGGCGCTCTCCTCAGAGGAAAGCGCCAAAAATGTCCTAACCCATTATTTGTGTTTTTTTTTTCTTCTCGCTTCAGATCCGTGTATGCAGAGGATTGTGGTGGATTCGGTGGATTACTGTGGATTCATGGGATTCTTTTTCTTTTAACCCCTTAACCACCACGGACGTAAATGTATGTCCTGGTGCGGCAGTACTTAGCACACCAGGACATACATTTACGTCCTGTGTATGACCGCGAGCATCGGAGCGCTGCTCGCGTCATACATGGCAGGTTCCGGCTGCTTTCAGTAGCCAGGGACCCGCTGGTAATGGGCGACATCCGCGATCGAGCAGATGTCCACCATTAACCCCTCAGATGCCGTGATCAGTACAGATTACGGCATCTGTGGCAGTGTGCATGTTAACATAGATGATCGGATTGCCCTCAGTGCTGCCACGGGATCCGATCATCTGCAATTGCGGACAGAGGTCCACTCACCTGCCTACGTCCGTCTCCCGGTGTCTCCTTTTCTGGTCTGAGATCGAGCAGACCAGAGCAGAAGATCACATATTACTGATCAGTGCTATGCCCTATACATAGCACTAAACAGTATTAGCAATCAAATGATTGCTATAGATAGTCCCCTATGGGGACATAAAAATTGTAAAAAAAAAGTTGAAAAATGTAATAAAAAATAAGTTAAAAAAAAGTGAAAGATCCCCTCCCCCAATCAAAAGGAAAATTGTCAGTTTTTCCCATTTTACACCCAGAAAGCATTTATATTTTTTTATAAACATATTTAGTATCGCCGCGTGCGTAAATGTCTGAACTATCAAAATATAATATTAATGAACCCGTAAGGTGAATCGCATAAATGTAAAGAAAATAACAAAAAGTCCAAAAATGCTGCTTTTTAGTGACATTTTATTCCCCACGGGGATCCGATCATCTGCAATTGCGGACAGAAGTCCACTCACCTGCCTCCGTCCGTCTCCCGGTGTCTCCTTTTCTGGTCTGAGATCGAGCAGACCAGAGCAGAAGATCACATATTACTGATCAGTGCTATGCCCTATACATAGCACTAAACAGTATTAGCAATCAAATAATTGCTATAGATAGTCCCCTATGGGGACATAAAAATTGTAGAAAAAAAGTTGAAAAATGTTAAAAAAAAGAAGTAAAAAAAAAAGTGAAAGATCCCCTCCCCCAATAAAAATGAAAATTGTCAGTTTTTCCCATTTTACACCCAGAAAGCATTTATATATTTTTATAAACATATTTGGTATCGCCGCGTGCGTAAATGTCTGAACTATCAAAATATAATATTAATGAACCCGTAAGGTGAACCGCATAAATGTAAAAAATAACAAAAAGTCCAAAAATGCTGCTTTTTAGTGACATTTTATTCCCCAAAAAATTCTATAAAAAAATTCTATAAAAGTTTTATATATGCAATAATTTTTGGGGATCACCGTACATTTTATGGTAAAATGAGAGGTTTCATTACAAAGTACAATTGGTCACGCAAAAAAAAAGGCCTTATATGGGTCTGTAGATGGAAATATAAATGAGTTATGGATTTTTGAAGGCGAGGAGGAAAAAACGAAAACGCTAAAATAAAATTTGCCTGGTCCTTAAGGTTAAAATGGGTTTGGTCCTTAAGGGGTTACTAAAATGGTTAACAAGGGCTGTGGAGGAGTGTTTTTTTAAAATAAAATAATTTTTTCAATGTGTCGTGTTTTTTTTTTTCATTGAATTTCAGGCTTAGTAGTGGAAGCTGTCTTTACTAAGCCGGGGCTTAGCGTTAGCCCCCAAAACAGCTATCACTAACACCGAAATATTATCCCAGTACCCACCGCCACAGGGGTACCGGGAAGGTACCGGGTACCAACAGGCCCAGAGTGTCAAAAATGGCGCTCTTGGGCCTAGGCGGTAACAGGCTGGCGTTATTTAGGCTGGGGAGGGACAGTAACAATGGTCCTCGCCCACCCTGGTAACGTCAGGCTGTTGCTGCTTTGTTGGTATTTGGCTGAGAATGAAAATATGGGGAACCCTATGCATTTTTCCCCCATAAATAATTAAATAATAAAAGAAAAGCGCATAGGATTCCACAGCCCTCGATAGCCATTTTATTAAAAAAAAAAAAATCTAGTTCATTCGCAGTAGTCCACCAAATCCGCCGTAATCCTCTGCATACACGAATCTGAAACGAGATGGTAAAAGAAACACAAAAAATGGGTTAGGACATTTTTGGCGCTCTCCGCTGGGGAGAGCGCCTATAGTGCAATGTCTTCCCAAACAGAGAGCCTAGCTTGCCCAGACTGCCTTTGGGATTTGTACTTTAGCAACAGCTGGAGTCTCCCTGTTTTGGAAGACACTGGCAGAAGGGTCTGTTCACATTATACAAAATGTACAATGGGAACAGAGACTCACACCCTTACCAGCCTGGCTCCCGTCCGTAGCTCCGCCCCTAATCACTAGGTGGCGAAGCTACACTGACCCGGCGGTGAAAGGATCGAGGGAGGTAAGTGGACCTCGTGTTCTGTATACACTATATAAAGCTATCTATAGATATATCTATAGTTCTTGCTGGGCAGTAGCTAAGTCCCGATCTATGCTGCGCTGGAAAATGCTGTATGACTGCGGAGGGAAGTAGGAATGCTATGCATCACTACTTCTCTCCGAGGATGCTGAAACTATGGCGCTTTTGCGTAAAAACCCCAGTCTCAGCTTTGCTGCGATTTGGAAAAACTGCCAGATCGCAGCAAAACTTCGGGGTCAGGAGAAAAATCGCCAAACCCAAAAATGCAAAGTGGGTTTGGCATTTTGCGTTTCCCCATTGACTCCCTGCTAACATCTGACCGCAGCGTTTTTCCCACGGAAAAACGCCATGCGGCCATTTTGGCATTTTTTGGAGGCAAAACTCCCAAAAAAAGCCAAGTGGAAACTTAGCCTTAGGGTAGAATCAGATACAACAGATTTTTTGTTAAATACCCAAAAAAATGTCACGGCCATATGTTACCTGAGAGTCAGTAGGGAAATATGATATATCAATATCAGTAGCCGGACACTTACCGCTAATGACAGGCAGTGGTGATCCTGTCTGTTATTAACCCTTTAGACACAGTGATCAATGCCAATCCTGGTTTTTAAAGAATAATATCCTACATCCTGGCTAGCTCAGAGGGCCTGTCGGACGCCCCGATGTGGTTGCGGGGTTCCGATAATCTAAAATGGCCCTGGAGGGTCCCCTTACCTGCATCCTGCTTCCTGCCTTGTGTCCTCAAGGTCAAAATCGAGTTAAAAACAGCTCAGGCAAATTTGCTGCTCCCATAATAATAATAAAAAAAATCCAGGGGATCCATTCACTTTAATAATCTTAATGAGAGCAATCTCTTAAACAGTTATGTATTATGAAACTCAGACTAATGGACCTACACAAATTTGTAATGTACTCACACAAAGGTGAAATCTACTTGGCAATGGCTGCAATAGGATTGATATCCAGAGTTGCCTTATAATAAAGTAGAACTGTGCCTGACTGTGCCCTGATAACATGAACAATAATGTATCTTTTATTTAGCCGACAGCTACTGGGGAACAAAAGACAAAACCAACACAGAACAGCGTCCGAGCACTCCGGGGCCTGGGCTTATCTCCAGATTTGGTATGTCCTGGAAATTCTCCATAGACTGACTGGCTGATTTTGGGGGGGGGGGGGGGGGGTAATAATGAAGAGGAAATGTTTACCTGTAACATTGTAAAATGCTCTAGACATCCCTTCTTTGGAAAACATTTTTTTTTCCAAATTAACTGGTGCCAGAAAGTTAAACAGATTTGTAAATTACTTCTATTAAAAAAATCTTAACCCTATCCCTATCCTACAATAGCTGATAAGTACTGGAAGGATTAAGATTTTTTTTTATAGAAGTAATATACAAATCTATTTAATCCCTTAACAACCATGGCTGTAAATGTATGTCCTGGTGCCGAGGTACTTCGTGCACCAGAACGTACATTTATGTCCTGTAAATGATTTGCATGAATAGTCTTATATGGGGACATAATGAGTTTAAAATAAAAGGTAAAAAAATGTTAAAGAAAAAAAAAAGTAAAAAAAATTAGAAAAATCCCTTTCCAAGAAAAATTTAAGTCACCTCCTTTCCCTATTTTACTCAAAAAAGCTTAAAAATGTATAACATTTTTGGTATTGCTGCGTGTGTAAATGTCCGATCTATTAAAATATAATGTTAATGATCCCATGATCCCATACGGTGAACGGCGCTAACTACAGATCATTGCGCAAAAAATTAGCCCTCAAACATCCCTGTATACGGAAAAATTGAAAAGTTATAGGACAAAGTGTTCAAAATAGGGAGATTTTAAACATACTCATTTTGTAAAAAAAAAGTTTGATATTTTTAAAAGCAGTACAAAAAAAAGAAAAGTATGTCAAGATGGGTATAATTTTATTCTTATTGACCCACAGAATAAATAACACATGTCATTTTTACTGTAAAGTGTACAGTGTGAAAACAAAACCTTCAAAAATTAGCAAAAAATAATTTTTGGGGTTTGCCGTACATTTTATGGTAAAATGAGAGATGTTATTACAAAGTACAATTGGTCATGCAAAAAACAAGCCCTCATATGGGTCTGTAGATGGAAATACAAAATAATTATTGATTTTAGAAGGCGAGGAGGAAAAAACAAAAGCACAAAAAAAAAGTTGGCCTGGACCTTAAAGGGATACTCCGCCCCTAGACATCTTATCCCCTATTCAAAGGATAGGGTGTAACATGTCTGATCGCTGGGGGTCCCGCCGCTGGGAACCCCTGCAATCTCTTCTGCAACACCCTGTGTCATCTGCTGCATGGAGCAAACTTCGCTCTGTGCCTGATGATGGGCGATACAGAAGCCGGAGTATCGTGACATCACATCCTGCCCCCTCAATTCAAGTCTATGGGAGGGAGTGTGGCGGCCGTTTCAAAAATGAAAGAAGTAATTTGGTTAATATGGGCAACTGGTCAAACTTTCCTCTGCACAGGTTTTGATAAATCTCTACCTATATGTATATTTGTAATATGCATTGGTTAAAAAATGTTTATATTTTTTTGTGTTAAAAAATGGTGTCCTTGCTGCTATTGCCTTTGTGTCTCTGTGTGGTGACCAAATACAGGAAGTGAGCACAGGACAAGCAGGGCTCTGTGCACGCTCCTGGCTTGTCAATCATTGTGCTGTGTGAGCTGGGAGTATATTACAGAGCCTCACTGCACAGAGCCCTGCTTGTCCTCAGTGTACAGAGCCCTGCGTGTCCTCAGTGTACAGAGCCCTGCTTTTCCTCAGTGTACATAGCCCTGCTTGTCCTCGGTGTACAGAACCCTGTGTGTCCTCAGTGTACAGAGACCTGCTTGTCCTCAGTGTACAAAGCCCTGCGTGTCCTCAGTGTACAGAGCCCTGCTTGTCCTCTGTGTAAAGAGCCCTGCTTGCCCTCAGTGTACAGAGCCCTGCGTGTCCTCAGTGTACAGAGCCCTGCGTGTCCTCAGTGTACAGAGCCCTGCTTGTCCTCAGTGTACAGAGCCCTGCTTGTCCTCAGTGTACAGAGCCCTGCTTGTCCTCAGTGTACAGAGCCCTGCTTGTCCTCACTGCACAGAGCCCTGCTTGTCCTCAGTGTACAGAGCCCTGCTTGTCCTCAGTGCACAGAGCCCTTCTTGTCCTCAGTGTACAGAGCCCTGCTTGTCCTCTGTACAGAGCCCTGCTTGTCCTCAGTGTACAGAGCCCTGCATGTCCTCAGTGTACAGAGCCCTGCTTGTCCTCAGTGTACAGGGTCCTGCTTGTCCTCAGTGCACAGAGCCCTGCTTGTCCTCAGTGTACAAAGCCCTGCTTGTCCTCAGTGTACAGAGCCCTGCTTGTCCTTAATGTACAGAGCCCTGCGTGTCCTCAGTCCACAGAGCCCTGCTTGTCCTCAGTGTACAGAGCCCTGCTTGTCCTCAGTGTACAGAGCCCTGCTTGTCCTGCCCACACTTCCTGTATTTTGTCTCTGCACACAGGCAATAGCTGCAGGAACAAGACAGCATTTTCCCTCAAAAAATATACAATTTGTTTAACCAATATATTACAAATATATATATAATGTTATTATTTGCATTTTATAAAAAGTTTTTGGAAATGACATGTACACTTTAAACAAACATGTCTTGTACTAATAAGAAAGATCTCTACTGGCAGCCTCCCACCACAAACCTTAATCGATGCAGTACAGAGAAATTAAAGCTGGGACTGACCTCTATCATCTACTGCTAAATATTGGGGGGCAAAAATGCTAGTAGCATGTATTGAGCGGCGTATAAAAAATGACCATGCTAGTCTCCACAGCAGTGTTTCTCAACTAAGGGGCCTCAATCTGTTGCAAAACTACAACTCCTAGCATGACAGCTGTCCAGGCATGCTGGGAGTTGTAGTTTTTCAAAAGCTGGAGGCACCCTGGTTGGAAAACACTGCTCTAGGCGACTCCAGGGAACCTATTTAGTCAGCCTTGGTCCTGCAAGGATCAGCTTGTGCATGAGCTTTGGTAAGAGGCATTTTCAACATTTATGATTTAGGATTCAGGAAAAGATCTGGACGAATTTGAAGCTCTAACTGCTAGCATTTATTTTTCGACAGATTGTGTGTAGGAGTACCAAACCCATAGAAATGGCTGTAAAACAGAAGATTTCAATGTTTTGTCATGTGGAACCAGAACAGGTCAGTAAGGATTATCTCACATTATGGTTTGTCCGCAAATCTCCATGCAATTGTGTAAGTTTCCTCTGGGTTCTCTGGTTTCCTTCCATACTTCAGTAACCTACTGATAGGAGAAATAGCTTCCTGAGAAAGGAGAATGTAAGTGTATGTGAGCCCCGCTAATGTATGTGAGCCCCACTAGTGTATGTGAGCTGAGCTAATGTACGTGAGCCCACCACTAGTACATGCACCCCACTAGTGTATGTGAGCCCCACAAAGTACATGAGCTCCACTAGTGTATTTAAGCCCCTCTAGTGTATGTAAGCCCCGCTAATGTACAAGAGTCCCACTAGTGTATGTGAGCCCCGCTAATGTACAAGAGTCCCACTAGTGTATGTGAGCCCCGCTAATGTACAAGAGTCCCACTAGTGTATGTGAGCCCCGCTAATGTACAAGAGTCCCACTAGTGTATGTGAGCCCCGCTAATGTACAAGAGTCCCACTAGTGTATGTGAGCCCCGCTAATGTACAAGAGTCCCACTAGTGTATGTGAGCCCCTCTAATGTACAAGAGTCCCACTAGTGTATGTGAGCCCCGCTAATGTACAAGAGTCCCACTAGTGTATGTGAGCCCCGCTAATGTACAAGAGTCCCACTAGTGTATGTGAGCCCCGCTAATGTACAAGAGTCCCACTAGTGTATGTGAGCCCCGCTAATGCACAAGAGTCTCACTAGTGTATGTGAGCCCCGCTAATGTACAAGAGTCCCACTAGTGTATGTGAGCCCCGCTAATGTACAAGAGTCCCACTAGTGTATGTGAGCCCCGCTAATGTACAAGAGTCCCACTAGTGTATGTGAGCCCCGCTAATGCACAAGAGTCTCACTAGTGTATGTGAGCCCCGCTAATGTACAAGATTCCCACTAGTGTATGTGAGCCCTGCTAATGTACAAGAGTCCCACTAGTGTACGTGAGCCCTGCTAATGTACAAGAGTCCCACTAGTGTATGTGAGCCCCGCTAATGCACAAGAGTCTCACTAGAGTATGTGAGCCCCGCTAATGTACAAGAGTCTCACTAGTGTATGTGAGCCCCGCTAATGTACAAGAGTCCCACTAGTGTATGTGAGCCCCGCTAATGTACAATAGTCCCACTAGTGTACGTGAGCCCCGATAATGTACAAGAGTCCCACTAGTGTACGTGAGCCCCGCTAATGTATAGGAGTCCCACTAGTGTATGTGAGCCCCACTAATATACAAGAGTCCCACTAGTGTATGTGAGCCCCGCTAATGTACAAGAGTCCCACTAGTGTATGTAAACCCCACTGATTATGTGAGCCCCACTAGTGTATATGAGCCCCTCTAGTGTATGTAAACCCCGCTAATGTACATGAGCTCCACTAGTGTTTGTGAGCCGTGCTAATGTACAAGAGTCCCACTAGTGTATGTGAGCCCCGCTAATGTACAAGAGTCCCACTAGTGTATGTGAGCCCCGCTAATGCACAAGAGTCTCACTAGTGTATGTGAGCCCCGCTAATGTACAAGATTCCCACTAGTGTATGTGAGCCCTGCTAATGTACAAGAGTCCCACTAGTGTACGTGAGCCCTGCTAATGTACAAGAGTCCCACTAGTGTATGTGAGCCCCGCTAATGCACAAGAGTCTCACTAGAGTATGTGTTACGCCGAGCGCTCCGGGTCCCCGCTCCTCCCCGGAGCGCTCGCTTCACTCTCGCTACCGCAGCGCTCCGGGCAGCTCCACTGACCCGGTGCGCTGCGATACCGTCTCCAGCTGGGATGCGATTCGCGATGCGGGTGGCGCCCGCTCGCGATGCGCATCCCGGCTCCCGTACCTGACTCGCTCTCCGTCTGTCCTGTCCCGGCGCGCGCGGCCCCGCTCCCTAGGGCGCGCGCGCGCCGGGTCTCTGCGATTTAAAGGGCCACTGCGCCGCTGATTGGCGCAGTGGTTCCAATTAGTGTGTTCACCTGTGCACTCCCTATTTATACCTCACTTCCCCTTCACTCCCTCGCCGGATCTTGTTGCCATTGTGCCAGTGAAAGCGTTTCCTTGTGTGTTCCTAGCCTGTGTTCCAGACCTCCTGCCGTTGCCCCTGACTACGATCCTTGCTGCCTGCCCCGACCTTCTGCTACGTCCGACCTTGCTTCTGTCTACTCCCTTGTACCGCGCCTATCTTCAGCAGCCAGAGAGGTTGAGCCGTTGCTAGTGGATACGACCTGGTCACTACCGCCGCAGCAAGACCATCCCGCTTTGCGGCGGGCTCTGGTGAAAACCAGTAGTGACTTAGAACCGGTCCACTAGCACGGTCCACGCCAATCCCTCTCTGGCACAGAGGATCCACCTCCTGCCAGCCGGCATCGTGACAGTAAATCCGGCCATGGATCCCGCTGAAGTTCCTCTGCCAGTTGTCGCCGACCTCACCACGGTGGTCGCCCAGCAGTCACAACAGATAGCGCAACAAGGCCACCAGCTGTCTCAACTGACCGTGATGCTACAGCAGCTACTACCACAGCTTCAGCAATCATCTCCTCCGCCAGCTCCTGCACCTCCTCCGCAGCGAGTGGCCGCTTCAGGCCTACGACTATCCTTGCCGGATAAATTTGATGGGGACTCTAAATTTTGCCGTGGCTTCCTTTCTCAATGTTCCCTGCACTTGGAGATGATGTCGGACCAGTTTCCCACTGAAAGGTCTAAGGTGGCTTTCGTAGTCAGCCTTCTGTCTGGAAAAGCTCTGTCATGGGCTACACCGCTCTGGGACCGCAATGACCCCGTCACTGCCTCTGCACACTCCTTCTTCTCGGAAATTCGAAGTGTCTTTGAGGAACCTGCCCGAGCCTCTTCTGCTGAGACTGCCCTGTTGAACCTGGTCCAGGGTAATTCTTCCGTTGGCGAGTACGCCGTACAATTTCGTACTCTTGCTTCAGAACTATCCTGGAATAATGAGGCCCTCTGCGCGACCTTTAAAAAAGGCCTATCCAGCAACATTAAAGATGTTCTGGCCGCACGAGAAATCCCTGCTAACCTACATGAACTCATTCATCTAGCCACTCGCATTGACATGCGTTTTTCCGAAAGGCGTCAGGAGCTCCGCCAGGATATGGACTTTGTTCGCACAAGGCGTTTTTTCTCCCCGGCTCCTCTCTCCTCTGGTCCCCTGCAATCCGTTCCTGTGCCTCCCGCCGTGGAGGCTATGCAGGTTGACCGGTCTCGCCTGACACCTCAAGAGAGGACACGACGCCGCATGGAGAATCTCTGCCTGTACTGTGCCGGTACCGAACACTTCCTGAAGGATTGTCCTATCCGTCCTCCCCGCCTGGAAAGACGTACGCTGATCCCGCACAAAGGTGAGACAGCCCTTGATGTCAACTCTGCTTCTCCACGTCTTACTGTGCCTGTGCGGGTATCCGCCTCTACCTTCTCCTTCTCTACTATGGCCTTCTTGGATTCCGGATCTGCAGGAAATTTTATTTTGGCCTCTCTCACCAACAGGTTCAACATCCCGCTGACCAGTCTCGCCAGACCTCTCTACATCAATTGTGTTAACAATGAAAGATTGGACTGTACCATACGTTTCCGCACGGAGCCCCTCCTAATGTGCATCGGATCTCACCATGAAAAAATTTAGTTTTTGGTCCTCCCCAATTGCACTTCCGAAATTCTCCTTGGACTACCCTGGCTTCAACACCACTCCCCTACCCTGGATTGGTCCACTGGGGAGATCAAGAGTTGGGGTCCCTCTTGTTCCAAGGACTGTCTTAAACCGGTTCCCAGTACTCCCTGCCGTGACCCTGTGGTGCCTCCTGTAACCGGTCTCCCTAAGGCCTATATGGACTTTGCGGATGTTTTTTGCAAAAAACAAGCTGAGACTTTACCTCCTCACAGGCCTTATGACTGTCCCATTGACCTCCTCCCGGGTACTACTCCACCCCGGGGCAGAATTTATCCTCTCTCTGTCCCAGAGACTCTTGCTATGTCTGAGTATATCCAGGAAAATTTAAAGAAGGGCTTTATCCGCAAATCTTCCTCTCCTGCCGGAGCCGGATTTTTCTTTGTGTCCAAAAAAGATGGCTCTCTACGTCCTTGCATTGACTACCGCGGTCTTAATAAAATCACTGTCACAATGCCGGCTGGCAGGAGGTGGATCCTCTGTGCCAGAGAGGGATTGGCGTGGACCGTGCTAGTGGACCGGTTCTAAGTCACTACTGGTTTTCACCAGAGCCCGCCGCAAAGCGGGATGGTCTTGCTGCGGCGGTAGTGACCAGGTCGTATCCACTAGCAACGGCTCAACCTCTCTGGCTGCTGAAGATAGGCGCGGTACAAGGGAGTAGACAGAAGCAAGGTCGGACGTAGCAGAAGGTCGGGGCAGGCAGCAAGGATCGTAGTCAGGGGCAACGGCAGGAGGTCTGGAACACAGGCTAGGAACACACAAGGAAACGCTTTCACTGGCACAATGGCAACAAGATCCGGCGAGGGAGTGAAGGGGAAGTGAGGTATAAATAGGGAGTGCACAGGTGAACACACTAATTGGAACCACTGCGCCAATCAGCGGCGCAGTGGCCCTTTAAATCGCAGAGACCCGGCGCGCGCGCGCCCTAGGGAGCGGGGCCGCGCGCGCCGGGACAGGACAGACGGAGAGCGAGTCAGGTACGGGAGCCGGGATGCGCATCGCGAGCGGGCGCCACCCGCATCGCGAATCGCATCCCGGCTGGAGACGGTATCGCAGCGCACCGGGTCAGTGGAGCTGCCCGGAGCGCTGCGGTAGCGAGAGTGAAGCGAGCGCTCCGGGGAGGAGCGGGGACCCGGAGCGCTCGGCGTAACAGTACCCCCCCCCTTGGGTCTCCCCCTCTTCTTAGAGCCTGAGAACCTGAGGAGCAGACTTTTGTCTAGGATATTGTCCTCAGGTTCCCAGGATCTCTCTTCTTAAACCACTTATCATCAACCGTTTCTCTCCTAAGTTTGTTTCTCCCACTCCTGTTTCCGGCTCCTCGGACATCTTCTCCGTTAAAGAAATACTGGCCTCCAAGAAGGTCAGAGGGAAAACCTTTTTCCTGGTCGATTGGGAGGGTTGTGGTCCTGAAGAGAGATCCTGGGAACCTGAGGACAATATCCTAGACAAAAGTCTGCTCCTCAGGTTCTCAGGCTCTAAGAAGAGGGGGAGACCCAAGGGGGGGGGTACTGTTACGCCGAGCGCTCCGGGTCCCCGCTCCTCCCCGGAGCGCTCGCTTCACTCTCGCTACCGCAGCGCTCCGGGCAGCTCCACTGACCCGGTGCGCTGCGATACCGTCTCCAGCCGGGATGCGATTCGCGATGCGGGTGGCGCCCGCTCGCGATGCGCATCCCGGCTCCCGTACCTGACTCGCTCTCCGTCTGTCCTGTCCCGGCGCGCGCGGCCCCGCTCCCTAGGGCGCGCGCGCGCCGGGTCTCTGCGATTTAAAGGGCCACTGCGCCGCTGATTGGCGCAGTGGTTCCAATTAGTGTGTTCACCTGTGCACTCCCTATTTATACCTCACTTCCCCTTCACTCCCTCGCCGGATCTTGTTGCCATTGTGCCAGTGAAAGCGTTTCCTTGTGTGTTCCTAGCCTGTGTTCCAGACCTCCTGCCGTTGCCCCTGACTACGATCCTTGCTGCCTGCCCCGACCTTCTGCTACGTCCGACCTTGCTTCTGTCTACTCCCTTGTACCGCGCCTATCTTCAGCAGCCAGAGAGGTTGAGCCGTTGCTAGTGGATACGACCTGGTCACTACCGCCGCAGCAAGACCATCCCGCTTTGCGGCGGGCTCTGGTGAAAACCAGTAGTGACTTAGAACCGGTCCACTAGCACGGTCCACGCCAATCCCTCTCTGGCACAGAGGATCCACCTCCTGCCAGCCGGCATCGTGACAGTATGTGAGCCCCGCTAATGTACAAGAGTCTCACTAGTGTATGTGAGCCCCGCTAATGTACAAGAGTCCCACTAGTGTATGTGAGCCCCGCTAATGTACAATAGTCCCACTAGTGTACGTGAGCCCCGATAATGTACAAGAGTCCCACTAGTGTACGTGAGCCCCGCTAATGTATAGGAGTCCCACTAGTGTATGTGAGCCCCACTAATGTACAAGAGTCCCACTAGTGTATGTGAGCCCCGCTAATGTACAAGAGTCCCACTAGTGTATGTAAACCCCACTGATTATGTGAGCCCCACTAGTGTATATGAGCCCCTCTAGTGTATGTAAACCCCGCTAATGTACATGAGCTCCACTAGTGTTTGTGAGCCGTGCTAATGTATGGGAGCCATAGCAAAAATTGTGTAATAAATCAAGGCCACACAAATGCCAAAGAATAACCCCACAGACAACTGAAGTATTAAAAAAATATATAATAAAGGGGCTTCATTAATAACTACAATTTTATTTAAAAATCTGTAAAAGCCACCAGATGAAAAAATTACCTGAAAAGAAGTGTATTGTAGTGTAAATCAGTCCCTCAAGTCCCTAATCTACAGGCATATGCAAAGAGGGAATACATAAAAGACACTACTTTACTGTTTTGGCGTTGTTGTTCAAACAGTATCACTGTAAGTAAATGGTACACATATAATCTGGAAAGCAAATTTATAATAGAAATAAAAAAAGCACGTGTTCCCAACTTGTTTCTGTCCACATGCACAAATTTCTCCAAACAGGGGGACATCTTCAGGGGCACCTTCGTGCTACCAGATCAAGAACCAGATTCGGTGGCAAATTTATGCCATACTTTATGCCAAGACATAGTGCTAACATTTACTTAGAGGATAAGAATTTTAATGTATAAATATACACCATGCCCAAATGCGTCATATTGCCAGGGAATCATCCAGTCAGGATCCAGCAGTGGCATCCAGATATCATGACATAGATCCCAGAGGCTGCATGATCACTCCAAGACAATGACGCAGAGCTACGTGACCGACGAAGTCCTGCAGTGGCAGGATACCGTGTGCATGCCCCGGCGTCTGATGCGGCTCGTGGTGAAGCCGGCCATGTGTGTATATTTATACTTAAAAATTCTTATGCTCTAAGTAAATGTTAGCACTAGGGGGGGTTATTTATCATTGTGTTCTATTGCTTTTTTTTGTCTACATTTGCAAATTTTTATTTTTTAGCTAATTGCGGGATTTTCTTTTTTTTTTCAACAAATGGAGAAAAAAATCCCGCAAATCTAGACCACCTCCTGACTAGGTCTAAAAAAAGATTACTACTCCTGTCTTTTTGCCAAAAATAAAAAATCATCAGCCAGAGTGAAAGAGAGGGAGAAAGGAAGGGAGCGGGAAAGAAAGAGAATAAGGTAGAGAATAAGAATGTTACAAACATTAGACAAAGTAAAAAATTTTAAAAATGTGCAAAGGAAAAATAAAGCAGTTGTCCATATGAAACAATCAGATATATTTTTTAAGGTACAAAAATGGAATGGTAAAGATGTAAGAAACAATAAGATTGTTACCAATGGCCAACGTCTCACAATTGCATGTGCCCAAGTTTTTAAAAATATTCGTCAAAGTGATGATAATATAAGTAGGTAAACTACTACTCAAATGTGAGGGAGACTCTCTTTGTGGACCTTCTTTTAGACATTAATTTGCCTTAAAATGAAAACTAAAACAAATAAAGCCAAACACTCAGACAAACAGGCTCCTCAGAAGCAGGGTAGACATTATCTGAAAGTGGTGGTAGAAAATGACCCCCTAGGTCTTTAAGTATGGCATAAATTTGTCAGCATCTGTGGTTCTTGATCTGGTAGCACGTAGATTCCCCTGAAGACGTCCCCATGTTTGGAGAAATTTGGGAACGCGTGTATTTTGTATATTCTATTATAAATTTGCTTTCCAGATGTTTTATATGTGTACCGTTTACTTGCAGTGATACTGTTTAAACAACATCACCTAATCAGTAAAGTAGCGTCTTTTATGTCTTCCCTCTTTGCATATCCCTGTAGATTAGGGACCTGAGGGACTGATTTCTTGTTTCCACTTCTTTTCATGTAATTGCAGTATTTTTTCATCTGGTGGCTTTTACAGATTTTCTTTTAATAACATTGTAGTTTTTAACAACGCCCCTTTATTATTTTTTTTGATAATTTATGGGAGCCCCACTAGTGTATGGGATCCCCTCTAGTATAAGTGTGCCCCACTAGTATATATGTGCCCCACTAGCATATGTCAGTCCCTCTAGTGTATGTGAGCCAAGCTAATGTATGTGATCCCCACTATTATACAGTCATGGCCGTAAATGTTGGCACCCCTGAAATTTTTTAAGAAAATGTATTTCTCACAGAAAAGGATTGCAGTAACACATGTTTTGCTATACACATGTTTATTCCTTTTTTATGAATTGGAACTAAACCAAAAAAGGGAGGAAAAAACAAAAAACAAATTGGGCATAATGTCACACCAAACTCCAAAAATGGTCTGGACAAAATTATTGGCACCCTTTCAAAATTGTGAAAAAATAAGATTGTATCAAGCATGTGATGCTCATTTAAACTCGCCTGGGGCAAGTAACAGGTGTGGGCAATATAAAAATCACACCTGAAAGCAGATAAAAAGGAGAGAAGTTCACTTAGTCTTTGCATTGTGTGTCTGTGTGTGCCACACTAAGCATGGACAACAGAAAGAGGAGAAGAGAACTGTCTGAGGACTTGAGAACCAAAATTGTGGAGAAATATAAGCAATCGCAAGGTTACAAGTCCATCTCCAGAGATCTAGATTTGCCTTTGTCCACAGTGTGCAACATTACCAAGAAGTTTGCAACCCATGGAACTGTAGCTAATCTCCCTGGGCATGGACGGAAGAGAAAAATTGTTGAAGGTGTCAACACAGGATAGTTTATCGTCCGATTGGTGGATAAGCAGCCTCAAACAAGATATTCAAGCTGTCCTGCAGGCTCAGGGAGCATCAGTGTCAGCACAAACTATCCATCGAAATTTAAATGAAATAAAACGCTATGGCACACGTCTTGTGGACAGATGAGACAAAGATAGAGCTTTTTGGTAAAGCACATCATTCTACTGTTTACCGAAAATGGAATGAGGCCTACAAAGAAAAGAACACAGTAATTACAGTGAAATATGGTGGAGGTTCAATTATGTTTTGGGGTTGTTTTGCTGCCTCTGGCACTTGGTGTCTTGAATGTGTGCAAGGCATCATGAAATCTTAGGATTACCAACGGATTTTGGGTCACACTGTACAGCCCAGTGTCAGAAAGCTGGGTTTGCATCTGAGATCTTGGGTCTTCCAGCAGGACAATGACCCCAAACATATGTCAAAAAGCACCCAGAAATGGATGACAACAAAGCGCTGGATAGTTCTGAAGTGGCCAGCAATGAGTCCAGATCTAAATCCCATTGAACACCGTGGAGAGATCTTAAAATTGCTGTTGGGAAAAGGCGCCCTACCAATAAGAGAGACCTGGAGCAGTTTGCCAAGAGTGGTCCAACATTCCGGCTGAGAGGTGTAAGAAGCTTATTGATGGTTATAGGAAGCGATTAATTTCAATTATTTTTTCCAAAGGGTGTGCAACCAAATATTAAGTTAAGGGTGCCAATAATTTAATATTAAGTTAAGGGTGCCAATAAACATTACGTCCAATTTGCTTTTTTTGCAATTTGCAATTTGCCCCTCCCATAGACTTGTATTGACGAGGGCGGGCCGTGACGTCAGGAGGGGCGGAGCCGTGACGTAACCATGCTCCTGCCCCTGTATTGCCCGTCATTACGTGCAGAGCGATCTCGCTCTGCGCAGTAATGATAGCGGGGGGCTGCAGCAGCGATTCCCGGGGTCCCCAGCAGCGGGACCCCGGCAATCTGACATCTTATCCCCTATCCTTTGGATAGGGGATAAGATGTCTAGGGGCGGAGTACCCCTTTAAAGACTCAGTGTTTTTCCGTTTTTGCATTTTCATTTTTTGCTCATCACCTTCTAAAAATCATAACGCTTTTTTGCACATCATAACTCAATTTTGCACATAAAATTCCATATGAGGGCTTATTATATGCGCCACCAATTATACTTTGCAGTGACATTAGTCATTTTACCAAAAAATCCACGGCGAAACGGAAAAAAAATTCATTGTGCGACAAAATTGAAGAAAAAATGTCATTTTGTAACTATTGGGGGCGTCCGTTTCTACGAAGTGCATTTTTCGGTATAAATTACACCTTATCTTTATTATGTAGGTCCATATGGTTAAAATAATACTCTACTTATATAGGTTTGATTTTGTCGTAATTCTGAAAAAATCATAACTACATGCAGGAAAATTTAGATGTTAAAAATTCTCATCTTCTGACCCCTATAACTTTTTTATTTTTCCGCGTATGGGGCAGTTTGAGGGCTCATTTTTTGCGCCATGTTCTGAAGTTTTTATTGGTACCATTTTTGTATTGATGGGACTATTTGATCGCTTTTTATTCATTTTTTCATGATATAAAAAGTGACCAAAAATACGCTATTTTGGACTTTGGAATTTTTTGGTGCATACGCCATTGACCATGCGGTTTAATTGACAATATATTTTTATAGTTCGGACATTTATGCACACGGCGATACCACATATGCTTATTTACACAGTTTTTTAATTGGAAAAATTGGGTGATACAAACTATTATTAGGGAAGAGGTTAAATGACCTTTTATTAATTATTATTATTACCATATATGCCGGCGTATAAGACGACCGGGTGTATAAGACGACCCCCAACTTTTACAGTTAAAATGTAGAGTTTGGGATATACTCGCCATATAAGACTACCCCTTTACCGCAATGTACAGTACCTTGTAGTTCCCCCCACATTAGCTAGGCAGCATGTTCCCCCACATTAGTAGGCAGAATGTTCCCCCACATTAGGTTGGCAGTATAGTTCCCCCCACATTAGGTAGGCAGTATAGTTCCCCCCACATTAGGTAGGCAGTATAGTTCCCCCCACATTAGGTAGGCAGCATATTCCCCCACATTAGGTAGGCAGTATAGTTCCCCCCCACATTAGGTAGGCAGCATGTTCCCCCACATTAGGTAGGCAGTATAGTTCCCCCCACATTAGGTAGGCAGTATAGTTCCCCCCACATTAGGTAGGCAGCATGTTCCCCCACATTAGGTAGGCAGTATAGTTCCCCCCCACATTAGGTAGGCAGTATAGTTTCCCCCCACATTAGGTAGGCAGTATAGTTCCCCCCACATTAGGTAGGCAGCATGTTCCCCCACATTAGGTTGCAGTTCCCCCACATTAGATTGCCAGCTCCCCGCTCCCCAACATTAGGTCGGGAGTTCCCCAACATTAGTAGGCAGCTCCCCCACATTGGTAGCAGTTCCCCCCACAATAGTAGGCAGTCCCCCCACATTTGTAGGCAGCTCCCCCCATAATAGTAGGCAGCTTCTCCACAATAGTAGGCAGTTTCCCCACAATAGTAGGCAGTTTCCCCACAATAGTAGGCAGCTCCCCCCACATTTGTAGGCAGCTCCTCCCATAATAGTAGGCAGCTCCCCCCATAATAGTAGGCAGCTCCCCCCATAATAGTAGGCAGCTCACCCCCATAATAGTAGGCAGCTCCCCCCATAATAGTAGGCAGCTCCCCCCATAATAGTAGGCAGCTCCCCCTATAATAGTAGGCAGCTCCCCCCCCATAATAGTAGGCAGCTCCCCCCATAATAGTAGGCAGCTCCCCCCATAATAGTAGGCAAGCTCCCCCCACATAAGATTGTCAGCTCCACACCCCCCCCTTCCCCACAGACATACAGCGTCAGCCTCCAGCCATATAAAGTGTATGGCTGGAGGCTGTATGTCTGTACTGCCCCCACTGTGATCCGGTCACCGCTCCTCCGGCCCGGGGTCACATCTACTGCTATGGCCTATGGACCATAACAGGAGGTGCCAGTACCGGGGGGAGCGGTGACCGAAACACTGAAGAAGATATCGCGCCACCGGTCACTTACCATTCCCTGGCCAACGCGCGTCCTCCTGCGATGATCCTGCGGTCCTCCTGCGTCTCTATGGTTGTACGCACGGGATGTCACTGACGTACAACCATAGAGGCGGAAGGACCGCAGGATCATCGCAGGAGGACGCGTGTTGGCCAGGGAATGGTAAGTGACTGGCAGACACAGAGATGTCCGGGATAGAAATACTTCTTTTTATGTGTCCGGCCCGGCTCCCGTGTGCGGCTGCAGACGGGGTCCGGCCATAGCAGGTAAAAACTAATACTGTCTACTAAAAACCAGGGGGCCTCCAGCTGTTGTGAAACTACAACTCCCAGCATGCCCAGACAGCCTTTGCCGGTCCGGGCATGCTGGGAGTTGTAGTTTCACAACAGCTGGAGGCCCCCAGGTTTTTAGTATCAGTAATTCGTTTTTACATACTATGGCCGATCCCCGCCTGCAGCCGCACACGGGGGCCGGGCCGGGCAGATACCCCGGCGTATAAGACGACCCCCGACTTTTCAGAAGAAAATTCGGGGTTAAAAAGTCGTCTTATACGCCGGGATGTATGGTATTTGCAGTGTTATAGCTCCAATAGGGGTATAACACTGCACACACTGATCTTTTACCCTGATCCCTGCAAAGCCATAGCTTTGCATGGATCAGCGTTCTAGGGGCTTGATTGCCCAATCCTGTAGCTCAGGCTTGGAGCAATCAAACGCTGATCGGACACGAGGGAGCAAGGTAAGGGGGCCTCTGCTTGTGTCCTAGCTGATCGGGACATTGCGATTTTATTGCAATAGTCCCGATAAGCCCGACTGAGCTGCCGGGAAGCTTTTACTTTTGTTTTGGATCACCGCATCTGAAGGGTTAATAGCGTGCGGCACAACGATCTGTGCCGGGCCCTATTAGCCCAGGGTCCCGGCTATCATTAGCAGCTGGGACCGACCTGGTATGATGTGGGGTCAAGGCGTGACCCCGTTTAAAATACCGGGACCGGGCGCAGGGCGTATAGGTACCACCTGCATCCTTAAGAGGTTAAGAATCCATATTTATGCACAGAATAATTACATTGATACAATGATTAAAAGGAAAACGGTTTTCTACTGTTAACTTTCACCAGCTCTTATATATATTATACAGGAAATTATATCAACTGCTCCATTTGAATACAGAATTGCCTAAAAATTGCAGTCTGTGGTTTGCCGCACCCCGTCCATATCCAGTATATCTGTGATGTGAAGAGCACTCTTGATGTGAAGAGCACTGCCTGTGAACACTTGCTGTTCTACTATTTTACTGTATAGAACAACCCGAATTTGTTTCTATTGTTTTGAATCCTACTGATCCGCTATCTATTGGCAATAATAGCTCTTTATTTGCACATGCAGCTTCCCATGCAGCTATTTGGCATATGAATGCTCCATTTTCTGTGTATTGCTGGCAGTATAATCAGTGCTGAGCTTTTTTTAATGGCTGTTCTTCACTGAACAGATCTTAAATGTCATGAGGTATATTAGCTAGTCATTTTTAGAACTCCTCTAGATGTTGCGCTATATTTTCTGTTATCAGGAAGTTTACTACTAAACCACCGACAATGTCACAGAGCTTTTATTAAAAGGATACTGGTAAAACCCTGTAAAGGATAAATGTTCAGCATTGGCCCATTGGCTTACCTTACATGTGTACTACAATAGGAAGCAGGGATGCCGTCAGAAATTTCAGGGCCCCATGCAACCATACCGTCTGGGCCCCCCTACCAAAAGCCATAGTACAAAAAAACTTTCATATCTTTGGCTGTTTAGGGGAGAGAAGGAGGAGATTCATCAAGACCTGTGCTGAGGAAAAGTAGAGCAGTTGCCTATAGCAACCAATCAGATGGCTTCTTTTATTTTTCAGAGACCTTTTGAAAAACGAAAGAAGCGTTCTGATTGGATGCAACTGGTCAACTTTTTCTCCGCATAAGTTTTGATTACCTCTCCCAAAATATGTCCAAATCAAAATATGGCCAGATTTTAACATGTAAATGGATAAGAAAAAAAAAAAGGTCTGACACTTAAAGGGGTTGTGCGCTGCCCTGCAGTTCGGAGCTCAGCTCACAGCGTCCGGAGTTCATTACTCCGAACGCTGTGTGCGGGCTTCCGTGTTTACGTTCGCCGGGCGTGACGTCACGCCCGGCCCCTTCGTGACGTCTCGCCCGCCCCCCTCGTGACGTCACGCCCGCCCCCTCTACCAAAGTCTATGGGAAGGGGGCGTGACTGCGACCGCGAACACGGAAGCCCGCATACAGCGTTCGGAGTAATGAACTCCGGACGCTGTGAGCTGAGCTCCGAACTGCAGGGCAGCGCACAACCCCTTTAAAAGTGTACTTCAAATTTTATTCAATCTTTGAATTTGAGGGTCTGACCGCTGAGACCACCAATTATTTAGGGTACGGTCCCACGTAGCACTTACACAGCGTATTTCACGCTGCGCAAATGGTGCTGTGCAGCAGGAAATACACTGCGTTTTTTGCAATGAGCATACACACAGGGCTGCTGCCAGGAGAATACAGTGGGGCAAAAAAGTATTTAGTCAGCCACCAATTGTGCAAGTTCTCCCACTTAAAAAAATGAGAGAGGCCTGTAATTTTCATCATAGGTATACCTCAACTATGAGAGACATAATGAGGAAAAAAAAAATCCATAAAATCGCATTGTCTGATTTTTTTGCAAATTATGGTGGAAAATAAGTATTTGATCACCTACAAACAAGCAAGATTTCTGGCTCTCACAGACCTATAACTTCTTCTTTAAGAGCCTTAGCTGTCCTCCAATCGTTACCTTTATTAATGGCACCTGTTTGAACTTGTTATCAGTATAAATGACACCTGTCCACAACCTCAAACA
The DNA here is from genome assembly GCF_029499605.1 of Hyla sarda. NCBI lineage: Eukaryota > Metazoa > Chordata > Amphibia > Anura > Hylidae > Hyla > Hyla sarda. The sequence continues at coordinate 438,685,639 of NC_079190.1, forward strand.
GTCACACTCCAAACTCCACTATGACAAAGACCAAAGAGTTTCGAAGGACACCAGAAACTAAATTGTAGACCTTCACCAATCAGCAATATGCAAGCAGCTTGGTGTGAAGAAATCAACTGTGGGAGCAATTATTTGAAAATGGAAGACATACAAGATCACTGATAATCTCCCTCGATCTGGGGCTCCACGCAAGATCTCACCCCGTGGTGTCAAAATGATCAAGTAGTCAAAAATCCCAGAACCACACAGGGGGGACCTAGTGAATGACCTGCAGAGAGCTGGGACCAAAGTAACAAAGGTTACCATCAGTAACACACTAAGCAAGGGACTCAAGTCATGCAGTGCCAGACGTGTCCCCCTGCTTAAGCCAGTACATTCTCCAGAAGAGTATTGGGAGAATGTCATATGGTCAGATGAAACCAAAGTAGAACTTTTTGGTAAAAACTCAACTCGTCGTGTTTGGAGGAGACAGAATGCTGAGTTGCATCCAAAGAACACCATACCTACTGTGAAACATGGGGGTGGAAACATTATGCTTTGGGGCTGTTATTCTGCTTAGGGTCCAGGACTATTTATCCTTGTAAAGGAAAGAATGAATGGGGCCATGTATCGTGAGATTTTGAGTGAAAACCTCCTCCCATCAGCAAGGGCATTGAAGATGAAACGTGGCTAGGTCTTTCAGCATGACAATGATCCCAAACACACCATCTGGACAATGAAGGAGGGGCTTCGTAAGAAGCATTTCAAGGTCCTGGAGTGGCCTAGCCAGTCTCCAGATCTCAGCCCCATAAAAAACCTTTGGAGGGAGTTTAAAAGTCAGTGTTGTGGTTGTGGCTTAGCGCGGCATGTAAGCAGACACGTGGTCAAGAGCTCTGCTGAGCATTCTTCATTTATCCTGGACATCTGGCCAAAATTCAGCTTTTGTACTATCGCCTACCTGTGGGGGAAAGTGCCTGGAGCATTTGGATACCGGGATGGCCAGGCGAAGACGCAATAGTAGGACGCAGGGAGCGCTGGAAGATAGAGAGGCAGAGATGCAGGAGGAGCCGGCGCCATCTTGCGCAGAGATGTCGGGAGTTGTGAAGCGCTTCGAGCGCTTCGTATGTGTCACAGAAACACCGGTGTGGGCTCCGGTGGATAACTGGAGCGAAGAGGAGCAGGATGTGGCTGACTGGCTGGCCGGGGCCTCGGTCTCCTCTGCAGCTGCGGAACCCTCCATTGTGCTGAGCGGGCCTTAACGGCATGCCACCGCAGATCAGTCTACATTTAACTCTCTCTCTCCTGGAGTGCCATCTGCCTACCAAGGGCACTCCTCTAACCTTGCTGCTTTACCCCTTGATGACCCTGCTGGGCCTCTAAGTGTTGTTTCCACCGCTGGGCTGCACAGCTTACAAGTGTTTACCCCTTCAGAGCTGGTGTGGTGCCTGCAACATTAAGCACCCCACCATCTACATCTGCTCATGCTGATCCCACTTTGAAGGATGTCTTTTTGGCTGTCTCCAAGGGCAACACCGATGTTAAAATTCTGCTGGGAGGCTTGCGTGAGGACATTAACCATATTCGCCATTATATGAAAAAGGTTTCTGAGCGGGTTAGTGCGGTTAAGGAAAGGGTGGGTGATCTGGAGGATCAGGTTCCTCCGCTCAAGAGAGATATGCATCGTGTGATTAACAATCTGACTGCACTTGCCGCTAAATCTGATGACATGGAAAACCGCCTGTGGTGGAACAATGTGCACCTAGTAGTTGTTCCTAAAAAAGTCATACAAAGCAGAGTATTTTGAGAATTGGCTCCTCAATACTTTTGGAAAAGAGACTTTTATGGACATTTATCAATGGGTTTAGTCAGGTTTCCTTTACTATAATTGTCGCAAAATTGTCGCAACTGCGACTACGCGATTTTTCGTGCGACATTTTGACTGGAAAGTGAGAAAAGCAAGTTTTCCAAAAATTAACTACGTAGTAATAATTTTTAAATGGACTACGGGTAGTCAGGTATTTATTAACTGTGACAGTCGCAACTGCGCAAAAAAAAAGTCACAACAGGGTTAAAAATTGACTAAATGTACTCCAGCTCAAACATGGAGCAGAAAAAGCTACTACCAAAGTAAAAAAGGAAAAATTGCTTACGTGAAAGAAAATTATCAACAGGCTGAAACCAGTTGATAAATAAGTCACACATAAGCAAAAAAAAAGTAAAGAAAAAATTACTAAAAAAACCTCACCTAGAGCTGTCCTCATCCGCACTTTGCACTATTAAGATAGAGATATGAATCTCCGTAAAGCCGGGGACATGGACTCGCTCATTATCAATGGCAACTGTATCTCTATTTTCCTGGATTTTTCGGCTGAAGTTCAGAAAATGAGATCTAAATATACGGATGAGTTAAAAAAAGGAGAGCTAAATATACAGATGTTAAGCGGCGCCTGCGTGCACTAAATGTGATATACTCTATGCTATACCCTACAAGCCTCCATGTAGTTGCTCTTGGAACTACCCATATGTTTGGTGGCTGCAGAATGGCTGGATATACACAAATACGGCACTCCTGTACCTGAGGTTCCTGTGTGGACTATGTGGATTAATGTTGGTCTGGCCGGCCTGCCTGGGACTTCCTGGGCCATTATGCATATTTTGGCCATATAGTTTTGAATGTGCCTCTGTACCTATGTTGTGCCTTTGCTGATAACTTTATTGATACTTATATTACTGGTTGCAACTTTTGTTTTTTGTTGTTTGCCTGGGGGGTTCCGTGTTGTTCAGTGTCCTTTCTTCTGCTCATTGTGCAGTGCTTTGTCTTTTATGTTTTTTCCCAGTTTCACGTGTTGGTGGCTCCTGCGTCCGCCCCCTTACATTGTCACTTATGCTTTTTTAATTGTCTTATGGCTACTGATTTGCATGTGGTGGCGTGGATCATTTTGTTTTCATGTGTTTCTAGTCTTATTGACCTGGAGGGTAGATTTGTTTTCCCTTATGGCACTTTTAACCGTACCTTGTGTGTGCTGGTTGCACTCTATATCCCCCCCCCTCATTCTCGAGTGATGCCTTGCGCAGGGTGGTGTCTTTTCTATCCTCTCTGCCTGATGCACCGCTTCTGGTGGTTGGGGATTTCAATAATTTATTACACCCGATGCTTGATAGGTTTATTAATAGAGGGCCTTCTGGAACTCCTGGATCTACGGGTCTAGCTAGATTTGTGGAGAAGGTGGGGTGGGCAGATATATGGAGAAGATGTAATCCTACTAAGATGCAATACTCCTGCTATTCTAGTTCTCATGGTACGCTCTCACGCATTGATCTAGCTCTGGGCAATTAGCTAATCTTCCCCCTGGTTGTGTTGGTGGAGTATCTTCCTCGTCGTCTTTCTGATCATTACCTTGTATTTGTACATCTTACTTTCAATTCTTATCCTAGATTGCGGGGTTCTCTGTGGTGACTGAATCCATTTTGGCTTCAAGTTCCCTCTGTTGGCCGTACGCTTAGGTGTGATGTGGAAGCCTTTCTCGAGATCAATGCGAGGGACTGCTTCGGTGGGTACCATATGGGATTAATTGAAGGCGTATGTATAGGGCATTTTATCAGGGATATCACCACCTGTAAATCTAAGAATGGGGCGATTCAAACCTCCTTGCAGCAACAAGTGCTCCTGGTGGAACAACAGTTTCTCAGTGACCCTTCTGGTCTGAATAGAGATAGTTGGCAATCTTTGCAGACTCTGTTAGACTCCCATTTGTTGCATTTAGCAGATAACAAGCATTTCTTTCAACAGCAGCACTATTTTGAGAGTGGCGAAAGTATGGGTCGACTACTGGCTCGTACTAGTAGAGCTCAGCAGTGGTCTGCCTCTATCCCTTGCCTCTGTGATAGTGCCGAGACTTTTGTCCAGGATGATGCAGACATTTTGTATGTCTCAGTCTCCTTTATGTGGAGATATATTCCTCTAAACTAACACATGACCTTGCTGCTATTGACCAGTTTGTTTCTGGCATTTTGCTCCAGGCGCATACCTAGAGGGATCTTTTAGATGAGCCTGTTACTCTTGAAGAATTGGAGAGTTCGCTGGGGGCCTTGCCCTCTAAGAAATCACTGGGTGTCGATGGACTCCCCAACGAGTATGTTAAACAATATCAGGATATCTTGTTGCCCTGGTTGCCGGGGGTTTTGCAGGCTGTGGCAGAAAGGGAGGGCTTGCCTGGATCTATGTTAGAGGAAATTATTGTATTGTTATTAAAGCCCGGTAAAGACCCGCTTTCAGCGGGCTCATATAGACCAATACCCCTGCTGTGCTCTGATGTAAAGTTAATAGCGAAGGTCTTGATCAACCGTCTGGCCCATGCACTACTTTGGTGCATGGGGATCAGAGGGGGTTTATGCCCTGGAAATTGACGGCTGTTAATATCAGGAGGCTCTTACTCAACTGCAGCCTGAAGATGCTGTTTGTAGGGCTGTGCTTTTACTTGACACTGCCAAAGCTTTTGACAGCATCTGTGGAGTGTTATGCGCCACATTGGATTTGGGTCTAAGTTTTTTATGTGAGTACAATTGTTGTATGCTGCCCCTCGTGCTAGAATTCGGGCTAATGGCCTGCTTTCTCACTCCTTTCCCCTGGGTCAAGGTACATGCCAGGGGTGCCCCCTGTCCCCATTTCTATTTGTGATAGCAATCGAGCCCCTGGCGGTACTAATTGTGGTATCCACGGAATTTAAAGGCTTCCGTTATGGGGACTTGGAGACGACATGCTTCTTATCCTAGGAGATGTAGGGCATTCCTTGCCCCCTTTCATGCCCCCTTTCATGGTGGGTGGTTTGTCTATTCCAAATCCTTGGCTATACTTTTTAGCATCACAAATCCAACAGTTGAAGGGATGGGCACAATTTGCTACTATGGGGCATACGTGGGATTTAGTCTCCAGGCGCATTGGTACAGTGACCCCTTCAAATGGCGGCTCAGACTCGACCCCCAGACCTCCCTCCTACCTTTATCTTTATTCGTAAGGAGTGGATGAAATTTAGGACTCTTATGCACTACCCTGTTTTTGTTACATATTCTTCCCTTTGACATAATCCTAGTCTATCTGAATTATGTTCATTTCCTGACATCCCCCTTTGGATTACTCATGGGATTTTGTATTTCTCCCAGGTGTATGATGGGCCGATTTTGAAGTCATTAGCTCAACTGCGGGAGGAATTTCTTCTACCTCACTCTTTTTTTTTTTATTGTTACCTACAATTGCGACATGCCCTTGAGGCGCAGTCAGGGCTTTTGATTTGACTGTCGGCTCAACCTCAGTGGTAAATGATTTGTTCTCTCAGTTGTCTAGTTCTCTACTAAAGGTGTGATCTCTGTGCTGTATAGGGAATTGCTGTCCTCACATCATGAGGCCTATCCGTTTAGTATTAAGGATAAATGGGAGGTGGATGTGGGTCCCATATACGATGAGCAGTGGACACAGATCTAAACTATGACGTTGCGGCTTGCCGTGTCGGAGGCCCACTGCATGTCCCAAATTTTTCTACTACATCAGGTGTATTGTACGCCCGCATTTTTGCATAGGATTGGGGTACGGCCGGATTCCTGCTGTCCCCGTTGTTCCTTGCCCGATGCTCACTTGCTTCGTGTAATGTGGGACTGTACTCATCTTACGCAATTTTGGCATGATGTGGGACAGTTGATTAGGAGAGTCTATGGTTGCCCGTTCAGTCTGTCCGCCTTGACATGTGGCATGGCATATTTAGATGGGTTAGATGAGGATGTTGTATATTAGTATTAGTACGATTTTATACCAAGCTCTTAAATTAATTGCACAGCATTGGTTGCGAGCCTCTCCACCTACTATCTCAGAGTTGACTATAAAATTAAATCATATCATTAGATTGGAAAAAGATGTATATCTTAAAAGAAAAGCCTTACGTAAATTTGAGTCCATTTAAAGGCCTTGGATCGATAATCCCTGCTTTGCCATCCACTTATTTGCGGAGAACTCCTATGGAAGTGCTTTTGGGGTGGTCGGTGGGGTCTAATACTAATATTGTCTACTAATACTGTTTGTAGCCTCTTCTTGTTTCATCTAAATTGTCGTTTTGTGACTGTGTTGGTGTGTTCTGCTGTCTAATTTTTGGCTCTCTATGGGTGGGTTGCGTCTGCCACTTATTGCTGTCTCCTCTTTAGTGTTATTTGATATTACACTTGTTCCCATGTACAGCTTATATTGTATTTTTGCATATGCTTTTTGCCTTGACCCTGCAAAAAGCATATGTGGGATGATTTATTGTATTTTACTACTGTACATTATTTTTTATGATCTCGTTCTGGTATTCTCTACTGTGAAGAAAGGACACTGGGGTTGGGGGGAGCGTGTTTCTGTGAGGGTGGGATGAGGGGGAGGGAGGAGGGGTTTGTTTTGGGTCTATGTATGTTTTTTTGTTTTTGCGTTATACAAAAATTACTAAATACAATTTTCTGATAAAAAAAAAAAAAAGGCAGTGTTGCCCAGCGACCCAAAACATCACTGCTCTAGAGGACATCTGCATGGACAAATGGGCCAAGCTACGAGCAACAATGTGTGAAAACCTTGTTTTATTGACCAAATACTTATTTTCCACCATCGTTTGCAAATAAATTCTTTAAAAATCAGAGAAGTTGATTTTATGGATATTTTTTTTCTCCATATGTCTATCATAGTTGAGGTATACTGTACCTATGATGAAAATTACAGGCCCCTCTCATGTTTTTAAGTGGGAGAACTTGCACAATTGGTGGCTGACTAAATACTTTTTTGCCCCACTGTATGTAGCATATTAACCTGTTCAAGAACCATGTCGTACCGGTACGTCATGGGACCCTGGTAGTTAAGGACCCATGACGTACATGTACGCCTGCGCGGCAGGGACCGGAACAGGGTGACTGCTGATATTGATCAGCAGGCACCCCGCGCAAATGCCCAGGGGGGTCATCAGACCCCCCCTGTCGGCAATCGTGGCAAATAGTAGGTGAATTCACACCCGCGATTTGCTGCGATTCTGGTGATGCGGGTCACGTGTGACCCGCTGACCCGGAGATACATGGTGATCAGGGGTGTAGGATACACCCCCAATCACCTCCTGTATCTATGAGCAGGTGGCGATTTCGTCACCCCCCCAGGATCGCTGCTATTGGCCGTCCGGCCAATAGCAGTGTTACGCCGAGCGCTCCGGGTCCCCGCTCCTCCCCGGAGCGCTCGCAGCGTTCTCTCATTCGCAGCGCCCCGGTCAGACCTGCTGACCGGGTGCGCTGCGATATTACTCCCAGCCGGGATGCGATTCGCGATGCGGGACGCGCCCGCTCGCGATGCGCATCTCAGCTCCCGTACCTGACCCGTTCCCCGTCTGTGTTGTTCCAGCGCGCGCGGCCCCGCTCCTTAGGGCGCGCGCGCGCCGGGTCTCTACCATTTAAAGGGCCGCTGCGCCACTGTTTGGCGCAGCAGGCCTAATCAGTATTCTCACCTGTGCACTCCCTACTTATACCTCACTTCCCCTGCACTCCCTCGCCGGATCTTGTTGCCATTGTGCCAGTGAAAGCGTTCCCTTGTGTGTTCCTAGCCTGTGTTCCAGACCTCCTGCCATTGCCCCTGACTACGATCCTTGCTGCCTGCCCTGACCTTCTGCTACGTCCGACCTTGCTCTTGTCTACTCCCTTGTACCGCGCCTATCTTCAGCAGTCAGAGAGGTTGAGCCGTTGCTGGTGGATACGACCTGGTTGCTACCGCCGCTGCAAGACCATCCCGCTTTGCGGCGGGCTCTGGTGAATACCAGTAGCAACTTAGAACCGGTCCACCAGCACGGTCCACGCCAATCCCTCTCTGGCACAGAGGATCCACCTCCAGCCAGCCGAATCGTGACAGTAGATCCGGCCATGGATCCCGCTGAAGTCCCACTGCCAGTTGTCGCCGACCTCACCACGGTGGTCGCCCAGCAGTCGCAACAGATCTACAGCGCAACAAGGTCACCAGCTGTCTCAACTGACCGTGATGCTACAGCAGCTATTACCACAGCTCCAGCAACAATCTCCTCCGCCAGCTCCTGCACCTCCTCCGCAGCGAGTGGCCGCTTCCGGCTTACGATTATCCTTGCCGGATAAATTTGATGGGGACTCTAAGTTTTGCCGTAGCTTTCTTTCGCAATGTTCCCTGCACTTGGAGATGATGTCGGACCAGTTTCCAACTGAAAGGTCTAAGGTGGCTTTCGTAGTCAGCCTTCTGTCTGGGAAAGCTCTGTCATGGGCCACACCGCTCTGGGACCGCAATGACCCCGTCACTGCCTCTGTACACTCCTTCTTCACGGAGATCCGAAGTGTCTTTGAGGAACCTGCCCGAGCCTCTTCTGCTGAGACTGCCCTGCTGAACCTGGTCCAGGGTAATTCTTCTGTTGGCGAGTACGCCATCCAATTCCGTACTCTTGCCTCAGAATTACCCTGGAATAATGAGGCCCTCTGCGCGACCTTTAAAAAAGGCCTATCCTGCAACATTAAAGATGTGCTGGCCGCACGAGAAATTCCTGCTAACCTGCATGAACTTATTCATCTTGCCACCCGCATTGACATGCGTTTTTCCGAAAGGCGTCAGGAGCTCCGCCAGGATATGGACTTTGTTCGCACGAGGCGGTTTCTCTCCCCTGCTCCTCTCTCCTCTGGTCCTCTGCAATCCGTTCCTGTGCCTCCCGCCGTGGAGGCTATGCAAGTTGACCGGTCTCGCTTGACACCTCAAGAGAGGACACAACGCCGCATGGAAAACCTATGCCTGTACTGTGCCGGTACCAAACACTTCTTGAAAGATTGTCCTATCCGTCCTCCCCGCCTGGAAAGACGTATGCTGACTCCGCACAAAGATGAGACAGTTCTTGATGTCTACTCTGCTTCTCCACGCCTTACTGTGCCTGTGCGGATATCTTCCTCTACCTTCTCCTTCTCTGCTACGGCCTTCTTGGATTCCGGATCTGCAGGAAATTTTATTTTGGCCTCTCTCATCAACAGGTTCAACATCCCGGTGACCAGTCTCGCCAGACCCCTCTACATCAATTCTGTTAACAATGAAAGATTGGACTGTACCGTGCGTTACCGCACGGAACCTATCCTAATGTGCATCGGACCTCATCACGAAAAAATTGAATTTTTGGTCCTCTCCAACTGCACTTCTGAAATTCTTCTTGGATTACCGTGGCTTCAACGCCATTCCCCAACCCTTGATTGGTCCACAGGAGAAATCAAGAACTGGGGTACTTCTTGTCACAAGGACTGTCTTAAATCGGTGCCCAGTACTCCTTGCCGTGACCCTGTGGTTCCCCCTGTATCCGGTCTTCCTAAGGCTTATATGGACTATTCTGACGTTTTTTGCAAAAAGCAAGCTGAGACTTTGCCTCCTCACAGGCCTTATGACTGTCCTATTGACCTCCTCCCGGGTACTACCCCACCCCGGGGCAGAATCTATCCTCTGTCTGCTCCAGAGACTCTTGCCATGTCGGAGTACATCCAGGAGAATTTAAAAAAGGGGTTTATCCGCAAGTCCTCCTCTCCTGCCGGAGCTGGATTTTTTTTTGTGTCCAAAAAAGATGGCTCCCTACGTCCTTGTATTGATTACTGCGGACTTAATAAAATCACGGTAAAAAAACGCTACCCCTTACCTCTTATCTCGGAACTCTTTGATCGCTTACAAGGTGCCCACATCTTTACCAAACTGGACTTAAGAGGTGCTTATAATCTCATCCGCATCAGGGAGGGGGACGAATGGAAGACCGCATTTAACACCAGAGATGGACACTTTGAGTATCTGGTCATGCCCTTTGGCCTATGCAACGCCCCTGCCGTCTTCCAAGACTTTGTTAATGAAATTTTTCGTGATCTCCTATATTCCTGTGTTGTGGTTTATCTGGAAGATATTCTGATTTTTTCTGCCAACTTAGAAGAACACCGCCAGCATGTCCGCATGGTTCTTCAGAGACTTCGTGACAATCAACTTTATGCCAAAATGGAGAAATGTCTCTTTGAATGTCAATCTCTTCCTTTCCTAGGATACTTGGTCTCTGGCCAGGGACTACAAATGGACCCAGATAAACTCTCTGCCGTCTTAGATTGGCCACGCCCCTCCGGACTCCGTGCTATCCAACTTTTTTTGGGGTTCGCCAATTATTACAGACAGTTTATTCCACACTTTTCCACTATTGTGGCTCCTATCGTGGCTTTAACCAAGAAAAATGCCAATCCCAAGTCCTGGTCCCCCCAAGCGGAAGACGCATTTAAACATCTCAAGTCTGCCTTTTCTTCCGCTCCCGTGCTCTCCAGACCTGACCCATCTAAACCCTTCCTATTGGAGGTAGATGCCTCCTCAGTGGGAGCTGGAGCTGTCCTTCTACAAAAAAATTCTTCCGGGCATGCTGTTACTTGTGGGTTTTTTTCTAGGACCTTCTCCCCGGCGGAGAGAAACTATTCCATCGGGGATCGAGAACTACTGGCCATTAAATTGGCGCTTGAGGAATGGAGGCACCTGCTGGAGGGATCAAAATTTCCAGTTATCATATACACTGATCACAAGAATCTCTCCTACCTCCAGTCTGCCCAACGACTGAACCCTCGCCAGGCTAGGTGGTCGTTGTTCTTTGCCCTTTTTAACTTTGAAATCCATTTTCGCCCTGCTGACAAGAACATTAGGGCCGATGCCCTCTCTCGTTCTTCTGATGCCTCTGAAGTAGAGGTCTCTCCGCAACACATCATTTCTCCGGACTGTCTGATCTCCACTTCTCCAGCTTCCATCAGGCAAACTCCTCCAGGGACGACCTTTGTTTCTCCACGCCAGCGTCTCGGGATTCTCAAATGGGGACACTCCTCCCACCTCGCAGGCCATGTGGGCATCAAAAAATCCTTGCAACTCATCTCTCGATTTTATTGGTGGCCGACTCTGGAGACTGATGTTATTGATTTCGTGCGGGCCTGTACTGTCTGTGCCCGGGATAAGACTCCTCGCCAGAAGCCTGCTGGTCTCCTTCATCCTCTGCCTGTTCCTGAACAGCCTTGGTCACAGATTGGTATGGACTTTATTACGGACTTGCCCTCATCCCGTGGCAACACAGTTGTTTGGGTGGTCGTTGATCGATTTTCCAAGATGGCACATTTTATTCCTCTTCCTGGTCTTCCTTCAGCGCCTCAGTTGGCAAAGCAATTTTTTATACACATTTTTCGCCTTCACGGTTTGCCCACGCATATCGTCTCAGATAGAGGCGTCCAATTCGTGTCTAAATTCTGGAGGGCCCTCTGTAAACAGCTCAAGATAAAATTAAACTTCTCTTCTTCTTATCATCCCCAATCCAATGGGCAAGTAGAAAGAGTTAATCAGGTCCTGGGTGACTATTTACGGCATTTTGTTTCCTCCCGCCAGGATGACTGGGCAGATCTTCTACCATGGGCCGAATTCTCATACAACTTCAGAGTCTCCGAATCTTCTGCTAAATCCCCATTTTTCGTGGTGTACGGCCGTCACCCTCTTCCTCCCCTCCCTACTCCCTTGCCCTCTGGTTTGCCCGCTGTGGATGAAGTGACTCGTGATCTTTCCACCATATGGAAAGAGACCCAAAATTCTCTTTTACAGGCTTCATCCCGGATGAAAAGATTTGCTGATAAAAAAAGAAGAACTCCCCCCATTTTTGCTCCCGGAGACAAGGTATGGCTCTCCGCTAAATATGTCCGCTTTCGTGTCCCCAGTTACAAACTGGGACCACGCTATCTTGGTCCTTTCAAAATCAAGTGCCAGATCAACCCTGTCTCTTACAAACTCCTTCTTCCTCCTTCTCTCCGTATTCCCAATGCCTTCCATGTCTCTCTCCTTAAACCACTCATCCTTAACCGCTTCTCTCCCAAAGTTGTTTCTCCCACTCCAGTTTCCGGATCTTCTGACGTCTTTTCTGTGAAGGAGATTCTAGCATCCAAAACGGTCAGGTAAAAGATTCTTCTTGGTCGACTGGGAGAATTGCGGCCCTGAGGAGAGATCCTGGGAACCTGAGGACAACATCCTGGACAAAAGTCTTATCCTCAGGTTCTCAGGCTCCAAAAAGAGGGGGAGACCCAAAGGGGGGGTACTGTTACGCCGAGCGCTCCGGGTCCCCGCTCCTCCCCGGAGCGCTCGCAGCGTTCTCTCATTCGCAGCGCCCCGGTCAGACCTGCTGACCGGATGCGCTGCGATATTACTCCCAGCCGGGATGCGATTCGCGATGCGGGACGCGCCCGCTCGCGATGCGCATCTCGGCTCCCGTACCTGACCCGTTCCCCGTCTGTGTTGTCCCGGCGCGCGCTGCCCCGCTCCTTAGGGCGCGCGCGCGCCGGGTCTCTGCCATTTAAAGGGCCGCTGCGCCACTGATTGGCGCAGCAGGCCTAATCAGTATTCTCACCTGTGCACTCCCTACTTATACCTCACTTCCCCTGCACTCCCTCGCCGGATCTTGTTGCCATTGTGCCAGTGAAAGCGTTCCCTTGTGTGTTCCTAGCCTGTGTTCCAGACCTCCTGCCGTTGCCCCTGACTACGATCCTTGCTGCCTGCCCTGACCTTCTGCTACGTCCGACCTTGCTCTTGTCTACTCCCTTGTACCGCGCCTATCTTCAGCAGTCAGAGAGGTTGAGCCGTTGCTGGTGGATACGACCTGGTTGCTACCGCCGCTGCAAGACCATCCCGCTTTGCGGCGGGCTCTGGTGAATACCAGTAGCAACTTAGAACCGGTCCACCAGCACGGTCCACGCCAATCCCTCTCTGGCACAGAGGATCCACCTCCAGCCAGCCGAATCGTGACAAGCAGCCAGCAGGGGAGGGGTTAATGTCCCCTTCTTGCCGCTCTGCCAGCAATCTGAGTTCATTCGGCGGGCAGAGCTGCAAGAAGGAGCCAGGGACCCCCCTCTGCCTTGATCGGAGCCCCCTCAGGAAAGAAGAAGCCACATTAGAGCAGGGACAGATTACTAATCAGGGAAAGGTAGGAGTAAAAAAAAGGAAAAGTTATAAAAAGTTTTAAAAAAAAATTCTTAGAGCAGGGACAGATTACTAATCAGGGAAAGGCAGGACTAAAAAAAATAAGAAAAGTTATAAAAAGTAAAAAAAAAAAAAAATTCTTCCCGACCCCCTAATAGGTCCCCAAGGGTCCTCTTCAGTTTTTTCAGTGTGACCGGGGCACTATTTCTCCTCCAACCTAAGATTTTCATGCATCTTCTGAGTGTTCACCTTATTATGTAGAGTAACCAACTCTTTCTCTACTAACTCCTGGAATTTATCCAGGGCTGGAGTCCTAGACATCAGCGGATAAAACTGGGAATATGAAATGCATTACCATCATCTGAATTATCACCAGATTCCACACTTAAAGTAAGGTGTATTGATCAACAAAATTGGTACAGATAGCATGTCCAGATTCAATAACAGCGGTATCCATTTTAGCATTAACATCACAAAAAGTGTCTCTGAACGGTAAGATTTCTAGCCCACTTATTAACGTCTAAGATGGTAGAGAACAAGTCAAAGTTACATGTAGGCACAAAACCAAGTCCACGATTCAAGACAACTTCTTGCACAGGAGTAATGATGTAACGGACAAATTCACAACAGAGAGACACAGACATCGCCCAAACGACGCAGGAGACGTCCTGGCCACAAACACAGACGACAAAAGATACCATCTGAGGTCTCAGGGGGAGGCCAAGTAAGTCTCTCTGTTGTGAATCTGTCCAGTTGCATCATTACTGCACAAGAAGCTGTCTTGAATTGTGGATTTGGTTTTGTTCCTACATGTAACTTTGACTTGTTCTTTACCATCTTAGATGTTAATAAGTGGGCTAAAAATCTTACCTTTCAGAGACACTTTTTGTTATGTAATGATGTTAATGCTAAAATGGATACCGCTGTTATTGAATCTGGACATGCTATCTGTACCGATTTTGTTGATCAATACACCTTATTTTCTTTGCAAACTTTAAGTGTGGAGTCTGGTGATAGTTCAGATAATGGTAATGCGTTTCATATTCCCAATCCGCTGTTTTATCTGCTGATGCCTAGGACTCCAGCCCTGGATGAATTCCAGGAGGTAGTAGATGAAGAGTTGGTTACTCTACATAATAAGGTGAACACTCAGAAGATGCATGACAATCTTAGGTTGGAGGAGAGATCAGCATTACGGGGACTCAAAGATTTAATTATAAGTAATGCCGACAAAGGGGAGTCAGTTGTCCTAATTAATGCTGTTCTCTACTCCGAGCTCAATATGGAGCTGCTAAATGATAATTCCACATATACAAAATTGTCAAGTGACCCTCCGTAAATTATTAGATGATGGCTATGCCGAGGGGGTAATTGATAACAAGCTTAAAGAATATATGTTTGTGGATAATCCCATCATGCCAGTCTTCCACTTTCTTTCCAAGTTACACAAAGGGGTGTTTCAACCCCCATTGAGACCCATCGTAGCCGGAATAGGCTCACTTGGGGAGAGACTGGGAGACTAAATAGATTCATATTTACAGCCTATGGTTAAGGTTACCCCGACTTTTCTCAAAGATACTAGACATGTACTGCAAATCATGGATCAAATGGAATGGTCGGAGGACTATTCTTGGGCAACATGTGGTTTCACCTCACTCTACCCCTCCATACCGTGGCAACAAGGGTTGAAGGAGATGTCCGGTGCGGACTATTCTTATTCCATCCTGCCCGGGCGGCAAAAAAAGAGAAAATAACTTTCACTTACTTTCCTATGTTCCCCCGGAGCTCCGAAACAGCTGATCGGTCGGCTGGGCTGTCTAGTTACTACTTTCCTTAGCCCTCAACGTCACACGGCGCTTCAGCCTATCACTGAGGTGGGACATCGCTGCGCTGGTGATAGGCTGAAGCGCCGTGTGACGTCCCGGGCTAAAGGAAGTAGGAAGAAGACAGCCCGGCTGACCAATCAGCTGTTGCGGAGCTCCGGGGAATGTAGGAAGGTAAGTGAAAGTTTGTTTTCTCTTTTTTTGCAGTATGGAATAAGAATAGTCCACACTGGACATCTCCTTTAATGGCTCTCTCCCGACATTTGGATGTTCACAGCACATACCCCCATGATCTGAAGGAATTCATTTTAATGGCTTCCGAATTTTTGATATCCCATAATTTTAATTTTTTTTATGTTTAATGGTAGTTTCTTACTTCAGATCAGGGGAGCTTTGATGGGGGAGAAATATTCCCCATCGTTTGATAATGTTTATATCATTTTTTGGGAGGAGTTATTTATTTTTACTGACATTAACCCTTTTTTTTTATCCATAACACGACCTTGACTTGGTATGGAGGGGTAGTGAAGATTGCTTCCACAACTTTGTGGAATATATTAATGATAACCAACTTAACTTAAAGTTTACTGCAATTTTTACTAAAAGTAAACTTCCATTTTTGGACATCATGTTATGTGCCAGTACACACCAGAATTAAACTAAGGTATTAGTACAAACTTATAGGAAAGAGACGGCTGGTAAAACAATTTTGCAAGCAGATTCATGTCATTCTAATCATGTGGTTCGCAATATCCCCTATGGAGAATGTGTGTGTCTGAGACGTAATTGCTCGGACTATTCCACATTGGAAACCGAATCTAAAGTGTTACATTTGAGACTTAAAGGGGTATTCCAGGAATTTTTTTATTTGACTATTCTACAGGGGCTTTAAAGTTAGTGTAGTTCATAATATAGTGTCTGTACCTGTGTGTGACTGTTTTCTCACAATTCTTCTGTGATTTTCACTCCACTATTTATTTTTAACAGCATACGCAATGACTGTTGTCTTAGATTTTTCCCAGCTTGCAATGCAGCCGAGACCTGACTCACTAGTCAGCTGATGACAGGGAGCCTGTCTGCTTCAATGAGTGGAGGGATCAATCTGCAACTAATGCACCAGCTGGAGGCACCTTGATTGAAAACCACACTGATTTGAATGGATGCAGCTCATGTATGCTTCAATGGGTGGGGTGGCTGATGTGTGGGAGGGAGGAAGATGGCATTGTGGGATTTGTAGTCAAATAAAGAAAAGTCAAACAGGAAATATTAGTTCACAAACAGCTAGCCACAGTGTTATGGTAATCTCACAACATAGCCATTTAGCACCATACTCCTTTCCTTGTGTGTGGTTGATAAGTATTTTGAGTATTCCGCTATAATGTTAGGATCATATGGAGACACAATGTAGCCATGATGGCAAGCAGTAAAGTAAGGTGTCAGATTGGATTCTTTTTGTATATAGTATTAATATGTACAGCAGGAGGCCGGGGAACTTACTGAGTGGCGGGGGCCAGGAGAGAAGCCCATACATCTTCTTGCCCATGTGTGGGGAACTGCTGAGCCTAGGAGCAGGTAGGCTCTGCAAAGTTCAGGCAGGGCGAGGGGATGGGCCCCCAAGATTTTAGCTAAGTAAAAAGAAAAAGGCCTACTGCTTTGCAAGGGGCTTGTTCTTTTTACAAATATGCAGTGTGGGAGGAAAGTGACAGAACCGGCAGCAGCAGGCCCCTGTACACAGTGCTCCTGGTCCGAGCCCCTGACAGCAGTACTGCCTGTATTGCCCTGATGATGGCCCTGATAGGAAGCCACAGCCCATGCACAGGTTCCCTAGGCTCTGTCTATCAAACAGACAGAGGGCGGGGAAGCACAGTGGAGAGGTGTTGCAGCAGAGGTAAGGCCTCTTTGACACATGAACGTGGCACGTTATAGCATTGTTTGCAAACTAAATACACCAGCAGCCAATAAAGGTATTATTAGTATTCTTTTATTATTGACAGCTCTGTGAAACTGTTAGCAGTTTAGTATTGAATTTCCTGATGACTGATGCACTTTAAATGTATGATCAAAGCTTCCTGTATGTTTTGTTATTACTCTAAAGTATTAAAAATGATGTGTAGCAGTAATAATAATAATCATAATAATAATAACCTGAATTTACATAGTCTCAACTTCTTCCCCAGTGCTTTACAATTAGAGTAGTGACGAACAAGTAAATGTATGAAAACAAATAAACACCCATGAAAAATTGGAGAGAGGCTCTTGCCTAAAAAAGCTTTCAATCTAAATGGAATGGGCGGAGTGACACAATCCATGCACAATGCTAGTTTTATTCATGAGACCAGCCTCTTTTTTATGACATAAAGCTGCATGGACCAGACGGTCAATTCATGAACCAGCATTAACCCCTTAAGGACTTAGCCCTTTTTCACCTTAAGGACTTAGCCCTTTTTCACCTTAAGGACTCGGACGTTTTTTGCAATTCTGACCACTGTCACTTTAAACATTAATAACTCTGGAATGCTTTTACTTATCATTCTGATTCCGAGATTGTTTTTTTGTGACATATTCTACTTTAACATAGTGGTAAATTTTTGTCGATACTTGCATCCTTTCTTGGTGAAAAATCCCAAAATTTGATGAAAAAAATGAAAATTTTGCATTTTTCTAACTTTGAAGCACTCTGCTTGTAAGGAAAATGGATATTCAAATGGATGTTCAAAATAAAACATTTTTAGGTTCACATATACAATATGTCTACTTTATGTTTGCATCATAAAATTTATGAGTTTTTACTTTTGGAAGACACCAGAGGGCTTCAAAGTTCAGCATCAATTTTCACATTTTTCACAAAATTTTCAAACTCACTATTTTTCAGTGACCAGTTCAATTTTGAAGTGGATTTGAAGGGTCTTCATATTAGAAATACCCCACAAATGACCCATTATAAAAACTGCACCACTCAAAGTATTCAAAATGACATTCAGTAAGTGTTTTAACCCTTTAGGTGTTTCACAGGAATAGCAGCAAAGTGAAGGAGAAAATTCTAAATAACATTTTTTACACTCCCATGTTCTTGTAGACCCAATTTTTGCAAGGGGTAAGAAGAAGAAAATGTTTACTTGTATTTGAAACCCAATTTCTCTCGAATAAGGACATACCTCATATGTCTATGTTAATTGTTTGGCGGGCGCAGTAGAGGGCTCAGAAGGGAAGGAGCGACAAATGGTTTTTGGGGTGGCCTACTATTTTGGAAACTAGACCCCTCGGAGAAAATAACAAGGGGTAAAGTGAACCTTAATACCCCACAGGTGATTCCCGACTTTTGCATATGTAAAAAAAAAATTTTTTTTTTTACCTAAAATGCTTGGTTTCCCAAAAATTTTAAATTTTTAAAAAGGGTAATAGCAGAAAATAACTCCCACAATTTGAAGCCCAATTTCTCCTGATTCAGAAAACACCCCATATGGGGGTGAAAAGTGCCCTGCTGGCGCACTACAGGTCTCAGAAGAGAAGGGGTCACATTTGGCTTTTTGAAAGCAAATTTTACTCTGGGGGCATGCCGCATTTAGGAAGCCCTTATGGTGCCAGAACAGCAAAAAACCGCCCACATGGCATACTGTTTTGGAAACTAGACCCCTCGGGGAACGTAACAAGGGGTAAAGTGAACCTTAATACCCCATAGGTATTGTAAAAAAAAAATGTAAAAAAAACAAAACATTTTTTCCCTAAAATGCTTGTTTTCCCAAAAATTTTACATTTTTAAAAAGGGTAATAGCAGAAAATACCCCCCCAACATTCGAAGCCCAATTTCTCCCGATTCAGAAAACACCCCATATGGGGGTGAAAAGTGCTCTGCTGGCGCACTACAGGTCTCAGAAGAAAAGGAGTCACATTTGGCTTTTTGAAAGCAAATTTTACTCTGGGGGCATGCCGCATTTAGGAAGCCCCTATGGTGCCAGAACAGCAAAAAAAAAAAAAAAACACATGGCATACTGTTTTGGAAACTAGACCCCCTCGGGGAACGTAACAAGGGGTAATGTGAACCTTAATACACCACAGGTGTTTCACGACTTTTGCATATGTTAAAAATTTTTTTTTTTACCTAAAATGCTTCTTTTCCCAAAAATTTTACATTTTTAAAAAGGGTAATAGCAGAAAATACCCCCCAAAATTTGTAGCACAATTTCTCCCGAGTACGGTGATACCCCATACGTGACCCTTAACTGTTGACTTGAAATACGACAGGGCTCCAAAGCGAAAGAGCGCCATGCGCATTTGAGGCCTAAATTAGGGACTTGCATAGGGGTGGACATAGGGGTATTTTACACCAGTGATTCCCAAACAGGGTGCCTCCAGCTGTTGTAAAACTCCCAGCATGCCTGGACAGTCAGTGGCTGTCTGGAAATACTGGGAGTAGTTGTTTTGCAACAGCTGGAGGCTCCGTTTTGGAAACAGTGGCGTACCAGACGTTTTTCATTTTTATTGGGTAGGGGTATGTGTATATGTAGTGTTTTTTACTTTTTCTTTTATTGTGTGTTAGTGTAGTGTAGTGTTTTTAGGGTACAGTCACACGGGCGGGGGTTCACAGTAGTTTCTCGCTGGAAGTTTGAGCTGCGGCAGAAAATTTGTCGCAGCTCAAACTTGCAGCCGGATACTTACTGTAAACCTCCGCCTATGTGAGTGTACCCACGGCACCTTAAACTCTGCTCCTCGATGCGGTCCGATTCATCAGCCACACAGGTTTGAAGATCCACATCCAGCTCTGTAACAGCAAGATCCGGCCATGGATCCCGCTGGGGCTCCTCTGACAGATAATCCAGATCTCGCTTCTACCGTGGCACTCCAGTCACAGCAGTTGGCCCAGCAGGCACAGCAGTTTTCCGCCATGATACAGCAGTTGCTAACTGCTCAGCAGCAACCATCAAAACCACAGCTTCCTCCTGTTCCAGTGCTGCCTCCCGCTGCTACAGTCTCCTCCAAGTGCTCCATGCACATTGAACTTATGGTGGAACAGTTCCCTACAAAACAAGCAAAGGTGGCCTTCGTCATCAGTCTCTTAACTGTAAGGGCTTTGGCCTGGGCAACTCTGCTTTGGGATCGCAGTGATGCTCTCACAACCAATCTCCAGGCTTTTCTCATGGTATTTCAGGGTGAATCTTTAGATGGGATTCATCAGGAAGTCCTCTTTCCCTTCTGGAGCCAGATTCTTCATCGTAGAAAAGAAAGACGGGTCTTTGCGACCTCGCATCGCCTACCGAGGCTTGAATAAAATTACAATAAAGAACCACTAACCACTTCCTTTAATCTCTGAATGATCGTCTGTGGGGTGCCAGGATCTTCTCTATACTAGACCTTCGTGGGGCCTATAATTTGATTCGTATACAAGAAGGGGATGAGTGGAAGACTGCGTTTAATACTCGTGACGGACATTTCGAATATCTGGTGATGCCATTTGGACTCTTCCAAACTCTTCCAGGAATTTTGTCAATGACATTTTTCATGACCTCCTATACTCCTGTGTTGTTGTCTATTTGGATGACATTCTTGTCTACTCGCCCAATCTCCACACTCATTATTCTCAGCTCCGCAAGTTTTACAGCGCCTCCGAGACAATCATATCTATGCAAAACTTGAAACGTATACTTTGAAAACACTAGCCTTCCGTTTCTGGGGTATATTGTTACCAGTCAAGGTCTACAAATGGATCCTAACAAGTTGTCCGCTTTACTGGATTGGCCTCGACCTTCTGGCTTGAAAGCGATTCAGCGCTTCCTCGGCTTTGCCAATTATTATCGGCAATTTATTCCACACTACTCCACCATGGTTGCCCCATTGCCATTGTCTCTCTTACCAAGAAAACTTCTAATCCAAAGGTCTCGACTCCTGAGGCCAAAGAAGCGTTCAAACAGTTAAAATCCGCCTTCACGACTGCTCCTGTGTTGTCAAGACCAGATCCAGGCAAGCCATTTATTTTGGATGTGGATGCTTCTTCAGTTGGTGCAGGTGCAGTTTTGACACAAAAATCATCCAAAGGAAGAACTGTAACCTGCGGTTTCTTCTTGGAGAAGAATTGGAGATTGCGAGCTCTTGGCTATTAAGTTGGCCTTGGAAGAATTGTGCCATCTCTTGGAGTGCTCTATACATCCGCTTACTATTTATACTGACCACAAGAACTTGCTATATCTACAGACTGCCCATCGTCTCAATACTCGACAGGCTCGCTGGTCTCTGTTCTTCTCCAGATTTGACTTTTTTATTCCCTTCCGTCCAGCAGAGAAGAATCTTCGGGCTGATGCACTCTAGATCCTCTGAAGTACAAGACCAAGAATCTCACCCTCAACATATCGTGCCTCCTAATTGTCTCATTTCCACAGCACCAGCAAGTCTTCAGCACCTGCCTCCTGGGAAGGCCTACATTACTCCCCGCCTAAGACTCCGAGTCTTGAAATGGGGTAATTTCTCTCTGTTGGCTGGTATTCGTAAGTCCTTACAACTCATCTCCCGACAATACTGGTGGCCAACTCTAAAACAAGATGTCATTGACTTCGTTCGTTCCTGTTCAGTCTGTGCCCGGGACAAGACCTCTCGTGCCAAGCCTGCTGGTCTACTACATCCTTTGCAAGTTCCTGAGCTGCCCTGGACCGACATAGCAATGGACTTTATTACTGACATTCCTTCTTCTGGCGGCAATACAGTCATTTGGGTTGTTGTGGACAGATTTTATAAAATGTCTCATTTTGTGCCCTTGCCAGGTTTAACATCTGCACCGCAGCTTGCCAAGCTATTCCTTGGTTATATCTTCCGTCTCCATGGATTGCCTACTCATATTGTCTCCGACTGGGGAGTCCAGTTCGTCTCAAGTTCTGGAGGGCCCCCTGCTCTCGTCTCCAAGTTGAATTGGACTTCCCCTTGGCTCACCACCCCCAATCCAATGGTCAGGTCGAAAGGGTGAACCAGGTCCTGGGGGACTATCTTCGCCATTTTGTCTCTGCTTGCCAAGACGACTGGGCCGATTTACTACCCTGGGCCGAATTTTCTTACAACCATAGGGATTCTGAATCCACTGGAAATTCCCCCTTCTTTGTGGTCTATGGGCTTCATCCTCGTCCTCCTCTTCCCTTGTCTTCTTCTTCTTCCGGAGTACCTATGGCTGACGAACTGGTGCGGAATTTCGCCTCCATCTGGCAGAAGACTCATCACTCCCTTCTTCATGCCACGATCCGTATGAAGACACCCTCCTCCTGAGTTCTCTCCTGGGGACAAAGTGTGGTTATCCTCCAAATATATCCGCTTTAAGGTATCCTCTTATAAACTGGGTCCATGCTTTTTGGGTCCCTATAAAGTCAAAAAACGACTTAATCCCATGGCTTATTCCCTCCACCTGCCCTCCTCTGTCTGGATCCCGAATTCCTTCCATGTCTCCCTCTTGAAGCCTGTCATCCACAATGATTTTCTCAAAAGGACATCTCACTTTCCTCCATTTCTGGTACCCCTGATGTTTTTGCTGTTAAAGAAATCCTGGATTCCAAGCTGGTCAGAGGAAAACGCTTCTTTCTTGTGGATTGGGAAGGATTCGGTCCAGATGAAAGGTCTTGGGAACCACAGGACAATATCTTGGACCAGGACCTTCTCAAAAAATTTCTGAACCACAAGAGGAGGGGAGACCAAAGGGGGGTACTGTTACACTCTGTGCTCCGGCGGCAAGCTCTGGCCGTGAGTGCAGTGTCCCTGTGTCTCCGTCTAACGGTGGGGCTGGTTGTTGCACCTGACACTACATTATAAAGTCCCTGCACCTCCCACACTTCCCTGCCGGATCTTCAGTTCCCCTAGCCTGAGATTAAGCATTCCATATTTGCCTATTTGCATTACCTGTGTATCCAGACCTTCCCGCTATGTTATTTTACTTCACACCTTTGCCGTCTGCCCTGACCTTCTGCTATGTTTGACAACGCTACTGCCTTATCCTTCAGTATCTTGCCTTCCCAGCTACCTGTGTGCTCAAGCCGTGTCGGGGGTAGCGACCTGGGTGTCACTTGCCACAGCAAGTCCATCCTGCCTTGCGGCGGGCTCTGGTGAAGACCAGCGGCACCTTAGATTATCAGCCACACAGTCTAGAGGATCCACATCCAGCTCTGTAACACTTTTCTTTTTTAATTTTCTTTCTGTCTAACCACAGTGCTCTCTGCTGACACCTCTGTCCATATCAGGAACCTTCCAGAGCAGGATAGAGTCCAGAGTTTGCTATGGGGATTTGCTCCTACTCTGGACAGCTCCTCAAATGGACAGAGGTGTCAGCAGAGAGCACTGTTTTCAGACAGAAAGGAAATTCAAAAAGAAAAGTACTTCCTATGGAGCATACAGCAGCTTATAAGTACTGGAAGGATTAAGATTTTACAAATCTGTTTGACTTTCTGGCACCAGTTGATTAAAAAAAAAAATTCCAGCGGAGTACCCCTTTAAATAGTGATGAGACATGAGAAATATGCTGTTGCAGCGATGTGGAAAGTTCATAAACTAGTGGGAATTGTTTTGAACCTTATAAGTCAAGAAACATACAGTCATGGCCGTAAATGTTGGCACCCCTGAAATTTTACTAGAAAAGGAAGTATTTCTCACAGAAAAGGATTGCAGTAACACAAGTTTTGCTATACACATGTTTATTCCCTTTGTGTGTATTGGAATGAAACAAAAAAAGGGAGGAAAAAAATCAAATTGGACATAATGTCGCACCAAACTCCAAAACTGGGCTGGACAATATTACTGGCCCCCTTTCAAAATTGTGGAAAAATAAGATTGTTTCAAGCATGTGATGCTCCTTTAAACGAACCTGGGGCAAGTAACAGGTGTTTGCAATATAAAATATCACACCTGCATTGTGTGTCTATGTGTGCCACACTAAGCATGGACAACAGAAAGAGAACTGAGAGGAGAAGAGAGCTGTCTGAGGACTTGAGAACCAAAATTGTGAAAAAATATCAACAATCTCAAGGTTACAAGTCCATCTCCAGAGATCTAGATTTCCCTTTGTCAACAGTGTGCAACATTATCAAGAAGTTTGCAATTTATGGCACTGTAGCTAATCTCCCTGGGCATGGACGGAAGAAAAAAATTGATGAAAGGTGTCAACGCAGGATAGTCCGGATGGTGAATAAGCAGCCCCAAACAAGTTCCAAAGATATTCAAGCTGTCCTGCAGGCTCAGGGAGCATCAGTGTCAGCGTGAACTATCCGGCAACATTTAAATGAAATGAAACGCTATGGCAGGAGACCCAGGGGACAGCACTGTTGAGACAGAGATAAAAAAGCAAGACTACATTTTGCCAAAATGAACTTGAGTAAGCCAAAATCCTTCTGGAAAACGTCTTGTGGACAGATGAGACCAAAATAGAGATTTTTGGTAAAGCACATCATTCTACTGTTTACTGAAAATGGAATGAGGCCTACAAAGAACACAGTACCTAGATTAAAATATGGTGGAGGTTCAATGATGTTTTGGGGTTGTTTTGCTTCCTCTGGCACTGGGTGCCTTGAATGTGTGCAAGGCATTATGAAATCTGACGGTTACCAATGGATTCTGGGTCGCACTGTACATCCCAGTGTCAGAAAGCTGGGTTTGCGTCCGAGATCTTGGGTCTTCCAGCATGACAATGACCCCAAACATACGTCAAAAGGAGCAACAAAGCACTGGAGCTTTCTGAAGTGGCCAGCAATGAGTCCAGATCTAAATCCCATTGAACACCTGTGGAGAGATCTCAAAATTGCCGTTGGGAAAAGGTGCCCTTCCAATAAGAGACCTGGGGCAGTTTGCAAAGGAAGAGTGGTCCAACATTCTGGCTGAGAGATGTAAGAAGCTTATTGATGGTTAAAGGAAGCGAATGATTTCAGTTATTTTTTTTACAAAGGGTGTACAACTAAATATTAAGTTATGGGTGCAAACCTTTTTTGTAGTTTGGTGTGACATTATGTACAATTTGCTATTTTTCCCTCCCTTTTTTGGTATAGTTCCAATACACACAAAGCGAATAAACAAGTGTATAGCAAAACATGTGTTGCTGCAATCCTTTTCTGTGAGAAATACTTAATTTTCTTGAAAAATTTCAGGGGTGCAAACATTTACGGCCATGACTGTATATATCATTAGTTGAAGGTGGCAGGATTTAGCAATAGATTAGATGGGAGGAAGAAAGTAGAGATTAAAGATCAACTATGACTCTAGATGTTATGTCTACAGTAGATGGCAATGTAACGTTATAGACTGATTTGGAGAGATCAGGTTTAGGTGAAGATGATGATGATGGCAGAAGCATGTGAGATATGGAGCACATTCGTCATGGTCTTTACCCTTTTTTGGGTGTAAAATTGTCCCTAAAAAAGTCTCAGCAAGTTTTGCTGGGCCTTTTCTTAGTGACTTTTCATATAGAGCATTTTTTGCACACTACTGCATTTGTGGAAATTTTTTTTTTTTAATAGCCATTGATTTATCATTTGGACTTAAAAGCCCATCATTTATGCACAGTATACCACATTTTAGTTACACCAAGTCTATCCACTGAGTAAAAAGTGTGTATACCTCACAATATTTCAAGTCAAATAGATTTCATATAGCTTCTGTGCAGATTAATGCATTTCCTTCCCAAGTGGTCTGATCCTGCAGTCTTGGAACTGCACTTCCTTAGCTGCCTCCTTTACTGTAGGTTAACAAGTAGAGACAGAAGGAACACAATGGTCTCTAGTCTGTAACTCTGGAGTCTTTTATCAAGATTATTTGCAAACTTGCTTTTAAATTTTACATTTTACTCTAAAGTATTCAGCATTGCCCAATATTCCTGCCTTATGGGAGAGGAAAAGCAACAATGACGCTTAAACACAGGTTGGCATATGAATATGATATATGAGGACTGGATATAAGGACAGGATATGAGGACTGAATATGAATTTGGGATATGAGAACAAAATATGAGGATGGGATATAAGGATTAGATAGGATAACAGGATATAAGGTAGGAATATGAGGACTGGATATGAGGTTTGGATAGACGATCAAGATATGAGGACGAGATATGAATACAGGATAGGAGGACGGGATATGAGAATGGGATATGAGGTTTGAATACGAGATCAAGATATGAGGACGGGATATCAAGACGTGAAAGAAGCAAATGCTATGAGGACGGGATATGACAAAGGGATATGAGGACTGGATATTAGGTTTGGATACAATATCAAGATATGAGGACGGCATATTAGGACGGGCTATGAGGATGGGATATATGGACGGGATATGAGAACAGGATATATCAGGGTGGGATCTGAGAACAGGTCCTGAGGACAGGGTATGAGGTCAGGATATGAAAACGAGAGATGAGGATGAAATATGAGGTCGGGATATGAAGAAGAGATATAAGGGCATTCTTGCTTTTCCTCTCCCACAAGGTTTAGGTTGGAAGACTGGGCAGCTCTAGTAGTAACTCTAAAGCTTCATCTCCTAGTCTCAGATATCAGCTGTAGACCCTACAGAATGCCTCATTATTTTACTGTAAAGGTTAAATACTGATACATACAGTAATTATTATACTATATGTTTTATCAATGTAAAACTTTGTTTTTAGGTCATATTCATCCATGATGTGTCCTCAACATATCGTGTACCCATTTTATTAGAGGAACAAGGAATTATCACATATTTTAAACACAGACTGAACCTTCCTGTGGATGATAAACCTACTGTGCAGCTTCTGAAATGGAAGAGAATGGCTGACAGGTATAGTAATCCACATTATTCCTTCCTATATTATTCACCTGTGTTTCTAGCAGTGCAGCCATAACATAGTTTTCACTTGTTTTATACTTCTTGTTTCTTTTTTTTGGTTTAAAATTAGCTTTGCTGCTGAAGATGAATAATAAAGTGCAAACCCCTTAACATGAATTTCCATCCAGTAAAATTAGTATATACTGGCTGCTTATAGCCAACATTAGGACAAGCTTAAAGGAGTACTCTGTCCCTAAGACATCTTATCCTCTATCCAAAGGATAGGGGATAAGATGACTGATCACGGGGGCGCTGCCTCGGGGACCCCTGCTAACTCGCACGCAGAACCCACCTCTGGGAGCTGCATGCAGCGCTGCAGCCTCAAAGTCTGCCGGGTCATGACTACGGACCGGAGTATCGTGACGCCACAACTCCGCCCCCCCCAACTTGTAGATGCGAGGTTACAGGCTTTTGGCTTCTCCTCAGGACTCCTTCAGATCATCACAGACTTCTCTTAACTCCTCTCCACAGTGTACCTCAGCTTACACACCTCTCTTCTAACTACCTAGCTCCTCTTTCTGTACACTATATAAGAAATGGGCTAGGGGGGCATCTCATTGGACATCAGGATCACATGGTTTACTCTGAATTAACTCCCTTAAATTCACAATAACACCGTTACCATTTACATAAACTTGAATCACAGAATAACATAATACAATATATCCTGGAGTATTGGGCCCAGACGAGTGACACTGGAAGTACTTGAGGCAATATTTACCTGACAGAACAACATCTTGTACTGGGTCACCACACATACATATGGCATACATATTACACTCTGGCATAACTTTGGATGAAGATGTAAAGAAAGGTGAATTACTGTACTTATTACCCCTGATACAGTCAGGTCCATAAATATTGGGACATCTACACTATTCTATCATTTTTGGCTCTATACACCACCACAATGGATTTGAAATTAAATGAAGCTTTAACTCCAGACTGTCAGCTTTAATTTTAGGGTATTTACATCCAAATCAGGGGAACGGTGTAGGAATTACAGCAGTTTGCATATGTGCATCCCACTTGCTAAGGGACCAAAAGTAATGAGACAATTGGCTTCTCAGCTGTTCCATGTCCAGTTGTGTGTTATTCCCTCATTATCCCAATTACAATGAGCAGATAAAAGGTCCAGAGTTCTTTTCAAGTGGGCTATTTGCATCTGGAATATGTTGCTGTAAACTCTCAAGATGAGATCCAAAGTCACTATCAGTGAAGCAAGCCAACATTAGGCTGAAAAAACAAAACAAACCCATCAGAGAGAGAGACAAAATATTAGACGTGTCCAAAACAACTGTTTGGAACATTTTTAAAAAGAAGGAATGCACCGGTGAGCTCAGCAACACCAAAAGACTCGCAAGACCAAGGAAAACAACTGTGGAGGATGACTGAAGAATTATTTTCCTGGTGAAGAAAAGCCTTCACAACAGTTGGCCAGATCAAGAACACTCTCCAGGAGGTAGGTGTATGTGTGTCAGAGTCAACAATCAAGAGAAGACTTCACCAAAATGAATACAGAGGGTTCACCACAAGATGGAAACCATTGGTTAGCCTCAAAAACACCAAAGCCAGATTAGAGTTTGCCAAACAACATCTAAAAAAGCCTTCACAGTTCTGGAACAACATCCTATGGACAGATGAGACCAAGATAAACTTGTACCAGAGTGATGGGAAGAGAAGAGTATGGAGAAGGAAAGGAATTGCTCATGATCCTAAGCATACCACCTCTTTAGTGAAGCATGGTGGTGGTAGTGTCATCATGGCATGGGCATGTATGGCTGCCAATGGAACTGCTTCTCTTGTATTTATTGATGATGTGACTGCAGAAAAAAGCAGCAGGATGAATTCTGAAGTGTTTCGGGCAATATTATCTACTCATATTCAGCAAAATGCTTCAGAACTCATTGGACGGCGCTTCACAGGGCAGATGGGCAATGACCCAAAGCAAACTGCAAAAGCAACCAAATAATTTTTTAAGGAAAATAGGTGGAATGTTATGCAATATCAAAGTCAGTGACCTGACCTGGATCCCATTGAGCATGCATTTCACTTGCTGAAGACAAAACTGAAGGGAAAATGCCCCAAGTACAAGCAGGAACTGAAGACAGTTGCAGTAGAGGCCTGGCAGAGCATCACCAGGGATGATACCCAGGGTCTAGTGATGTCTATGCCTTCCAGACTTCAGGCTGTAATTTACTGCAAAGGATTTGCAACCAATTGAAAGTTTGATTTATGATTATTATTCTGTCCCATTACTTTTGGTCCCTTAACAAGTGGGATGCACATATGCAAACTGTTGCAATTCCTACACCGTTCACCTGATTTGGATGTAAATACTCTCGCATTAAAGCTGACATTCTGCAGTTAAAGGGGTATTCCAGGCAAAACCTTTTTTTATATATATCAACTGGCTCCGGAAAGTTAAACAGATTTGTAAATTACTTCTATTAAACAATCTTAATCCTTCCAATAGTTATTAGCTTCTGACATTTTCTGTCTAACTGCTCAATGATGATGTCACGTCCCGGGAGCTGTGCATGATGCGAGAATATCCCCATAGGAACTGCACAGCTCCCGGGACGTGAGTCATCAGAGAGCAGTTAGACAGAAAACAACAACTCAACTTCAGAAGCTAATAAATATTGGAAGGATTAAGATTTTTTAATAGAAGTAATTTACAAATCTGTTTAACTTTCCGGAGCCAGTTGATATATAAAAAAAAGTTTTGGCCTGGAATACACCTTTAAACATCTTGTTTGTTTCATTTCAGATCCATTGTGGTGGTGTATAGAGCCAAAAATGTTAGAATTGTGTAGATGTCCCAATATTTATGGACCTGACTGCATATAAATATACATTGCTGGTCCAATGAATGCCCTGATCATTTTACATTAAAGCATGTTTGCACAGATTGTTTTTGCCATGGTTGGAGTGTCTGTCTAAGCAGAAGCACTTAAAGGGGTTCTCCCGTGGAAAACTTTTTTTTTTTTAAATCAACTGGTGCCAGAAAGTAAAACAGATTTGTAAATCACTTCTATTAAAAAATCTTAATCCTTCCAGTACTTTTTAGGGGCTGTATACTAAAGAGAAATAAAAATGCATTTCCTGTGATGTCCTCACCACAGTGCTCTCTGCTGACCTCTGCTGTCCATTTTAGGAACAGTCCAGAACAAGAGAAAATCCCCATAGCAAACATATGCTGCTCTGGAAGGTTCCTAAAATGGACAGCAGATTTCAGCAGAGAGCACTGTGGTCAGGACATAGTATACAGCCCCTAAAAAGTACTGGAAGGATTAAGATTTTTTAATAGAAGTGATTTACAAATCTGTTTAACTTTCTGGCACCAGTTGATAAAAAAATAAAAAAACAGGTTTCCACGGAAGTACCCCTTTAACCAATATAGATGATACAGCACAATAACATTTTTGCATTTCCTTCAGAGGGAGTTGTAAAACAACAGCAGTGTAAACCTAGCAAATGAAAATTATTCCAAGACATTTTCCAGAAAGTCATAGGTTGTGTCATCATCATAGAGATATATTGCCTCTGCCATTTTGTTATAAATGAAATCAAAGCTGCTGAAATGTTACTTTTCTTCTGTGACAAGAACACTCCAGCAGTGGTTGCGCAGTATTATTTTCATAGTACATATTATTTAATGATATGAATTGGTGTCCCTATGAAGCTGTGTATTCCGCACTGAAAATCTACATCAAACTACAGTGCAGTGCAAGCAAATGGGATTTTTAAAGCCCAATTCAGACATTATGGAAAAGAAATGCACAGATTTTAGGGCTTACTGTTTTTCAAATTTGTATTATGGTAACTCTAACCAAGGGAGCACCCTTTCCAAATGTATAGCCAGTTTACATCAAAGTCTACAGATTTGATTAGATGTGCATTTAATTGCAGGTTTGATTTAGGCCTCTCTGCATCAATACTCCCCTCCTGAACATAACCACAAATGTTTGGTAACTTTTCAACAAATTCTGCACAAATCAATGATACTAGCGAAAATAAGAACATTTATAACACTGTATATCGTATTAGAAAAAAAATGTCTCTTTTCCCGTTATCAGGCGCTCCCCCATGAACTCATCATTCCTGATAAAAGTCTGATTAAAGCGATAAGAAGGACTTTTAACTAACTGACAAATCAGGTTGCATGCTGCCCAAACGAGTCTAAGGGGAGCATCATGAAAATGAGGAGTTCGAGACTTACACAGAAGCAGCTAAGAGGTCTAGTAGTTGTTATGTCTAACCCCTGTGCTGGATTCACTACTTTTACTGCTCATTGCTGCTGCTTCTGTGCTATTAAGATATTGCAGAGTAGGATCCTGTTTTGTGTCCTTGTTTGATACATGATAGCTTTCTTGATGGCATATTTTTATGATGACACTCAGTTGCAATGATGGCATTAAATGGGTATTCTGCTTAGTAACTTTTATGTTTAATTGTGCTCAAGCAGGTCATAAATGAAGCTATGTTTACCTTTCTGCTCCCCTGCTGCTTCCGCTGTTCTGATGGAGCCCGGCCCCGCTGGTTTGGCATTATAGAGAAAAATCCTCCCCAAAAAGTTATCCCTTAGCCGCAGGATAGGGGATACGTTTTAGTTTGCAGGGGAGGGGGCATGTCTGCCACCACTAGGAGAGCCGGGGCCCCATACAGGTGATCGCAGGGGGTCCCAGCGGTCAGACTCCCCCCCCCCATCTAAAACTTATGCCCTATGCTGTGGGTAAGTGATACGTTTTTGGGCATGATACTTCTCCTTTAATAATTACCAGGCAATTACACAAGCGGACCCTGTAAGTGCTGCATAAAGGTACTGGGGTTCTATCATAATAGTGCGATAATGATGAGTATAGCTTTATTTTTTTTTATTTTTACCACCTGCCTGAGTACAGTTACTTCCTGTAATACATTTTTAGGGTAGGGTCACACATTGTTCATGCTGTGGGAAATCTGCTATGAGCAGACACACAGGGCTACTCAGCTCACTGTGACTGTGACACGCTGGTCCAAACCTGCACACATAAGGCTGCGACAGGGTAGCCCTGTGTATCTGCTCAAAGCAGAATATGCAACATATTTCCTGCTGCGCTACATGTGACCCTAGTCCTTGTTAGATCACATTGTGTACCCTTGCTGGGACCCAGAGCAATCAGCTGTAATCTACAGAAAACATGGCAGTAAGTGTTTAGTTTC
The DNA here is from genome assembly GCF_029499605.1 of Hyla sarda. Lineage (NCBI taxonomy): Eukaryota > Metazoa > Chordata > Amphibia > Anura > Hylidae > Hyla > Hyla sarda. The sequence goes on from NC_079190.1 coordinate 438,717,451, forward strand.
CCTACAGTGCCACCTCAGGAGCTAGTAAGCATTACATAGTGCCCATTCAAATCAATGGATTATCTGTGTATTATAAATTGTAATGGGTCCTCCAAAGGGAAAAATGCCCTTTTTGACTGCTTTCCACCCTGACCAAGAGATGGGGATGTTGAACAGAGGATTCCCTTTGTTAAATCAGAATTCAATGTGGCCTTTCTCAGCTAGAGAACCCATTTACGTTGTTGGGGGCATTCAATACATACTACATCTTCTTAGAAGCTTAGAAGAAAGTGTCTGTGAGGTAGCCGGGCAGAGATGGGCATTTGAGAATTCTAGCAGGTGTCTTAATAAGAACACTAGCGAAAAAAAAACAGTCTTATGTATTAGAACTCTCTTGGATTAATCATTGCTAAACAGATTTCAATTAAATGGGTTTTCTCATGCCGAAAACTGTCTGAGCAGTGCTGTTCTCCACACTTCTTCCCGCACTGCATTTAAATTTTCTGTTTTAACTGTTAATGCGCTGTGCCATCACTGGTAAAAAGCTGACATATGACTTTTCATTGCAAAATCTGTAAAGTTATCTCAATTCACAAGCGGATAATCCCAGCTTCTCTACTGCTATGGGAAGGCATTGGACAATTTAAAGTAATGCTCAGGGCCACTTTCTCAGTTAACAGATTCTTTATTCTTATGGTAAATTGATTTTTATTACTTTGTTCCTCTTATCAATTCACATGACAACAAGGACAAAAATGGAGTCCAAAGGCAAATTAGGGGAATTATATTATTATGCCCTACCGAAGGGATGTCCTGTCATTCAATGATAAATGATGACTTTCTAGGATGCCTTTGAAGTTCAATTATTTTCTGTACAGAGCTCATTCATTTTATTAATGCGATAACAATCAAATTTCGGCCTGGTTCACACATGGAAGTTTGCTGCAGATCACTCCTACAGATTTGATTGGACAAAATCTACAGCTGATTACAGTACATAATAAGTGAATGCCTTTTCAGAAATGTTTCCAAAGTAGCAACATGCTGATTCTGTTGTGGAAATGCCATGAACTTTCAGGGTAGGGTCACACGTAACAGATCCACAGCAAATACACTGTGGATTTCATTATCCATAGCACAATCTGCATAAAAATTTTCCTGTGGATTTGCGATGGGTAACTTGGCCTTAAAGGGGTACTTCACTGCCTTAGCATTGGGAACATTTTGTTTCGAAAGCTGGGTGCGGGCGGCGGGGGGTTGTGATGTCACGGCCATGCCCCTTGTGACGTCACACCATGCCCCCTCCGATAGACTTGCACTGAGGGGGCCACCACGCCCCCTCCTATAGAATTGCATTTAGGGGGCAGGGCAAGATGTCACGAGGGGTGTGGCCATGACGGCATGACCCCACCGCCCTCACCCAGCATTGTAAACAAACGCCTGATGCTGCACAGATGCGCAACCCCCCGCGATCAGACATCTTATCCCCTATCCTTTGGATTAAAAAATAATCTGGTCAAGTATAGATCTCTGCTGAAAAACTTTACACAACCTATGGACAGGAGTGGCATAGTTTCTGAAAGGATGCAGCCTTGTTTCTCTAATCGTGGATGACCTCTTTAATTCTATTATTGGATTTTTTAAGTCATTTTGGAATTTGCAATTAAAAAATGGGTTAATCTTACAGGGTGGACGTGTTCCGTTTCACTTACACTATTGTGGCTTCTCTCCATATGGAAATGTAAATATCCTGGTCTCTCTATGACAAGCCTGTGTAAAACTTGTACTCTATAGTGAGAAAGGAGCCGCAATGTGGACAATCAGCTCTTCAGCTACCGGCTAAAGCTACAGCACATTGAGGTAGATTTATCAAAACCTGTGCAGAGTGCAAAGTTGACCAGTTGCTCATAGCAACCAGATTATGTCTTTCATTTTTGAAAAGGCCTCTGAGAAATGAAAGAAGCGATCTGATTGGTTGCTATGGGGAACAGGTCAACTTTTCCTTTGCACAGGTTTTGATAAATCTCCTCCATTGACCATATGTCATTGATGCTGAATTTTATTAACCCCTTAACGACGCAGGACGTATATTTACGTCCTGCGCCGGCTCCCACGATATGAAGCGGGATCGCGCCGCGATCCCGCATCATATCGCGTGGATCCCGGCGCTAATCAACGGCCGGGACCCGCGGCTAATACCACACATCGCAGATCGCGGCGATGTGCGGTATTAACCCTTTAGAAGCGGCGGTCAAAGCTGATCCAGGCAGGAGCAGTCAAGCGTCGATAATGCTGATCACAGGCGTGTTAATACACGCCTGTGATCAGGATGAAAGATCAGTGTGTGCAGTGTTATAGGTCCCAATGGGACCTATAACACTGCAAAAAAAAAGTAAAAAAAAAGTGTTAATAAAGGTCATTTAACCCCTTCCCTAATAAAAGTTTGAATCACCCCCCTTTTCCCATAAGAAAAATAAAACAGTGTAAAAAAAAATAAAAATAAACATATGTGGTATCGCCGCGTGCGTAAATGTCCGAACTATAAAAATATATAATTAATTAAGCCGTACGGTCAATGGCGTACGCGCAAAAAAATTCCAAAGTCCAAAAAAGCGTATTTTGGTAACTTTTTATAACATTAAAAAATGAATAAAAAGTGATCAAAAAGTCAGATCAAAACAAAAATCATACCAATAAAAACTTCAGATCACGGCGCAAAAAATGAGTCCTCATACCGCCCCGTACGTGGAAAAATAAAAAAGTTATAGGGGTCAGAAGATGACATTTTTAAACGTATAAATTTTCCTGCATGTAGTTATGATTTTTTCCAGAAGTGCGACAAAATCAAACCTATATAAGTAGGGTATCATTTTAACCGTATGGACCTACAGAATAATGATAAGGTGTCATTTTTACCGAAATATGCACTGCGTAGAAACGGAAGCCCCCAAAAGTTACAAAATGGCGTTTTTTTTTCGATTTTGTCGCACAATGATTTTTTTTTCCGTTTCTCCGTGCATTTTTGGGTAAAATGACTAATGTCACTGCAAAGTAGAATTGGCGACGCAAAAAATAAGCCATAATATGGATTTTTATGTGGAAAATTGAAAGGGTTATGATTTTTTAAAGGTAAGGAGGAAAAAACGAAAGTGCAAAAACGGAAAAACCCTGAGTCCTTAAGGGGTTAAAGGGGTTATCCAGTGAAGTTTTTTATTTTTCCATTATTCCCAGACTGCCGCAATTAAAATAATAAGCTTTGACTTACCTTGCGCCGCTCCCCAGGTGGCGCTGGTGCCACTCTCCCCTCCCCAAGTGCTGTCTTCTTGCTGCTTTTGGGGCCCAGAACACTGCCTCTGAGCTAATTGCCGGCCACAGTAAGGTCCTGCCTCAGCCATTGATAAATAAGTAATTTCGACGAATAACCTCTTTGATATAAAATGACTAGTCTTCGTCATAGTTGGATCATTTCTTAAAAGGAATGTTTCACATTGAAAATACAGTCCAATTTTAAGGCATCATGATAAAGAACAGGAGGACTCAGATCGTATTTCAGATTAATATATTTTTGAGGGGGAAAGTTTCAGTAAAACTAGAAGTTCATTAATTAAAACCTATGCTAATTCTGGGCTAAGGAGTCTAGTGGGCGGTTCTTATCTGTGATTTACACTGAGTTTGACCACCCACTGGACTCCTAAGCCCAGAATGAGCAGAGGTTTAAATGGACAAATGACTACTTCTACTGAACTTTTCCCCCAAATCTACTCTATAACATAATGCCTGCATATTGGACTACATGTTTAATGTGACAGGTCCCTTTTAAAGTACATCCTATCCATGTTTAGCAGTGTGTCCATAATAATCTATATACACTTGCATGGACAGATATTCATATACTATTGTTATCTGTGTGCAATTTGTATCCTTCATCTGTATTAGATAAATAGCTGTAGCTCTATCTATGTAGTGTTAGAGAACTCTATATTATTAAAGGTTAGGATCCACAACCTGTTTACCATCATAATCGCCCCAGGACTCTGGGCCTACTAGGAATAGCTGTAAACATATGTGTCAGCTGCTGATGTCTCACCATGAAGGATATTGATTGCTTCAATGCCAGACTGTAATTTTCTCTATTGAAGATTTATATTACGTCCAGCTGTTTCAGATAATATTATAAATGAGACATATGGCTTTGAATGTTAAAGAAGTCACCGAGAGGAATAAAACCTTGGAAACAGTATCCCCTTATAGCAGTGCTGTCTTCATGAGGACGTCCTGAGTAATGCACCTTTTACCTTTCTTATGACACTTGGTTTGCACTAAATTGCAAAAAAATAAAAACAAAATTATATATATATATATATATGCACCGTATATATATACCGTATATATATATATATTCATCATATATATACCGTATATATATATATATATATATATATGTATATATATATATATATATATATTTATTTATTTTTTTGGTGAGGTACAGGCTGCAATATCAGACACAACAACTCATATGGATAAGCTACAGTGTCTATATAAACAAATAACTTTTTCAAGATCGCTGTGTTCTGTCATTTTGTTGATCAGTGGTGCTCCCTGGCAGGAAGGAAGTCCTGTAGGCCAGTGTTTCTCAAGTGCCCCCAATGGGTCATGTTTTCTGGATTTCCTTAGTCTCACAGGTGATATAATTGTGGTTAGGGCATGATAGGAAGGAGAGGCCCTCCCCGGTCGATGAGACCAGACCCCCGTCCCGTGTGAAGGAGGATCGCCAAGGTGTGTCGGGTAGTGAAAGAGGTGGGAAGGGTATGTTGAGATGTCAGGGACCAGGTGCACGGCAGAGTGGAGAGTGCATTGGGGCAGATATCCTGTGCCAAGCGAACCCAAAGTTTCGATGTGTGACTGTGAAACAGATCAAGTACCCGTGCATGAGCACAAGCTAGGTAGTATTTACGGCAATCAGGGAGTCCCATCCCACCCAAGGATTTAGGACGGGACAGAGTAAGTCTATTAAGACGAGGGCGAGCCGAGGCCCATACAAAAGAGCCAAAGCAAGCCTGCAGTTGACTCCAGTAAGAAGAGGGAATGTGAAGGGGTGACTCCAGTAAGAAGAGGGAATGTGAAGGGGAATGGTTTGTAAGAGGTAGAGTAGACAAGGCATCAGGGTCATTTTCAGGATATTAACCCGACCAAACCACGAGAAATCCTTGCGGTTCCAGGAGTCCAATTCCATCCGGAATCGGGTCAGAAGGGGGGAAAGGGGGCAGCCCTGTCTGGTGCCATTATGGATTGAGAATGGCGCAGAGAGGGACCCGTTGATTTTCAAGCGAGCCCTAGGGGCGTGGTACAGCGCCATAATTTTACCTGAGAGGTTTGGACCCAGACCTACGTGTTGCAAGGTTTGTGCCAGGGAGGACTAGGAGATGCGATCAAAGGCCTTTTCGGCGTCAAGTGATAGTATCATCAGAGGTATTTTCTTAGCCTGTGCATAATGAATCAAGTCCAGAGTTTTTATCGTGTTGTCCCTGGCTTCCCTCCCCGGCACAAACCCCACCTGCTCGGGATGAATGAGAGAGGGAAGAATGCTATTAAGGCGATTGGCCAGGAGTTTGGAGTACAGTTTGAGGTCAACATTCAGCAAGGAGATGGGGCGGTAACTACCACAGGAATGAGGGTCCTTATCAGGTTTCGGGAGCACCACTACATGAGCTAAAGTGGAGGCAGAAGGGAGTGGAGTGTTGGAAGAGATGGAGTTAAAGTCCCTAAGAAGGAAGGGGGAGAGGGGGTCAAGAAAGGATTTATAAAATTTAGCGGTAAAGCCATCCGGGCCAGGAGTTTTCCCGCCTGGTGTGCTCTGGACAACCGTGGCTAGTTCCTCCGACGAAAAGGGGGCATCCAGCGCCTCCCGCACATCAGGAAGGAGAGCTGGGAAGGGGGAGGGGGGCCCGTCAAGGAGACCGGCGAAGGCGGGAGATGCTACAGACCAGAGAAGAAAGAGTGAAAAGTCTTCTGTGGTGTGAGCCATTGTCCCCGACTGTGTACGGATGCAAGGGATATGAGTCTGGGCCTGTCTGTTACGCACAGCTCTGGCAAGCATCCGTCCGCTCTTATTGCCATATTCATAGAATTTACTACGCCCATCAGAAGCCACCAGCCCCAGGAGGCCTCCAGGAGGCGCTTCACCTCCAAACGGGCCAATTGCAGGTCCCGTAGGACCAACTGCGAGAGCGAACGTTTGTGAGCCAGTTCCAGTGAAGAGACTCTGAGTAACGCCTGTCTGAGAGAGTGGGCCTTTTCCCGTTTCAACCTAGAACCGTGTCTAATCAGAACCCCCCCTTAGGACGCACTTAAGCGCCTCCCATTGGATGAAAGGCGGTTGTGGGATCCGTGCAAGGGTCAAAAGCAAAATTGGAAACAGTTCTGATGAGAACTGCCGCACACACCTGGTCCAAAAGGAGGGACTCATTTAGCCTCCAAGACCATTCGGACCTAGTCAGGAATGGAATCCAGAGGGAGCAGAAGACTGGGGCATGATCAGACCAAAGGATGTTGCCAATTTTAGTAGCAGACAGCCAGGTAAGGGCACTGTGTTGAACCAGGATGTAGTCCAGGCGACTGTAGGACTCATGCGGGGAGGAAAAGAAACTATAGTCCCTATCGGAGGAATGCTGCAGTCGCCACGGGTCGCATAACTGGAGCTGAGCGAAGGATCGTTTAACCCTTTTAAAGGAGAAGTCCGGCGCGCACTTTTTTCATTTTATCCCGTCCGGGCTGCAAAATAAAAGAAAACACACTTTCTCTTACCTGCCAACGAGCCCCCGGAGCTCCGATACAGGTGTTCGGTACCCGGGCTGTATTCTTCTTAGTTCCTGTTAGCCCGGCACGTCACATGGAGCTTCAGCCTATCACTGGCCGAGGCGGGACATCGCTGCGGCCGGTGATAGGCTGAAGCTCCGTGTGACGTGCCGGGCTAACAGGAAGTAAGAAGAATACAGCCCGGGGACCGAACACCTGTACCGGAGTGTACCGGAGCTCCCGGGGCTCGTTGGCAGGTAAGAGAAAGTGTGTTTTCTTTTATTTTGCAGCCCGGACAGGATAAAATGAAAAAAGTGCGCGCCGGACTACTCCTTTAATGGCCGAGTAAGAAATGACGGATCGCCCCTAGGAATTATTCATGGTGGGATCTAGGGTCACCAGCGGGACCACCAGGTCCACCAGATCAACAAGGAAATCGCACTGTCCCTGATTGGGGGCGTACGCATTCACAAAGGTGAAGGCCTTCCGCCCAACAACAGGGAAAGGACCAGGTACCTAGCTCGGGTATCAAGGACAACATTGGTAACCTGGTGGACCAAGGACTTATGTAGGGCAATAGCCACTCCCTTGGATCTAGATTCTGATTTGTTGGCGCAAAACCAGACAAGATAATGTCTACTGTTAAGGGCCGGGGTATATCCCTCCTTAAAGTGGGTCTTCTGGAAACAGGCAATATGTACCTTGTGTTTATGAAGGTGGTGTAGGATCTGCGTCCGCTTTGCCGGAACATTGAGGCCCTTTAAGTTAAAAGAGGCAATGTTGAGGTCCGCCATGGGAGCAGTAGACAGGGAAGATATGCCACCAAACAGGTCCGCCCCAGCAGGTGCAGGAAGAGACTCTCCACAAACTCTGGATAAAAGAAGAGAAAATCTCTTAGGTGCACTCGAAGAGAGATCTCTTAGGGGCATCCGAAGACAACTGTGGCCATTCAGGTGGGGCCATCGGTGGCAGCTCCAAGTCTCGCAGAAAGCCAGGAAAGTCCTCTGGGGACCGAATCGTGAAGGTCTTCCCATTCCGGCAGACAGATAAGGCAAAATTAAATCTCCAACGGTAAGGAAGGTCATGCTCCCGGAGTACCGCTAGGATCGGTTTGAGGGCAGCTCTCTGAGCCAAAGTGTGGCGAGATAAGTCCGGGAACAGTTGAATTTGAACGTCCTTGTAGAAGACCCGCCTGCGGGAACGGGCTGAGCGGAGAATATCGTCCTTGATGGCATAGAAATGGACCCTGCAAATGACATCTCGAGGATTTTGATCGTCCGGACTAGCAGGTCTAAGGGCCCTATGAGCCCTATCCAATTCAATATGGGCATCCGGAGCCCGCTCCAGCAGGTCGTTGAAGATGGACAATAAGGCAAAGTGCAGTTCGTCCGGACCCACCGCCTCAGGCATGCCGCAGAGGCGAATATTATTTCTTCTGTTACGGTTCTCGACGTCATCTAGGTGTTGCTGTAGAGTGAACAACTGGGCACTGTGTTGTCGCATCGTCTCTTGGAGGGCCCGAACAGAGGAAGAGGAAGAGTCCTGCGCCGCCTCCACCTTCTCCACCCGGTTGGACAGGACAGAAACCTCTTGACGAAGCTGGACAAATTCTTCTTTGCACTCCACCACTAGTTGTTTAGCCAGTGAAGTAAAATCATCTTTTGTAGGAAGAGATGCAACCAGAGATTGTAGGTCCGCTAAGGTGAACGGGTGGTCAGGTGAAGAGGACGTGCAATGAGCAGTCGTGGGGGGTTCATCCAGCACGGCAGGGGCAGGAGACAGAGAGGCACAGGCAGGGGTCATTGCCTTAAAAATAGGAGGGGTACCCCGCAGAGTAAGAGGGGGGTCCCCACATTGCGCAGGAGGGAGTTCAGTAGCATGATCTGGCACCCCAGATTGCAAGGGGCACGGAGGCAGCCCAGGGACCGACACTGGGGAATGCTGGGAACAGCGAGCTAGTGAGTCTTAGGGGGATCCGGATGACCATTGGGGGGATGCAGCAGCCCCCTGACAATTAGAGGGTAGGTGGCCAGGCATGGCATAGAAGGCTACCATAGGAGATGGGCAATGCAGAGAGACTGGTGGCCAGTCCTCAAATGGCAAGTCTAGCCTCGTTCCCCCCCGTCAGGCTGTGTATGGGGGCCCTGTCCTCCCAGGGGCGGCAGAAGCTGTATGGGCTCAGCAGGGGCTGTGGGGGGTTGCACTGTAGTAGTGGGCGGCTGTGTAGAAGGCAGCGGGAGACCAGAGTCACAGTACCTCCAGCCGGAGGCAGCAGAACAGCTCCTGAGCCTACCTGTGATGCCGAGCCGCTCCGTAGCTGCTGTAGATGAAGACCCCGCCAGCGGAGGAGAAGAGGGGACGGAGCCACCATCTTGCTGGGTTCCAGCCGCAGCTCCGATCCCCGAGTGCAGCCGAGGGGAGAGTGAGGCAAGTACCGGAGTCTTCAGGGGACCCTCTGCAGGACCCACAGGCTTCTCAGGAGCAGGTAACCGGGCGTTACAGGTGGTGAGAGTCGGGGACGTTGCGGGCTGAGCGGCAGGTCCGGTCAGAGCAGAGGAGCCGGCGGCCATATTGCCCGGGGGTAGAGAGGAGCTCCGTCGGGGCTGGGAGCGGGTAAAATAAGCTGAAAGGTCCGCTTGAGGAGAGGGGGGACGAGAAAGGGCCCCTTTCTTCACTCTTTTGGAGGTTCTCCCCATGTAAAATCGCCTCAGTGTGAGCTAGTGATGGGTGCCGCCCCGGAGCTCCACAGAAACACGTCCTCACACAGTCATGGCAAGCCACGCCCCCTATTTTTGAGTTTTTCACAAAAATCGCTTCATGTATCTACAAAAATTTACCACTAATATAAAGTACAATATTTCTCGAAAAAACACTCTCTGAATCACTTTGCTAGGTACCACTTAAAGAGACACATGTCAGATTTGAATAAACGGACTGGGTCATGAAGGCCAAAACTGGCTGGGTCATGAAGGGGTTAATGTCAGATAAAAATATAGTAAAATTAAATCAACCCTATGCAAGCCAGCGCCACTTGCAATCCAATGCAAGTCTATGTTTGTGCTCGAACTCTTAAACATCCTGCCACCAAACCAACGTGATGGCAGGCAAAATAAATAGTCCGGTGGATGGTAGATGAGGACAGTATTCGAGGATGAGCGTGTCATTGTTGCTATTCCTCTCCCACAAGGTTTAGGTAGGAAAACTGGGCAATGCCAGGTACTCTGCTAATTAAAGAGTACAATGTAAAATCCAAACAAGCCAATTAAAGGCATAATATTAACCCCTTAAGGACCAAGGGCGTAATGTTACGCCCTTGCACCCTGGTACTTAAGGACCAAGGGCGTACCTGTACGCCTGTGGGAATTTCAGTCCCCGCTGCGTGCCCCCCTGCAAATGCCCAGGGGGGTCATCAGACCCCCCCATGTCGGCGATCGGCGCAAATCGCAAGTGAATTCACACTTGCGATTTGCGCAATTCCGGGTCATTACGGGTCTATGGTGACCCGGAATATAAGGGGGATCGCGGGTGTCTAAGACACCCACAATCCCCCTGAAGAGATAGGAGTGAGGTGGCAGGGGTGCCACCCCTCCTATCCCTGCTATTGGTGGTCTAGACGCGACCGCCAATAGCAGATCGGGGGCGGGGGGATTGACTTTCGTTTTCCCCATTCTGCCCACCCACAATAGGCGGGGCAGAACGGGGAAACGACAGAGGACCGGCGCCAGTGTCCACTTACCGATCTGCGGAGGCTGCGGGCGACAATCGGCGTCGGAGATCGGCGGGTGGCGATGTCGTGCAGCAAGCTCCCTGGATCCAACGGAAGCCGGTAAGTTGCCTAGCAACATCTGGAGGGCTGCAGTCCGAGACCACTATATAGTGGTCTCTATACTGTAGCACTCCAGATGTTGCAAAACTACAACAGCTGGAGGGCTACAGTTTGAGACCACTATATGTTAGTCTCTGAACTATAGCCCTCCAGATCTTGCAAAACTACAACTCTTAGCATGCCCACACCACTGTTTGCTGTCTGGGCATGCTGAGATTTGTAGTTTTGCAGCATCTGGAGGGCCACAGTTTGCAGTGGTCTCTATACTGTAGATCTCCAGATGTTGCAAAACTGCAAATCCCAGCATGCTGGGAGTTGTAGTTGTAATCCCTCCAGCTGTTGCATAACTACATCTCCCAGCATGCCCTTCGGTGATCAGTACATGCTGGGAGTTGTAGTTTTGCAACAGCTGGAGGCACACTGGTTGGAAAATATTGAGTTAGATAACAGAACCTAACTGAAGGTTTTCCAACCAGTGTGCCTCCAGCTGTTGCAAAAGTACAACTCCCAGCATGCACGGTCTGTCAGTACATGCTGGGAGTTGTAGTTTTGAAAGAGTTGGAGGTTTGCCCCCCCCATGTGAACGTACAGGCTACATTCACACGGTCAGGCTTTCAGTAAGTTTTCTGCTTCAAGTATGAGCTGCGGCAAATTTTTCGCTGCAGCGCAAACTCCTAGCAGAGAACTCACTGTAAACCTTCACCAGTGTGAATGTACCCTAAAAGCACTACACTACACTAACACATAATAAAGGGCAAAACACTACCAATACACCCCCTTACACTGCCCCCCCCTAATAAAAATTAAAAACGTATTTTACAGCAGTGTTTCCAAAACGGAGCCTCCAGCTGCTGCAAAACAACAACTCCCAGCATTTCTGGACAGCCACTGACTGTCCAGGCATGCTGGGAGTTTAGCAACAGCTTGAGGCACCCTGTTTGGGAATCACTTGCGTAGAATACCCCTATGTCCACCCCTATGCAATCCCTAATTTAGTCCTCAAATGCGCATGGCGCTCTCTCACTTCGGAGCCCTGTCGTATTTCAAGGAAACAGTTCAGGGCCACATATGCCACACATTATTTTTTTTCACTAAAATGCTGGTGTTACCCTAAATTTGAGGAAAATAGGAAAAAAGCCCCCCAAAATTTGTAACCCCATTTCTTCTGAGTAAGAAAACACCCCAAATGTGGATGTAAAGTGCACGGCGGGCGAACTACAATGCTCAGAACAGAAGGAGCGCCATTGAACTTTTGAAGAGTGAATTTGTTTGGAATGGTAGTCAGGGGCCATGTGCGTTTACAAAGCCCCCATAGTGCCAGAACAATGGACCCCCCAACATGTGACCCCATTTTGGAAACTACACCCCTCACGTAATGTAATAAGGGGTGCAGTGAGCATTTACCCCCCACAGGTGTCTGACAGATTTTTGAAAAAGTGGTCTGTGAAAATAAAAAATGTAATTTTTCATTTGCTCAGCCCACTGTTCCAAAGATCTGTCAAAAGCCAGTGGGGTGTAAATACTCACTGCACCCCTTATTAAATTCTGTGAGGGGTGTAGTTTCCAAAATGGGGTCACATGTGGGGGGTCCACTGTTCTGGCACCACGGTGGGCTTTGTAAACGCACATGGCCCCTGACTACCATTCCAAACAAATTCACTCTTCAAAAGTTCAATGGCGCTCCTCCTCTTCTGAGCATTGTAGTTCGACCGCAGGGCACTTGACGTCCACACATGGGGTATTTCCATACTCAGATGAAATGGGGTTACACATTTTGGGGGGTATTTTCTGCTTTTAACCCTTGCAAAAATGTGAAATTTGGGAGGAAACACACATTTTTTTTATTTTTTACATATGCAAAAGTTGTGAAACCCCTGTGGGGTATTAAGGCTCACTTTATTCCTTGTTACGTTCCTCAAGGGGTCTAGTTTCCAAAATGGTATGCCATGTGATTTTTTTTTGCTGTTCTGGCACCATAGGGACTTCGTAAATGCGACATGCCCCCCGACCAAAATTTGCTCTCAAAAAGCCAAATATGACTCCTTCTCTTCTGAGCATTGTAGTTCACCCGTAGGGCACTTCAGGTCAACTTATGGGGTACCTCCATACTTAGAAGAGATGGGGTTACAAATTTTGGGGGGTATTTTATGCTATTAACCCTTGCAAAAATGTGAAATTTGAGGGGAAACACACATTTTTGTGAACATTTTTTTTTTTTTTTTACATATGCAAAAGTCGTGAAACATCTGTGGGGTATTAAGGCTCACTTAATTCCTTGTTACGTTCCTCAAGGGGTCTAGTTTCCAAAATGTTATGCCATGTGGGTTTTTTTTTTTTGCTGTTCTGGCACCATAGGGGCTTCCTAAATGCAACATGCCCCCCAAAAACCATTTCAGAAAAACGTACTCTCCAAAATCCCCTTGTCGCTCCTTCGCTTCTCAGCCCTCTACTGTGCCCGCAGAACACTTTACATAGACATATGAGGTATGTGCTTACTCGAGAGAAATTGGGCTACAAATACAAGTATAAATTTTCTCCTTTTACCCCTTGTAAAAATTCAAAAATTGGGTCTACAAGAACATGCAAGTGTAAAAAAATGAAGATTGTGAATTCTCTCCTTCACTTTGCTGCTATTCCTGTGAAACACCTAAAGGGTTAAAACGCTAACTGAATATCATTTTGAATACTTTGGGGGGTGCAGTTTTTATAATGGGGTCTTTTATGGGGTATTTCTAATATGAAGACCCTTCAAATCCACTTCAAACCTGAACTGGTCCCTGAAAAATAGTGAGTTTGAAAATTTTGTGAAAAATTGGAAAATTGCTACTGAACTTTGAAGCCCTCTGATGTCTTCCAAAAGTAAAAACTTGTCAATTTTATTATGCAAACATAAAGTAGACATATTGTGTTTGTGAATAAAAAAAATGTATTTGGAATATCCATTTTTCTTACAAGCAGAGAGCTTCAAAGTTAGAAAAATGCAAAATTTTCAATTTTTTCATAAAATTTGGGGATTTTTCACCAAGAAAGGATGCAAGTTACCACAAAAATTTTCGACCATGTTAAAGTAGAATATGTCACGAAAAAACAGTCTTGGAATCAGAATGATAACTAAAAGCATTCCAGAGTTATTAATGTTTAAATTGACAGTGGTCAGATGTTCAAAAAACGCTCTGGTCCTAAGGTGTAAAATGGCCTGATCCTTAAGGGGTTAAATTGCTAATAAATTACTAAGGACTGCACTGCCTCGATCAATAGTACAATTCGCATAAGCACCACAGCCCCTTTAAATAGCTGATTGGTTGGGATGCCAAGAGTCAGACCACCACTAATCTACTATCGATAGCCCCTATATTTATGGAAATAGGCCATTAGTGCAAACTGGATAACCCCTTACATATTTGAAAGTTAAATCACAAACAACCTTTTTTTTAAGCCAAAACGAAGAGTGGATTCCAAAAGGTATAGGAAATATGAAGAAGACTTATACGTCTTCCTGCTGGATCCACTTTAGGCTTTGGCTCAAAAACTGCGGTGACAGTTTTACAATAAAATTACCAATTTTTATGGCAGCCTCTACTGCACAAAAGTATTAAAATATAGAAAAAACAAGATGCATTGCAAATACGTTGCTCCATAAATTGCAACTTTTTGACACATTGCGCAAAATTTTGCACCCAAAAAAATGTGCAAAACGAATTATATATTCTCCCCTTAATGTCTTGCAAAAAAAGTGCTTATGAAATGCAACTTGTCTTGCAAAAATAAAATAAAAAATAATTGACAGAAAAATTTTAAACTTATGGCTTGGAATACAGTAATGACCCCCCCCCAAACAGACAAACAAACAAAAAACGCTGTATCCGCAAAGACCAAAAAAGCTGCAAAAATAGCTGCATCCTCATGGCTGTTTTCTTGTTTAGTTTTGCCCCTTTTTCTTCAATACATATGTGACCTTTTCCAGTACTGGATAAACAGAAGGTGGACACATTCTGGACACATCCTTTGGATAACAAGTGCTACATATTTCTTGTGTCCTTATTTGTACATACAGTATAATCAAATTCTTAGGTCCCTGTTACTGGATGCCATGATAGTTTTATCCCTTTCACTGTATCTAAACTTGTTAACAGTAGAGTCTATAGCTTACTCAATACCATTTTGTAGGAAGAAGTATGCTCTGTATAACCACCAACATTTATCCTAAGCTCGTACTTGTTTTTAGCCACTTTGAACAAAAGTTTTTTTTAGGTAAACACTTGACTATTGTATTTCTATAATTGCCTGAACTGCAATTTCGTTCCATTTCTTACATCCACATTTACGAAATTCTGTGTTTTCGCTTGTGCCACAAAGTTATACAGATTTGTAAATTACTTCTATTAAAAAATCTTAATTATTTCAATAATTATCAGCTGCTGTATGAGCCATAGGAAGTTGAGTTGTTCTTTTCTGTCTGACCACAGTCCTCTCTGCTGACACCTCTGTCCATGTCAGGAACTGTCTGGAGCAGGAGAGGTATGCTATGGGGATTTGCTCCTGCTCTGGACAGTTCCTGACATGGACAGAGGTGTCAGCAGAGAGCACTGTGGTAAGACAGAAGAGAAATTCAAAAAAGAAAATAATTTCCTGTGGAACATACAGCAGCTGATAAGTACTGGAAGGATGAAGATTTTTTAATAGAAGTAATTTTCAAATCTGTTCAACTTTCTGGCATCAGTTGACTTGAAAAAAACTGTTTTCCACCGGAGTACCCCTTTAAAGAATGAAATTTTAAATCCAAACAAGCCAATTAAAAAGTATAATATAAAATTGCTAATGAATTACCAAGCATAGTGTGGAAATGGATTGTGGATCAGATATAGTCTGAATAACGCTATTCAGAAACTGCAGGGCCCCTGTGGATAAAAAAAAAGGCCCCAATTCAAATCCTTATTACTATGGTTGTCTGATCAACACTTATAGTTGTAACAGATAAAATAAATGTAATTCCCTTGTATAGTCAGTAGAACCCCAGAGACTTCTAAGCATACAGTATTCCAGTCATGAAGTTTTCTGAGTTAATTGGTGAGACAACGGTAACAGGACTCCAGGAGTAGTGATTCATGCAGATAAGTGTCAACCATAAGGACTCCATTGGTTCATTTACAAGTAACAGAAAATGTTTAGTTTAGTTCTTGTTAGAGAGCAGTAATATGTTTATATAAGTAACCACTTCGATATACATTTTATCTGTGATTATTAATTATTGAGGAGGACCAAAAATATTTTTAAATATACACAAGTCATTCAGGTTCCCCAAAATTATTTAGTAGAAATGCAGGATAAAAGAATATTATCCTATAACTAGGTGTTTGTGCCATTTAGGGCTTTGGGAAAGCTAAAAGACAGTTCTTATGGATGCTGTAATCTTCTGCTTCTACAGTAATGCATAGAAGAAATGGATATTACTAATAAGCCACTGGGTCGAAGTTTTTTGCATGTTGACAGAGGAGGACAACTCAAGGATTTAGCTCTTTTTAGGAACTCGCACAGCATGATCTGCGAACAGTGGGAGATACTGCAGTGTGGATTTAAAGGGGTACTCCAACCCTAGACATCTTATCCCCTATCCAAAGGATAGGGGATAAGATGTCTGGTCGTGGGGGTCCCGCCTCTGGGGACCCCCACAATATAGCATGTGGCACCCACCTGTTTCTGCTCCGGAAGCGCTGGAGGGTCTGGGTCCCGACCACCAGAACGGAAGTCTGTGACATCACGATTCCGCCCCTGTGTGACGTCACGCCCCATCCCCTCAATGCAAGTCTATGGGAGGGGGCGTGTCGGGACCCAGACCCTCCAGCGCTTCCGGAGCAGAAACAGGTGGGTGCCACATGCTATATTGCGGGGGTCCCCAGTGGCGGGACCCCCGCGATCAAACATCTTATCCCCTATCCTTTGGATAGGGGATAAGATGTCTAGGGGTGGAGTACCCCTTTAACAGTGGGAATAGTAGCGCTTCAATCTACTAATCCACTTTTTCATGAAAATGAACCAGATATTACAGCTGAACATTCCCTTTATTATCGTTTAGTGCTCGGATCTTGTCCTGACCTTTAAGTGTGTATGGTGTAATAAATAATGACATCGCAAAAAAATAGTGGCATTAAAGGTAACAAGCAGTCTTATCTTGTAGCATAATGTTATGGTGCCACATAGACCAATATGTAGTTCTATGGTAAAAGATTCAGTAGAACTTGTATTTTATTTACTTAAATCTCTTATCATTCTGGGTTTAGGAGTCCAGTGGGTGGTCCTAATCCAGTTACAGTAAAACTTCCTGAAAAGAACACCCCTTTGTGAAGCCCATCCTCCCAATTAGAACGCTTTTTTCCTGTGAACGATATTTCTCCCATTGTAGTTTATAAAAACTGCCTCTTCATAAGTGGTTAAAAGTGACCACGATATCCACAGCAGATAGAGAGAAGCAGGGAATAACAAATAAGTTGTGCACTGACGGGCATGATGTTAAAGTATTTCAGTGTATTATGCCAGTGATCAAGGGATTTAATAGTCAGGATCCCTAGTGGTAATAAAAAAGGTACAAAATGAAAGGTTAAAGTAGTAATTCAGCTTTTAAAAATGTATGTAAATATCCTCAAGATAGGCCATTGATAGATTGGTGGGACTTTCTCCCTCAGTGGTTTAAAGGAGCTGCAGCCTCTTCAGAGTTTACCTGCACTAGTGCTTGCATTGCCATACTACAGCTCCTGCAGTTGTGGTGCAGGATGCCCAATTGAACAGGATAATGGTGCAGTAGCATGCACTGCCTATATCAATAGTACAATTTGCATAAGCACCACAGCCCCTTTAAATAGCTAATCGGTTTGGATGCCAATAGTCAGACCACCACTAATCTGCTATTGATAGCCCCTATATTTATGGAAATAGGCCATCATTGCAAACTGGATAACCCCTTATATATTTAAAAGCAAAAACACAAACAACCTTTTTTTTTAAGCCAGAACTAAGCGTGGATTCAAAAGGAATAGGAAATATGAAGGAAGGACTTATACTTCTTCCTGCTGGATTCATTTTTGGCTTTGGCTCAAAAACTGCAGTGATAGTTTTACAATAAAATTACCATTTTTGGCTTTGGCTTTGGCTCAAAAACTGCAGTGATAGTTTTACAATAAAATTACCATGTTTTATGGCAGCCTTAACTGTACAAAAGTAATAAAATATAGAAAAAACAAGATGCATTGCAACTTTTTGACACATTGCACAAACTGTAGCACCAAAAAAATTTGAAAAACCAATGGTGTATTCTCCTCTTAATGTGTTGCAATTGTCTTGCAAAAAACAAAAAAAAAACATAATTGACAGCAGAAAAATGTTAAGCTTATGGCTTGGAATACAGTAATGACCCCCCCCCCCCCTCCCAAAAAAATAAATAAAATAAAATAAATAAAATAAAAACAGACAAAAAAAAATGCTTTCTGTGCAGACCAAAAAAAGCTACAAAAATAGCTGCATCCTCATGGCTGTTTTCTTGTTTAGTTTTGCCCCTTTTTCTTCAATACATGTGTGACCTTTTCCAGCACTGGATAAACAGAAGGTGAACACATTCTGGACACATCCTTTGGATAACAAGTGCTACATATTTGTTGTGTCCTTATTTGTACATACAGTATAATCAAATTCTTAGGTCCCTGTCACTGGATACCATGATAGTTGTCACGATTCGGCTGGCAGGAGGTGGATCCTCTGTGCCAGAGAAGGATTGGCGTGGACCGTGCTAGTGGACCGGTTCTAAGTTGCTACTGGTATTCACCAGAGCCCGCCGCAAAGCGGCATGGTCTTGCAGCGGCAGTAGCAACCAGGTCGTATCCACTAGCAACGGCTCAACCTCTCTGACTGCTGAAGATAGGCGCGGTACAAGGGAGTAGACAAGAGCAAGGTCGGACGTAGCAGAAGGTCGGGGCAGGCAGCAAGGATCGTAGTCAGGGGCAACGGCAGGAGGTCTGGAACACAGGCTAGGAACACACAAGGAAACGCTTTCACTGGCACAATGGCAACAAGATCCGGCGAGGGAGTGCAGGGGAAGTGAGGTATACATAGGGAGTGCACAGGTGAACACATTAATTAAGCCAACTGCGCCAATCAGTGGCGCAGTGGCCCTTTAAATCGCAGAGACCCGGCGCGCGCGCGCCCTAGGGAGCGGGGCCGCGCGCGCCGGGACAGGACCGACGGAGAGCGAGTCAGGTACGGGAGCCGGGGTGCGCATCGCGAGCGGGCGCCACCCGCATCGCGAATCGCATCCCGGCTGGGGGCGGTATCGCAGTGCACCCGGTCAGCAGATCCGACCGGGGCGCTGCGGTTGCGAGGATGTTGCGAGCGCTCCGGGGAGGAGCGGGGACCCGGAGCGCTCGGCGTAACAGTACCCCCCCCCTTGGGTCTCCCCCTCTTCTTGGAGCCTGAGAACCTGAGGACCAGACTTTTGTCTAGGATGTTGTCCTCAGGTTCCCAGGATCTCTCTTCAGGACCACAGCCCTCCCAATCAACCCAAAATTTTTTTTTTCCTCTGACCGTCTTGGAGGCCAGTATCTCCTTCACGGAGAAGATGTCAGAAGAACCGGAAACAGGAGTGGGAGAAACAAGTTTGGGAGAGAAACGGTTGATGATGAGTGGTTTAAGGAGAGAGACATGAAAGGCATTGGGAATACGAAGAGAAGGAGGAAGAAGAAGTTTGTAAGAGACAGGATTAATCTGGCACAAGACTTTGAAAGGACCAAGATAGCGTGGTCCCAGTTTGTAAATGGGGACACGAAAGCGGACATATTTAGCGGAGAGCCATACCTTGTCTCCGGGAGCAAAAATGGGGGGAGCTCTTCTTTTCTTATCGGCAAACCTTTTCATGCGAGATGAAGCCTGTAAAAGAGAATTTTGGGTCTCTTTCCATATGGTGGAAAGATCACGAGTCACTTTATCCACAGCGGGCAAACCAGAGGGCAAGGGAGTATGGAGGGGGGGAAGAGGGTGACGGCCGTACACCTCGAAAAATGGGGATTTAGCAGAAGATTCAGAGACTCTGAAGTTGTATGAGAATTCGGCCCATGGTAGAAGATCTGCCCAGTCATCCTGGCGGGAGGAAACAAAATGCCGTAAATAGTCACCCAGGACCTGGTTAATTCTTTCTACTTGCCCATTGGATTGAGGATGATAAGCAGAAGAGAAGTTTAATTTAATCTTGAGTTGTTTACAGAGAGCCCTCCAGAATTTTGACACGAATTGGACGCCTCTATCCGAGACGATCTGCGTGGGCAAACCGTGAAGACGAAAAATGTGTACAAAAAATTGTTTTGCCAACTGAGGCGCTGAAGGAAGACCAGGAAGAGGAATAAAATGTGCCATCTTGGAAAATCGATCAACGACCACCCAAACAACAGTGTTGCCACGGGATGGGGGTAGGTCTGTAATAAAGTCCATACCAATCAGAGACCAAGGCTGTTCGGGGACAGGCAGAGGATGAAGGAGACCAGCAGGCTTCTGGCGAGGAGTCTTATCCCGGGCACAGACAGTACAGGCCCGCACAAAATCAACAATATCCGTCTCCAGAGTCGGCCACCAATAGAAACGAGAGATGAGTTGCAAGGACTTTTTGATGCCTGCATGGCCTGCGAGGTGGGAGGAGTGACCCCATTTGAGAATCCCGAGATGTTGGCGTGGAGAAACGAAGGTCTTCCCAGGAGGAGTTTGCCTGATGGAGGCTGGAGAAGTGGAGATCAGACAGTCAGGAGGAATGATGTGTTGCGGAGAAACCTCTACTTCCGAGGCATCCGAGGAACGAGAGAGAGCATCGGCCCTAATGTTCTTGTCGGCAATGAAATGAATTTCAAAGTTAAAACGGGCAAAGAACAACGACCACCTGGCCTGGCGAGGGTTCAGCCGTTGGGCAGACTGGAGATAGGAGAGATTCTTGTGATCGGTGTAAATGATAACTGGAAATTTTGATCCCTCCAGCAGATGCCTCCATTCCTCAAGTGCCAATTTAATGGCCAGAAGTTCTCGATCCCCGATGGAGTAGTTTCTCTCCGCTGGAGAGAAGGTCCTAGAAAAAAAACCACAAGTAACAGCATGCCCGGAAGAATTTTTTTTGTAGAAGGACCGCACCAGCTCCCACTGAGGAGGCATCAACCTCCAATAGGAAGGGTTTAGATGGGTCAGGTCTGGAGAGCACGGGAGCAGAAGAAAAGGCAGACTTGAGCCGTTTAAATGCGTCTTCCGCTTGGGGAGACCAGGACTTGGGATTGGCATTCTTCTTGGTTAAAGCCACGATGGGAGCCACAATAGTGGAAAAGTGTGGAATAAATTGTCTGTAATAATTGGCGAACCCCAAAAAACATTGGATAGCACGGAGTCCGGAGGGGCGTGGCCAATCTAAGACGGCAGAGAGTTTATCCGGGTCCATTTGTAATCCCTGGCCAGAGACCAAGTATCCTAGGAAAGGAAGAGATTGACATTCAAACAGACATTTCTCCATTTTAGCATAAAGTTGATTGTCTCGAAGTCTCTGAAGAACCATGCGGACATGCTGGCGGTGTTCTTCTAAGTTGGCAGAAAAAATCAGAATATCGTCCAGATACACAACAACACAGGAATATAAGAGATCACGAAAAATTTCATTAACAAAGTCTTGGAAGACGGCAGGGGCGTTGCACAGGCCAAAGGGCATGACCAGATACTCAAAGTGTCCATCTCTGGTGTTAAATGCAGTTTTCCATTCGTCCCCCTCCCTGATGCGGATGAGATTATAAGCACCTCTTAAGTCCAGTTTGGTAAAGATGTGGGCACCTTGAAGGCGGTCAAAGAGTTCAGAGATAAGAGGTAGGGGGTAGCGGTTCTTTACCGTGATTTTATTAAGTCCGCGGTAATCAATGCAAGGACGTAGGGAGCCATCTTTTTTGGACACAAAAAAAAATCCAGCTCCGGCAGGAGAGGAGGATTTGCGGATAAACCCCTTTTTTAAATTTTCCTGGATGTATTCAGACATAGCAAGAGTCTCTGGGGCGGACAGAGGATAAATTCTGCCCCGGGGTGGAGTAGTGCCCGGGAGGAGGTCAATAGGACAGTCATAAGGCCTGTGAGGAGGTAAAGTCTCAGCTTGCTTTTTGCAAAACACGTCAGCATAGTCCATATAAGCCTTAGGGAGACCGGTTACAGGGGGAACCACAGGGTCACGGCAGGGAGTGCTGGGAACCGGTTTAAGACAGTCCTTGAAACAAGAAGTACCCCAGCTCTTGATCTCTCCTGTGGACCAATCAAGGGTTGGGGAATGGCGTTGAAGCCACGGTAATCCAAGGAGAATTTCGGAAGTGCAATTGGAGAGGACCAAAAACTCAATTTTTTCGTGATGAGGTCCGATGCACATTAGGAGGGGTTCCGTGCGGTAACGCACGGTACAGTCCAATCTTTTATTGTTAACACAATTGATATAGAGGGGTCTGGCGAGACTGGTCACCGGGATGTTGAACCTGTTGATGAGAGAGGCCAAAATAAAATTTCCTGCAGATCCGGAATCCAAGAAGGCCATGGTAGAGAAGGAGAAGGTAGAGGCAGATATCCGCACAGGCACAGTAAGGGGTGGAGAAGCAGAGTTGACATCAAGAACTGTCTCACCTTTGTGCGGAGTCAGCGTACGTCTTTCCAGGCGGGGAGGACGGATAGGACAATCCTTCAGGAAGTGTTCGGTACCGGCACAGTACAGGCACAGATTCTCCATGCGGCGTCGTGTCCTCTCTTGAGGTGTCAAGCGAGACCGGTCAACTTGCATAGCCTCCACGGCGGGAGGCACAGGAACGGATTGCAGAGGACCAGAGGAGAGAGGAGCCGGGGAGAAAAAACGCCTCGTGCGAACAAAGTCCATATCCTGGCGGAGCTCCTGACGCCTTTCGGAAAAACGCATGTCAATGCGAGTGGCTAGATGAATAAGTTCATGCAGGTTAGCAGGAATTTCTCGTGCAGCCAGAACATCTTTAATGTTGCTGGATAGGCCTTTTTTAAAGGTCGCGCAGAGGGCCTCATTATTCCAGGATAATTCGGAAGCAAGAGTACGGAATTGGATGGCGTACTCGCCAACGGAAGAATTACCCTGGACCAGGTTCAGCAGGGCAGTCTCAGCAGAAGAGGCTCGGGCAGGTTCCTCAAAGACACTTCGAATTTACGAGAAGAAGGAGTGTACAGAGGCAGTGACGGGGTCATTGCGGTCCCAGAGCGGTGTGGCCCATGACAGAGCTTTCCCAGACAGAAGGCAGACTACGAAAGCCACCTTAGACCTTTCAGTAGGAAACTGGTCCGACATCATCTCCAGGTGCAGTTAACATTGTGAAAGAAAGCCACGGCAAAACTTAGAGTCCCCATCAAATTTATCCGGCAAGGATAGTCGTAGGCTGGAAGCGGCCACTCGCTGCGGAGGAGGTGCAGGAGCTGGCGGAGGAGATGATTGCTGAAGCTGTGGTAGTAGCTGCTGTAGCATCACGGTCAGTTGAGACAGCTGATGGCCTTGTTGCGCTATCTGTTGCGACTGCTGGGCGACCACCGTGGTGAGGTCGGCGACAACTGGCAGTGGAACTTCAGCGGGATCCATGGCCGGATCTACTGTCACGATTCGGCTGGCAGGAGGTGGATCCTCTGTGCCAGAGAGGGATTGGCGTGGACCGTGCTAGTGGACCGGTTCTAAGTTGCTACTGGTATTCACCAGAGCCCGCCGCAAAGCGGGATGGTCTTGCAGCGGCAGTAGCAACCAGGTCGTATCCACTAGCAACGGCTCAACCTCTCTGACTGCTGAAGATAGGCGCGGTACAAGGGAGTAGACAAGAGCAAGGTCGGACGTAGCAGAAGGTCGGGGCAGGCAGCAAGGATCGTAGTCAGGGGCAACGGCAGGAGGTCTGGAACACAGGCTAGGAACACACAAGGAAACGCTTTCACTGGCACAATGGCAACAAGATCCGGCGAGGGAGTGCAGGGGAAGTGAGGTATACATAGGGAGTGCACAGGTGAACACACTAATTAAGCCAACTGCGCCAATCAGTGGCGCAGTGGCCCTTTAAATAGCAGAGACCCGGCGCGCGCACGCCCTAGGGAGCGGGGCCGCGCGCGCCGGGACAGGACCGACGGAGAGCGAGTCAGGTACGGGAGCCGGGGTGCGCATCGCGAGCGGGCGCCACCCGCATCGCGAATCGCATCCCGGCTGGGGGCGGTATCGCAGCGCACCCGGTCAGCAGATCCGACCGGGGCGCTGCGGTTGCGAGGATGTTGCGAGCGCTCCGGGGAGGAGCGGGGACCCGGAGCGCTCGGCGTAACAATAGTTTTTTGCCTGGACTGTATCTGGACTTGTTAACAGTAGAGTCTATAGTGTACTCAATACCATTTTATAGGAAGAAGTTGCATGTATACTCTGTACCAAGTGAATAACCACCAACACTTATCCTAAGCTCGTACTTGTTTTTAGCCAATATGAACAACAGTTTTTTTAGGGAACACTAGACAATAGTATTTCTAGAATTGCCTGAACTGCAATTTCGTTCCATCTCTTACATGCACATTTAGGTAATTCTATGTTTTCCGCTACTTTTATGCTGTCAAGTTTCAGTGACAGAATCAATAGCAATAAATTATTCCACCCTTGTGCAGATTTTTTATTTTTTTTGTATTTTATTTTAAAATCTAAAATGGAAGTCACATCCAAATATTATGCACTTTCCTGTCTCCTCATACAGCATGTCATTGCATTGTCAATTGAAATTGTCCCAGCAAGTGACGTATTTCTTTTGCTAGCTCAGAAGATTGATGGATAAGCATGTGGAACCTGTCTATGGATCATACAGATTATGCACCATTTAAGATGCACTTAAGATGTCCTTCAATCTGTGTCTGTATCAAGTGCATGCAGATGAGGTTGTCGTAGACATTGACGGCTCATTGATTAATCAGTGATATACCTAAATACATACAGCAGAGCGGATGATTATGTATCATTACATTACACTCCCATGCTTGCATTATCACTGTCCATCGTTAATCAGCTTATCTGGACAATTTCTTATACCTTCTGAGATATTACTTCATGAATATGTATTATTCTGTAACAGTATCCTGCAATTGCCAATGGCATATTAGATCATTTTTAGCAGGTAATGTATCTTTTGATACATGCTTGCTGTGTCTGAAAGGGCTAGTCGGGGATTAGAACAACATGATACCATGCTTTTATACCACACCTTTTCATGGGTTGGGCCTCATATAGGTTGTGCCAAGCTCAGCTCCATTGAAGTAAATGGGAATGAGCGCCAGTACCCTATACAACCTATGGACAAGCACACACTTAGCAGCCTATCGAGGCATGGACACCTTCCTACCAGAACATTGCCCATAGTGCTTTCTAGTACCATTTTTCTTCCAGATAAGCAAAGCACACAGACTTAACTATCAAAATAATGCAGAAAAACAAAACATATGCTAACTGTAGTTGATTTCGGCATTGGACAAGAAGCAACTGTTAAGTTATGCGGTTATGCGGTCCCGTTACCTGCTGCTGCCGGCAGGGCTGACATTCGCATCGCAGGACACGCCTGCATGCGAATCCCAGCCCGCCCATCACCTGGTGCTTCTCCTGCCCCAGCCTCTGCCTCTCTGCTCTGTCACCATCCCCTAGGGCTCACTCTGGAGCTTTAAGATTTAAAGGGCCAGTGAGCCCTCCACCTCCCACACTTCCCTGCTGGATCTTTGTTGCCTTAGTGCCTGAGAAAAAACATTCCTGAGAGTTGCCCTTTATCCGTGACCTGACCTTGCTCCATTACTGCTTGCCTACTGACCACTTGCTACGTTCCTGACTACGCTACTGTGCCACCAGCCCTGACCTTCTGCTATCCGGACCACGAGTTGCTTTATCCTACCTGTGCCTTGAATCTCCTTAGTCGCCTATGTGGTCGAGCCGTGCTAGCCACCTGGGTGCCCCTGCCACAGCAAGTCCATCCTGCTTTGCGACAGGCACAGGTGAAAACCAGCGGCACCTTAGACTCCGCTCCCTGGTAGGGTCCGAGTCATCTACCACACAGGTCCAGCAGATCCCCTATCATCAGTGTTCCATTCTACTGAAATGTGAGCGTTACAGTAAGATCCGGCCATGGATCCCGCTGAGGTACCCCTGCTTGAAGTCGCGGATCCTCCCTCCGTTGTGGTACGTCAGTCTCAGCAATTGGCGCGACAGGCGCAGCAACTTACCCAACTGTCTGCTATGATGCAACAGCTATTGGCCTTGCAGCAACAACAGCAGCAGGTACCGAAACCTGGCCCAATCCCACCACTGGTTGCTGCAGTGTCTCCTGGCTCCCAGCTACGTATGCCTTTACCTTCTTAATATGATGGTGATTCCAAGGTTTGCAGAGGCTTTGTCACACAGTGCTCTATGCACTTGGAGCTCATGTCTGAACAGTTTCCGACGGAACGTGCGATGGTGGCCTTTGTCATTAGTCTACTGTCCGGAAAAGCCCTGGACTCGGCTACACCCCTTTGGGACTGTGGTGATCCGGTATCCTCCAATTTGTCGGCTTTCTTGGCAGAATTTCGCAATGTCTTTGAGGAACCCACATGTGCCTCTTCTGCTGAAATGGCTTTGCTGAACCTCTGTCAAGGGAATTCTTCCATTGGTGACTATGCGGTTCAATTCCGCACTCTAGCTTCAGAACTTGCATGGAATGATGAGGTCTTGTGTGCCACATTCAAAAAAGGACTGTCAAGCAGGATTAGAGATCCCCTCGCAGCACATGATCCTCTATCTTCTTTGACTGAACTTATCCACTTGGCCACACGCATTGATGTGCGTTTTGCTGAGAGACAGGAGGAACTGCACTGGTGTTTCAACATCCACCTCTTCAGTTTCCTGCGCCTCTTGCCGAAGAGGCTATGCAAGTGGATCATTCCTGTCTAACGCAACAGGAGAGGTCACGACGACGCAGTGAGAATTTGTGCTTGTATTGTGCTAGCCAGGAACACTTCCTCAAGGACTGTACAGTTTGCCCACAGTGCCCGCACCCAGGGTACATGGGAGAGGCATCCCTGGGTGTGAATACTACATCTCCATGCTTAACTATTTCTGTACAAGTCTTCGCTTCAGCCAAGTCTTCCTTCAGTGCTATAGCATTTTTGGATTCTGGATCAGCAGGCTACTTTATTGATGCTTCTTTGGTTCACAAGTATCATCTTCCTGTTACTCGGCTTGCCAAGCCCTTGTTCATCTCCTCTGTTAATGGACAAAATCTGGATGGTTCACTTCATCATGCAAGTGGGTGAATTGCATAAAGAAAAGTTTGAATTTCATGTTCTGCCACACTGTACTTCAGAGATTCTTCTTGGCCTTCCTTGGCTCCACACCTGGATTGAAGAACTGGATAAATAATTAGCTGGGGACAATCCTGTCAAAATCTTTGCCTCAAACCAGTTCAGCCTATAGTTGTTTCTCGTCTTCCTCCTTTACATGGCCTGCCGCCACCTCACCAAGATTTCTCTGATATATTCTGCAAGAAACAGGCTGAGTCTCTGCCTCCACATCGTCCTTATGACTGCCCTTTAGATATTCTGCCTGGTACCACTCCTCCTCGTGGAAGGATATACCCTCTATCGATTCCTGAGACCAAAGCCATGGCTGAGTATATCCAGGAGAATCTCCAAAAGGGATTTATCCATAAGTCCTCTTCTCCTGCTGGAGCTGGTTTCTTCTTTGTAGGGAAGAACGATGGCTCACTCCGTCCAGGCATTGACTACAGGGGACTTAGCAAAATCACGGTCAAGAACCGTTACCCACATCCTCTTATCTCAGAACTTTTTGACCATCTACGGGGAGCCAAGGTCTTCTCCAAGTTGGACATACGTGCAGTGGATAACCTCATTCGTATCCGCAAGGGAGATGAATGGAAAATGGCCTTCAATACTCGTGATGGACATCATTTTGAGTATCTCGTAATGCCTTTTGGTCTCTGCAATGCTCCAGCCGTTTTTCAAGAGTTTTTCAATGATATCTTTCATGATCTTATCTACACCTGTGTTGTTGTGTACCTATATGACATCCTGATCTTCTCTTCCAACTTAGAGGAACTTCGTACTCATGTTCGTCTGGTTCTTCAGCGACTGCTAAAGAATCATCTCTACGCCAAAATGGAGAAATACCTGTTCGAGAAGTCTAGTCTTCTGTTTCTTGGCTACATTGTCTCTCATCGGGGCCTGCAGATGAATTGTCTGCAGTATTGGATTGGCCTTGTCCTTTGGGCCTATGTGCTATTCAGCGCTTTTTGGGATTCACTAACTATTATCGTCAATTTATCCCACGTTTTTCGTCCTTGGTTGCTCCAATCGTGGCTCTCACTAAGAAGACTTCTAATCCTAAGTCTTGGCCTCAGGAGACTGAAGAGGCCTTCTCCTGTTCAAAGTCTTCATTTGCCTCTGCTCCTGTGCTTACAAGACCAGATCCGGAGAGGCCCTTTTGCTTTGAAGGTTGAAGCCTCATCTATTGGAGTGGGTGCCATTTTTACTCAGAAAAACGCCAAGAGCAAGACTGTAACTTGTGGGTTCTTCTCCAAGACCCTCTCTCCTGCTGAGAGGAATTACTCCATTTGAGATCGTGAACTCCTCGCTATCAAGCTAGCCTTGGAGGAATGGCGACATTTATTGGAAGGTTCTTCTCATCCGGTCAGCATCTACTCCGACCATAAGAATCTTCTATACCTTCAGTCTGCTCAGGATTTGAACCCCCACCAGGCAAGGTGGTCACTGTTCTTTTCTAGGTTCAACTTCTTCTTCCACTTCCGTCCAGCAGATAAGAACATCAGGGCAGCTGCTATCTTCAGGTCCTCTGACGTCATTGGTTTGGACTCCACACCTAGGCATATTATTCCTCCTGATCATTTGATTCCTGCAGCTCCTGCTGAAATTCAACAAGTTCATCCTGGAAAATCCTTTGTGCCCGACAGATTGAGACACAAGGTACTGAAATGGGGTCATTCCTTCCTGACAGCAGGTCATCCTGGTATACGCAAGACTCTCCTTCTAATCTCCCGGCACTACTGGTGGCCCCATCTTGAACGTGATGTTTCTGATTTTGTTCGTTCCTGTGAAACTTGTGCCCATGACAAAACTCCTCGACAGAGACCTGCAGGATTCTTACAGCCTTTACCCATTTCGGAGACTCCCTGGTCCCATATTGCCATGGATTTAATCAACGATTTGCCACCATCTCATAATAACACTGTCAATTGGGTCATTGTAGATCAGTTTTCCAAGTTGGCTCATTTTATTCCTCTACCAGGTCTTCCTTCTGCCCCACAGCTGGCAAAGTACTTCTTGTTGTCTTTCGTTTACATGGTCTTCCTCAGCATATCGTTTCGGATCATGGTGTGCAGTTTGTCTATAAGTTCTGGCGAGCCCTTTGTAACCGTCTGGTCATCAATCTGGAATTCTCCTCTTCCTACCACCCTTAGTCCAAAGGTCAGGTAAAGAGGGTTAATCAAATTTCGGCATTTTGTTTCAGCTTACCAAGATGATTGGGTCAACCTTCTCCCCTGGGCTGAATTCTCATATAATCATAAGGATTCCACGAGGCGGTCTCCCTTTTTGGTTGTCTATCTCCGTTCTCCTCTTCCTCTCCCAGTCTCCTCCGGTGTGCCTACTGTTGATGAGCTGGTCTGTGACTTCTCCACCTTCTGGCAACAGACCCAACAGTCATTATCCCAGGCTTCCTCACGCATGAAGGCACAAGCTGATAAGAGTAGAAAACCTCCTCCCTCCTTCTCTCCTGGTGATATGGTGTGGCTTTCATCCAAGTGCATTTGCTTCTACAAAAAATTAATCCTGTCTCCTACAAACTCCGTCTACCTGCTACGTTACGTATTCCCAATTCCTTCCACGTCTCTCCTCAAGCCTCTTGTCATAAACCGGTTTTCTCAAAAAAATCTTGTCCCCACACCTGTCTCCGGCTCTTCTGACATCTACAAAGTTAAAGAGATTCTTGCCACTAAAACCGTGAGAGGTAAACAATTTTTTCTGCTCAACTGGTAGGGTTATGGTCCTGAGGAGAGATCTTGGGAGCCTGAGGAGAATATCCTTGACCGTGACCTTCTCAGAAGTTTTCTGAATCGTAAAAGGAGGGGGAGACCAAAGGGGGTGGGGGGTAATGTTACGTTATGTGCTCCGGCCGCACACACTGGCCATGAATGCATGGTCCCGTTACCTGCATGGCTTGGATTTGCATCGCAGGACGCACCTGCATGCGAATCCCAGACCATCACTCACCTGGTGCTTCTCCTGCCCCTGCCTCTCTGCTCCAGCGCGCATGTCCCCGTCCCCTAGGGCACGCGCACGCCGGAGCTTTGAGATTTAAAGCGCCAGTGCGCCTATTAGTGAAGTAACACCTGTGGCTCATTAATAAATTCCTCTATCTCCCACACTTCCCTGCCCTTGTTGCCCTAGTGCCTCAGAAAAAGCATTCCTGAGAGTTGCCTTGCCGTGTATCATACCCTTTGCTCCGTGACCTTACCTTGCTCCTTTGCCACCTGCCTACTGACCACTTGCTACGTTCCTGACTACGCTACTGTGCCGCCAGCCCTGACATATCCTGACCATGAATTGCCTTATCCCACCTGTGCCTCAAATCTCTTCAGCCGCCTGTGTGGTCAAGCCGTATTAGGGTAGCGACCTGGGTGCCGCCTGCAGCAGCAAGTCCATCCCGCTTTGCGGCGGGCTCTGGTGAAAACCAGCTGCACCTTAGACTCCGCTCCCTGGTACGGTCCGAGTCATCTACGACACAGGTCTAGTGGATCCACTATCATCAGTGTTCCAGTCTACTGAAACTTGAGTGTTACAGCAATATGGGCATTCTGACTGATCTGAGGCTAATGCAGCCCTATATGCTGCTAGTTGGGATACAAAATATGTTCTTTACCTTTCTATTAAAGCTACAGTACAGTAAAACCTTTTGTTTTACTAATTTGTCCTACAATAGCACTTTTGTGGGATTGGACCAGATTGGCTAGCCTTCACTTCTTATGTGCATTAGTGAACATTGAGTACCTATGACCCTGTTGCCTGTACACCATAAGACCTGCTGTTTCAGAGATGCTCCAACACTGTTTCTTTTTCTTGGCCCCTGTATATCATGCTTAAAGCGTTACTGTAATTAGTAGGAAAATGTTAAAAAGTGCTTAAATCAGTTTAGTAATGTGCCCTAAGACCTGTATGCATAATAATATGCTTGTGATAATATGTAAAATGCCTTTTGATCTATGTATTACTGTGATGAGTCTTTCTGAATTTCTCTGGGAGGCTGGGGGTTATTCTCAATGAGCATGATCAGCTTCTCTCCTCCTCCCCGTCATGTGGTCTGCCCAAACATTTTTCATTTGCAACACTTTCTAAATGTATGTTCTACATAACTCTGATGCAGCCATGTGAAACAGAAGAAAAACCAGCATTTTGTGCAAAAAAATAAATAAAATTTTTATAGTTTCACAGCTTTGTGACCAAGCATGCTTTTTATAACCCTAAATCTGACATGTGGAACCTATATGATGCAAATGCACAAGAAATAAGTTCATAAAATTACCAAAGAGAAACCATTTTGCATATAAATAATAGTTTAGCACCTTATATTGCTTGTCACTGTACATGTAAATGTTTCTCTTCTTTAAGACTGCAAGCTGTCTGTGCATCTTGTCTGTGCTCTGAGGCACAGCATGGATATAACCACACCTCTCTCCCCCCTCTTTCGCATAAAAACATTATTTTTTGATGGACCAAAAAGGCTGGATTTTCAGGGTTCATTTGAAAAATTAAAGAGACAGACACCCCTAGTGGCCATTTTTTTAAACCATTTTTCACATGTTTAGCAATCACATTTTTTTATGAAGTATATAAGAAAATGCTTAGTTTTAAGGAAGTATTTAATGGAAAAAAGTGGTTTCTAATGACAGTAACGCTTTTGTAGTGTCCATTTTTGTATTTTTCTGTTTTGGGGTCTGTTTAGACACTGGGCTTGTGTCTGAGCAGTTTTCTGTACTATTCTCCCTGGCTAGGGGGAATAGTTAAAGATCTCAGCCAATTACAGCCTGGGTGAGGTTTTAAAACCCGAACTCTGTTGGAACTCTGGGCTTGTGATTATTTCTTACTCTATGACTGTTTTAGTCTGTCTGTTATTATCTGAGTTTTAACTATGGCTTGATTCCTTTTATGATATAGATTTTAGTCTGCTTGGTTTTAAGTACATCTGTTGGTTTTTTGGATTATGTATGTCCATTCTGCTTTTACCTTGTTATCTTAGTCTGTGTTCACACTGTTAGTCTTGTGATTGTACTTGTGCTCAGTATTTAGTCTTTGGATTCTGTTCAGACTCATCTGGTTCTCAGTCTAGTGTTCCATGTATTATATTTCTGTTTACTTCTAGGCCAGTATCCTGATCACATGGTGGAGTGTGCCCGCTGGCTAGGAGTCTATTTGGCTTTTGTATTGATGTCCTTCTATGTTTGGAGTGGGGAGTCTAGTTTGTTATTTGTTTTGTGTTCAGTGTGAACAGTGTTCTATATTTCCTGATCTGTTTAGTGTTTGTCATTCAGTTCATCTGTTCATTCCCTGCATCTCCTGGTTTTTGCTGTATACTTTTTCCATATCTAGTCTTGTTAATTTATTCATATCTGCCATTAATCTTGATTCCGATTCCTGAAGTGTATGTTAGTACGCTTTATCCTGCCCTGTTAGTATTTATATTCTGCCTGGTTTGTTTATTAATATCTGTTCTGGTTTTTGTTTCCCCGTTATGTTTCTGACCTGTCCCCGACTATTTACTGTATTATTTGTGTGCCTTTACGCCCATTGCACTTTAGCGTAGGAAGGGACCAGCTCCAAGTTGTCGATCTGCTGTTTAGAGCGGATGGGCAAGTAGGCAGGGAGAGTGTTTATAGGGACAGCTTAGGGCTCACTTTCCCTTTCCACCCCCGGTCATGACAGCTTTAAGCCAAGGAAGACAATCGTACTGGGGGGACCAGAGCAGGGCACCGAAAGCGCTGGAGGTAAGTAAAGGTTTAATTTTTTTTATATACAGCACAATGGACAAAGTTTTGAACCCCCTCCTGCCAAATAACTACTTTAAAGCTATCTTTTAAGCTATACTGACCTGTGTTTATATTGTGGAGGGTAAGTCTGAACAGCTTCCCCCCCTGTTTCCCAAACAGGGCACTTATACTGAACTTATACTTAAACAAAAATACATTGATTTACAGTGATTGTATGCTGAGAGTTTCCATCCTAACTTAAAGTAATACTGTGGTGATAGACTTTGTTTTGGGCCTCATCTATTTCATGTGCAACAACTGAAGGTGTTCAATGGCCAGTAAGGCGAAGATTAAAGTGGACCGCAGGGTTTCTTGTAAGTGGGTTAGACTCATATACATATTGCATTTGTGTAATTTTTGTGCTATACCATACTTTACTAGTTACTATGCATGGTTGTTTCTTTATGCAACCCAAAGTAAGTTCCAAGTTAGTTCTGTTTCAATTTTATTAATAATCTCAGCGATGTTCCCAACGGAACCCCAGATCCATACCCTGGATGTTTTGTTGGGTGGAGGCAATGCTCGAGTTATGTTTCCACACTACCATGTAGCGAAGGTGCAGGATTGGCATGAAGAGCACAAAGAGGGGTTTATGTTATTAGAATTGAACACATTTCATTGTCAGCTATTAATTGTGAACATCTCAATCAGGTATGAACGACTGCGGCAGACCTGCTCAATAGCTCTGGTCGGAAAATATACCAAACTGAGTGATTGTTACACCTCTGTCTTCAAGGCTCTAGAACACTCTGCTCTGGCCATCAATCATAAGCTGAATTTAATGGTAAGTCATTATTTTTCCCAGTTGGGTATTTCAGTCAGGATAAAGCCTGTGGGTCAGCCGTCAATGGAGCGGCTTCTACTTCCTAGGGGCAACATATGTATTTTATTAGTGGTAAACTGTAGTTTATTAAGTTGGTTTTTCAAAAAGTTATAGTGGATAAAGAAAAGTTTAAAGAATCAGCTGACAATTACAATGTATACAGAATCTCAACTTTTATTACATTTCTTATCTTTAGTATATAGATTCTGCGGAACTAGAACCTTTAACCAAAAAAGAAGATCCTGTAAAATACCATAAGGCTTGGGAAAAGCTGTGCAAAGCTCAGTAAGTCATGTACTTAAATTGACAGCGTATAGAAATGCAATAGATCTTTAAAATTCTTTATGTGATTTATCTAGTGCTCAATGATGACTTGAAAAAAGCAAATTAAGAGATGAAAACATGTTACAGTATAAATATTTTTGGTACCGTAATCCTTTTAGTACCATGATCCTGTAAGCATTGACTTACAGGGTTTCTTCCTCCAATAGGTGGCACTGAAAAGCAAGCTCTTATACTTGAGGATGAGAGCTTCTTTGCATATTTTGTCCCAGGGAGTAATGTATGGTCTATAAGATGCCCTCCACCAGTGTGGAAGTCTCCGTAAGGTCTCAGGGTGAGAGAACGAAAGTGATGCACTCCTCCAACTTTATATATGAGAGTCCCTGGATTTAAGACTGCAACCAATATCTGGAAATAACAGGAAAAAGACAACACTACGCAAATTTATGGATTTGTCTCTACAAATCCAGGACTGATTGTTCGAATGAGCTACACTTTTCATTCTGCTTATTCTAACAATCAGTCCGGCTCTAAACTCTCGTACTCTTATTGATCAAAGCATTTGACATGTCTTTAGGACATGTCAAAAGTTTTTTAAAGTGTCAGGTACACTATACACTTTAAAGGACTACTGTCATTTCAATATCTTTTTTTTTTTTAAACTTGTTTTAATGAAAATAACAGAAATACAGAGGAAATACAGAGGATCATAATACCAACGATCATATAATAGTGGTATGTAAAGTGTATCAAAGCAGCGGCGCCTAAGTGCTGCTCTCACAGCAGAAGGCTCCCTTCCCCCCGCTGGCTCTCACGTTCTGTGAGAGTTAAAAATCTGAATATTGAAGACGAGGGCGGGCAGCAGGTGGAATATAGATGAGACAGGGGAGCTTGTTGAGCCAGCTCTCTGTCTCCAATGCGCGCTAGAGTGCAAAATGATTACATTCATAAACATCCCTGACTGCTAAATAAGCAAAGTGACCCCTCATTTTACAGCTACATACCCGCACTATTACCCAGTATATTGTGTTTTGTGCGGGTGAACCAGCTGTCAGATTCTCTTTAAGTGAAAAAAAAAGTGAATGGTTAAATAGTTTTTTAATTCTACCATTTATATAAAATATGAGAAAAAGACACACAGTGCTCTCTGCTGCCACCTCTGTCCATATCAGGAAATGTCCAGAGTAGAAGCAAATCCCCATAGCAAATCTCTCCTGCTCTATACAGTTCCTGACACAGACAGAGATGGCAGCAAAGAGCAATGGGGTCACACTGGAAAGAACTATACAACT
Source organism: Hyla sarda (assembly GCF_029499605.1). NCBI lineage: Eukaryota > Metazoa > Chordata > Amphibia > Anura > Hylidae > Hyla > Hyla sarda. The sequence goes on from NC_079190.1 coordinate 438,752,581, forward strand.
TCCTCTGGAGCATACAGCAGCTGGTAAGTACTAGTAGGATTAAGATTTTTAAATAGAAGCACCCCTTTAATTATATAAACTGGGCTATGTACATATATGATGAATTTTAGGCATATACTGAATGTAACCATTAGTTTGTGTACAGACTATTTCGGCGCCGTTCAGGATATTGCAGAAAGACCCCCATCGATCACACACTTTTCATACGCTGGATAACACTTGGAATTTTCTAATTCTTTTTGCACAAAGTTATTGTGTAGAACAGCAACAACATGGTGAACATGCATTGTTGATCAATTTAAATTCAAAAGTACTAGACACTTTAACTCGTTATATTCCTATTAAATAATCGGAAGAGAAAATATATTGGAAGATTAGACCTGAATGGCTGCACCCATCTTTTATACCTTAGGTAGTGCCGTGAAGCAAATAATACTTTAATTGACTTGCCTTCAAATACAATGGGCACAGATGCACAGTCGGTATACCTTGACAACATATCTGAAGTGATCCATTTTCTGTCTTATATGCCAGCGTATCTATTATGTTCAGGATGTGGCAGGGCTGCCAGCCCTGCAGGGAGAACATTCATTTTATGTATGTGCTTACGGTCATTTCCTATGAATAGTTCCACTCACTACCATTTGGTGTAAAACCTGCTATAAAAATGTAATGTTTCTGATCTGTAACGTTTCTAATCTGATGTTAAAGGGGTTATCCAGGAATAGAAAAGCAGAACTTATTTCTTTCAAAACAGTTCCACGTGTCTGTCCCCATGTTGCGTGTGGTTTTACAACTTGGCTCTATTTACTTCAATGGAACTGTGCTGCAGAACCACACCCAACATGGAGACAGACTGGAAGCGTTTTTTAAAAGAAAGTAGCTCTGTTTTTCTATTCCTGGATAACCCCTTTAATCTCTTATGTTTTTCTAGTGGCTTTTCATGGGGCCGTACAGGCCAAAATTCTGAGCTGATTGAATTCAAAGCATATTCCTGTTACAACCTGCTTCTGTTAACACAACCATAGAGTAAAAGGGATATTTCCACCAAGGACATGGAAGTGCCGGATAATGGGGGGAACCCACTGCCACTGACCCTGTATATGGACAGAACTAAGTCCCTGTTTATACCACAGAGATTCCTCATGACAATTCTGCATGGATTATGCTTGCAGCACCCCCTTATTGATTTTAATGCTTCCGATGCACAGTTCATGTGTCAAAAGTCCTGCAACAGAACTTCTGTCGAGGAATGGAAGTCCGGCGGAAGATTGAATATGTTCAATGTTCCAGCGGAATCCACTAGAGAAGTGCTGATTGATGATGGGACTGTGCATTTGCTGCGGACATTAACGCTGATTCCGGGCCATTTTAGGATCCACTGAGGGAATTCAGCAAGGACGTTCCTTGGTTAATTTTCTCTGTGTGAACATACCGTATCTTTACTCTGCCCCTGATGATTACTTATCTAAACATTGGCAAAATACTTGGCTGGGCTTGGAAACTTGAATATCCAGGTTTACAGTTAGGGTGGTAATGGGTTCTAATGGGCTCTTTTCATAGTGGGTGCTCCATTATATACCATTGTAAGAAGTAAGTGGGGTTATTTGGATGCATAAAATGTTTCATATTTTGCTTACACCACTGTATGAAATAAATAATAATGGCATACTTACCTATCTGGTCCCTAATATATCTGTACTCTATTATCTGGTCCCCTTTTTGTCGCTCTGCTTCCTGCTTCCTACAAGCTTGTATCGCCAGTGATGCCCCACTAAGCCAAGCAATGTCCACAGTTGTGTCCCACCTCAGTACAGTCTGTCTAATTAAACAATAAAAACTTCAATTCACCTTCCTTGCCCCCTCGTTGCCTCCAGCATCAGGTGTCCCTGTCTCCACTGACAGTCTGCTTCCCCTGAGCCTGCCAGAGCTGCCGACAGAACATCACAGTGCCGATCAGCAAATCACTGGCCACAGTGGTGTCCTCCCTCAACCGGTGATTGTCGAGCAGCACTGTCAGTTTCCCTGCTGTTGACAGAGTATACTGATACTGGAACCTACGAAGGAATGAAGAAGGTGAGTTCCAAGTTTTTATTGTTTTAGTAGGCATGCTGAGCAAAGTACTACAATAAAAAAATCACCAGATAACCCCTTAAATAACTAACTTAGAGGGGTTGTACAGGTGCCACTGCGCCTTGCTGGAAACTTTGCACTTTTTTTTGCATTGTTTGGTTAAGACTGTAAACTGTGTATTCAGTAGGGGATCTTAGATAGCAGGATGTTGAACAAATACCCACCAGTCTGAATGAGACAATGAATAAGAAATGCTTGCTAAAATGGGAGACCTTTTGGTTTTCTGAACTCAAAACATTGCTACTGTCATGCATGAATGAAATATGCAGCTTTAGGGTAGGGTCACTTGTAGCGCATCCACAGCATATTTCACGCTGCCAGAAATACAGCAGACTAACAGGGCTACCCTATTGCAGCCCTCAGTGTGCAGTATGATTTGGAGGCAGGCCCAGCACGCCAATGTGGCTGTGACACGCAGGCCTGCCTTCAAACCTTATTGCACATACAGGGCTGCATCGCTGTAGTCCTGTTTGACTGCTCCAAGCATAATCTGCAGCGTATTTCCCTCTGCACAGCGTTGTTCCTGTAGCGTGAAATACACAGCAGATGCACTACAGGTGACCCTGCTTTAAAAGCTTATTTGTAATACTGATGTATTCCATTGCTGTTAGATGAATATCTGTTTGTTGTAGTAGTGTGCATAGGAAAACCTGCAGTCTCAATGTTGCTTAATAGAGGAGCTATAGGTGTGCATTCGGTATTTGTTAGACCTGGTTATCAGACCCCAGTACGCATGAGTAAGGGGGTGAATCCCGAAAACAACACATCAGATCCTGACATGCTTCTGTTTTTCCAGACATATTTGAAATACAGGGAGCATAAAAAGAAAAGATGAAACAAACACGTAAAACTGTTTATTATCTGGTCTAACTGCTGGTAAAATACCCTTATGCCCTTGTGGACTTAGTAAAAAGTTCTTAATGGAGTTTGGTGGTGCTCCTCGCCAGGGTCTGATTGTCTTATAAATATTGCACCTTTACTTGGATTGTTCTATAATGAAATGTATTCGCTAATAATTTTGGAATTGGGCAAAATAAGTGGGCGTTTAGTTTTAGGATATGATGTATTTTAAGCTTCAAGGCTCAGATATGTTTGGAAACTGTTAAAATGACATGCCAATGCAGAATCCCCTTTCATTTCAAGCTAGTGACAATGTTTGCAGTCCGAGCCAAAACTTGTATACACTTGGAAAATTACCCGAGCTTGGTTACTAGCTAACTACACTTGGGCCATTTAAATGAATGAAGCCCATTCCTATCTTAGCACTGATATCTTGGCATGTCACTTTGACATTTTTCCGACATATCTGAGACTCGGATGCCCTATAGTAAACCTTTATGCACAGCACAGTTTATTTTTCCATTAATACATTTGCAGTATATTGTGATGTGAAAAACATTGTTATTTGTCATGCATAGATGGTCTCTCAGAAAATAATGCCTTGTCCTTGAGTGAAAGCCGGGATGAAAAAAGACGTTAACACCTACTAAAATGATTCAGATGCCATATTACTGTCAATATATTGTAATACCTCTGTGTGCAAGAGTTATTCTATCGTCAAATTGTTAGTAACAGCTCCAGTCTGTTGAGGACTGATGCTTTTACAGCATTGCCAAATGTTTATAATGCCATATATCAGTTGTTTTACATGATAATTGACTTTTATTATATGTCAGTTTAATATGCAAGTATGTACATATGTTTGTTTAAATGGGAAGAAAGGAAGTCAATGGAAGTCAATGCCAGATTTCCATAAGGCATAAGGAGTTGAACCAGTGGCTTTATGCTGGCTGAAACATGTACTTGTGCATCTGGCATCTCCCTTCTTGTCTCACCACTGCCACTGTTGGCCCCTCTATAGCTCTGTTACATCTTAAAGGAACAGTGCTATGTAAATTGGTTAGTTCTTAGCCTTTAGATAATCACCTTTCATTATTTATACCTGTCACAACTTGCTTGAGTAATGAGGTTCCTTGTTCCCTGTCTATCTCTGCAAGTGTTGTTTGCTGTTTTGTATTTGACCAAGACTATTTACTGACTCTGCTCCTGGATAACTGCCTGCCCTGGCCTCTTTCTGTCTTTGGTTGGGTTTACATATATTTGGCATACTGGTGCAATATAGAAATTCTCGATTTCTACCCATTTTCCAAGCTGGTAGCCTGGAATAAAATCTGACCTATTGAAGATCTGGTATAGCTGCCCTCTGACATTGTTGTCTAACATTTGTTGATCTGGTGAAACCACATCGGATAGCAACTATGGCAAATCACTAGACATATGTGAACCTGACCTTATCGTGCTAAATGAACTGTGACAGCCCTGTCCTTGGATTTGTATACTGCTTCTGTTAAATGGTACTAGTACTAGAAATACCATCTTAAATACTATCCCCAAGCCATCAGCTGTTACTGTAGGAAACTACTCCTAATCCTTAGGGATGCAACCTAAGGATTACCTGCATAAAGCTCATACCCATTTTTAGGGTAATTTGCTAAATCTATTTTACGTTTGTCCTAGCCAAATCCAGTAGTTACATGCTCCTGTCCTGACCTCTCACCGTGACATCGACCATTCCTGGTTAATTATCTGTTATAGACTGCTGGTTATATTTGTATTATATTTGTTCTGACTGATAGAATTCTACATATTTGTCCAACATCTTATCTAGTTACAGAGCTTTGCATTACTCCTGCCTAACTAAAGAGAAGTAAATGGTCCGGGTTTTTTGTGGTAGTGTCCAGGATTTTCCCTAGGTGGTCTGTAAAATACCATTGCCTCCTACTCAACTTGCTTGGCCAGTTCTAGATAAAGCTTCCTCTTCTTCTGCACTAGTATTTTGCGGTGGTCCAATTGTTCCAACTGAGACTGCAGAGTGGCAACACATTGTTAAGGCAACCAGCACCAAAATTATGATTAAAATTCCCTGTGGCCTATTTAAATTGTGGTTGATTTCTATCTTGGCTCTTGTTACTCCTGATTTGACTCCTGATTGACCCTTTTTCTGACCTTTGCCTTGTTCTGAGATTTTGTGCCTGTCTCACCCCTCGGATTGTTTGTCTGGTACCTGTTGTTCTACTTCCGGCTCTAAAAGCAATAGTTTGATGAACTTTGTTTGCAGCCTCTGTTTTTCTCTGAAGTCCATTTCCCTGCAGTTATTTTTCTTATCCTGGATGTACCTAAATTATTCTCTTCCTTTTCTCCTGTGCATGTATAAGCCTTAGGGTCTCATGTTCAGGAGTCTATCCCAGGTATATTTCCCACTTTGCGTCCTGTTGCCACATATATAAATGTTTGGCATGATTTTACATTTTGAACTTATATTAATGAAGGCAACATTGTTGCATTCTTATTTTGTTGTTACTGTATGTTTCTTTGGGATTCAGAGTTTGATAAATATGGGATAGGGATACATTTACATTCTTTATATTTGAGAAGAATTTCGAACCAATTGAGAGCTTCCACTGTGTCGTAAGACCAGACTAAAGAGCGGAGGAACATTCACAATGCATTATAGAGTCATCTATTACTTGAAGGGAAATCATATTTGGCTTGAACGCTGTCCCTATCTTTAAAACATCCAGAGGATGGGGAACAGTGAAACTTGAGGGGATGTAAGTTCTAGCAGTATGATGGGGGAAGGGCATTTAAAGCACATTTGCAGTTATTTATGCAAAATGTATTAAGTTTTGTACAAGGATCTTCCCAACTTCTTAGGCATCAATATTCTCCTAAAAGCGTGAAAAAGCTATTCTCTGAAATGTGGGGAAAGTGACATTTTGTGGAAAGTCTGTAATATTTCACAGTGGAAGAAATTTAGAAATACAGTGGAGAAGATTAAAAAGTATTTAATCTTCCCTACTGTATTTCTAAATGTCTTCCACTGTGGAATATGACAGACTTTCCTCAAAATTTCACTTACCCCACATTTCAAAGAATGGCTTTCCACGCTTTTAGGAGAATATTGGCGCGTAAGAAGTTTGGAAGATTCTTGTACAAAACTTAATAGATTTTGCCTAAATAACTGCAAATGTACTTTAAATTCCATTCCCCATCATGCTGTTAGAACTTATATGCCCTCAAGTTTCACTGTTCCCCAGATACGTATCCTCACATTCCTCTGTATTCATCTTTACTCTATAATATATGAAAATGTGCAGCACTGTGATGGGAAAATATCTCCCTATATTGGTGAGGAATAGAAGATTCATACATTAACATTAACCACCTTTAGACCAGTCATAGGAGTGGTGAGGGAAATTAATATATGTGAAACAATATGTGGTAAAGGGTGTGATGCAGGGCAGATGGAATTACCCTAGGGGCAGATGGTATTAACCCCTTGTATTTGTGACGCCAGGTTTTGGTTTATCCTCAATACCACCCGAAGGTATACCGCTGGATCCTGGGCTAGGCACGGGGGCTATAATGACTCTGTCGTCAAGTTACGGACAACTGTAGCTTTACTAAGTGACAGATGGAACAGTCTTTAAAGTTCAGCCAGGTCCATGGAGGTGATCAGTGACTTCAGAGACCTTAAGAGCTTGATGGGACTTGCAGTAGATTTGGACAATTTTAGTGCAGGCCACTCTGACTTGACAACAGATGTGACAATAAACAATAGACTGTGACTGACTTGAGTTGACTTGACTTGAGACTGACTAAGCTGTGACTGTAGCTTACTTGTAGACTTGAAGGCTTGTGGCTGCAACACAGACTTGAGGCCTCCTATGGACTCCAGAAACACTCTAGGACTTGACTGCACTGGACCGCAGCAAAGACTTAACTGGAAATCAAGAGCATAAGAGCTAGAGCTAGCTCCACCCAGGGCTTGTATTGGGGAGACTAGGAGGGGTCCCATAGGTCACCCTTAGGTCACATGATCACTGATACCTCTCTACCCAATGCCTTAACTGCTGGGGCCCATTGGCACTAGCTACTTCTCCCTAGAACTCTATACATGTTTTAATACAACATACCACTGTTACCTTTATATACAGCAACTCTGTCACTATACGTGCCTTACTTATATGTCAGGGAAACCCTCTGACGGGTAGAGCACCCTGTACGCGTGGACAGGAAAAATGATTAGACATGTTTACATTAGACAGTTGTGGACTGGTAATATACATCCTGGCTACAGCCCTAACTAGCTATTATACTGGGCTAGTTCATACACAATACACTTATTTACATAACATTAGCATTTGACTATGCTAGACTGATTGAAATAGATGACATACTATACTGACAACTTTTATAGGGTACTATTATTCACGGTACCTAGCTGGTATTTGTCCTTGTGTCGACCTTTAAGATTTGAGCAACTCCACCTCTGGAGAGTCTGGAACTCTTGAGATTTCTGGAGCTATTGGGACTTCTGGGGCTGCAGCTGGCTCTTCCTCAGCGAACTCAGGAGTTGGTATTAGTTCAGGACTGGCTGGACGCAGAGTCGCTGGCATCTGTGTTGAAGAGGCTGGAGAAAGGGTTGGTACTCTGGAGACTGATATATAGGCTGGAGCCAACGGTGACAAGACTGGGACTGGCGTGGAGACTAGTGTGGGTAGAACCAGCCCCGGGGTTGGTGAGACACAGAAGATCGCAGGCTGATTTGGAGAAAACATGGGGAAATACATAGATGGGTGCATTCCCTCGCCCGAGACGTACTCTCTTGCATGTCTGACAGTGGGAGGAGGCGGCGCTGGGAGAACTGGTTGATCTTCTTTGAGACATAACTTGATTTGATTCCGGTGAACGACTTGTGGCTCATACCCAGGTTTTTGCACTTTGTATACATCAGACTCAGGATAGGGTATGGCTGTCACCGTGTACGATTCTGTCTCCCATATAGAGTATAACTTGTTGGTCCTTGGAAACTTTCGTAGCCAGACTTTATCACCCAATTGAAGTGGTTTGGCGGAGGCATGGCAGTTATAGTCCTCTTGTGAATCCTGGTAGAAAAAACAGACATGACCGCACATCCACAATTTTGTATTATGATCTAATTTCTTCTCAGCATAATTACAAAAACTAACAGGTTGTAAGTATATACGTTTTGATCAAAAGGTACAAAGCCCACTCGCCACGTCAAGGCCACCTATTGAGAGTGCTTCCGTGGCGCCGTGTCTGTGGGGAGGCGCGACTCATGGGCTGGTTTGAGTGGCATTGGGGCCGCTCTGCCAGTGGGTCGTTCCCCCTGTGGGCACTGGTGTCGCGGCGGTGGTGGTCGCCGCCCAGTGCTACTCCATTTTATGCTAGGGATGTTAGGGACCCACTCTAATTAGGTGGCCTTGACGTGGCGAGTGGGCTTGTACCTTTTAAACAAAATGTATACTAACAGCCTGTTAGTTTTTGAATTTATGCTGAGAAGCAATTAGATCAAATTACAATATGTAGATGTGTGACCATGTCTGTTTCTTCTACCTGAATTCACATGGTTATAGTCCTCTTGTTGTCTCTATTGAGCATCGCCCATCTTCTTGCTGACAATTTCTTTGGCTTCTTGGATCCTTCTCTGGTTGTCAGAGACCCATTCCTGGGAGGCTTGCGGAGAGTTGTTGAACAGGGCCTGGAGCCCAAATGTCCGATCTTTAGGCAGCTGCCCATGTCACCCCATCATCAAGTAGAAAGGGGTATACCCTGTAGAACAATGGACCATGTTGTTATATATCTCCAGTAATACGGGCAGCAGTCAGGGCCACTCTCCTTGTCTTGACACAGAGGCTGCTCGCAACATAAGGATAAAGACTTGATTGATGCGCTCAGAGAACCCGTTCCCCTGGGTGTGGTAAGCGGTAGCCTTGCAGGCACGGAATTGACACTCTTGGAAGAGTTGGGCCTCGAAGGCCGCTTCTCAGTCCGTTAGGACAGACTCCGGACACCCAAGGGTTTGCACCCAATTGGAGTAGAACATCTGGGCCGCTGTCTTGGAGTAATGATCCACCATGGTGAGAGCATAAGTATACCCGGACAGGGTAGGAGACAATTTGACATGGTCTAGCATTACTAACTGGTTGGGCCTTTGACTCTGGATGGAATGGAGGGGTGTTCTTTCATCCTTGCACACATTCTTGGTGACATTGCAGTATGCACACTCACTGCACCATTTCTCAATGTCATTCCGCATTCCGATCCAATAGAATATTTGCCTGACAGTAGCCTCGGTCTTCAGGATTCCAAAGTGCCCCGACTGGTCATGGAATGCATTGAGGACCATTGCTGCGTCTCTTTGGGGAACCAGAATCTGATCTGTCTCTTTGGGGAACCAGAATCTGAAGTCGATCAACAGAGACCTGATCCAACTTGCCGCTTCAGTACTTGATGGCTCAACTGTAATTGGCTAAACTTGAAGCCCATGTTGTTTGACAGCACCCAACTTGGCAGTGTTAAGGTGGGCCAACGGGTTATTATCCATGTAGACAGTAAACGGCGTGGCAGTCAAATAGTCTTTGAACTTTTTGGTCATGGCCCATACCAGGTTACGACTGGCATGGGCAATAACTCGCTCTTGTCCTTCCTGGACTTGGCACAGGACAGCTCCCAGACCTTCAAAACTTGCATCAGTATATAGCGGGAATGGCTGACTGTAGTCTGGATACGCCAAGATGGGTGGTTCTCTCAGCAGACGTTTAAGAGCTCTGAACGTTGTTTCTTGCTCTTCGGCCCATTCAATAGGTAGTCTTCCGTTGTAGTTTTCCTTCGCCGTACCCCATAGGAGAGCTGTGAAGGGTTCTGCAATTTGGGCGAAGTGTGGAATGAAGGGGCGGTAGTAGCCGGCAAATCCCAGGAAGCTCCTGACATCTTTCACCGTGCACAGAGTAGGCCAGTTCTTGACGGCTCCCACCTTTTCAGGATTAGGCTGGACTCCCTCTGCGCTGACAACATGACCCAAGTAATGGACCTGAGGTTTAAGCAAGTGACACTTTGATGGTTTGATCTTCAGCCCGTGCTTGATCAAGACTTAAAAAGACGTGTGACAGGTGACTGAGGTGTTTCTGGTAAGACTTGGAATACACAATGACATCGCCCAGGTACAACAAGACACTTTAGAAATTCAAATGACCCAGGTGCTGGAACTTAGCAGGGGCATTTCATAGCCGAAACGGCATACTTTATTAACTCGAACAACCCCATGGGTGTCACGAAGGCGGCCTTATTCCGATCCTCCACGGCCATGGGCTTTTGCCAATATCCACTGGTTAAGTCCAGGGTGGAGAAGTAAGCGGCCGACCCGAGGGCCGTGAGTGACTCCTTGATTCTTGGCAAAGCGTAAGCATCTTTATGTGTAACATTGTTCAGTTTCCTGTAGTCGACACAGAAGCGGATGTTCCGTCTTTCTTCTTGATCAGGACAAGTGGCTCCTCCCAGGGACTCTGACTTTCCTGTATCACGTCCGCCTCTTTCATGTCGGCCAGCATCTTCTTGACAGTCTGATACATGCCTGGTGTTACCAAACGGTGCCTTTCCTTGATAGGCGGGCTGTCGCCTGTGAGGATGCGGTGCTGGATCATCGAAGTCTTCCAGAAGTCTGTGGGGTGTTTGCTGAAAGCTTCGTGATACCTTTTGGCGATATTGATGACTCCATTGACCTGGCCCCTTGGGGTAGTGTCGTCCCCCACTAGGGCTCTGGGGGATTATTGCTGGATCCACTGGTAACTTGAGCTGCATGCTGTTTGGCCACCAGACGTTCTGTTACAATGTCTTTCGACTCTAGGAGGTACAACTGAAGCACTGGAGTGTATTTGGGAAAGACACTAGCAAAATCAGACAAGTTTACTAACCGCACCGGGACTCTCCCGTTGGTGACAGTGAAAAGACTTCTCTCAGCTCGGATGAGAGAATGATCTTCCAACTGCATAGGTTCCAGCAGGGCCTAATAGTCCCTATTCTTGACTCGGGGACGTGCACGGCACCAGATGATGGTTTCAGTGTTGGGTTGTAAGGTCACTGACCTGAGATCTTGAACTCGTATTCTGCAGATTTCACCTTGCTTGTTGGCAAACTTCTGTTCTGCTTGTAGAACTTTCAAGTGGTGCTGCACAGCCCGCTGGTCTGAAGGGGACATATGGGGAAGAGAAGCATACAAGGCATCTAATATATCAGTGAAACAGTTTTTCATAATGTTCATCCCCAATATAAACTCAGCAGACCCCTTATCTGTCACATTATCCCTGCCCTTTAAGGACATGTTCACACAATTGAATGGTTGGCTCCCAGTATCCATGTCTGGGGACTGGTTGCCCATTATCTGCAACTACTTTGAAATTAACATCATCAGGCTCACACAATACACGAGCATCCCAATGCTGATAGAAAACACGTTTAGATATGGTAGACCCTTGTGACCCTGTATCTATTAACGCCTCTAAAGGTACACCTTCTACAATAACCATTACAAAGGGGCAGGAGGCAACATAAAGTGAGAGTCGTGATTTAGGTAATTCTGGAGTGGAGCCTGCTGACTTTTCTCCCGAGGGCCGGTTCCTTGACTACTGAGGGAATTCTGTTTAAACCCCAGCAGAAGGGTCTGTTACTCAGTAAGGACTCATTAGGGTTTTAGGTTGAACTAGATGGACTCTGGTCTTTTTTCAACCTTATGAACTATGTTACTATGTTACTCCCAGAATACCTAGCGGGTGAAGGAGCACAGTAATTGGGATAACAGTGGGCAGGAGCAGAAGGGGATTTTCAAGACAAGGATTGCTCACAGGAGTGTGGAGCAGGCTGGGTGGCAAGCTCCTTGATAGTCTTAGTCAATTGTTCAAGGTCTTGTTTAATACTCTGTAAGTCTGTCATAGTGACTGACAATGTTGCTTGTACTGCAGCCGGGACAGTTGAATGGGGCAGTAGAAGCCTGACCGTCACCCCTGAGGGTTCCTGAGCAGGTGCAAGGGGGGTACAAACATCTTTTGGACTCAGTCACGGACTCAATTACTTGGATAACTAGTCTATTAAAAGCAGGGAATGACATATTAGGATTTTGGGCTGCTAATATTCTCAGTTGGGCCTTGTCCCACTTCTTATGGACTCCATCAATAAATCTGTCCATTAACACTTTGTTGCCCAGCTCGGGAGTTATACCATCTAACTTCTGGACAGTCTCTAGGGTATTCTGTAGGGCTACAGCATATGCTCTCAAGGTCTCACCTGGCTTTTGTCGCCTTTCATGCAGCCGGAGACATCCCTCTGATGGAAAATATGACTCTGCATGTCCCTGTTAGCAGTTGCACCTGTTGGCTAGAAGGAAAAGAGTAAAAGACAAACACGCTCTGGATCCTCTCTTTGAAATCCCTCAGGGTGAAGGGGTCTCCATTGTAGATAGGAAGGACAGGGTTCCCCATGAATACCAGTGCAGACGTTGAAACACCAGGATTCTTGATGCTTGCTGGTGGCAGGGGGGCAGTACTCTGGCTTTTTGAGCAGGTGATGACCTCGCCGCTGGAGATGAAAGCGCGCTGGCGCCCGGTTGATCTGTGGTGCTGGGTCCAGGCATCCCATTGCTTTTTGAGTGCACTGTCGCTTTAAGAAGAATAGGGTGCTTTCCCCTTTAATATGACTGCTGAAGTGCTGCAGCGGCTCTAGCTTGACTGATGGGGGCACTATTGTGGACATTCCCCCTCTATTTTGCAGGTACCTGGTACTAATGGACAGTCTTGCGGACAATAACGTAGCAGTACTGACAGCTTCAGGCAAAGGTGACATGGTATTTAACAATCATTGGTGTTTGCGCTGCAGCGGGTACTTGGTAGATGAGAGACAGAGACGAGCACAGCAGCCGGAGCCTCCAATATGGCTGCGCCCAGGGAACTTCCGGTTTTGGTCCGGTCTGCAAAATCTTCCCCTGTGCAACACAGGGCCGCTCTTTGGTTCCTCCTCGCTGTACTGAAGAGGCGTCACCGCTGGAGACTGACGGGGCAGAGCTGCGACCGCTCGCGTGCACGGGAAACACCGGACCAAGTTACCCCTTTCAGGTACAGGCTATCTACAGTTCACAGTGGCAATTAACAGTCTTTTCTTCACCTCCTCCTCTATTTCCAAAGCGCCTCTTGACATAAACTTTTCACAGACAAAGTCCCTTACACTTTCTGGCGCAATTTTTTTCACATGTTTTACTCTGCAATGCTGGACACACTTCAGACTGGGGGATACTTTAGGCATAAGGCGCACACCCGTATCCTGCTCGTAGGATGCCAAAAATTGTGGTAAAGGGTGTGATGCAGGGCAGATGGCATTAGCCCCTTGTATTTGTGACGCCAAGGCGTGGATTATCCTCAATAGCACCGAAGGTATTCCGCTGGATCCTGGGCTAGACACGGGGTCAATTATGACTGACACCAAGTCACGGACAACGATAGCTTTACTGAGTGACAGATGGAACAGTCTTTACAGTTCAGCCAGGCCCACGGAGTTGACCAGTGACCTCAGAGACCTTAAGGGCTTGCTGGGACTTGCAGTAGATTTGGACAATTTTAGTGCAGACCACTCTGACTTGACAAAAGATGACTGTGACTGACTTGACTTGAGACTGACTTAGCTGTGACTGTAGCTTACTTGTAGATTTAAAGGCTTGTGGCTGCAGCACAGACTTGAGGCCTCCAATGGACACCAGACACACTCTAGGACTTGACTGCACTGGACCTCAGCAAAGACTTAACTGGAAATCAAGAGCATAAGAGCTAGAGCTAGCTCCACCCAGGGCTTATATTGGGGAGACTAGGAGGGGTCCCATAGGTCACTCTTAGGTCACATGGTCACTGATACCTCACGGGGTTACACTCACATGACAACTGGTTAAAATTTCTGCAATAACACTCTTATATACATTTTACAGTATAACACATGGCAGACAATTTATATACATAAGGGGACAGGTGTCGGGGGCCCAGGGGACACTGCAGGGAGGCTGCCTGACAGGGCAGCAAGAGTACAGGGGTATAACTCCTGTATTGGGCCACCACAAATATGTTCGGAGCTGCATTTAGCAGCACTTTTTTTTCTCAATACGTACTGCAGATTTAATATAATCTATATGCAGAGGTTTCGTAGGCTTAAACTTGCCCCCTGCTGATGTGCTTCCACCAAGCAGAGAATGGTGATAACCTGCAGACTAATCTCTCCCACAGTGGGTGGCATATCCTTCTCCATTACCACATTTTATTTTCTTTGATGTTAGATGTTAAAATAATAATAATTCTCCATTTATCATTACTTGTTCTGGGCGGCTGTCACAGAAGTCAGTGTATGTATATTTCTCAATAAATGAAAGGTTTGGTGAGATCAGAAACATTCTGCTCCGAATCACATATTCTGAAGTGATCAAACTAGGATATACACATTTCCTCCGACAGCTATTTGCATTCATGTTCTTCTAGAGGTACTCAGGTCAACATTGTATTCATGTGGTGAATGAGTGTTAAAGAACTTTAATTATTTTTACAAAGTGCCTTCTCCAAAGTGGAAAAAGCCACATAATAGTAGTTCTCTTTTTATGTAGAGTGTTTTTAAAGCCTATCTGTTGTACACTTACATGGAGTCCCACAGAGAGAGCATTGTGCATTCGGTATATATATATGAGCCGGTATTGTAAAGCTAGTAGGGCCTCTCAGCTGATAAAGCCCGTTGTCTGGAGGGTTCGGGGAAACTGTACTCAGCTCTGCTCATCTGCAGTGTCTAAAGAATCTCATTCAAAACTAAATGTGCGTAATCCAAAGGGAAGGCCTCAAGTCCGTCCTCCAGCTATTATATGTATGATAGCAGGGGTCCCGCCGCTGGGGACCCCTGCGATCTCTGTGCAGCCCCCGGCATTCTGTGCCAGGTGCTGCTTCCGAGACAGGGACGTGACTTCACGGTCATGCCCCATCGTGATGTCACGCCACGCCCCCTCCATTCATGTCTATGGGAGTGGGCGTGACAGCCGACACGCCCCCTCCCATAGACATGAATGGAGGGGGCTGGGTTCACATCAGCATTTTTCATCTCCGTTGCCCACATCCATTATAGAAATGAGCAACGGAGATTAAAAAAAGGTAATGGATTCCATTCATGTCAATGAGCTTTTTTTTAATCTCTGCTCTACTCTGTTATTGTCCATTGTGTTCATTTACATTTTATTTTTAAGCATATAAAAGATGGGCATACAGGATTTTTTTTTCTGTCATAAATAACGGATGTAATAATGCATTTAGTAATTTAATATTAAAGTCTAAGGTGACGCAAGTTACTCCATCATACTCCATTATATTTATATACTATTTTATCCGTTATTGCTACTAGCATGCTTAGTAAAAAAAAAAAAATGAAAATGATTATAAAATAACGGAGAGAAACAGTGTTTTAACAGATAATAAATGGATATCAATGGTCTGTTATTTCATATGCAAGTTTTACAAAATCTTTTGCCATTCTACTTTTGTTAACATCCGTTTCCTATCCATAAGGACTGACCTCCGCTATTTGTGTCAATAATGCACATATCATAACGGATTTGAACAATGCTGATGTGAACATAGCTTAAATAAGTAAATTTACTAATTATTTTTTTTTTATTTAATAAATTATTTTTTTACATCACACCTTTGACTTCCATAGCTTATCTGTGGCATTATCCGCAATCAGGAATAAAGAATAGTACTTGTGCTTATACTAGCGACCCCTATTACAGCATCACTAGGCTACAAATTAACACAACCACATCAACAATAAGCTGCATCACAATGTAGGCTGCATTCACATCCAGATTTTTGCATCCATATGATTTTGTCCTTGCGAATCCTGTACAATCATATATCTAGACATATCTATTGACTTCTTTTGACAAATGGTATCCAACCATTCCATTTTGGTCTGTTTATGTTTTCGGATGATTTTTTTAGGGGTGGAAATTCATGGTTGACTACGATTTTTGCATCCTGACTAAAAAATGGAGTTAAAAGGAATGTGATATATATATATTTTTTTATAACAATACCGTCTGTGTAAATTGTATTGAATTGTACACAATTTAGTTTTTTACACATGCGCTGTAGCTTTGGAATTGTCAAGAAACTTAAAAACAGACATGATTTTTTAAAAATAAAATGGGCAAACACGTGTGATAACTTACCATTCATGTCAACGTTTGAAGGTTGCAAAAGTCATGATGTGAATGCAGCCTAATATCTTTATTAATATCACAAAAACAGTTTTTCATTAAAAACTTTTGCAAACATTTGAGGGTAAAGCAGTATTTCCCAACCAGGGTGCCTCCAACTGTTGCAAAACTACAACTTCCAGCATGTTGGACAGCCAACGGTCTCAACTATGAGAGACCTAATGAAAAAAAAAATCCATAAAATCACATTGTCTGATTTTTCAAGAATTTATTTGCAAATTATGGTGGAACATAAATATTTGGTCAATAACAAAAGTTCATCTCAATACTTTGTTATATACCCTTTGTTGGCAATGACAGGGGTCAAATGTTTTCTGTAAGTCTTCACAAGGTTTTACACACACTGTTGCTGATATTTTGGCCCATTCCTCCATGCAGATCTCCTCTAGAGCAGTGATGTTTTGGGGCTGTCACTGGGCAACATGGACTTTCAACTCTCTCCAAAGGTTTTCTATGGGGTTGAGACCTGAAGACTGGCTAGGCCACTCCAGGGCCTTTAAATGCTTCTTACGAAGCCACTCCTTCATTGCCCAGGCGGTGTGTTTCGGATCATTGTCATGCTAAAAGACCCAGCCATGTTTCATCTTCAATGCCCTTATTGATGGAACTGGGTATAGCAAAGAGAAAATTATCTCCATAAAGGCACCCAGGTATCCAAGGAAATGTCACAACCGGGTCATGGGATTGAATTCAAGCTTCAAGTTTATTGAGTTTCAGCACAATGACGCATTTCAGGGTATACAAACCCCTTCATTAGATTGGCAGATTAATCTCTTTGCTATACCCAGTTCCACATCAGGATTTCCATTTGACTCTATCCTGAGACCTGTGGGCTTGCACGGGATCCCCTATCTACTGTACCTCTGCATGAGGTTATATGCGTATAGTGGCATATTTATAGACTACGCATCTACCCCTACATCTGTGGGGTCAATTTACTGTTTTTTTAGGGTAACGCTCAAGGTGCCTCCTTTGGGCCTTTTCTTTCTTTCAATCCTCTTCTGGATCATCCAAATGCTCTCTAGCAAACTTCACATGGGCCCAGACATGTACTAGCTTAAGCAGGGGGACACGTCTGGCGCTGCATGATTTGAGTCCCTGGCAGCGTAATGTGTTACTGATGGTAGCCTTTGTTACTTTGCTCCCAGCTTTCTGCAGGTCATTCACTAGGTCCCCCTGTGTCATTCTGGGATTTTTGCTCACCGTTATTGTGATCATTTTGACACCAAGGGGTGAGATCTTGCGAGGAGCCCTAGACTGTAATCATTTTGTAATAATTGCTCCCACAGTTGATTTCTTCACACCAAGCTGCTTGCCTATTGCAGATTCAGTCTTCCCAGCCTGGTGCATGGCTACAATTCTGTTTCTGGTGTCCTTCGACAGCTCTTTGGTCTTGGCCATAGTGGAGTTTGGATTGTGACTGTTTGAGGTTGTGGACAGGTGTTCAAACATGTGCCATTAATACAGAGTGGAGTATAGAGGAGACTCTTAGGGTACGTTCAGACGAGCGGATCCACAGCGTATTTTACGCTTCAGATCTGCCGCTGAAGGACCCCTATAGGTTGCCTTTAGATGTGCCTGCTCGGGGTGGCAATACCCCGCTACGAGCAGACACACTGCTGCGATGTGCAAGTTGCCGCGCATGCGTGGTGTACTCGCACACATTGCGGCCGCTTCCCCTGCTCCCTGAGCTAATCCGAGAGCAGCCGCGATGTGCGAGTATACTGCGTATGCGTGTGATGACTCGCACATCGCAGTGTGCCTGCTCATAGCGACGGATTGCCGCTCCGAGCAGGCACCTGTAAAGGTACCATACAGCGGTCCTTCAGCGGCGGATCCGCAACGTAATACGCGCTGGGGATCCGCTTGTGTGAACGCACCCTTAAAGAAGTTACAGGTCTGTGAGAGACAGAAATCTTGCTTGTTTGTAGGTGACCATATACTTATTTACCACCATAATTTGCAAATAAATTCTTTAACAATCAGACAATGTGATTTTATAGATTTTCTTTTTCTCATTATGTCTCTCATAGTTGAGGTATGCCTATGATGAAAATTACAGGCCTCTCATCTTTTTAAGGGGGAGAACTTGCACAATTGGTGGCTGACTAAATACTTTTTTTTCCCCCACTGAATGCAAATATCCATTACAAATAGGACATGCAATTTAAGTGTAGTTATATCAGACAAGTGGAACATATTTATAACTAAAATGAATAAAGTTAATCAAAAAAATATTGCAAACATGCCCAAAACCTATGTCTCTATACCTCAGCGATGGATATCCCAAGGATATGGCCTCCACCTGAAACCCCAACCTATGTTTTGCCCCTTTTGTTTCCTCAGGGGGTACTGTAGGGGTATGTGTGATTCTAATCCATCATATGCTATCCTCCACTATACGTGGTCTGAAGGATCTACGTCTTTCTTCTTAGTGAAAATTCCAAAAGACAGTACTTTATGAAGTAAAGGTATCCTTGTGCTTGCAGTCTCTTTCGATTGCTCCATACACATGAATGCTCAGCTTGGCTAAGTGTTTATGTGCTTTGAACAGTAAGATGAGGGGGTAAGATACTGCCAGATACCTCTGGCGACAAGTTGATATTAAATATGCTCGACCACTCTCTCCCCTGACGTCATCTTTTACACTTTAGATTATTGGACAGTCCTGTCCATAATAGTTGTCCACCTGCGAATAGATATAAGAAAATAGATAAGGAAAGGGAAATAGGTAAGAAAATAGATACAAGATGTCAGGGAAGGTGGTAAGCTGTGCTGAACATGTTAGGTGGAGGCAATGTTGGTCTACCACCAGTCCCATTATGAGTAGAGTGGTACAGATGAAGCAGGGCTAATAGACTTGGTGGGTTAACACATCCAGTTTAAGTACTATGACTCTGACTGTTAAAGTGGTTATAAACCACAGGATAAATGTCTGATCTTAGGGGGTGTCTGACCCTGGGACTCTCCGCAATCTCTGGAACAGAACCCTGGCTCTCAGTGCTGTGCACAGCATGCACTCCATTCACTTCTAATGGAACGACCAAGACACCCAGGCGCTCCTCACTGAGAGCGAGGATCTCGTTTCGGAGATCACAGGGGGCCCCAGCAATCGCCCCCCCCCTGCGATTAACTATTTATCCCCTATCCAGTTTTTCCCAGACAACCCCTTTTACTCTGCTACATCTCTAAGTTCAGATGGATGGGAAGAGGGAGTTCTGGAAAAGAGGGGAAGCATGAGACAAGTTTTCTATATGAAAGTGTGAGGAGATGAGAAGAAGGGATAAAGTACGTTGTATGTGGTAGTTAGGAAGAGGGTTTGGGGAATTTTGCATTTATTTAGGTATATGGGGATAACATGAGCCCAACTGTAATGAATTATGCAGTCAAATTAACTTTTCAATATTGCTGTATAAAAAAAGTATGCTGCATATTTTTTTATTTTTTATTTATTTATTTTTTTATGGCTTTCATTGATGTAGGCATTTAGGAACCTTGGAGGAGATTCATCAAAACTTGTGCAGAGGAAAAGTTGACCAGTTGCCCAGTTGTGAATTATCTGTTCACAAATTCCAAAGTGTGAATTTGTGAACGGAAAACCATTCACTATACTATACATTTTAGTAAGCGGAATTTCGGCCTGCAATTTCAAAGCGGAATTGCAGGCGGAAATTCCGTAGTGTGAATCTAGCATAACTTCTCCATCTATAAGTGTTAACAAATCTCCATAATGTTATACTAGACCCCAATGTACTGTATGTATTATGTACAGTAAACAAGCACTGATCATGTAAATCAGCACTTGTTCAGGGAGCCTATTACATGTCTCGACTTTTGTGTGGACAGGGCCACATTACCGTTAGACCCTTAGGGTCTGTTCACACGGCAGAATTCCACCTAGAAAGAAAGCCCAATACACTTCTATGGGATTATGTACTCCCATTGACACAGCAAAGAAAAAAAAAACTGAAAATGTAGCCAGCACCTAAACCCAATACACGGGTGCACGCTGCTGTGGCAAGTACAAAACATGTAAAAAAAAGAAAATGGCAGCAGCACACTTGGTCAACAAAATGGAGGCTCTTAGCGCACTTTTTGATCAAAACGTGTCCCCCATCCACCACGCGGAGGTGGCCTCTTATCGGATGGGTCCCTAAACACTCACCTACCTCAGGCTGGGTGACATGTTGGATCCACTAACGATCCAAACCACCTCCTGTGAAAATAGGGGAGGGGATGCACGGCTACAGAGGGAGCCACTCCCCCCAAATTTGCACAGCAAAGAAAAAAAAAACTGAAAATGTAGCCAGCACCTAAACCCAATACACGGGTGCACGCTGCTGTGGCAAGTACAAAACATGTAAAAAAAAGAAAATGGCAGCAGCACACTTGGTCAACAAAATGGAGGCTCTTAGCGCACTTTTTGATCAAAACGTGTCCCCCATCCACCACGCGGAGGTGGCCTCTTATCGGATGGGTCCCTAAACACTCACCTACCTCAGGCTGGGTGACATGTTGGATCCACTAACGATCCAAACCACCTCCTGTGAAAATAGGGGAGGGGATGCACGGCTACAGAGGGAGCCACTCCCCCCAAATTTGCACAGCAAAGAAAAAAAAAACTGAAAATGTAGCCAGCACCTAAACCCAATACACGGGTGCACGCTGCTGTGGCAAGTACAAAACATGTAAAAAAAAGAAAATGGCAGCAGCACACTTGGTCAACAAAATGGAGGCTCTTAGCGCACTTTTTGATCAAAACGTGTCCCCCATCCACCACGCGGAGGTGGCCTCTTATCGGATGGGTCCCTAAACACTCACCTACCTCAGGCTGGGTGACATGTTGGATCCACTAACGATCCAAACCACCTCCTGTGAAAATAGGGGAGGGGATGCACGGCTACAGAGGGAGCCACTCCCCCCAAATTTGCACAGCAAAGAAAAAAAAAACTGAAAATGTAGCCAGCACCTAAACCCAATACACGGGTGCACGCTGCTGTGGCAAGTACAAAACATGTAAAAAAAAGAAAATGGCAGCAGCACACTTGGTCAACAAAATGGAGGCTCTTAGCGCACTTTTTGATCAAAACGTGTCCCCCATCCACCACGCGGAGGTGGCCTCTTATCGGATGGGTCCCTAAACACTCACCTACCTCAGGCTGGGTGACATGTTGGATCCACTAACGATCCAAACCACCTCCTGTGAAAATAGGGGAGGGGATGCACGGCTACAGAGGGAGCCACTCCCCCCAAATTTGCACAGCAAAGAAAAAAAAAACTGAAAATGTAGCCAGCACCTAAACCCAATACACGGGTGCACGCTGCTGTGGCAAGTACAAAACATGTAAAAAAAAGAAAATGGCAGCAGCACACTTGGTCAACAAAATGGAGGCTCTTAGCGCACTTTTTGATCAAAACGTGTCCCCCATCCACCACGCGGAGGTGGCCTCTTATCGGATGGGTCCCTAAACACTCACCTACCTCAGGCTGGGTGACATGTTGGATCCACTAACGATCCAAACCACCTCCTGTGAAAATAGGGGAGGGGATGCACGGCTACAGAGGGAGCCACTCCCCCCAAATTTGCACAGCAAAGAAAAAAACAACTGAAAATGTAGCCAGCACCTAAACCCAATACACGGGTGCACGCTGCTGTGGCAAGTACAAAACATGTAAAAAAAAGAAAATGGCAGCAGCACACTTGGTCAACAAAATGGAGGCTCTTAGCGCACTTTTTGATCAAAACGTGTCCCCCATCCACCACGCGGAGGTGGCCTCTTATCGGATGGGTCCCTAAACACTCACCTACCTCAGGCTGGGTGACATGTTGGATCCACTAACGATCCAAACCACCTCCTGTGAAAATAGGGGAGGGGATGCACGGCTACAGAGGGAGCCACTCCCCCCAAATTTGCACAGCAAAGAAAAAAAAAACTGAAAATGTAGCCAGCACCTAAACCCAATACACGGGTGCACGCTGCTGTGGCAAGTACAAAACATGTAAAAAAAAGAAAATGGCAGCAGCACACTTGGTCAACAAAATGGAGGCTCTTAGCGCACTTTTTGATCAAAACGTGTCCCCCATCCACCACGCGGAGGTGGCCTCTTATCGGATGGGTCCCTAAACACTCACCTACCTCAGGCTGGGTGACATGTTGGATCCACTAACGATCCAAACCACCTCCTGTGAAAATAGGGGAGGGGATGCACGGCTACAGAGGGAGCCACTCCCCCCAAATTTGCACAGCAAAGAAAAAAAAAACTGAAAATGTAGCCAGCACCTAAACCCAATACACGGGTGCACGCTGCTGTGGCAAGTACAAAACATGTAAAAAAAAGAAAATGGCAGCAGCACACTTGGTCAACAAAATGGAGGCTCTTAGCGCACTTTTTGATCAAAACGTGTCCCCCATCCACCACGCGGAGGTGGCCTCTTATCGGATGGGTCCCTAAACACTCACCTACCTCAGGCTGGGTGACATGTTGGATCCACTAACGATCCAAACCACCTCCTGTGAAAATAGGGGAGGGGATGCACGGCTACAGAGGGAGCCACTCCCCCCAAATTTGCACAGCAAAGAAAAAAAAAACTGAAAATGTAGCCAGCACCTAAACCCAATACACGGGTGCACGCTGCTGTGGCAAGTACAAAACATGTAAAAAAAAGAAAATGGCAGCAGCACACTTGGTCAACAAAATGGAGGCTCTTAGCGCACTTTTTGATCAAAACGTGTCCCCCATCCACCACGCGGAGGTGGCCTCTTATCGGATGGGTCCCTAAACACTCACCTACCTCAGGCTGGGTGACATGTTGGATCCACTAACGATCCAAACCACCTCCTGTGAAAATAGGGGAGGGGATGCACGGCTACAGAGGGAGCCACTCCCCCCAAATTTGCACAGCAAAGAAAAAAAAAACTGAAAATGTAGCCAGCACCTAAACCCAATACACGGGTGCACGCTGCTGTGGCAAGTACTCCCATTGACACTTTGGAAATCCAATACACTTCTATGGGATTCCGCACTCCCGTTGACACTTCGGAAATCCCACTTGCAGGATTTCCGAAGTGTCAATGGGAGTGCGGAATCCCATAAAAGTGTATTGGGGTTTCATTTCAGGCGGAATTCTGCTGGCGGGAATACGGCTGTGTGAATAGACCCTTACCTCCATTATTCGTTGGCTGCACATGCCTTATTATATGGGGAGATATGCGGCTGCTGAACAAGGACTTTTTACTCTTCTAAATAGATACGATCCGGTAATGAATTAGCATTTGCTCGTTCATTGGCTGATTGCTGGGCTTGTTACACATGGCAATATCAGCCTGTTAAGCTGATAATGTAGTGTAATAGGGCCCTTATTAAGCCTCGGGATAAGAAGTTTGTGGACATAATAAATAATCAATATGTTGTCTAAAGATTTACTACTGTGTTATGAGACCTTACAACCTTTAGGAGTTGCAGTACTTCACCCATAGACTTCTAGAGGACACTTCCATATTGATTTCCTACAGAGGCAAGCAAAGCACCATTTGGCACATGCAGATCATTACGCGTGGCTTTCTATGAAATATACAGAGATTTTTTTTCAGACAGATCCTGTATGAAATATGATTACAGCTTTCTCCATTGACATTTTACAGATATATATTTTCCTGTAGAAGCGCCTGTGGCTCTGCCATGTGCATGAACGTAAAGGTTCTAATGCTGCATGATATGCAAGTAGTAGTTTCTTCTAATGCACCTGTGTAGGTATCAAAGATCATTTGTTAAAACCTATCTATTTTTTCACAGCCTATGTGTCACAATAGGATGCAGAGATTACTTGTCTTTTTATTCCCAGGGGTATAATAGTTCCTGGCGGATTTGGATCACGAGGAACCGAAGGAAAGCTTCAAGCAATTACCTGGGCAAGAGAAAGAAAGATTCCCTTCCTAGGTACGGCCAAGTTATTTATCCGAGTCCAGGAATAGAAAAATGATGTGGACAAATAGAATAGATGTGCTGGGACAGGAGTGTGCCGTGGAGCCTTGTGGCAATTATCGCGTCTATGAGATGAATTATACAATTTACAGAGAAGAAGATTTCTCATTAGAAGTCAGAGGGCGAGAGGACAGGTGACTGACCTAGTGCATTAAAGCAATTAAACCTTGTTAAGTTAAAGAAGGATGAGAACCAGTCGAGAGATTTAACTCTTTATATTAGGTAAAGATCAGAAGAAGAAGTTTGCTAAGATGATATAAAACATATAAATTTGCTATGAACAACAGATATGACTTACTTCACTTTCTAATGTGTTCATTTTATATACTGCACTTTGATCAGGACTGTTCTTTTATTCATGTCTCTAGTATCAGTCTATTCCTCTCTTGTTCACTTCTAATATGTTTGCATATGTCCCACATACCATAGAACCAGCAGCAGAGGCAACATGGCTGGTGGGCTGCATATCTTTCTCCCTATTATGCAGAGTCTACATGGATGGCATAAGAATGGATCTTGTAGAATATGTTATCAACATCAACGTTCATCAGACCATAATCTGACTGCTCATCGTGTGTACTTAGCACCTTAAAGGGGTACTCCGCTGCTACAGCGTTTGGAACATTTTGTTTCAAATGCTTGGAGCAGACCAGTGGGGGTTGTGTTATCACGGCCACGCCCCTTGCGATGTCACACCACGCCCCCTCAATGCAAGTCTATGGGAGGGGGTGTGATGACAGCCACGCCCCCCCCCACTTGCATTGAGGGGGGCATGGTGTGATGTCACGAGGGGCGTGGCCGTGACATCACAACCCCCGCCGCCCACACCCAGCATTCTAAATGAACACCATGTGCTGCACAGAGATCGCGGGGATCCCAGCGGCGGGACCCCCGTGATCAGACATCCTATCCCCTGTCCTTTGGATAGGGGATAAGATGCCTAGGAGTGGAGTACCCCTTTAACAACAATTAGATATATAACTACCATCAAGGCAGGGCACACTACTGCTCTGGAGGTTGTGACTGGAGGGGGGCCTTATTTGATCTGGTTTCCCTGCTTGCTGTGACACTTTCAGTTATTACTGTTAGCTAACACTGTTTTGTATGTTCCCAGTTTCAAGAGATTTGTTTTCTGTCAGTAAATGTGAATATTCTTAGTTACCTTCATAGGCATTGAGGCATACATATTGCACTTAGTTCTGCTTCCTAGTCTAGACAATGCACTGTGAGATAAATGCAAAAACCCAACCACGGTTTTAGGTCCGGTTGTAAAAGCGCATACGGCGCAAAAATGAGCCGACCGGACCGAACGTTTCACTCCGGTCGGCTCATTGAAGTGAATGACATACGGGAGCGCATACGGTCACATACGGGAGCGCGAGGTTTTAGCTCCCTCCTGCCGTATGCGCTCCCGTATGGGACAAAACGTAGTGTGGACCCAGCCTAAGAGTTGGCTACAGTTTTGAGTCCATCATAAATGTCTGAATCACCATAACTTTCAATAAAACATAAAGACTTTGGACACTCTTAAAATGGAAAAGGGATTTTTACATATATTATTGCTTATCTTGAGCTTAAAACATTATCTGTTGAACATCTTGGCAAAACATTAACCTTTCTAATATTCTTTAAAATAAAATTGTATTTCCTTTTTATAGAAATCATGGCATCTAAAATCATGGCTTTGTCCAAGCTGAAGCACAGGCATGGGCAAAGTCCAGTAAGTGGGGGTGGGCTAGCACTTCTCTGTGCTCTCTCCTGTCTGATAGCACTCCTCTGTGCTCTCTCCTGTCTGAAAGCACTCCTCCGTGCTCTCTCCTGTCTGATAGTACTCCTCTGTGCTCTCTCCTGCTGATAATACTCCTCTGTGCTCTCTCCTGTCTGATAGCACTCCTCTGTGCTTTATACTGTCTTATAGTATCCCTCTGTGCTCTCTCCTGTCCTATCAGACCGGAGAGAGCCCAGAGGAGTGCTAGCCCACCCCCACTTACTTACGTGCACAATTTCTATAAAAAGGAAATAACATTATATTATAAAGGTTGTACAACATATTAAAAGTTTTTGCATCTGACAATGCCCATTTAAATGGGTATTCCTGTTAAAAAAAAATGTTTTTTCATATTGACTGGCTCCAGAAAGTTAAACAGATTTGTAAATTACCTCTATTAAAAAATCTTAATCCTTCCAGTACTTATCAGCTGCTGAAGTTGACTTGTTCTTTTGTGTCTGACAACAGCGCTGTCTGCTGACACCTCTGTCTGTCTCAGGAACTATCCAGAGTAGAAGCAAATCCCCATAGCAAACCTCTCTTGCTCTGGACAGTTCCTGAGACAGAGAAGAGGTGTCAGCAGAGAGCACTGTTGTCAGACAGAAAATAACAACTCAACTTCAGCAGCTGATAAGTACTGGAAGGATTAGGATTTTTTTGATTAGAAGTAATTTACAAATCTGTTTAATTTTCTGGAGCCAGTTGATATGAAAAACAAAATGTTTTTTTATGGAATACCCCTTTAAAGTGTACCTCTCATGAAACAAACTTTTTATATATTAAAGATAAAGCCCTACTGAACAACTTTTTAATTGCTTTTATTTAAAAAAAAAAAATCCTCCTTTTTTTAACTTTAAAAACGTCTCCTCTAGGGGTCTCCCTAGCAAGCATTTCGGACTCAGCAAGTGAGTCTGGAATCAGCTCAGTGCAGCTACTGTCTCTCTGACAGGCAGGAAGGAGGGAGCACTGAGCTGTACACAAGCAGGGAGCAACAGAGAGGATACATTCCCTCTTCTCTTTTTCATGTTCCTCTCCACTCTGTCCACTTGCCACATGGCTAATTATATATGCACTGCTTATTTGATCTCTCCATGGACTTGCTGTTGCTATGACAACCTCCCCTGCTCTGTGCCTACAACTGAGCTACTGAAGTGCATAGAAAAAAGGTATTTTTAGGGTTTTTTAAAGAAAAATAAATGCAGGGATAGGATGTCAGAGGCAGGGACACATGGGATTAGGGAAAGTTTATATCGTGATAGGTAATCTTTAAGTTTCAGTCTACAATTATGATTCCTTTATTTATTTTTAGACCTCCTGGTAGTCAGTATGTGAGGTTTGTGTCTTCAGGAGTGTAGAGTTTACTGTGGGTGCTCTGCTTTCCCTTTACACTTATACACAGCCCATATAATTCTTCCATGCCTTGTGTGGGTTTTACCCCTTGTCTACAGGCTGTGTGAGTTGCTCCCCTGCTCTGTGCCTACAACTAAGCTACTGAAGTGCATAGAAAAAAGGTATTTTTATGGTTTTTTAAAGCAAAATAAATGCAGGGATAGACTTGGTCATTGTCAGGGACAGATGGGGAGGGGGATTAGGGCAAGCTTAGATGCTGATAGGTACTCCTTAAGTTTCAGTCTACAATTATGATTCCTTGTGTGGGCTTTTCCCCTTGTCTACAGGCTGTGTGAGTTGTCCTCCATGTATGCTCTGTCTACACTTTCAGCTGCAGTATAAAACTTCCTGCTATCTTTAACACTGAAAAAAGGTAGGGGAGGAGCAGAACGCATGTCTGACACATTTCTCTTTTTTCTCTCAAAGACAAAAACACCACAGAAATCTTTAAGTAAGAATAAAGACTATTTGTTTCATTTTCCATTTAGGAAACAAATCATCAGTATATAAATATCAGCACAAAAGCTGTGCTGTGGTGTGGGTGCAAACAGTGAGACCCCTGCCGATTCTGAAAACAAGGGCATAATTGTCTCCAGAATGAAAAGAGTGCACCACACGTGCACGGCCACCGCTATTTTCTTTGGGGCTGTTGAAACTTTCACCGGCCCCACAGAGGTGCGGTGCTCTACATTTATTCCAGGGACAATTATGTCCTTGTTCTAGGGTTTGGCAAGGTCCCAGGGGTCCGCCTCAAGCGAGCAGCTTCGTATGCCCTATCCTTTAAATGGGATAAAATAGGCTGGGATGGGAATACCCCCTTGGGGGTCTATTCACACGTAGAGTATCCTGCGCATATTTGATGCGCAGGATTTAATGTGTAGGATTTAAAGTTTTGTTTAGTCATTTAGTTTAGATAGAAATCTGCAGCATAAAATCCTGCCCATGAAAAATGCACATAATACTGTACGTGTAAACAGACCCTTAAGAAAAAGTCTAGCTTTGTTCCGGCCTAAGAGAGGCACTGTGTGGCTGAAATGTGCCTGAATATTTGTTTTGTTGGAAGCCCTCGGACATCATTTATCTTGGTGACTTTGGATTTAAATGATCTTGTTCACTATAACAAATACCTTGAAAATGATGTAGAAACAGAACATAAACAATATTGGAAAGTTGTAAAACATTTATACACTAATAAAGTAGAAAAACCCTTTAATCTCTACAGAAATAAAGAACAGCTTTTCATTTCACTTTTCTTTAAATGAAATATGCATTAAAAATCTCTAAGAAGATCAAGACCAGATTTGTTTGTGATGGATTTTCAGTCCACCATACATTTCGCATAGTGCTCATTTTCTTTGAGAAGACCATCCCCATAGAAGACTATTCAATGCAATTTTAGGTAGTCATCTTAACGAGGTTTCACTGTATATCTTATTGTATTATTATTAATAATGGAATGGAATAAATAAGGAAAATGTTATGATTTTATGTTGCCTTTTGTACTACAAGCATTATTCATTTCATATATTATACTTATCTGTTGTTTTTACTGGAGCCAAAAATTTGTTATTAGGGTTACATTTTTAAACTTTAACTTTTTCTGTGTTAGGGTCATCCTACAATTTTCTGTCGTATACCTCTAAGGCTGCATTCACATCTCGTTTTTGCAATACGGTTCCCGCATCCTGTTTCAGTGTAAAAACCGTTAGGAGCCGTATTGCAAACCGTATGTATAGACATGTCATTGAAAACCATATGCCAAACGTAGCATCCGGTTGTGAACGTTTTGCATCATTTACGGTTTTATCCGTTTTTTTCCCGTACACAAAACTGTAGTCTACTACGGTTTTATGTCCGGGTGAAAAACTGGATACAACCCGTATATACGTTTTTTTTTTTTTTTATGTTGGTCAATGGGAACCATTCAGAACCGTATGTGCGTACGGTTCCATCTGGATTGCACAATATGGTTTTGCAGTTTGCACATGCGCAGTGCATGCCGAAAGTTCTTCCCGCAAATAGAACAAGAAGAACTTTATTTAATCAAGGACAAACATAAAACCTTATTGGTTTTTTTTCTTTTCAAAAAACTTATTAAACTGTATGCAACCAGACATCCGTTTTCAAACTGTATACGGTTTAAAACAGTACAGAGGTATATATGGTTATATGCGGTTCTGTCTGGTTTTGAGATATAAATTTTTTACAAAAAAACTGATACGGGACCCGTATTGCAAAAACGAGATGTGAATGCAGCCTAACAGTGTTTCCCAACCAGGGTGCCCCCAGGTGTTGCAAAACTACGACTCCCAGAATGCCTGGACAGCCAAAGGCTGTCCAGGCATGCTGGGAGTTGTAGTTTTGCAACATCTGGGGGCACCCTGGTTGGGAAACACTGCTCTAACATATGCCACTGTATAGTCATACTGTGACATATGTTGCCCGCAAGCTTCCATGTTGAAAAGTGCTTTAAAACAAATGCGGAATGGCAGCTTATGCAGCTTTGCTACTGCATACCCTAAACAGAAACAGTGGTGTAAATTGACCCTTGTATAATACATAGTGTTCTGTTTTGTAATATTTTTACTACTTTCTTTATGTTTTAGGGGTATGCTTGGGGATGCAGATGGCTGTGGTGGAATTTGCAAGAAATTGTTTAAACTGGAAAGGTGAGTATTTGTATTATTTTATAGTGTGTTAAAGGGCACAGCTCTTAAAGTATTGCCGGGAACGCACTTCATAAAACGATATGGCATGTTTTTTCTTATGTGCACAATTGGTAAGGAAAATGGCGGCAAATAAAAATACGACAGATTTTTTATTTTGTTTTTTACTGATTCCAGACTAAAATGCATGTGTAAAATAATTTTTTTTTTTTTTTTAAATGTTAACCTGCCCTAAAACTGTTTACTGCAGTTAACTTTCTGCAATAAACTTACTTTTGGGGTTCAGATGTGTTCAGGGCAGGTGGGTCAGTAAAATTAAAGTTTATATGCGGAACAACTTAAAAATGTTACATCTGTCTAGCAGCACAGGCAGAAATGGGGGTTCGCAGGGCTTCAAGATTTATTAGGCTATGTTTACACGTCAGAATTTCTGCACAGAAATCGGCATGGAAATACTGCACGTGTTTACAGCCTCAGGGTATATTCACATGGCAGAATTTCCGCACAGACTCTGCATGCGGATTCCGCATAAAATTAAAGCCACTGCACTCCCATTCACACTTCAGATTTTCAGCATGCGGATTCCGCATGGATTCTTCACGGAATCCGCACTAATTCTGTGTGAAATCCGTACAAGCCAGAAACCACCCAAATGAATGCGAATGCAGAATTGGTACGGATGTGCAGAAATTCTGCCATGTGAAAATACCCTTATAAACTTCAATGGGATTCCGCAGTCCCATTCACACTGTAGAATTTCTGCATCGGTCTTTCCGCTGTGGAATTTCTGCATTCCGCAAAAAGAGAGGTCTTGTCCAAAATTTAATTAGGATGGGGGAGCCCATAGAAGTGAATGGGGCTTTTTTTTCTCCTTAAAATGCAGAATTGATGCAAATTTTGTGTGGAATTTGCTCAGAATTTGTGCAGATTCTGCACGAAATTTAATCAAAGCAATCAATAAAAAATATCTTTTTCTATGCACGGAGAATGCATGCGCCATTTTCACATGAGTTCTGCAAAAATTCCGTATGTAAGCAGAGAGATACGGAATTCTGCATCATTTCACAGGAACTCTGCATCTTAATGCATAATTTACAATGTGTGAATATAGCCTTTAGTATAATTATGAGCTGAATATGTGAATCACTGGGACAGACTGGTTGATAGGAAGGTAACACCTAACACAGTGATGTAGGTAGGGTTCTGTAAAGAGGAAGTCGTAGGTATCTTTATGCATGTACAATATGCACACACACATTAAAATACACACGAAAACATGCAGGCACACACATTCTATGCTCTTCGTGTAATTTCTAAATATATATTGTCACCGTATAGTCTACATTAAAAAAATTGTCCAATTTGTTCACATTCTTTTCAGTCCAACATTTTTTATTTTAAATCAAAAGTACCCCTATTGCCCTGAAATGTTGGGCCTGACTTTTTTTTTTTTATATTTTCCCTGGGTAGTTCCCATCAGCAATACAGTATGGAACATGTTGACAGTGCAGTAGTGTAGATGTGTATTAACAGTCACCATATTGAATAATTCGTCTTATAGGAGTCTCAACTTATTATGACAAAGCTGTTTTACTGTACACCTGTCACCCCACATAATTGATACTGCTAAATTCTGTTTATAATTTATAAAAAGTAGATATAATGATAGCCAGAGTGCCCCCAATGCCAGTACCATTCTAACTAGTGCCCCTAGGGGGCACTCATATCTAATGAGTGCCCCCTATATCTAACGAGTGCCCCCTATATCTAACGAGTTCCCCCTATATCTAACGAGTTCCCCCTATATCTAATGAGTGCCCCCTATCTCTAACGAGTGCCCCCTATATCTAACAAGTGTCCCCTATATAGTTTCCACAGACAAGTGTTTAGCAGAAATGCTGTAGGAAGCGAATAGAGTTGACTCCACCATCCTTTAGGCCCCTGACTTACTGTAAACTTTTTACTGTTAGGCAGCTCTGATATCAAACAAAGCTCAAAGAGACACAATTGTTTTCCAGTCCCATTATTCTCTATCTCTGGCTGCTGAATTAATCAGATTATTATAATAAATTTCAGGAAATGTCTAAGACAGTGGGAGCATTTATCTTTGTAACTGCTTCCGTCCACTTATCCTACCTAGACAGACTTGACATTTGTACAGCAACAAAATTCAAATGAAATAGAAGGGGATGTCCATCACGAACGTTAGAACAGCTTTACTTTTTCAGTCCAATGAAGCTGGACACTTCAGACATTAAAAGGAGTCAGAAAGTGTCATTTACCATGTTTGTAGAATATTGAAATGAAACAAACAAAATTTGCATTATCTTCCATTTCAAGCTTAAAGGGCTATTCCAGCCCAAAACTTTTTTTATATATCAACTGGCTCCGGAAAGTTAAACAGATTTGTAAATTACTTCTATTAAAAAATCTTAATCCTTCCAATAGTTATTAGCTTCTGAAGTTGAGTTGTTGTTTTCTGTCTAACTGCTTTCTGATGACTCACGTCCCGGGAGCTGTGCAGTTCCTATGGAGATATTCTCCCATCATCCACAGCTCCAGGAACCTGACATCATCATTGAGCAGTTAGACAGAAAACTTCAGAAGCTAATAACTATTGGAAGGATTAAGATTTTTTAATAGAAGTAATTTACAAATCTGTTTAACTTTCCTGAGCCAGTTGATATATATAAAAAAAGGTTTGCCTGGAATACCTCTTTAAACCCATTGGCTCGAATTTAACAATCTCTCTGAGACAAAAATGTGTCTCTGATAGCAACCAATCATGGCTCACTTTAATTTTGAAAAATGAGCTGTGATTGGTTTCTATCTGTCTAAACAAAAATCACTCAGACAATTCAATAGCTCTGGGCCAATGTTTTTTTATCATTATTTTTTATTTTAATAGTTCCAACAAATTCACCACTTTACAAAACAGTGGATCAGCAAACAATCATGGCATTAGACAAAAACAGAGACATAGAGAACCCTACCCAAAAGCATTTCTCTAAATAGGTCTACAATTTTGTGCTGAATTTCTTAGTGTACCTGCCATTTCAACAATGTTCTTACATAGTGACATGTTAGAAGTTGTGATTGGTGGGGGGTCCGGGTGTTGATTTCTCTATTGATTACGAGAAGGAAGAGGCAGAAGTGCTTTGCTGAACGCTGCCCCCTTTGTTTCTGCTTGACTTTTCTGCTTTTGAGAGCTGAGCAGAAACAAAGGGGTACAGAGCTCAGTCGTGCACTTCCGCCCCTTCCCTCTAGTGACCAGGGACATGTCAGAAACTTTAGACATGTAGACTTTAAAATATTTCTATAATGTCAGACCTATATTTTCCTGATACAAGTCTTGCTTCTGTTGGCATAAATTTAAATGATAAAATTCTAGCTACCTAGCCCACCAATTAAGGAGCTCACTGCATATTACACAAACCAGTTATATTGAGTGCCTGCAGTTTCACCCGACAATTATATAGAAAGGTTTCCACAGCTAATGCTGTCATTAAAATTTAATAACAATGCTCATCACCTTCAAATGGGTCATTCCCTGAAGAAGCCGCATGTGTGATGGTGAAACATGTTAGGGCTGCTTTGTTACTACATTTTAATTACAGCCATAGCTGTGGAAATCTATCTATAGAAGTGTTGGGTGCAACTATCGCTTCTCGGCCTTTTGGCTAAGATCAAGTGTAGTATCTGTTCTTATCAGTTTTCATGCCGGTGGCAAACTACGCCGGTATGGGGCTGGTGGGGATGGGTGCTGCATGGAGGATGCAGGTGTACCAGGGCTTTCCGGGGCTGGTTCTGAGGAATCAGCTCGACGGCTGCCCTGATGTGACCTGTTCCCTCAGGGTCTCGCCATGAGGCTGAGAGGGTCTAGAGCCGAGGTACTTTTGTGCCTCGGGGAGTGGTGACCCCGAGGTGCCGAAACTCACTGGGAGTATTGGCTCACTGAGTTGAAGCACGGGCACCATAATCTCTTCACCTTGTGGCACTCGCCTCTTGATTCCCGGCCTTCTTTTTTTATAGATCCGACCGGATGTCCGGGCAGTATATCTGCACACATTCACTTATTTATTTATTTTTGTCTCACTGTGTCACTTTTTGCGTGTTGTGTGTTCACAGGTTTTGTCAGGATGCGGTAGCCCTTCTGGGTGTCCCTCCTGGCGGTCTAGGGGAGGTGTGTGGCCATTAGGTTCCGCACCTCCCTGCAAACACCCCGGGTACTCCTGCTTTGGCAGGGTACCTACCGTTATCGGCTCTGAGGGCAGATACCTTGGCTAACGCCAAGGGGGATGCCGGGAGCATTTGTGGTCCCCTAGTAGCTTCGGCGAAAAGGGACATCGAACCTGGAACCTCGCAGGTACCTTTTGGTCCGGAGGCGAAGGGTAAGGTTTGTTGGGGGGGGGGGGGCTCTCTCCTATCGGAGAAGGGCTTGCGATAGACCGCATCCTTTGTGCACGTTTTTTAGTGTAACACGTTTGCACTTTTTCTTGCACTTTGGGTGAATCGAGAGCACGTTCCTCGGCTTTAAAAAAAAAAAAAAAAAGCAACTGCAAACACTTGACACAAAATATGTTGTACCATACCATTCCAGTCCAGTTGGCAAATACTAGATTTGAGCAACCACAGCATTGCTGGGTTTTTAAACTGCAAGGTAATTTATAATAAATGTTACATTTTTACAGTATTGTAGAGGATGGGAATTCAATTATATAATTTGTACCAGGGCTCAAGTCCTGTAGGAACGCGTGGGAACTGAGTTCCTGCACTTTTTTCACCGCAGGAACACAGTTCCCATTAGCTGGAATCCTGAAGGACCAGTCCTTAAAGGGGTACTCCCCCCTAGACATCTTTTCCCCTATCCAAAGGATAGGGGAGAAGATGTCTGATCCCGGGGACCCCCACGATCTCTCCTGCAGCACCCCTGTTTCTCAGATGCACAGTTAGTCGCCCCCCTCCCATAGACTTGCATTGAGGGGGTGGGGCGGGGTGTGACATCACGAGGGGGCAGGGTCATGATGTCACGATACTCCGTCCCCTGCATCACCCGTCATCAGCCACAGAGCTATCCTCGCTCTGTACAGCTTAGAAATGGGGGTGCTGCAGGAGAGATCTTGGGGGTCCCCAGCGACAGGATCCCCGGGATCAGACATCTTATCCCCTATCCAAAGGAGGAAAATCTTGGGTGCGAGTTCTCACACTTTTTTTTCCCCAGGACTTGACCCCTGATTAGTACCCTTCTGATACTTTTTGTATTTGAACTATTGGCAACATCCATCTGGGTCACTATATAAATTTGGCTAATGTATATGACTTAATAAAAAAAAGCTGTAAGCTCCCCCACCCCCCAAAGAAAGACAAGATTATTTTATAATGTCATTCTATGCTAGACAGCTAAAATGCTGCTTGCCTTCTCAACAATACAAGCTTCTCTTCACCACGGACATCTTGGTGAGTACAACTAAGGGCCCTTGTATTAGTGATCAGTGGGGTCTAAGTGGTAGGGCTTCAACATTTATAGAATCTGATGAATGTTATTTATCTATAGTTTTAGAAATAAAGCAAAAAAATTTACTATTTATGGTATAAAGCTACAGCATAGTGTATCTATTTAATATACATTTTTTGTCTTGTGCAGATGCAAACTCTACAGAATTTGACCCAAACACAAAGAATCCAGTGGTGAGTAGGCAATCCACATTTACTTTTCTTTTGCTGATGACTGCTCTAAAATGTATTAAAGGTTTATGCAGTGATTTTTTGGCATTCTGCCCGGACTGCGGTGCCACTGGAATCGGTCTCCCTTCCTACAGCCCTGATTTTTGGGACCTGTGACGACACACTGTGGTCAGCTATTCGCAGCCGCAGCAATGTCTTACGGTGATAGGTTGAGCAGCAGTGTCATGTTACTGGCCCAGGCACCAGAATGAAGGTGGGAGCAAGCCCGTTAAATGACACTGCCGCTTAGCCTATTACCAGCCAGGACAGGACATCGCTGAGGCCGACGATTAGCTGACCACAGTGTGACTTGTTGGACTGTAGAAGCAGCAAGAAGACCATGGCTGGAGACGATACACCGATTTCAGAGCAACCGATGGGAAGTGGTGGAAGGTAAGTTAAAGCTTATTATTTTTATTGTGGCAGTCTTGGCAGAGTGCCAAAATAAAAAAAATAAAAAAATCATGAAGCCTTGCAGATCAGCTGAACATAAAGGACGCTACAATCGTTGAATTCATGGCAACAGACAGCCATCAAACAAAGCCATGTCAGGTACTGTAGTGATGGGGGTCCTTCTTTTTAATAATTTGGGGGCTTCTAAGTTTTAATGCTAGAGTATGCTGTAGTTATGATCAGAATCAGGTCATGATTAAAGGGATATCCAAAGGATAGTGGATAAGATGTCTGATTGCGGGGGTCCCGCCACTGGGGACCTCCGCGATCTCCCTGCTGCACCCGGCGTTCGTTTAGAGCATCGGGTGCAGTGCTGGAGGCTCGTGATGTCACGGTCACGCCCCCTCAATGCAAGTCTATGGGAGGGGGCATGACCTTGATGTCACAAGCCTCCTCCCCGCATCGCCAGTCATCCTGCACAGAGCGAAGTTCGCTCCGTGCACCAGATGTCTGGGGTGCCGCAGCCGAGATCGCGGGGGTCCCCACCGGCGGGACCCCTGCGATCAGACATCTAGGGGTGGAGTACCCCGTTAACATAGTAATCTACATATTAATCTATTTGCTGGCAAAAATAACAGATCCGTAATGTCCAGATCACGTGATAGAACACAGCCTAGACCAATGCTCTCCCAAGTAATGTAATGGTACCATAAGATGTCATTTCAGTACAATATATTTGCAGCATTTCTATGGCTAGGATTTTGGGTCTGGGTTATTGCTGGAGGCCATTTATTCCAGTGTGTTTTATTTAGTCTTAGGAATCGATGTTCTCTGTCTACTAGTATACATATGAGACATTCTCAGCTGTTGTTTACCATGTTTTTATGCCAGTAATTTTTTTTTTAAACAAAACAAATGATATGACTTAACGCTAGAATTTGTTTCCAAATAACTGCTTAAACCAAATATAGTTTTCTGTCCACGCTTGCCGAAGTCTGTGGGATGTTCACAGTGTGCTAGCACAAATTGAGCAGATTATCACTGATGCAGAGTTTAAACACATTGGCTTAACTAATAAATCTCCATTTGAAGATGTAAAATACTACAGAAATATAATGAGGGAACTGCTCATAATAAAGAGAGCTGGGATGGTTGAAAGTGAGATGGGGGATTAGATGTCTATGTAATATGGAAATAATAGGCTTAGTACATTGCATAGCCTAATCTTTTAACTGTTATGGCTAGGTTCATACTACACAATGTAATTTTGCTTAGAAATTTGCTTAGAAAATTCCAGTGCATCAGAATTCCATTGCGGTCAGTGATTCCGCTGCACAATGCACATTGCCAAATTTCGTGCGGCTGAGTTCCTACTGCTGAAATTCTGTCTCCGAAAGAATGATCTTGTTCGAGAGGGTGATGAAATGGTACAAAGGGGTAATGAAATGGCTTTGGGGTACTATCTATAAAACTCTGACAAAATGTTTGTTGAAGTGGGCAAGATTGGACACACATGTAGTGGGAGCAGGCAGTAATGGTCAGAAATCCAGTAGGAGAGGGTGGGTGTGGGATTAGGAACACAGTCCTGCACAGGGCTCTAGTCCCTGTATCATCTAGAACAGGCTGGGATAAAGTACAGAAAACGAAGGCTGGGCTAACATTCCTCTGTGCTCATGTGCTTGTG
The DNA here is from genome assembly GCF_029499605.1 of Hyla sarda. NCBI lineage: Eukaryota > Metazoa > Chordata > Amphibia > Anura > Hylidae > Hyla > Hyla sarda. Next base: position 438,790,467 of record NC_079190.1, read on the forward strand.
CTGTAGTTTGTTCCTGTGCTAATTCTCTTTTGTTAAAAGTCTACTGTTTAACCTGCTGCTGGCTGCATTCTCCTACTTATTCTACTAAAAGTAAATAAGAGGAGCTAGTAAAATATGTACCAACAAATTTTCTTGCCTGTTCACATGCGTATCATGATTGTTAGCTATAGGATCTTGTCTTCTATTAAAGGGGTACTACAATCCCCAGAGTTCGGAACATTTAGTTCCGATGTCACTACCGACTGGGGGGACTGGGATAGTGAGCCCTAAGCTGTCCCTAGTGACACTCTCGCTGCCTACTTGCCCAAACACCCTAAACAGTGATTCGACAACTTGGAGCCAGTCCCTCCCTGCTCTACAGTGTAGTGGCGTAAAAACAAATAATAAACATAGTCGGTCATAGGCCAGAAACAGTAACAAGAGAACTACCAGACAATCAGATATACCAGACAAGATGCAAATGCTAACAAGGCAGAATGTAACATTGGGTATTTCCATACTCAGAAGAGATGGGGTTACAAATTTTGGGCATTTTCTCCCATTACCCTTTGTAAAAATTGTAAATTTGGGGGGGAAAACTGCACTTTAGTGAACATTTTTTTTTTCATTTACACATCCGACTTTAACGAAAAGTCATCAAACACCTCTGGGGTGTTAAAGCTCACTGGACCCCTTGTTACGTGCCTTGAGGGGTGTAGTTTCCAAAATAGTATGCCATGTGTTTTTTTTTGTTTTTTTTTGCTTTTCTGGCACCATAGGGGCTTCCTAAATGTGACATGCCCCCCAAAAACCATTTCAGAAAAACTCTCCAAAATCCCATTGTTTCTCCTTCCCTTCTGAGCCCTCTACTGCGCTTGCCGAGCACATACACATATGAAGTATTTCCTTACTCGAGAAAAATTGGGTTACAAATTTTGTGGGGCTTTTTCTCCTATTACCCCTTGTAAAATTCAAAAACTGGGTCTACAAGAACATGCAAGTGTAAAAAATGAAGATTTTGAATTTTCTCCTTCACTTTGCTGCTATTCCTGTGAAACACATAAAGGGTTAACACACTTACTGAATGTCATTTTGAATACTTTGAGGGGTGCAGTTTTTATAATGGGGTCATTTATTGGGTATTTCTAATATGAAGACCCCTCAAGTCCACTTCAAAACTGAACTGGTCCATGAAAAATTCCGATTTTGAAAATTTTGTGAAAAATATGAAAATTGCTGCTGAACTTTGAAGCCCTCTGGTGTCTTCCAAAAGTAAAAACTTGTCAACTTTACGATGAAAAACATAAAGTAGACATATTGTATATGTGAATCAATATATAATTTATTTGGAATGTCTTTTTTCCTTACAAGCAGAGATCTTCAAAGTTAGATAAATGCAAAATTTTCAATTTTTTCATCAAATTTTGGAATTTTTCACCAAGAAATTATGCAAGTATCGACAAAAATTTACCACTAACATAAAGTAGAATATGTCACGAAAGAACAGTCTCGGAATCAGAATGAAAAGTAAAAGCATCTCAGAGTTATTAATGCTTAAAGTGACAGTGGTCAGAATTGCAAAAAATGCTACCGTCCTTAGGGTTATAATGTGCTCCGTCCCCAAGGGGTTAATGGTGCCAGAAAGTTAAACAGATTTGTAAATGACTTCTATTACAAAATCTTTACCCTTCCAGTACTTTTTAGCAGCTGTATGCTACAGAGGAATTTTTTTTCTTTTTTGAATTTCTTTTTTGTCTTGTCCACAGTGCTCTCTGTTGACACCTGATGCCCGAATCAGGAACTGTCCAGAGCAGGAGAAAATCCCCATTGCAAACCTATGCTGCTCTGGACAGTTCCTGACACGGACAGAGGTGTCAGTAGAAAGCACCGTGGGCAAGACAAAAAAGAAGTTCAAAAAGAAAATAATTTCCTCTGTTGCATACAGCTGCTAAAAAATACCGGAGGGGTAAATATTTTTTAATAGAAGTCATTTACAAATCTGATTAACTTTCTGACACCAGTTGATTTAGAAAAAAAAAAAGTTTTCCACCGGAGTACCCCTTTAAGTATTTCAGCTGAGATTATATTGAAAAGGTAGGGCTGTTCTAGTTCTCTGGTAATATGTATATATTTCAGTATCCTTTTAAAGCCCATGTAACTTCCCATCCCCCTTTAAGCCACAGTGTATATACAAGCACTGAGAGCCTGACCTTTCAGTAAGCAAGCACAGGTAAAACTGATACACCAGCAATATTAGCTGTAGCGATATCAGCTCCATGCATCACAATGAAGAATCACAGACAATCTGCAGAATGATCTCTGCCTTGCTGTATGACTTGGGGAAAACTTAATGATTTTATATCCAGCCTCCTGGACCTTTCTGCTGTTTACCATAAATGCCCACCATTGCCCAGAGAAAAATGCCATGTCACAAAAAGTTTAAAAAAGTGTTTTTCTGAAGTATGGCAAGTGTGAACACTCCTTATATACTGCCAGAGGCAAAAAAAAATGCAGCTTTAGTATATTATGTTAACTAAAGTGCTGCTTTTCTTGTGTGTTCTCCTTATTGTTTGCAGGCAAATGCTGCCATCCTGGATGATGTCTGCTGCATACTAATATCTATTGCTAGCTGTTTTATAGTGTCTGGGTTCTGTCAGCCAGTCATCTGTGTGCTTCCTATTGCATATCATTACCATTGTATTCAGACTTGCTTTATAGCCTTAGTCATGGCAGATTATTTACAGGGGATCAATCACATCTATTTACTGCAAACAGCATTAGATAACTTAGAGCAGTGTTTCCCAACCAGGGTGCCTTCAGGTGTTGCAAAACTACAACTCCCAGCATGCCCGGACAGCCTTTGGCAGCCCGACATGCTGGGAGTTGTAGTTCTGCAACATCTGGAGGCACCCTGGTTAGGAAACACTGACTTAGAGAATAAAAATAAACGGTACCTTTCCTGGAGCTGATGGTGATTGCAGACTTATACATTTGCTTTTTTACTTCTCAACCAAGTGTCAGAGGGGTGGGGCCAAGCTGCTCAATTGCTGCTGCCTTGCACGCCCTGCTTACGTTCCCTTACTTGCCAGCCCCTCCTTGATTGATGTACCGGCCTTTAATTGTCTGCAGCTGTTAGCAACAAATAGAGGTGACAGAGTCACTTTAAAGTGCACACTTTAAAGCGGACTGCTTTGCCCCCAGATACATCATAATATTTGTTAATAACGGTCTCAATATTTTTTCTGACTGCTTGCCGACCTCTTACTATGGCTCTGTCTCATCCTCTGGATGTCACATCCTGATCTTTTTCCTACTAATGACCCTTGGTTACATTCCTGACTATGCTTCAGTTGACTATTCTGGAATGCTTGACCTGAAAATTGGTGCAGGAAAGCCCATTTATTGACTCTAGTCCCATGACATCTGTATATACCTTTGGCACTGAGACAAGTGCACCATTTAGCTGGTCAAAAAAGTAATCACTAAATCTCATAGATTTTTATTAGGGTCTCTCTTGGAGGTACATATTTGAAGTCTTACCATAGCTCCTGCTGTACAATATGCCCTATAATTTGTATATGACTGTCCCTGCTTAATTGACAGTCAGGCTTGGCTTCAAGGCTGTCAATCAAGCAGGAACAGGGATTGGAAGGGGAGTGAGGAGGCGGTCCAGCAGGGCCGGCTCTGCCTATAGGCAAAATAGGCAGCTGCCTAAGGCGCTCTCTTGATGGGGGCCAGCGCCGCTCTGCCTGCCGCTAGAAAGTTAGACAACCAGGATCCAAACCACTCGCTCAGCCAGCAACATGATGAGATTTGTTACAGTGTGTCATTCCAGTAGTAAGGTGGGATGTGTCAAAGGGCAGGCCAATAGGCTGACTAAGTATAGATAGCTGCACAGTACAACTTCCCTCAACCCCTCAGTAGTCTGACATGTTATTATTATCATTATCTAAATAGCCGCAATCTGCACAGTACAACTTCCCTCAGGCTAATGCGTAGACTTTCTATCTCAGTTGTGGGCAAATTAAACCTTTTTAAACTGATTTATATGCCCCAACTTCTATATATTCTTCATAACCCCCCCATATGGCTGCCACTTAATCTTTTTCATAACATTTATATTCAGTTTAGGCAATCGATACAAAATGGGCGGAAAACTCTTGTTTTTCAGAATTTGGGAAAATGGAGGGACTTGAAATATGGAGGAAATCTAGGGCCTTGTGGGTGACAAACTTATTTAAGGACCTGTTGACTTGTAATGCTTCGGCGCAAAGGGATGTATCCTATGCTGTTACTGTTGCGATATCCTCTGATGTACTTTCTTATACTGCCCCTCCAAATGGAATTTTAAAGGAATCCAATAAATGTTTGTTTTTACGGTGCTGGCTCTTTCAGTTGTTTGTGATTGCATCGAGGACTGCCCTGCACTGAATGCTCAGGTGAGCTGATAAATGTTTTCTTACTACTTATTTGAACATTTGGAGAATTTAAAGAAAACTTCCCTGACAATTCTTTTTTCAATACCTGCAATTGAGACGTGCCCTTCAAGCCCAATAAAAGCTACGATCCTTGTCGGTATTAAAGGGGTTCTCCACTGCTAGACATCTTATCCCCAATCCAAAGATGTCTGATCGCGGGGTCCCGCTACTGGGGCCCCCGCGATCTCCCGCAGCACTAAACCAATACTGGGTTCCTGCGGCAGTGGTTGTGACGTCACGACCACGCCATTTGATGACGTCACACCATGCCCCCTTCATTCATGTATATGGTAGGGGGTGTGTCAACCATAGACATGAATAGAGGGGGCGTGAGGGGATGGGCCCGGGACCTCACGAGCACAGCCTCTGGCTCCGAGCTTTTTGAACAAAATGTTCAAAACACTGGAGTAGCCCTTTAAAGGGGTACTCCGGTGCTTAGACATCTTATCCCCTATCCAAAGTTTGTAATCAGTCCCCCGAGCCTGTTCACTCCGGGTCTGATAACCGGCAACCACACGGCCGGCGGCGTGTGACGTCACGCCTCCGCCCCCGTGTGACGTCACGCTCCGCCCCTCTTTGCAAGCCTGCGGGAGGGGACATGACAGCTATCACGCCCCCTCCCGTAGGCTTGCATTGAGGGGCGGAGCGTGACATCACACGGGGGAGGAGGCGTGACATCACACGCTGCCGGCTATGTGGTCGCTGGTAACCAGACCCGGAGCAAACACCCTCTGGGGACTGATTACAAATGGGGTGCCGCGTGCAAGATCACGGGGGTCCCCAGCGGCGGGACTCCCGCGATCAGGCATCTTATCCCCTATCCTTTGGATAGGGGATAATATGTCTAAGCACCGGAGTACCCCTTAAGGACTCGGCCATTTTTTGCACTTTCACTTTAAGCATTAATAACTCTGGGATGCTTTTACCTTTCATTCTGATTCCGAGTTTGTTTTTTCGTGACATATTCTACTTTATGTTAGTGGTAAAATTTTTGCATTTTTTTTTTTACTTTGAAGCTCACTGCTAATAAGGAAAATGAATATTCCAAATAAATTATATATTGATTCACATATACAATATATCTATTTTATGTTGGCATCATAAAGTTGCCATGTTTTTACTTTTGGATTACATCAGTGGGCTTCAAAGTAATAGCAGCAATTTTCCAATTTTTCTCCAAATTTTCTAAATCTTAATTTTTTACACTGGCATGTTCTTGTAGACCCAGTTATTGAATTTTTACAAGGGGTAAAAGGAGAGAAATCTTCCAAAAATGTGTAACCCAATTTCTCTTGAGTAAGAAAATACCTCATATGTGTATGTAAAGTGTTCAGTGGGCGCAGTAAAGGGCTCAGAAGGGAAGGAGTGACTTTGGAGAGGGAGTTTTTCTGAAATGGTTTTTGGGGGGCATGTCACATTTAGGAAGCCCCTATGGTGCCAGAACAGCAAAAAAAACACATGGCATACTATTCTGGAAACTACACCCCTCAAGGCATGTAACAAGGGGTCCAGTGAGCCTTAACACCCCACAGGTGTTTGACGACTTTTCGTTAAAGTTGGATGTGTAAATTTTTTTTTCACTAAAATGCTAGTTTTCCCTCAAATTTTTAATTTTTACAAGGGAAAATAGGACAAAATGCCCCCCAAAATTTGGAACCCCATCTCTTCTGAGTATAGAAATACCCCATGTTAGGACGTAAAATGCTCTGTGGGTGAACTACAATGCTCAGAAGAGAAGGAGTCACATTTGGCTTTTGAAAAGCAAATTTTGCTGAAATGTTTTTTGGGGGACATGTCCCAGTTAGGAAGCCCCTATGGTACCAGGACAGCAAAAAAAAACTCCACATGGCATACTATTTTGGAAACTACACCCCTCAAGGCACATAACAAGGGGTCCAGTGAGCCTTAACACCTCACAGGTGTTTGACGACTTTTCGTTAACGTTGGATGTGTAAAATAATAATTTTTTTTTTCACTAAAATGCTAGTTTTCCCTCAAATGTTAAATTTTTACAAGGGATAATAGGATAAAATGCCCCCAAAAATTTGTATCCCCATTTCTTCTGAGTAAGGAAATACCCCATGTGTGGACATCAAGTGCTCTGCTGGCGAACTACAATGCTCAGAAGAGAAGGAGCGACATTGAGCTTTTTGAAAGAGAATTTGTTTGGAATGGAAATCAGGGGCCATGTGCGTTTACAAAGCCCCCCCCGTGGTGCCAGAACAGTGGGACCCCCCACATGTGAACCCATTTTGGAAACTACACCCCTCACAGAATTTTATACGGGGTGCAGTGAGTATTTACACCCCACTGGCGTTTGACAGATCTTTGGAACAGTGGGCTGTGCAAATGAAAAATAAAATGTTTCATTTTCACGGATTACTGTTCCAAAAATCTGTCAGACACCTGTGGGGCGTAAATGCTCACTGTACCCCTTATTACATTACGTGAGGGGTGTAGTTTCCAAAATGGGGTCAAATGTGGGGGGTCCATTGTTCTGCCACTATGGGGGCTTTGTAAACACACGTGGCCTTCAATTCCGGACAAATTTTCTCTTCAAAATCCCAATGGCGCTCCTTCTCTTCTGAGCATTGTAGTTCGCCCGCAGAGCACTTTACATCCCCATATGGGGTATGTTCTTACTCAGAAAAAATGGGGTTATAAATTTTACCCTTAATTATGTGTTAGTGTAGTGTAGTGTTTTTAGGGTACATTCGCACTAGTGGGTTACGGTGAGTTTCCCGCTAGGAGTTTGCGCTGCTGCAAAAAATTTGCAAACCTCCAGCTGTTTCAAAATTACAACTCCCAGCATGTACTGAAAGACCATGCATGCTGGGAGTTGTAGTTTTGCAACAGCTGGAGGCACACTGTTTGGAAATGTTCAGTTAGGTTTTGTTACCTAACTCAGTATTTTCCAACCAGTGTGTCTCCAGCTGTTGCAAAACTACAACTCCCAGCATGTACTGATCGCCGAAGGCCATACTGGGAGATGTAGTTATGCAACAGCTGGAGGTGCGCAACTACAACTCCCAGCATGCCAAGACAGCTGTTTTGCACAGTGATCTCCAAACTGTGGCCCTCCAGATGTTGCAAAAACTACAAATCCCAGCATGCACAGACAGCAAACTGCTGTGTGGGCATGCTAGGAGTTGTAGTTTTGCAAGATCTAGAGGGCTACCGTTATGAGATCACTGTGCAGTGGTCTCTAAATTGTAGACCTCCAGCTGTTGAAAAACTATAACTCCCAGCATGCCCAAACAGCTGTCTGGGCATGCTGGTAGTGTAGTTTTGCAACATCTGGAGGGCTACAGTATAGAGACCACTGTATAGTGGTCTCAGACTGTAGCCCTCCAGATGTTGCTAGGCAACTCAGAGGCTTCCGTAGGATCCAGGGAGTCAACCGCAGGACACCGCCGATCACCGTCGCCCCCGCAGCCTCCGCAGATCAGTAAGTGACCTTCGGCGCCGGTCCCTGTCGGTTTCCCCCTCTGCCCCGCCTATTGTTGGTGGGCAGAACGGGGTAACTGAAAGTAACCCCCCCGCCCCGATCTGCTATTGGTCATCGCGTCTATACAACCAATAGCAGGGATAGGAGGGGTGGCACCCCTGCCACCTCACTCCTATCCCTTCAGGGGGATCATCGTTGTCTTGGACAACCGCGATCCCCCTTATATTCCGGGTCACCATAGACCCCTAATCACCGACATGGGGGGGTCTGATGACCCCCCTAAGCATTTGCGCGTGGTGCCTGCTGATCGATATCAGCAGTCACCCCGATCCCTGCCCGCTGCGTGGCAAGGACAGAAATTCCCACGCCCCTACATGTACGTCATGGGTCCTGAAGTACCATGGTCCCATGACGTACCGGTACGACATGTGTCCTGAAGAGGTTAAAGATCCCTCTTTGGATATTGGGGTTAAAACTGGGCAATCATCAGGTTTTATTTCTAAATGATATCAAATTTTGTTAGTTAAATTTAATGAGCTACATCCAGTGAGAGATTTCTTAGAATGGTGTCAGGTAGGATTAGAGAGCGTAGAACAATGGTGATCTTTGTTAGAAGCAATAGCAAAGCAATCTCTAGGAAAGTGTGTGGGGGGGGGGGGGGTGGGGGGTGGCAATTATCTCAAATATAGTGAATAGGGTGTATCAAACCCTGGCATTCCTGCGTAAAGTAGGTATCATGAGTAGGACTCATGATGCCCACGACACCCTCAGGATTATAAAATTATCAATTACAATTAGTATTGTGTTATAGTTCCAATGGACCCTAGAGTCTGTATCTTAGGTTATACCAATGACCTTGCTCTATCTGTTACTCTACTGTATATAGCCAGGGCTGGTTCTGCCTATAAGTAAAATAGGCAGCTGCCTAGAGCGCCCTCTTGATGGGGGCGCCACTCTGCCCTCTACAAGTAAGTAAGTGGCCCCCGATCAACCGAAGCACCTGCCCAGCCAGCAGCACCATGTAGTAAGGTAATTGCATGAGGAGGAGGTTTGTTACAATGTGTCATCCCAGTAGTAAGGTGATTACATGAAGAGGAGGTTTGTTACAGTTTGTCACTCCAGTAGTGAGGTAATGACATGAGGAGAAGGGTTATAACAAAATTAGCTTTTGTCTAGGGTGGCAAAAATCCTTGCGGGGGGGCCCAGCGGTCAGACCCCCCGGAAACAGCTACGTTTTCCCTGTCCTGTGGATAGGGGATAAGTAAATTTTTGCCATAGTTCTCCTTTAAGATAACTTCATGATATACAAAAGTCAAAGTGAGGCCATGTACAGAGCAGGATCAACAGTTTGTGCAGTCTCTAGGACTATAGTAATAATCCTCAAGACAGTAACAAAGAAATCACATCTGATAAATCAGAACGCTCCGCACATTGGGCTCGATTTATCAAGACATTTTCTTTCTATGTTTGTCACACAAAATGTTGCACAATGGGTCCGAGCGACTTTTTGTGCGACAATTGCTTTAGAAACGTTTCCATTATTTTTACCCATTTAGAGCACTTTGTGCAGTGGTCACTGATTTACTGATTTAAGTGCGAATGTTGCAAAATTGTCACACAATCCCAGAAATAGACAGTTTCTCAGGTCACCTCAGCCCTGCCATACATTTTCTGTGTGACTTTTGAGTCAAGGTAAATGCGACTTTTCACACAAATGTTGCATGCCCACACAAAAACTGCGACTTTTTTAGAAGTTGTACCAGCGAAATTTATCAGTCTGTGTGCTGTTTGATAAATATGGCACGTCTGCAACTATTACAGCAACTTTTTGTGCTCTAAAATTGTTAAGAATTCACACCACTCTTTATAAATGCCGACATTGTGTGGTGGCATGCTCTAGTACTGGTGATTGGCACCCCAGATCATATATTGATGGCTTATCCTGAGGATTGGCCATCAATGAAAAATTCATGGAAACCCCCTCTGAGATTTCTGTGCTGTGCATACTATAAAGGCTACATTTGCAGGTAAGCGAAAAAGACTGCAAACCGCATTGAGCCAGCAAGGAAAGCTGGAAAAATTTTAGCAGAATTCTAAAAGCAACTGGTCTAGATAAGTTCGTAAGTTTAATTAGTAATATCCCTATTCCAATAGCCCTTTGAAAATCTAATGAATTCCTGCAAAATGGGTAGCAGCAATAATTGTAATGGGTTAAAAAAAGTTAGGGTGCCAAATAGTGCCTTTGAAAAAATACAACTTGTAACACAAAAAACATAACCTCATATGGCTACATCTTTAGAAAAATAAATACATTATGACTTAAAAAAAAAAATCAAAGGAATAAATGCCAAAAAGGCCAATACTGGCTAAAGAGTTAAAGGGATACTCAGGTGGAAAACAAATGTTTTCAAGCCAAATGGTGCCAGAAAGTTATACAGATTTGTAATTACTTCTATTTAAAAACCTTATTCCTTCTTGTACTTAGCTGCTGTATGCTCCAGAGGAAGTTGTGTAGTTCTTTCCAGTCTGACTACAGTGATCTCTGCTGCCACCTCTGTCCTTGTCAGGAACAGTCCAGAGCAGGAGGTTTGCGATGGGGATTTGCTCCTGCCCTGGACAGTTCCTGACATGGACATAGGTGTCTGCAGAGATCACTGTAGTCAGACTGGAAAAAACTACACTACTTCCTCTGGAGCATACAGCAGCTGATAAGTACTGGAAGGAATAATATTTTTAAATAGAAGTAATTCACAAATCTGTTTAACTTTCTGGCACAGTTCATTTAAAAAAAAAAAATTTCACCAGTGTACCCCTTTAAATATTTGTAGTAATTCAGACACTGTGTCATCGTTCTTTAGTCTTATGTTGCATTTTTTGTTCATACTTGTTTTAGTACTACCTACAGCCATGAAACAGTTATTTTTCCCTTTATATCTGATTTCACAGTTCTATAAATGAGCAGTGAAATTGAAATAGTTTTTCCAGCTATTATTTATTGATTATCCATGAGCAGATCTTGGAGGTTTATGATGTATGCTGCATGTATGTCACTTTACAGTTACATAGTTGTAAGTTACTCAGATTTATCCAATTTTCTGCCTTTGACTGGGATATTGAAAATGTAAACTGAAGCCTATTTGTCTTTGTCAGTCATAATTATATTTTTGCAAACTCTGTGACAACAGATATTAGAAATTTACAGCCCGAAAAGAAAAATGAAATAAAAATTTCAAATGCTATCTTCCGAGCAAGTAAATTGATAAATTCTCAGCCATATTCCATTTTGGATATTCATTTCAGAAATTTTTTTCAGGAGGGGAGCCAAAAGTACCCTCTAGGTTTTGACTCTTTATCCCCCTATCAGGATGTGGAAACTATACTTCTGCTGCCAGAGGGTGCCAGGTTGCTTCCCAAGAGTTGTCCTGGTGTGGGTAGCAGCTGGCTAGTTGATACCTTTGCCATGCAGCAGGAAACAGGCAGAGGTGACATTAGTGCTGGCATTATGTGTAGTAGGCAGGCAGCCAGGTGACAGTGTCAGGTCCTGGCATGCAGCACAGGTTTAGAGTCAGGTACAGGCAGAAGCGTTATGCCATATAGCATAGAGCCAGCAGTCTGAGTCAAGCACAAAGCAATTAGCCTAGTACACAGGAGAAAGGCAAAGGCATGTCAAGTAAACATGCTCAGATTGGCATGTTACAGATTGACAGATCAGGAACTCACTACTTTGCTATGGTAAATCTAACTATTGCTCAGACACAGGTAAATAGGTGGAGCAGCCTAAAATAGGTAATGCCATGAAGGTTGGCCCTTTAAGATGCATAGGTGCACCCTAAATGCTAGACCACGAACTGCAGCCATGTTGGAGGAAGCAGTAGGAGGATGAAAGGAAAGAGCAAAGATCTGACGGTGGGAAGGTGAAGCAACAATGGACCATAGACTGGTGGGTACTGACCACCAGCGTTACAGAAGCAAAGCACAATAAATCTCAATGCAGAGTGAAATCCATTATTCAAAAGATATAATCAGCATTCAACATCTATCATGTGGTGGTCATCGTTTGGATAGGAACAATACTGTTGCAGACAAGCTTAATTTTTCTTGCCATATCTGATACATTGGCCCTGATTTACTAAGAGTGAAGTGGAGTTTTCTTTGTGGATTTTAATATTTACTAAGGTTTCCCTACATTTTGCACTGTTCCCTACATTTTGCTTTTTTTTACACATGCTCTGATGATGGGGTTTCCTCAGCTCAAATCCACCACATTTTCTGTGGAAACCTTAGTAAATATATTGTTCTTTTGTGAAAATGTCAGGGACACGCCCCCTTTTTGTGACCACGCCCACTTTACCGAGATAGTCTTGCCCATTTTTCGGGCTTTTTCAGTAAAATGGGGAGTTAGTTAGGGTCTTTTCAATTCTGGTGCAAATTCTGGCGCAGACAGAATTTCTGGCACAATGCGCCAGAATCTGGTGCACAACCCGACAAAACATGTCGGGTTTACAATTGTAAATCAGGGCCAATGTGTAGCATAGCAAAGCTCATATAGAAACCAGAGAATGACTCTCTGGAGCAAGAAACGTAATAGGTATGAAACATATCAGAGATACTGAGGCTGAAATGGAGCTCTATAAGTAGGGGATGCTACTTAGTTTTAAGGCACCCTTTCCCCCGCATAGTCTCTCTCAAATTTATTGTTGGTATCATGTCATGCCAACTTGTGGGCACCAAACAATATATCATTGATGTATTAAATTCTTCACCTCTGTTATGAAATTTCTACAATGTGTAGAAAAAATATAATGTTTTTATATAACTTTGTGTTGATTTTTTTTTTTTATTCTATTCAGAGATGGCATTTTTTGTGTCTTTTTTTGTTCCACTCTATTTTTGAATTAGTATTTCTTCTTCTCCATGTCTCATTCCTAATATATTCTGTCCCCTGGTTGTTATACCCTGTAGCCTGTTTTATGTTAGAACATGTGCTATTATTATCTTGTCAGTGTGACATGTTAGATTTACTCATTTCTGTGAGAGGGTCATCCTGCAGGGAAAAGCTGTAATGCAGTTCCTTACCACAGAGTAAATGTTTTATATCTGCTATTTCTGCTATTTTCCTATCCATATATCTCACAATTCCTAAATTAATATAATAGTGCTAAATAAAGCCCCTAATCAGTATCAGAGAACAACATGCCAAAGCAGTTTACACATTTACTATGTATGTAGCAATTCTGGCTAGTCACCAGGATGACAGTATCCAGCTCTTAAATTAGAGGAGATATAGAAATTGTATCTAACAAGGGATAATAGGACATTGTTAAACAATATAATGGATGCATAGACTCGAATGGCTATTAAACTTTAAAAAAAACTTTGCATGAATCAACAATGTGAGTTAATATGAAAATATTTAAAAAAGTTAGTAATTCTGTAGATCTTATTAGAGAGAAATATTTATTTTCTCATTTTATCAGGCTGCATTACTCCTTCATCTTCCCCCTTAACTCATCATTCAATCTGAGAAGCTGGTGACAATCTGTCTTGATATGTATAGATTCATTGAGGGACCTGGTTTCATGCTGCCCATAGAGGTCTATGGAGAAAAGATGGTGGTGGTGGGGGGGGGGGGGTTGTTACAAAGTGAGACAGAGGCAAAGGGAGACATGCGGAGACTCCACCGAAAGTGTTATATGTTATATCTCACCCCACGGCTTGACACATCCTACGCTGCTCAGTGCTGCTCTATAATGTCTTTGATGCTGTTTCTAAAACTGTGCTATGAAAATATAGGTGAGCAGGACCCTGTCTATTGGGTGTTCTGTGAATCGGATTTATCATTGAAGCTAGGCTCTATCCGCAAGCTCAAGAAGAACTGAAAATAAAAGCCTTCGGAGAAAAAAAATGATGGAAAATGCCATATACTATTACATACAAGATTGTTGAAATGTTAGGTGACCATAAAGAACACCCTGCACAAACAAAATCTTTCATTTTCCCCTGGTCCACCAGCACTATTCCTAACAGATCTGTTTGTTAGAAAACCAGCAGCATGACATGACATTGTATAGAGATTTAAAATATATACTATATCACAGTATGAGTTAACCTCTTTACACCCTGCAGCATACATTAACGGTGTATGGAGAGGGCTCACAAGCCAAGCCTTATCCATATCCAGAAGCTGTTCAACAGGCGACTGCCAATGTCAGTAGCTGCCAAAAAACAAACTCCAAACTCATTCCTGACAGCGGGATCAAGACAGTTATAGTATGCATCATTGTGGTTCAGGCATCTGATTGTCTCCGTCATGACTAATTTGCCGGGAGAAGACTTGTTGTCATGGTAACCTTCTCTATTCCTCCGTGGTTGCCATGAGAGATTTGCTATTGTAGCAGGTAGGCAGGTTGTACGATCAGAATGTGTATATGGAGAAACATGCCAGGCACAACTTGGCTGGATAATGTCCTGATACTTGTACTATATTCAAGAAGAGCTGTATGTAAGGGATTAGTGTCTGTTTCTTATGGTCTGTGGTTCTCAACGTCCCAAATAGATTTCAGTTTTGTAACAAGTATTACAAAGAAGTAGAAAGGACGGATCACTCACCAGGACTCCGTATCAAAAGGTTTCTTTATTCTTGATTCTTAAAACATCTTGGAGAAGCAAGAGGGTGCAGACAGGATGGGAGTGAGGTACGGAGATGCAGGTTACTCGAGGCAACGTCCGTTTTGTTCTGGCATGGAACTTCTTCTGGCCTCCTCTGACGGCTTCCCATCACAGGTGCATTTTAAAACAGGTAAGTGAACGGGAGGGGCCTTCACCACACACTAAGACACCTACGTGCAGTGATTATTTAAAAGACAATAAAAACATCCTCATGGCTTACAGAAAAGTGCCAAATTGTGCCCTGTCATTTAGACTTGGAAACCAGCTCCTGTTCTTAAAATCCATCTGGTTTCCATTTTCAATAATTCATTATTCCTGTTCCGACCATCTTTCGGAACAGGGATATGCTGCAAACCTGCAAACTTCAATATTTTTGGGTCACCATTATGGATTTCAGTTACATGTTTAATCAATTTCGGGACTCCCTTTCCTGTTTTCAGGGAATAAAGGTGCTCCCGAAATCTAGTAAACATTTGATGTTTAGTTTTTCCGATATAAAAGAGCCCGCATGGACAACAGATACAGTAAACTAAGTAAATGCTTTTACATGTGGAAAGTGGAAGATCACGAGAGGGTTAAGAATTTTCAAAACCCCTTCACAATTTCAAGACAGCAAGGAATTTACAGCTGCATGGGAACAAGCCCAAATACAGCACTCATTAAAGTTAACCCAACTTGTGCAGGAGCAAAACCAAAAAGAGTATCTACAGATAAAACAGGAACTACATAATGCAAAATCTGAACCCACCAGGATCTCAGAAAGTCAAATGAACTTGTTCCTCAAAAACCTCAATCGGAAGATGCAAGTTCTTCAAGCCAACATCAAAACCCGAAAAAGGGATACATTTTTGAGGGACAAAAATGATTTCCAGAGTAATAAGATTTTTACATGGAAACCCACAGCATCAAAGAAAAATTATTTCAACAGAAAAAGGGCGCAGTAAACAAAAAAACACACAGACTTTTGGACATCTGAATCTGACTCTATCTCTAATGACCAAATGCCCAGCAGGAGTAATCAAGCTGCATCCGTATCCACTTCTGCTACAGGAAATTTAGCCCCTTTAGGACACCCTCGAGGCGGGGCAGGAGGCGAAGGAAAAGGATCCGCTTATCCCCAGAAACGAAAGGGAGTGACGTGGCACCACACCTGAATGCTTTACCGCACCCAAATTAAAATAACGTCCTTAATCTCACCAATCATTTATTGAATAAGGATATCATACAGGTCCTCTCCAAGGGCCTCAATTTTGGAGTAACAGAGGACTTTTGTGAAGAAGACTTTGAAATTGATATACAAAGGGATAAGAAAAATGTACTTACATAAATTTTCTAGTTTGGAAGGGGAAGAGCAATGCCATATTAGTACCTTGGGGTTCCACCCGATACCTCAATATACTACCGCAGATCTCACAAATATTCAAATGTTAGTAAAGCTAGAAGGTGGGGAAGTGTTATTTATACCAGAAGAGATCAAAAATATGCCCTTCACAGGTGGTAACCCCTCCACATCTAACCCCCCTATCAGCCCAGGTAGTAGTCTGGAGTTATTTAGGAAAGCGGTTATAGACGATGTCAAGAGCATCATTTATCCTAAAGCATCCCAAAAATTATCTCCAGCAGAAAATAAGGCACTGCAGGATTTAGTGGCCCTCGGGGACATCACGATCACCAGGACTGACAAGAGAGGATCGGTGGTCGTGATGTACATGAGTGACTACTTCGCAGAAGCCGATAGACAATTGGGTGATGTATCTACATATGATCCTTTGAAAAAGGACCCTACACAGAAAATACTTAACTCTTTAAGGTCACTTCTTAGGAGACAAGTAGAAGGGGGTATACTTCCAACCAAACTAGTGGAGCGATTGTTGCCACTCAATCCAAAGCCTGCAAAGTGGTATACCATACCCAAGGTACATAAAACACTGACCCATCCCCCCGGCAGACTTATAGTCGTGGGGATAGGATCACTGACAGAATACAAGAACATATCTTAAACACACGACAGAACTATTTAAATCTATTCAAGATTTTCCCCTTGAAACTCCATGCAGTCTTGCATCCATTGACGTGGAGAGCCTGTACATCCACATCCCAGTGGATGCGGGTGTACAGGCAATCCATCGATTTTTGCTAAGATCATGTAAATCACAATCATTCATCAATTTCATTAGCGAAGCCTTACATTTCGTTTTATCAAATACAACATTCATACATGGAACCCAGGGTACCTGCAATTGACTGGTACCGCTAAGGGTACCATGGTATCATGTACTTTCGCAAATTTATTTCTGGCAATCTTTGAAGAGACATATATTTTTTCAGAAGCCAATCCATTTCTATCACATGTTTGCTATTTTATGCGACATGTGGACAATATCATAGTAATATGGAATGGGACAGAGGAGCTTTTTCATCAATTTGTAGAACATCTTAATACTGTTAATACAGGAAATATGAAATTCACAGCAGTATATGGGGGAAATAAAATTTAATTCCTAGACACCCTTATTACAATAAAAAATGAACGAATCATCATTACAGGATATCGAAAATCCAAAGCAAGAAACACACTGCTACACTTTAAATGTTTGCACCCTACTCAGACCAAACAGGGCTTACCATATAGCCAATTTAAAAGGCTCAAGAGGATTAAAGGGGTTATCCAGGGAAAAACTTTTTTTTATATATCAACTGGCTCCAGAAAGTTAAACAGATTTGTAAATTACTTCTATTAAAAAATCTTAATCCTTTCAGTATTTATGAGCTGCTGAAGTTGAGTAGTTCTTTTCTGTCTAAGTGCTCTCTGATGACACCTGTCTCTGGAACTGTCCAGGGTAGAAGCAAATCCTCATAGCAAACCTATTCTACTCTGTGCAGTTCCGGAGACAAGCAGAGATGTCAGCAGAGAGCACTGTTACCAGACAGAAAAGAACAACTCAAATTCAGCAGCTGATAATTATTAGAAGGATTACGATTTTTTTTTAACTTTCTGGAGCCAGTTGATATATAAAAACATTATTTTTTTCCTGGAATACCCCTTTAATACACTAGATTCAGATTACCAAATGGAAGCAGGAGTTAAAAACACGTTTACGAGCAAGAGGGTATCCAGAAAATATTATAGAACAAGCATATCAAAAAGCACAAAAAAGAAATAGAACAGATCTACTAAGTACCAAAAAACGCAATAAGACAAGCTCAGAATTAAAAAGTATTTGTATGTTTTCCAATACCCCACTTAATAACATAATAAAACAGGCTATATATAGAAATTGGGGCATCTTAGAACAGGATGGAGATTTGGAAAAAATAGCGAGAAACAAGCCAATTATTACATTTAAACTTAATCATACAATAGGGGATCTTTAAAAAAAACTCAGAACAAAAATACACCCAAAATGCAAGAAAATCGCAACAACTGGTTGGCAAAATCCTGTGTATCAGGCAATCAGGCATGCGGCCAGTGTGCATACTGCCAACAGAACATGAAAACAAGTTTAATTATTTTAGGTGGTAAAGATATTAGAATAGAACAGTTTATTACATGTAAAAGCATTTACGTAGTTTACTGACTCTGTTGTCCATGCGGCCTCCATGCGGCCTCATGCGTGAAATGTTTACTAGATTTCAGGAGCACCTTTATTCCCTGAAGACAGGAAAGGGAGTCCCGAAATTGATTAAACATGTAACTTAAATCCATAATGGTGACCCGAAAATATTGAAGTTTGCAGGTTTGCAGCATATCCCTGTTTCGAAAGATGGTCGGAACAGGGATAATTAATTATTAAAAATGGAAACCAGATGGATTTTAAGAACAGGAGCTTTGGGGCAAGCAGGTCTAAATGACAGGGCAGAATTTAGCTCTTTTCTGTAAGCCATGAAGATGTTTTTATTGTCTTTTAAATAATCACTGCATATAGGTGTCTTCATGTGTGGTGAAGGCCCCTCCCCTTCACTTACCTGTTTTAAAATGCACCTGTGATGGTAAGTCGTCAGAGGAGGCCAGAAGAAGTTCCATGCCGGAACGAAACGGACGTTGCCTCGAGTAACCTGCGTCTCTGTACCTCACTCCCCACCTGTCTGCACCCTCTTGTTTCTACGAGATGTTTTAAGAATCAAGACAAAAACCTTTTGATACGGAGTCCTGGTGAGCGATCCGTCCTTTATACTTCTTTGCAATACTTGTACTATCAGAATACTGATCTGACAGTTCACTGGGAAATGAATATATTTATTACCGTAACCTGTAAGAGTGATGAAGTGATTGCAAAGTTTAGGCTCCTTGAGGGGCTTAACAACAATTACGCTAAAATAAAACGTTTTTAAAAATATGAAAAACATTTTTTTACCCCACCATGATAAAAATTTATATCACTCCCTCTTTTACTATTTTTCCAATAAAAAAAGTTAAAGGGGTTATCATGGAATATAAAAACGGAGCTAATTTCTTTTGTTTCCAGGTTGGGTGTGGTATTACATCTTGGCTCCATTTACTTCAATGGAACTGAGCTGCAGAACCACACCCAGCATGGAGACAGACGGGGAGCTGTTCTTGAATGAAATTAGGTTTTTCAAGGCATTTTTTTCTTTGTTTAAAAGTTAAATAAATGTTTAAATAGTAAAGCATAACAAAACTATATAAATTGGCTATCGCTGTCATCACATGTTTCTCTGTGTTGTTTCTAGAGGTAAAGCCTGCTACATTAATACATATAATAAATCTATATGAATCTAAGGGTGCTTTCACACTGTAAAATACTCTTGTTAATAAACGCCCGTTATAAAATCCCAGGAGTTCGGCAGTTAAACGGCCGTTAGAAAATCCCATTATAGTGCATCCACTATTTCTCCCGTTCATTCGCCCGTCACAAAAAAACGGCCGTTATTAATATCGGGCGATAACGGGTTAAAACGGCTATTAGAAAAATCCCATAGACTATAATGGGATTTTCTAACGGCTGTTTAACTGCCAAACTCCTGGGATTTTATAATGGCTGTTTATTAACGGGGGTATTTTACAGTGTGAAATTTAAATGTTTACGAAAAGAGAAAGAAAACCTCACTTTAAAGGGAAACTTACATGATAAACAAAAGTGTAGACTCCAGCAGTACCCTTTCTCCAGGTCTATTCACCTTATGGAGTTGTGCTCAGAGAACCAAATACCAAAACCCCAGGGCACAAAGCCCAGGGCCTTAGGGACAACCCTTTTAAAATTTAACTTTTATTGTATGTAATTATTTAAAAATATATATATACCATGTGACAATGATTAAAACTTAGATGTCACAGAACCAGTTGTGCATGTAAGTAGGGATAAATCCCAAGTAATTAGTTTGTGGGGAACTGCAGTTTCCCCTATATCTGGTAACTGTGGCACAGATTAAAATCACAGAATTTGCCCCCCTCTACTAGTTTCGGTGCCTCAGCACCGACCTCAGGAGGATAGCTGGGCAAACATCCTTCCACGTGGACCTCACATCCTTTTATAAGGTTGGTAACAGGCTGTCATCAGTCCGCGCCCGTCTACCTGCCAATCACTCCTTCTAAATACCTGATCCAATCAGTCTCCTGCCTCTATTTTACCTGTATTAGTATTAACCAATAGGGATATTCCTTTACCTGGCATGCTCGTGCTTGTCTACCTGCTGATGCTGTCTCTTTGCGCCGCACTTCCGCTTATTAGCCTGTCACATGAGTCACCTGCCCGAATCATGTGATCGGGTCATAGCCTCTTTTTCGTCTGCGCGCAAACTTAAGTTCTTGTATGTGTTCTCTCTTACGTTCGTATATTTCTTTCCACGCATGCGCATGGACTTAGCTTCTTGACTGGTGTTAATACTCTTTCTGCGCCTGTGCACTTATCTATACAAGTAATAAAGGGTTATCTTCACTATAAGCATACCATATCTTGTCAAGTATTATCATACTACAGTTTTAGTGTATATATTGATGCAATTAGGATTTTATCATATTATATATATTAGTTCATTTAGAATTTTAGTGTATGTATTGGTCCATTGCCCATCCATCTCTTCTAATAGTATCTAAACAGAGGGAATCTATTATATGATTCTCCATTCCGCATACACAATATTTGGATAGAACTTGCTTACTAGATAAACTATATATAAGATGTTATTTATGAATGTGAAATAAAGGTATTTATTTTAGTTATTAATGTTTAGAACTACTGTTGTTTTAAAGGGTACCTCTCATCAAAAAAACTTTTGATGTATGATAGATTAATGTATGCAGAATAACTTTCCAATAGCATGTTATTATATGCTTCTTTCTATTTAATTTTCCACTTTGAAGAAATGACCACTAGGGGTCTCCCTACCAGTCTTGGCAGCAAGCATTTCAGACTCATGCTGGAGTCCTAAACATTATGAGCTGCCTGTCTGCTTTGTTCACAAAGGAGAACACTCAGAGCTGCCAGCCTGCTTTGTTCACAGCCTGTTTGGCTGTGAACAAAGCAGGCTGGCAGCTCTGAGTGTTTAGGACTCCAGCATGAGTCAGAAATGCTTGCTGACAGGACTGATCGGGAAAAATACAATAGAAAGAAGCATATTTTTCATTAACATGCTATTGGAAAGTTATTCAACATTCATTAATCTAAAATATATCAAAAGTTTATTTGATGAGAGGTACCCTTTAATGGAATATTAGACCCAATAGGTCTTCACTGTATCATGTACACCATATAACATTAGATCACTAGACATGATGCTGTCATTCTCATGTTTTGTACAACTATTCCAAAAATATATATTATTTGTGATTAATACTCATGTACATCTAATTAATAATAGTTTCAGTCTCAAAAGAGTGAGGGAAAAGAGAGAATAGATTTCATATGGGCAACGACCAACACATACAACAACTTGTTAGACCACGAACATCATAGATATTCTTACTTGAGATATGGCGCAGATTTATAGGTCAGGTTTGGTTTGGAATTTCTTCTTATTCAGGTAAAGAGGAGGAGATTTATCCTTTTCTCAAGGCCCTTTAGGGGATCATTGTGGTAAATTTTGTGCTCAGAGAACAACACCTCTTTATGTGCATACACTTACAGGCTATCTTTCGATGCTTGGCTTTAGAGGCCATTTTTCATTCAGAAGAATTAAAGGGGTACTCTGGTGGAAAACTATTTTTTTCTAATCAACTGTTGACAGAAAGTTAATCTGATTTGTAAATGAGTTCTATTAAAAAAGCTTAATCCTTCCAGTACTTATCAGCTGCTGTATACTACAGAGGAAGTTGTGTAGTTCTTGTCTGTCTGACAACAGTGCTCTCTGCTGACACCCCTGTCCATGTCAGGAACTGTCCAAAACAGGAGAGGATTGCTATGGAGATTTGTTCCTGCTCTGGACAGTTCCTGACATGGACAGAGGGGGCAGCAGAGAGCACTGTTGTTAGACAGAAAAGAACTATACATCTTCCTCTGGATCATACAGCAGCTGATAATTACTGGGGGCATTAAGGTTTTTAAATAGAAGTCATTTACAAATCTGTTTAACTTTCTGGCACCATTTGATTTAAAAAAAACATTTTCCATCTGAATACCCCTTAAGCAGGGAACATTATGGCTTTCTTCACTGTGCTGCTAGCTTATATTAGGTGCTAAAACATCAGTGCATCACTATACTTTACCAGTCTCTTCATCAAGACAATACACCATATGATATACCACAGACAGCTCAGTATAATGTACTAAAGGATGCCAGAAAAGATAAGCAAGGTCAGCAAGGTTAAAGTGTGACCTCAAACAGTGGCTGAAGTACCCAGCTGAGCTCTGAGCCCCCGTAATTCTTATCAGCTCTTCTCAAAGAGCTGACTGCTTGGCGTACAGATTGGCCATCTCGTAGGCTTCCTGCACATCTATATACTGTGTGCATGAAAGCCGAGCAGAAACAAAGGCAGGAACAAAGCACAGTGCTCAGCTGGGTGTATCTGCCCCTTCATACCGGCGATCAGTGGTGGTATCAGAACCTCCTCCCCCTATTCAAAACCTATATTTCAAAACATTTAGAAATTTTAGATACCCTTTGCAGTAATGTAACAGTACCAGTAATAATGTGAAAATAACAATGGCCTAACCCATGGAGATGCTGTTTTTATGTGGAACTTCTCAAACATTTTCTGTGGGTAATGGAGAAAAATATTCTTCTAGTCAATGTCAGAGACTTATACAGTTATGAGAAATGCCTGCTGGAGGTTGTTCCAGGCAAATGGTGTAATATCACGTATTAGAGCTAAGGGTGTACATACCTTTCCACAGAAGGCTTATTTTTACATGACTTTGAGCTTAAATGGGCACTGTCAGATTCAATAACTTTTTTTATGTTGTACATGGCAAAACATTAACCTTTCTCATATACTTCATACAAAATATATTTTTCATAGAAATCATGGCTTATAAAACCATGGCTTTGCCCAAGCTGAAGCACAGGCATGGACAAAGTCGAGTAAGTGAGGGTGGGCTAGCATTCCTCTGTGCTCTCTCCTGTCTGATAGGACTCCCCTATTCTCTGTCTGAGAATTCCTATCAGACAGGAGAGAGCACAGAGGAGGGCTATCAGACAGGAGAGAGCACAGAGGAGTGCTATCAGACAGGATAAAGCACAGAGGAGTATTATCAAACAGGAGAGAGCACAGAGGAGTGCTATCAGACAGGAGAGAGCACATAGGAGTATTATCAGACAGGAGAGAGCACAGAGGAGTGCTATCAGACAGGAGAGAGCACAGCGGAGTATTATCAGACAGGAGAGAGCACAGAAGAGTGCTATCAGCAGAGAGCACAGAGGAGTGCTATCAGACAGGAGAGAGCACAGAGGAGTGCTATCAGACAGGAGAGAGCACAGCGGAGTATTATCAGACAGGAGAGAGTACAGAGGAGTGCTATCAGACAGGAGAGAGCACAGAGGAGTAATATCAGACAGGAGAGAGCACAGCGGAGTATTATCAGACAAGAGAGAGCACAGAGGAGTGCTATCAGCAGAGAGCACAGAGGAGTGCTATCAGACAGGAGAGAGCACAGATGAGTGCTATCAGACAGGAGAGAGCACAGAGGAGTGCTATCAGACAGGAGATAGCACAGAGGAGTGCTATCAGGAAAGAGCACAGAGGAGTACTATCAAGAGAGAGCACAGAGGAGTACTATCAAGAGAGAGCACAGAGGAGTGCTATCCCTCCCTCACTAGACTTTGTCAATGCCTGTGCTTCAGCTTGGACAAAGCTATGATTTTATGAGCCATGATTTCGATAAAAAGGAAATAAAAATTTCTTATGAAGTATATTAGAATGGTTGATGTTCTGCCAAGATATACAACATATTAAAAGTTTTTGGATCTGACAGTGCCCATTTAAGGAAAAACTCTAGTGATCATCATTACAGTACCAGGACTCTGCCAAACAGTACCCCATATCTAAGCTTTCTGCTTTTGTGTGTATATTGTTGTTTGTATACTGTGGTAAAGTGCCATCACAGTTAAATACCCACATTGGGAGCATTCACTTTCCGCGCAATTATTTTTGTCAGCCCTACCCCACAGAATAAACCATATTTTATTGATAAAATCAACAAATAAAAATTGAATAGCTTAGTTAGCAGAAACAGATGGTATGTACATCTCACAGGGTATGAAAATCTAGAAGTGTCAATCAGCGCAGAATGTCAACCCTCAAATTTGGGAATAAACCATAAATTATTAATCCTTGTTATAAATCCCATCAGGTGTCAGATATCCCACGTCACATGACTCAAGCAGCCAGGGCAATTGAATTAACAAGTGATCCATAAAACCACCACTGCTACCCATCACGGTTTATGAAGACTAAAGTGTACAGGATTTATAATGTGAGGCCTTGACATTTGTATGGTTGGAGACACATTTAATCCTCCTGACACTTTAGATGTGACATGAATGGGACATTACTGGATTTCTGAACCAAAGGGATAGCTGTAAGAAACACGTTTGTCAAACATGTAATACGGGAATCAGTCATCCCCTTTGTAGGCGAGATGTTAGATGCTATAGTTATTTGTATTCAGCACAGGGACACCACTTACTGCAAGCTATTGGATGACAATATATGGGAGATAATGCATTTGCTTCACTATTGTCATGAATTCATAAAACCATAAATACATATAACGCAAAGTTTTAAAATAAATATCAGTAAGTAGTGGAGTAGTGGATACATGGAATAGCCTTCCTGCAGAAGTGGTCTCTGCAAATACAGTGAAGGAGTTTAAGCATGCATGGGATAGGCATAAGGCTATCCTTCATATAAGATAGGGCCAGGGACTATTGATAGGATTCAGATCATTGGGCAGACTAGATGGGCCAAATGGTTCTTATCTGCCGACACATTCTATGTTTCTAATATGTAGTGATGAAACTCTACAAGTAAAATGTGATATTGCCATGCAAAATCTTGGAATACTGTCCATGTCTTGTATAGGGATCCTTTGCTTCTCAGCCTATTGAAATAACTAACAGGTCTTTAGTATACGCTTTGTTCAAAATGTGCAAGCCTGTTCGTCACATCATGGCCACCTAAATAGAGCAGGTACCTTAATTTAAAATGGCATATAGTGCTGGGCTGCGACCAAAGCCGCTGTGACACCAGTGCCCATAAGGGGAATGACCCTGTGGCTGAGCAGCCCCAATGCAGCTCGACCTAGCACTTAGCCGCGTTGCCCCACAGACACTGTGCCACGGCAACAATGTCTGTGGGGTGGTGCGACCAAGAGCTAGGCTAGGTTGAGCAGTAGTGGAGCTGCTCAGCCACTAGGTCGTTTCCCTTAAGTCCGTGGTGGTCACCGCCCAATGCTACTGCATTTCAAGTAAGGGATTTTAAGGACTCTTTCTATCCAGGTGGCTGTGACCTGGCGAGTGGGCTGGAACATTTTGATCAAAACTTATACTAAAGACTTATTAGTTTTATAAATGTGCTGAGAAGCAAATGATCTCTGTATAACAGTGTTTCCCAACCAGGGTGCCCCCAGATGTTGCAAAACTACAACTCCCAGAATGCCTGGACAGCCAAAGGCTGTCCAGGCATACTGGGAGTTGTAGTTTTGAAACATCTGGGGGCACCCTGGTTGGGAAACACTGCTGTATAAGATGTGGATGTTGTGCCTTGTGTGTTTTTCTGCATTTATGTCACTATACAGTATATCTTTCTATCTCATACCTATCATCTAGGTATCTCATATCTATCTATCTTTTTATCTATCTATCTATGTCTATTATCTATTTCTATTATCTATCTGTCTATCTATTTATGGCAAGTCTTTCTATCTATTCTTCATAAAGCACAGGGCCTTAAAAGTTTTTTTTATGTGTGTTGCTGTTTAAAGGGGATATCCACCATAAGGTGATTTTAGTACTTACCTGTCAGAACTAGGTATTTCCTGTTGGATTTCGTTCTCTAAATTACACATCCCACAGTTCCATGCTGAAAAGTTTCCAACACATCAGCCACCCCACCCACTGAAACACAGTGTTTTCTAACCAGGGGACCTACAGCTGTTGCAAAATTGAAGCAGGACAGGCCCCCTCTGATCACCTGACTAGTGATGTCAGGTCTCGACGCACTGCAACCTGGGAAATCCGAGACATGAGTAATTTTGTATGCTTTTAAAAATAAATATTGGGGCGATAATCACGGAAGAATTGTGGGACCACCGTCACACACAGGTACAGACACTATATTCTGAACTGCACTAACTTTAAGACAGAGGTGCCATAATTTCCCTAATTTTTCTTATACTACATGTACTACATTACACAATCATATAACCCCTTAAGGACAATGGACGTACTCCTACGCCCCCGTTTCCAAGTCCTTAACCCCTTAAGGACCAAGGACGTACCGGTACGTCCTTGGTCCTGCTCTCCCGATATAACGCGGGGTTACACAGTAACCCCGCGTCATATCACGGCGGGCCCGGCGTCATAGTGAAGCCGGCACCCGCCTCTAATAGCGCGCAGCGCCGATCGCGGCGCCGCGCGCTATTAACCCTTTAGCCGCGCGCTCAGAGCTGAGCCGCGCGGCTAAAAGTGAAAGTTGCCGGCTAGCTCAGTCGGGCTGTTCGGGATAGCCACGGCTAATTGCGGCATCCCGAACAGCTGACAGGACAGCGGGAGGGCCCCTACCTGCCTCCTCGCTGTCCGATCGCCGAATGACTGCTCAGTGCCTGAGATCCAGGCATGAGCAGTCATGCGGCAGAATCGTTGATCACTGGTTTCTTATGAGAAACCAGTGATCAATGATGAAGATCAGTGTGTGCAGTGTTATAGGTCCCTATAACACTGCAAAAAAAAAGTGAAAAAAAAAGTGAATAAAGATCATTTAACTCCTCCCCTATTAAAAGTTTGAATCACCCCCCTTTTCCAATAAAAAAAAAAAACACAGTGTAAATAAAAATAAAAATAAACATATATGGTATCACCGCGTGCGGAAATGTCCGAATTATAAAATTATATAATTAATTAAACCGCTCGGTCAATGGCGTGCGCGCAAAAAAATTCTAAAGTCCAAAATAGTGCATTTTTGGTCACTTTTTATATCATTTAAAAATGAATAAAAAGCGATCAATAAGTCCTGTCAATGCAAAAATGGTACCGTTAAAAACTTCAGATCACGGCGCAAAAAACGAGCCCTCATACCGCCCCATACACGGAAAAATAAAAAAGTTATAGGCGTCAGAAGATGACAATTTTAAACGTATAAATTTTCCTGCATGTAGTTATGATTTTTTCCAGAAGTCCGACAAAATCAAACCTATATAAGTAGGGTATCATTTTAATCGTATGGACCTACAGAATAAAGATAAGGTGTCATTTTTACCGAAAAATGCACTACGTAGAAACGGAAGCCCCCAAAAGTTACAAAACAGCGTTTTTTTTTCAATTTTGTCGCACAATGATTTTTTTTTTCCGTTTCACCGTAGATTTTTGGGAAAAATGACTGACGTCATTACAAAGTAGAATTGGTGGCGCAAAAAATAAGCCATCATATGGATTTTTAGGTGCAAAATTGAAAGAGTTATGATTTTTTAAAGGCAAGGAGCAAAAAACGAAAATGCAAAAACGGAAAACCCCCCGGTCCTTAAGGGGTTAAGGACCGAGGACGTAGGAGTATGTCCTGTCCATTCCCAGCCCCCCGCCGCTAGCCGGAGGGGAGCCGATGCGCGATGCCTGCTGAAATCGGTCATTATGCCCCCCATGTTGGCGATGGCTGCAGATTGCTGGACAATTCAGTCCAGCGATCTGCGGCGATTCCGGGTCAATCGGGTCTCCAGAGACGGCCCCTAACAGTCATAGCCAGCAGGGGTGAGGTGGCACTGGTGCCACCTCACGATCGCCCCGATTCGTCGGCCGGTTTACCGGCCAACCAATCAGTGCGCCTGCTGCGGGTGTCACTCCCACAACCTGCTCCGCCCCTCATCCGGAGGACGTGAGCGGGTGCGGGAAGAAGACCCCGGGAGCTGGGGACCCCGATCCCCAGCGTCAATGTTGGGATCGGGGCCCCAGGAGCAGCGGCGGCGGCGAGGGACTGACCTGCGCGGCGTGGAGCAGCAGTAGGAGGTGACAGCCTCCTGCTGTTGCTTAGCAACAGCTCCCAGCATGCAAAAAGGGCATGCTGGGAGCTGTAGTTATGCAACAGCAGGAGGCAGACCACCACAACTCCCAGCATTCCCTTATGGGCATGCTGGGACTTATAGTTTTGCAACAGCTGGAGGCACATTTTTTCTATGGAAAAGTGTACCTTCAGCTGTTGTATAACTACAACTCCCAGCTTGCACAATCAGCTAAACTGCATGCTGGGAGTTGTAGTGGTGCATCTGCTGGTTGCATAACTACAACTCCCAGCATGCCCGTTGGCTGTCTGTGACTTCTGAGAGTTGTAGTTTTGCAACAGCTGAAGGCACACTGAGTTAAGTAGCAAACCAGTGTGTCTCCAGCTGTTGCATAACTACAAGACCCAGCATGCCCTTCCGCTGTCCGTACATGCTGGGGGTTGTAGCTTTTGCAACAACTGAAGGCACACTGGTTGCAAAACACTGAGTTTGTTACCAAACTCGGTGTTTCACAACCAGTGTGCCTTCAGCTGTTGCAAAACTACAACTCCCAGCATGCACTGATAGACCGTACATGCTGGGAGTTGTAGTTTTGCAACAGCTGGATGTTTCTCCCCCCCCCCCCCCCCCCCAATGTGAATGTACAGGGTACACTCACATGGGCGGAGGTTTACAGTAAGTATCCGGCTGCAAGTTTGAGCTGCGGCAAATTTTCTGCCGCAGCTCAAACTGCCAGCGAAAAAACTACTGTGAACCCCTGCCCGTGCAACTGTACCCTTAAAACACTACACTACCAAAAAATTTAATAAAAAGTAAAAAACCACTACATATACACATACCCCTACACAGCCCCCCTCCCCAATAAAAATGAAAAACGTCTGGTACGCCACTGTTTCTGAAACGGAGCCTCCAGCTGTTTCAAAACTACAACTCGCAGCATGCACTGATAGACCGTACATGCTGGGAGTTGTAGTTTTGCAACAGCTGGATGTTCCCCCCTCCCCAATGTGAACGTACAGGGTACACTCACATGGGCGGAGGTTTACAGTAAGTATCCGGCTGCAAGTTTGAGCTGCGGCAAATTTTCTGCCGCAGCTCAAACTGCCAGCGAGAAACTACTGTGAACCCCCGCCCGTGCGACTGTACCCTAAAAACATTACACTACAAAAAATAAAATAAAAAGTAAAAAACACTACATATACACTAGGGATTGACCGATTATCGGTATGGCCGATTTTATCGTCCGATAATCACGATTTTGGGCATTATCGGTATCGGCAATTACCTTGCCGATAAGCCGATAATGCCCCGCCCCCCGCACCGCCCCCACCGCACCGCGACCGCCACCCCCCCGACCCGCCGCACCGCGTCGCACCCCCCACCGTGATGCTGGGCGGTATACCGGTATGGATTTTTGCCCATACCGCTATACCGGTCGGGCCCCTCCCCCACCCTCCGAGTCAATAAAAAAATGAAACTTACCCGTAATGGGGGTGGTCCGGGCCATCCATCCTTCCTGTAGTGTCCGGGGACGTTCCGGGTGAAGAGTGAACCGGTCCGGGCTGTCCTTCTCCGGTGGTCATCTTCTCCACTCCGGGCAGGCTCCGGCCTAGTACACTGCATAGACGCCGCTACGCCGTGACGTCAGGTGCGTCGCTGCGCACGGGCGTCACTGCGCAGCGGCGTCTATGCAGCGTACTATGCCAGAGCCTGCCCGGAGTGGAGAAAATGACCGCCGGAGAAGAAGGACAGCCCGGACCGGTTCACTCTTCACCCGGAACGCCCCCGGACACTACAGGAAGGAAGGATGGATGGGCCGGACCACCCTGACAGGTAGGGGGAGAGAAGCGGGTGGCAGCGGCGGCCTATGGCCCCGCAAAAGCCAATGCAGATCATTGATTTAAAGCGCCCGCTTTAAATCAATGATCTGCAGCGGTGTCTCAGGGGGTTAAATAGCCGTTAACTTATACCGGAATATCGGTATAAGTTATCGGCTATCGGCCCTAACCTGCACCGATTATCGGTATCGGCCCTAAAAAACCGATATCGGTCGATCCCTAAGATACACATACCCCTACACAGCCCCCCTCCCCAATAAAAATGAAAAACATCTGGTACGCCACTGTTTCCAAAACGGAGCCTCCAGCTATTGCAAAACTGGAGGCACCCTGTTTGGGAATCACTGGCGTAGAATACCCCTATGTCCACCCCTATGCAAGTCCCTAATTTAGGCCTCAAATGCGCATGGCGCTCTCACTTTGGAGCCCTGTCGTATTTCAAGGCAACAGTTTAGGGCCACATATGGGGTATCGCCGTACTCGGGAGAAATTGTCTTACAAATTTTGGGGGGTATTTTCTGCTATTACGCTTTTTAAAAATGTAAAAATTTTGGGAAACCAAGCATTTTAGGTTAAAATTTTTTTTTTTTTTTTACATAAGTCGTGAAACACCTGTAGGGTATTAAGGTTCACATTACCCCTGGTTACGTTCCCTGAGGGGTCTAGTTTCCAAAATGGTATGCTATGTGTTTTTTTGCTGTTCTGGCACCATAGGGGCTTCCTAAATGCGGCATGCCCCCAGAGCAAAATTTGCTTTCAAAAAGCCAAATGTGACTCCTTCTCTTCTGAGACCTGTAGTGCACCAGCAGAGCAATTTCCCCCCCCCCCCCATATGGGGTGTTTTCTGAATCGGGAGAAATTGGGCTTCAAATTTTGGGCGGTATTTTCTGCTAATATCCTTTTTAAAAATGTAACATTTTTGGGAAACCAAGCATTTTAGGTAAAACATTTTTTTTTTTACGTATGCAAAAGTCGTGAATCACCTGTGGCGTATTAAGGTTCACTTTACCCCTTGTTACGTTCCCTGAGGGGTCTAGTTTCCAAAATGGTATGCTATGTTTTTTTTTTTTTCTGTCCTGGCACCATAGAGGCTTCCTATAGGTGACATGCCCCCCAAAAACCGTTTGTCGCTCCTTTCCTTCTGAGCCCTCTATTGCGCCCGCTGAACAATTAACATAGACATATGAGGTATGTCCTTACTCGAGAGAAATTGGGTTTCAAATACAAGTAAAAATGTTCTCCTTTTTACCCCTTGCAAAAATTCAAAAATTGGGTCTACAAGAACATGCGAGTGTAAAAAATGAAGATTTTGAATTTTCTCCTTCACTTGCTGCTATTCCTGTGAAACACCTAAAGGGTTAATACACTTACTGAATGTCATTTTGAATACTTTGGGGGGTGTAGTTTTTATAATGGGGTCTTTTATGGGGTATCTCTAATATGAAGACCCTTCAAATCCACTTCAAAACTGAACTGGTCCCTGAAAAATAGTGAGTTTGAAAATTTTGTGAAAAATTTCAAAATTGCTGCTGAACTTTGAAGCCCTCTGGTGTCTTCCAAAAGTAAAAACTCATAAATTTTATGATGCAAACATAAAGTAGACATATTGTATATGTGAACCAAAAAAAATGTATTTTGAATATCCATTTTCCTTACAAGCAGAGAGCTTCAAAGTTAGAAAAATGCAAAATTTTCATTTTTTTCATCAAATTTGGGGATTTTTCACCAAGAAAGGATGCAAGTTACCATAAAATTTTACCACTAAGTTAAAGTAGAATATTTCACGAAAAAACTATCTCGGAATCAGAATGATAACTAAAAGCATTCCAGAGTTATTAATGTTTAAAGTGACAGTGGTCAGATTTGCAAAAAACGCTCTGGTCCTTAAGGTGTAAAATGGCCTAGTCCTTAAGGGGTTAAAGAGTGGTTTATTGTTCAATGATAGTTCCCTTTATTATCCCTTGAGTGACTTAGTGTTGTTCATATTTTTGATGGTCTATGGGAAAGCTGTTCATTTTTATTGGCATCCATTATGGTGTAAGATGTTTATCAAACTTAAAACGTTACTTTCATTAGTAAGAGAAAAAAAAATGCTTAAATCAGTGTTGTAATGTGCCCTAAGACCTGTATGCATATTAATATGCATGTGTTAATATGTAAAATACCTTTTGATTAATGTATATCTGTGATCAGTCTTCTGATATTCTCTTAAAGGCTGGCGGGGTGTTTCCTCTGGAACTCCTCTCCTCCCTCTCCCCTGTCTTGAGGTCTGCACAAACATTTTTACTTTTGCAAAGCATATTGGCTGAATGCATGCTCTATATAACGCTTATGCAGCCATGCATGCTCTATATAACTAATGCAGCCACATGAAACTATATGGTGCAAGAACAGAATAAAAACCTACAAAAAAAAAACATTTTTACATTCTCACAGCTTTGTAACCAAAGTGCATGGTTTTTATTACCCTAAAGAAGCCATGTGGAACCTATATGGTGCACATACACAAGAAATAAGGTCATAAATTACCAAAGAGAAACCAATTTGCATATAAATAATAGTTTAGCACCTTGTATTGCTTGTAACTGTGCATGTGAATGCTTCTGAAGAGGCTGCAAGCTGTCTGCATCTTGTCTGTGCTCTGAGGAACAGCACACCTCCCTCCCCTCAGAGATTTTGGTCCTTTTTAAAAAAGGAAAAAAAAAAAAGTACCAGAAAGGCTGAATTTTCTGGGTTCGTTTGCAGAAGAGACCCCTAGTGGCCATTTTTTAAACCTGTTTAGCAGTTCTTATATAGGAAAGAATCCTGCTTTCCTTTTATTAACCATTCAGATAACTGACTGCCAGCACATGCCACCTAAGTGAACATGGTGCAAAGGGATTATACAGCTCCTGTGCAAATGGTAAATCATTATTCAGTGAGCATCCCCTACTGGCATTGTCTTCACTTGAACAGCTCAGAGGGAGATTTTTAGGTGTAAGAACTCCTTCTCCCATATGCCCTTTGCTCTTATGTTCTTCTAGAGCCTGGATTCTCAACTGGTGGTACGCGTACCCCTAGCGGTATGCCACCGGTTGTTTGGGGGTACGCAAATACGCTGACAAATACCGGCCATGCATAGCCGCGGCAGCTCTCTGTACAGTAGCTCAGCCGGAGCTGTGGCCGCTGCTAATGTGAGGGAGCTGCGTGGTTGCAGGGGAGACATGTGCCCTCCCCTGACATTGTGCGGAGGTGCCGCACACCGCAGGAGGACGTCACTGCGGCCCTGCCGAACGGGACACGCTGCATCCAAGGACAGGCCGAACGGGACCGCAGGAGGCCTGGTAAGGTGAAAAAAAAGTTAAATATATGTGTATGGGATGGAGGGAGGGTTTTTGTATGTTTAAATATACATATATATTAGCCCAGGGGGATCGGGAGGAAGAAATAATAGAACAAGGCATTAAGATGGAGGGGGGGGGGGGGGGGGGGGATAGGAATAATGGCACAAGAGATTAAGATGGATGGGGGAGGGTTAATCATTACTCCCACCCCACCTCCATTTTAATCCCCATGTGCCAATTTCCCCCCCTCCAACTTAATCCCCTTGTGCTATTATTGTTGGATATGGCAAAAGGGGATCAGAGGGGGGGGGGGGGTAATGGCACAAGGGGATTAATATGGAGGGGGGGATGATTATTCTCCCACCCCCCCTCCTCCATCTTTATCCCCTTGTGCCATCATCCCCCTCTCCCTTCGATCCCCTTTTGCCATATCCGATAATAGCACAAGGGGATTAAGATGGAGGGAGGAATATTGGCACAAGGGGATTAATATCTTAATCTCTTGTGCCATTATTCCTCCCTCCCTCTGATCCTCTTGCGCCATTTCCCCCCCCCCCCCCCCACCATCTTAATCCCCTTGTGCCATTCCCCCATTCCTCTGATCCCCTTTTGCCATATCAGATAATAATGGCACAAGGAGATATAGATGGAGGGGGGAATAATGGCACAGGGGGATTAAGATGGAGGGGGAATAATGGCACAAGGAGATTAAGTATCGCATTAGTATAAAGGTAAGAACACGCCTTTTGTCCGTGGGTACCCCTCGCGCATAAGTTCCGTGCGAGGGGGTACCCGCAGACATACTTTCAGCCTTTGGGGGTACAGTCGCGAAAAAGGTTGAGAACCACTGTTCTAAAGACCAATTTACGTAATTTATGTTATAAGCAAAAAATTACACTAGAACTGATACTACATCGGAATCGAACAATATTACCATTGGTTGCATTGATAGATAATGACTTTCTTTGTAATTTGTAGGTCACTATTTCATAGCTACACACATAATAATAATATTTCTAATTTTATACCTAATAAATCTAATCTCATAGCTGTCAGTTTATCAGGAATATTAAACATTGTATAGTCAGCTGTGCACCCTGACGCACTTGTCCATCCTACATGCAAGGACTGGTCTGAAAATTTAGGTCAAGACAAACAAAACAATAGTTCCTGAAACGGAGTAGAATATTCATTAAAAATGTTTTATTTTTGTCAGTGTTGACTTTACGTAGATCAGTTAGCTTATACCCTTTAAAACCCTCATGTGGTCAATTTACTGTTGTTTTTTTTCTCAGACCACTTTTGTTAGATATAGTTCAGGATGAGGATAGACCCCCACCAATCCAGAGAACATAGGAAAGCTATGCCTCTAAATATGTAGTATTCTGCACATGCACAGGCACTGCTGTATTCATTGTCGTGCGGTAATAAC
Organism: Hyla sarda; assembly: GCF_029499605.1. Classification (NCBI taxonomy): domain Eukaryota; kingdom Metazoa; phylum Chordata; class Amphibia; order Anura; family Hylidae; genus Hyla; species Hyla sarda. The sequence continues at coordinate 438,825,238 of NC_079190.1, forward strand.
TCAATTATGAATTATGGTCATAAAAAATTAATAATTATAAAATTAAAAATTAATAAAATTAATAAAAATCTCAAAATTATGACCTGGTGAATGGTAGACAAAGCTAATCAATACAATTCACATCTGAGTCTGACTATTTCCTCAGATATCAACAAGTTCTTTTTATGATGGGATGACAGAAACGCTTAAGGATGTAGTTTTGCAATATACAATAATACACAGGTATTATAAAGTATGCAGATTTATTGGTTATAAGATTATAAACATAAATGAGTAACAAACACAATGATATATGCAAATGAATATCAATTAGATATTAGTAAACATAAGAAGATTAATTGACTACATATAGTAGAACAATACATGTGAGTAGTTAATAGCTTGTTACAATAAAACAAATCTACTAGGTTAGAAATATCATATAAGAAAAAGGTTACATATCACTCTATTCAGAGGAACCTCATGATATTAAAGTTGGCAATATCTAATCATTAGACATCAATATGGAATGCTAGCTACATTCTCCGCCCCCTTCTAACCAACTACAAATCACATGACTCCAAGAATGGGGAAATCCATCTAAGATATAAATATGGAAGAACTATGATATACTTCCCCCCCATTCTGGACTATTTTTCTATACATTATCTTGGTAAGACATTAAGACAAATAGCAGAGATATATGATCTTGCTAAACTATATTTTAGGAGGAAGAACTTGAAACAAGTTTCCTGTGTGGGAATATACTTATAATACTTAAATTGGCGAGTAGGAATTCTTTCAATATCCAAGCAATTATTTAATGCTTTGATAGATTATGAGTCTTGATTCTTCTGCAGATAGAATGAAGTCTCACAATATCCTAAAACTATGATCTCAATATCGAGATAATTATTTATTTTATTTAATTAATTTATTCGCCAATCTAAATTGTATAATTCCATCCACATTACCCCAATTAGTCTTAATTAAATGGAATACCATTTTTGTCTCTTACCAAAACCTTGTAAGAACCTCACCTCTGCTCTGAGGAACAGTGAACGGTCCATCTCATTGTCAGGGACAGCCATTGGGTCGGTACCATGTAATCAGTCCAGCACCTGAGTTCTCACATGGCTTCCATCTTGTGGATCTCTTTGTGTTCTCAGTTAGAGCAGTTCAGACTTCAGTTAGCATCAGTATCAGCTTCAGTAACAGTCTAGTATACCAGACTTTTTAATTAGTTAGACACACCCTTCTAAATTGAAATTCCCCAATTAATGTAGGTTGGGCGTGTACATATGGTACTGACTATGACATCACTTTACTACCCAGAATGCATTGAGCATTTCACCCATAATGCCTTTCCTGTCAGTGTAATGTCACCTACCCTACACTAGGGGTTGCGATTGCATAAGCAATTAGCATCATTACCATTAAGGGTTAACTGTCAATAATTGGTCTTAAACAACATTCCCTGTCCCAATAATTAACAGACAGGGATTACTTTTTTACACCTATAAGTAATCAGACCCTGGATTCTCATAGACATATTGGAGCCTATTAGACATCCTAAATTTATTGATGTGTGAATGTTTATGTCCAGTCAAATGGGTAATTAACTGTTAAATAGGATAACATTGGAATACTCCACTAGTTGTTATCTCACCCCCCTTTACTTGGGTGAATTTTAGTACTGATGTCTAGAGAATGTAACCAGACCCCTTATTAGTCCCTTATCTCAAACACCATAAATAAACTACAGATACAAGCAGCATTGTACTCCCAGACTGGCATTTATACAGAGAAGGATTTTAGATGAAACTCAGAAATTGGCCTACTGATGATCTTATACTATAAAGCATATTAAACATAGTGATTCATATTTGGGGTGTCCACAAAATGCATGACATCATTATACTTAGGGCTTTCAAAAATTGCCCAGCACCGAGTTCAACAATGTTCAAAAGCCGCATACAGAATTAATGGAGCGCTGGGCATGTTTGAGCTCCATTCTTGGAATCTGCGAGGGTGCCAGCAGTTGGACCCTCATTGATCAACTAGTTGCTTCCTATCATGTGGATATAAGAAAACTTTCTGAAATGAAGATACTCCTTAATATATCCCACCCCTTAACGGGCTAAATTGCTTTGAGAAAATCAATGTAATTCATGGCTTTAAAGGGTCTGTCTGGCCAAAAGGAATCCACTCTGCCAATTACTGATCGAGGCATTTTCGATATGTACATGTCTAAATATGCCATTCAGAAGTGTGGTAAAGCTGGTGACCTCTATTAAAACATTAATGGTGCATTTCCAGTTGTCATTTTTGCTACAGATATAGCTACATTTATCATTTTTCATATGGTTTTTACATTTTATGATAAAGTATCTTCTTTCCTACAGGTGATTGATATGCCTGAACACAACCCAGGAGTCATGGGAGGAACAATGCGCCTAGGGAAGAGGAAGACAGTATTTACAACAAATGACTCCACCCTAAGTACGTATCCACATTATGCCTGCATTACTTTTTCAGTGTATCTACAGTAATTGTTGGGTTCAGCCCTATCAAGCTAGGCTCAAATTAAATATATGTATAATCGGAGAAGGGCTGTGTGTACTGAGGACAAGCAGGGATTTGTTCACTGAGGACAAGCAGAGCTCTGTACACTGAGGACAAGCAGGGCTCTGTACACTGAGGACAAGCAGGGCTCTGTACACTGAGGACAAGCAGGGATTTGTGCACTGAGGACAAGCAGGTCTCTCTGCACTGAGGACAAGCAGGACTCTGTACCCTGAGAACAAGCAGGGCTCTTTGCACTGAGGACAAGCAGGGCCCTGTACACTGAGGACAAGCAGGGATTTGTTTACTGAGGACAAGCAGAGCTCTGTACACTGAGGACAAGCAGGGCTCTGTACACTGAGGACAAGCAGGACTCTGTACCCTGAGAACAAGCAGGGCTCTTTGCACTGAGGACAAGCAGGGCTCTGTACACCGAGGACAAGCAGGGCTCTGTGCACTGAGGACAAGCAGGACTCTGTACCCTGAGAACAAGCGGGGCTCTTTGCACTGAGGACAAGCATAGCTCTGTGCACTGAGGACAAGCAGGGCCCTGTACACTGAGGACAAGCAGGGCTCTGTGCACTGAGGACAAGCAGGGCTCTGTGCACTGAGGACAAGCAGGGCTCTGTGCTCTGAGGCTCTATAACATGCTCCAGGTTTATGGATGATTGACAAGCCAGGATCCTGCACAGAGCCCTGCTTGTTCCGCCCTCACTTCCTGTATTTGGTCTCCTCACAGAGACACACAGGCAATAGCTGCAGGGACAGCATTTTTTCACCTAAAAATATACAAATTTTGTAAACAATGTATATTACAAATATACATATAATGGTATTATCTACATTAGATCAAAAGTTTTTGTTAAAGGTTAGCTCCCACCATCCTATTTTTTTTTTTTGCTAGCCCGTTCCCCCCTCCGCTACGGCACTAGCCCGTTCCTTCCTCCCCCCCTCCCGCCCCGCATACCCCGCTCCCTCATTACACTTGCAGTTACTGTAGAGTCCGGCAGCGGGCGTGCAGGGACAGCGGTGGCAACGAGGCGGTGGCAACGAGGCGCCGGCGATGTGCGGGAGGAGTGGCCTCCCAGCCAGTGGCTGGGGAGCCAATGCGCTCGCTCCCGCCTGTCTGATTGACAGGCAGGGAGCGAGTGCAGCCTAAATGAAAAAGGACTGATTGCCACTCCAAAATAAGTCCTTTTTCAGTGGCCGGTTTTTAAATGTAAATTAAACCTTTTTAATGAAAAAAAAAAATAATTATAAAAGTATATTAGAGATATGTTGTAGTACATAAGTACTACAACATATCAAAAAATAAAGTTGGTGACAGTGCCCATTTAACCCCTTAAGGACCAAGGACGTACCGGTACGTCCTTGGTCCTGCTCTCCTGATATAACGCGGGGTTACACAGTAACCCTGCGTCATATTTTGGCGGGCCCGGCATCATAGTGAAGCCGGGACCCGCCTCTAATAGCGCGCAGCGCCGATCGCGGCGCCGCGCGCTATTAACCCTTTAGCCGCGCGCTCAGAGCTGAGCCGCGCGGCTAAAAGTGAAAGTGAAAGTTGCCGGCTAGCTCAGTCGGGCTGTTCGGGATAGCCGCGGCTAATTGCGGCATCCCGAACAGCTGACAGGACAGCGGGAGGGCCCCTACCTGCCTCCTCGCTGTCCGATCGCCGAATGACTGCTCAGTGCCTGAGATCCAGGCATGAGCAGTCATGCGGCAGAATCGTTGATCACTGGTTTCTTATGAGAAACCAGTGATCAATGATGAAGATCAGTGTGTGCAGTGTTATAGGTCCCTATGGGACCTATAACACTGCAAAAAAAAAGTGAAAAAAAAATGTGAATAAAGATCATTTAACTCCTCCCCTATTAAAAGTTTGAATCACCCCCCTTTTCCAAAAAAAAACACAGTGTAAATAAAAATTAAAATAAACATATATGGTATCACCGCGTGCGGAAATGTCCGAATTATAAAAATATATATTTAATTAAACCGCTCGGTCAATGGCGTGCGCGCAAAAAAATTCCAAAGTCCAAAATAGTGCATTTTTTGTCACTTCTTATATCATTTAAAAATGAATAAAAAGCGATCAATAAGTCCTATCAATGCAAAAATGGTACCGTTAAAAACTTCAGATCATGGCGCAAAAAATGAGCCCTCATACCGCCCCATACACGGAAAAATTAAAAGTTATAGGGATCAGAAGATGACAATTTTAAACGTATTAATGCGTGTAGTTATGATTTTTTCCAGAAGTCCGACAAAATCAAACCTATATAAGTAGGGTATCATTTTAATCGTTTGGACGTACAGAATAAAGATAAGGTGTCATTTTTACCGAAAAATGTACTACGTAGAAACGGAAGCCCCCAAAATTTACAAAACGGCATTTTTTTTCCAATTTTGTCGCACAATGATTTTTTTTTCCGTTTCACCGTAGATTTTTGGGCAAAATGACTGACGTCATTACAAAGTAGAATTGGTGGCGCAAAAAATAAGCCATCAGATGGATTTTTAGGTGCAAAATTGAAAGAGATATGATTTTTTTAAAGGCAAGGAGCAAAAAACGAAAATGCAAAAACGGAAAAAACCCCGGTCCTTAAGGGGTTAAAGACAGGTACACTTTAAAATGATATATACCAAAAATCCTGATTACTACTTTTATCTAGCAATAGACTTATATACACCTCTGTTTCTCTGCTGACAGGTCTTCTTTAAATATTTATCTTCATCTGTCTGAGGACAAAAAACAATCATAGCTCAGCTTTTATATCTCTAAGGAGCTGTGGTAAAATGAACGCTGAGCTGTGATTGGTTGTTATGGGCAAAACCAGAGAGTTTGATAAATCTTGGCCAAAGTATATTGTGGGTCTAAGGAAGTGAATATTTTGGTAGTTAATGACTACCCCAGCATTCTTTCTGCCCTAAAAAGTTATGAGGGAGATTTATCAAAACCTGTGTCAAAGGATGTTGGTGCAGTTGTCCATAGCAACCAATCAGATTGTTTCTTTATTCTTAAAAAGGCATCTGAAAATAAAAGAAGCAATCGGTTTGGTTATTATGGGCAGCTGCACCACTCTTTCACTACACAAGTTTTGATAAATCTCCTCCACAATAACCGCTGGGGCCCCCCGCGATTTCCTTTTTGGAGCCCCGGCTCTCTTCCACAGTGGTGCATCAGTACCCTTTGCCTGAAGCTGGGGCTGCCACGCCCCCTCCATATAGCTCTGTGGGAGAGCCATTTGTCAATCTTCAGCTCTCACATAGAGCCTAGAGGAGGCATGGCGGCTCCCGGTTTGGGCGGGGGTTGCGATGCGCCGCTGTTAAGGAGAGCCGGGGCTCCAAACAGGAGATCGTGGGAACCACAGTGCTCGGACCCCCCTGCGATCTAAAACTTGTAAGTTTTTTTTTTATGATTTCCATGACTTCTTCTGTCACTCTCATTAAAACCTAATTTTTTCTATTGCACTCCTTATGGTAAATAAAAAAATATTTCTAATATACTTTTTTTTATAGTTTTTTAATGTTTTATTTGTTCTTAAAGAAGCTCAAGAGCACATTTTCCCCCATCTCACACACAGACTTTGGACCAAAGTCCAAACACAGGAAGTGCAGCCTGGAGTGCTGAGGGGGGGGGGGGCAACCAACAGCATATGGCAGTTAAGTGTGAGAGGAGCTATGATTGGATGACGCTGGACCCCCCCTCAGCACTCCAGGCTGCACTTCCTGTGTTTGGGCTTCGGTCCAAAGTCTGTGTATGAGATGGGGAAAAATGTGCTCTTGAGCTTTTTTAAGCACAAATAAAACATAGAAAACATAATTTTTTTAATACAAAGTATATTAGAAATATTTTTTATTTACCGTAAGGACTGCCAAAGCAAAAATTAGTTTTAATGAGAGTACTCATTTAACCCCTTAAGGACGCAGGTCATTTTCTCCTTAAGGACGCAGCCCTTTTTTGCAATTCTGACCACCATCACTTTAAGCATTAATAACTCTAAGATGCTTTTACCGAATATTCTGATTCTGAGATTGTTTTTTCGTGACATATTCTACTTTATTTTAGTGATACATTTTCGTTGTTACTTGCATCCTTTTTTGGTGAAAAATCCCAAAATGTCATGAAAATTTTGAAAATTTAGCATTTTTCTAACTTTGAAACTCTCTGCTTGTAAGGAAAATTGATATTCCAAATAAATGTTATATTGATTCACAAATAAAATATGTCTACTTTATGTTGGCATCATAAAATAGACATATTTTTACTTTTTGAAAAAAATTTGAGGGCTTCAAAGTATAGCAGCAATTTTCTAAATTTTCATGAAAATTGCAAAATCAGAAGTGACAGATGTTACAGAACTACAACTCCCAGCATACCTTGGTAGTCTAGGCATGCTGAGAGTTGTAGTTTGGCAACATCTGGAGGGCTACCATTTGGGCACCACTGTAATAGTGGTCTCCAAACTGTGACCCTCCAGATGTTGCAAAACTACAACTCCCAGCATGCACCAGAGACCCGATCAGCCCGGAATAGCAGAAAATCGCAAGTCTGAATTGACATGCGCTTTTCTGCGATCGCCGACATGGGGGGGGGGGGGGGCGGGTTCTCAGGACCCCCCCCCTTGGCGATGTGCCGGGATGCCTGCTGAATGATTTCAGCAGGCATCCAGGTCCGGTCCCCAACCGGCTAGCGGCGGGGACTGGAATTCCCATGGGCATATGCATACGCCCCACGTCCTTAAGGACTCGGGATGCAGGGCATAGGCACACGCCCCACGTCCTGAACAGGTTAAAGGGGTACTCTGCTGCTCAGTGTTTGGAACAAACTGTTCTCAGCGCTGGAGCCGGTGTGAGGTGGTTTTTTGCGCCCCCGTAGATCCATGCGTCCGCTCCTTCCCCAGCTCTCCGAACATTTCCGAAGCTAGAACTGGGGAGGGCAGAGCAAGGCGAAGGAGAAAGTTCACGCCCCCTCCCTCATCTCCCCTCCCCGAGCTCGGCTGCTCGGCTGGACGCAGATCTCTACGGCCCGCCCCCTCCCTGAGGACATAGATCTCCACGGCAGGTCCCCTCCCTCATCTCCCCGAGCTGAGGACGTAGAGCAGTGCTCCCAATGAGCTCTATGTATAAAGGAGGACATACTGTACGGGCTAAATGTCCCCCTTTACACATAGAGCTCAGTATGTCCCCCTTTAGCTTGTGCAGTCTTTAGCCCGTACAGTATGTCCTCCTTTGTCCCCCTTTAGCCTGTAGCCCATGCAGTATTTCCCCCTTTGAGGGCACCTGCCGTGGAGATCTGCTGTGGGAGATGAGGGAGGGGACCTGCCGTGGAGATTTACGTCCTCAGCTCGGGGAGATGAGGGAGGGAGGGACCTGCCGTGGCGATCTATGTCCTCGGGGAGGGGGAGGGCCGTGGAGATCTGCGTCCAGCAGCCGAGCTCAGGGAGGGGAGATGAGGGAGGGGGCGTGAACTATCTCCTTCCCCTTGCTCTGCCCTCCCCCAGTTCTAGCTTCGGAAATGTTCGGAGAGCTGGGGGAGGAGCGGACGCATGGATCTACGGGGGCGCAAAAAACCACCTCACACCGGCGCCGGGAGCTTGTGATGTAATAGCCCCGCCCCCTCATGATGTCACGCCCTGCCCCCTCAATGTAAGTCTATGGGAGGTTGCGTGATGGCTTTGAAATAGTTGGAGGTACAGTGTTTAGATAACTCTTTTTTTGCAACAGTGTTGCCTTTAGCTGTATGCCTATAACTTTTGCAAAACTACAACTCCCAGCATACCCAGACATCCTTTGACTGTCCAGGCATGCTTGGAGTTGCAGCTGGAGGCACATGATTGGTAAAACTCTGTGTTAAAGCAGTGTTGCTTCAGGCTGTGTTCCTCCTGCAGCCTTGTCCATCAGCCATCTCGTGTCCATGACCCTTGGACACCCTAATGCTGCTGTGGGACTAATTTTTGTCCCAGGAGGTGTGGGATTTTCAAAGGCAAAATTGGAAATTTTTTAAAGAAGTGTATTAGAAAAACTTATGTTTTGCCAAGATGTACAACAAATAAAAAGTTTTTATATCTGACAGTGCCCATTTAAGTATCAAATAATTATGTATTTACACAGGTATATGTGGGGATTTCCACATAAGAAACAACTTTCTAAATGTGTTTCTAGGGCATCTGGCTATCATAGAATCCCATTAAGGACCCTACTATTGTGAGCCAAACCAGATTGTCTTTCTATGATATCGCACAAAATGCACCATTAACCCTAATAAAACATAACTTTTATTTCATGATAAAGCATTAGAAAGACATGATTTAAAAAAAACACTTATATTGTCACAGGGTTCAGAATATTTTCATATGACAGTATCATTGTGTATCGGATGTGATGTTCATCCTATATTACAGCTTTGCCGTTCACATTTAATATTTAGTATGGATGTTTTAGCCCAAGGCTGCAGTCTAAGGGCTGAAATTGGGCTTAAATGTCCATATTAAATATTAAATGTGAACGGTAAAGCTGTAAAAGGATGAATATTACATCCGATACACGTTGATACTGTCATATGAAAATATTCTGAATCCTGTGACAATATAAGTGTTTTAAAAAAAATCACGTCTTTTTAATGCTTTATCATGAAATAAAAGTTATGTTTTATTAGGGGTAATGTGGCATTTTGTGCCGTATTAGACACTTTGTTTTTGTGCTGTCGATTGCCTTCCCTAATAAGGGTATTTTTGTTGGTTCTCTATGATATTGGCTGCCACTGATGCATGACTTGAACACTATTCTTTTGAATAGCCAGCACGAAATGCTATATGCACCCTTATGGGATGTGTTTTTTTCCCCAGCATCCTATACAGTGCTCATAGTCAGAAGTGGGTCACGGTGCTGGTCAGTCTGGCCTAGTGCTCTTTGGAGTGACTGCATGCAATTTTTTTTAGCAACACCAACACAACCGCACTAGGGCCACTATGTTGAACTGCCAGTTTTTGTGGCTCTGCCAATAGATCTGCAGCCCAGGCAAGGTGGCTGCTCCGGTAATTATGTGAATAGAAATAAACATAGGACATTTGATTAAAAACTTTCCCTTTAAGAGGACTTTTGTGAAAATGTATTAAAATACATCGTAGAGGACATGATTTTTAATGGTATGAGGCAATATTATTGATTAGGATACAATACCTGGAACCTTTTTTCTCTGGGTTTTAATAGCAGCCGTTTTGCCGTTACTCAGTAGGGAGTCTTCTTTGTACAGTATGTGCTATTACATTGCAAAGAAAATTAATCTTGTGATTTTTGGCTGCAGGAGCCTTTATACTGTCTGAAGCTAAGAAAATGAACCAGAGTTGGGTATAATCTTGGTCATACAGGGAGAGACAGGACTTGGATAAGTGCCGTTCATTATCATATCTTGCTATGGCACCTTTCTTTGGATTGTAGGATTGTTTTGAGAAGTTATGTATTTCTTTTTTCAGCCATTTAGTGTAAATCCTCCGCACTTCAGCTTTATGAAAGGACTATTAATCATCTGAATGTACTAACCTCAAGGAAACTAAAAATAGCTCAAGCTTTAATTGTTCGAAGTTATTCCTTTGCTTAAAAAGTAAGTTGGGAAATATATGCAAGACAGTTTTATTGTAACACCCTGTCCCAGCCACTTGGAACTTGAAGGGGGTCTCTGCCCCTAGACATCTTATTCCCTATCCTATTAATGTATGATCGCAGGGATCCCACCGCTGGGGACATCCGCGATCACTCCTGCAGCACCCCTATTCATGAGCTGCACGGAGCGAAGATCCGGGCTCCGGGGTATCGTGACGTCACGGCTCTGCCCCCTCGTGACGTCACCCCCCACCCCTCAATGCAAGCCTATGGGAGGGGGCGTCACACCCCCTTCCATAGGCTTGCATTGAGGGTTGGGGCGTGATGAGGGGGCGGGGCCGTGACATCATGATACCCTGGCCCCTGTATCGCCCATCATCAGCCACAGCAGCTCATGAACCGGGGTGCTGCAGGAGAGATTGCGGGTGTCCCCAGCCGCGGGATCCCTGCGATCAGACATCTTATCCCTTATCCTTTAGATAGGGGGATAAGATATCTAGGGGTGGAGTACCCCTTTAATATCGAATCCATCTCCTGCAATGAAAAGGGAAAAGCAGCAAGTTGGAATAGCACTCAGCCGACCACCTTGTTCTAGAGATCATATTGAATTGTAGGTGACGTGGCGCTATGCCCCTTAGTGCATGAATTCCTACATTCTGACATATCATAGACATGTCTAAAGTTAGTATCCTTGAGTTGCTCAGTCGCTGAGACCCCCCCCCGTTGTCATGTCCCTTTATTTCCAGTGAGCCTCCCTGGGTTTTTTCATTCTTGTAATCGGTGGCAGGGCCCCCACTGATATTATCATATTCCACTCATTTGTCATTGTGATGTGTCAAGAGATAGCAGTTTGTGATCAAATGTGCCCAGATACATCTAAGGTCTGTTGTACTTGAATGTTAAGTTTGTTATTTAGGTGACAGAATCACAGATTTCACATGTCTATTTTTTTTTTTTTTTTTTTTTAGAAAAGCTTTATGAGAATGTGGATTTTGTAGAAGAGCGGCACCGGCATCGCTATGAGGCAAGTGATCATATTGTCCATATTAAACCAGTTGGTCAGGATTTGAAAAACATGGCTACTCTTACCGACAGCACCACATCAGTCCATTGGTTGTTTTAAGTATTATAGCACAGCTCCATTTAAGTAAATAAGCCTAAGCGGCAATACTGCTTATAACCTTTGGATAGGTGTGGAGCTGTCTATGGAGATAAGCAACCCCTTTAACTTTTTCTAGTTATTTTTTTTAGTGCATAAATGGACCAAATAAACACATAAATACATATTACATAATGATTACAAACAATGAGAAAACACCAGTACTCCTGCATATGGTGATCCCATGCAGAAACGTGAAAGAGCCACTCTGAAAAAACAATGAAGAAATCAAAAATTATTCCTCTTTATTTGTCAGTACAAAAACATGTCAGTAGTAGGAATGGATGCTTGACATGTTTAGACCTTGCGGTCTTAAAGGGTTACTCTGCCCCTAGGCATCTTATGCCCTATCCAAAGGATAGGGAATAAGATGTCAGATCACGGGGGTCCCCCAGCTGGGGACCCCCAGGATCTCGGCTGCAGCACCCACATGTTGCGGCTTCCGGCAGCGCTGGAGGCTCTCATCCTAACGCCTCACGACCACGGTGACGGGAGATTGTGATGTCACGACTCCGCCCCTTTGTGATGTCATGCCCCGCCCCCTCATTGCAAGTCTATGATCACGCCCCCTCCCATAGCCTTGCATTGAGGGGCAGGGCGTGACATCACACGGGGGCGGAGTCGTGACGTCACAATCTCACGTCACCGTGGTCGGGAGCCGAAGCCTCCAGCGTTTCCGGAAGCTGCAACAGGTGGGTGCTGCAGCCGAGATCCCGGGGGTCCCCAGCGGCAGGCCCCCCGCGATCTGACATCTTATCCCCTATCCTTTGGATAGGGGATAAGATGTCTAAGGGCGGAGTACCCCTTTAATCATGAAACATGTCAGGCGTCCATTCCTATTTGTGACATGTTTTATATTGACCAATAAAGATAAATACTTTTGTAAGATCCGTGCTGGATTCCTTTCTGGATTTCTTCATATTACATAATGAGTTATAAATAGAATACAGTAATGGGATTATTGAGATGATACTAATAAACAGTGCAATCATTTTGAATCCCCTGTGCTGATTTATACAGTATACTGAGGCTGCAGAGTTATAGCATTCTGTTTCTTTATACTAAATCAGAATGTTTCTAATAGATTCCCTTGAGTAGCTTTAGCAACCAACTGTATGTGACATAGCACTATTCTGCTAAAAACCAGTGAGGACAAGGTCAGAAGCAAATGTCAACTTCTTCTTCCCCTGTACTTTGCACAATGTTATACTTTTTACACAGCTAGATTTACACTCAACTTAAATAGACCATGTACAAAATAGCAGACGGGACACCCACGTATCATTCTGGAGCTGTAAAGTAATATAAAAAATATATATTCACATCAGAAATGCAGAACAGCATAAAAGTTAAATAAACCAGCTCACCAGCCTAATGTAAATGGTCCATCCTGCTGTACATGGATGTGTTGTGGTACCACAACGTCCAGCAGAATTAGTTCATCAAGTACTGAGATCTTAAAAAACATATCTGTATTCAGGAATAAGATGTTAAGCTTCTGCACTACAGAATTTTTAGGGTTCTACACTCAAGGGACATTTTCTTTAAAAATTACACAGGTACAAGAAGCACAATTTATGGAAATCTGGCAATAAAAATATACCATGCATTAGCAAAACAAATGTGAGAACAGTTTCTATCAGATTTTAAGTTTTTTGCTGGAGTCAGAGTAGATGAGAAACAAAATTAAGTGTATTAAGCACTCGATATATCCAATCACATTTATACACCTGCTTTCTTACCACTCTTTTTTGCCATTTGGCCCAATAAACATGTGACTTGTCCCTCTGTATGGCACATATATATATATTATATATTGACACCACTTAAAGCAGCACTCCAGGATTTTTTTTAGTTAAAGGGGTACTCCTGTGAAAACCTTTTTTTTATTTTTTTTATTTTTTTAAATCAACTGGTGCCAGAAAGTTAAACAGATTTGTGAATTACTTCTATCAAAAAAACTTAATCCTTCCTGTACTTATTAGCTGCTGAATACTACAGTGGAAATTATTTCCCGTTTGAAACACAGAGCTGTCTGCTGACATCATGAGCACAGTGCTCTCTGCTGACATCTCTGTCCATTTTAGGAACTGTCCAGAGTAAAAGGAAATCCCCATAGCAAACATATGCTGTTCTGGACAGTTCCTAAAATGGATGTCAGCAGAGAGCACTGTGCTCATGATGTCAGCAGACAGCTCTGTGTTTCAAAAAGAAAAGAATTTCTGCTGTAGTATTCAGCAGCTAATAAGTACAGGAAGGATTAAGATTTTTTAATAGAAGTAGTTTACAAATCTGTTTAACTTTCTGGCACCAGTTGATTTGAAAAAAAAAAGTTTTTCACCGGAGTACCCCTTTAACATCTTGCTAACCTCCCCCAGTGTTCCTACAGTTTCACCTGTTTTAGTCTAGCTCTGCTTTATTCATACATTCCATTACTGCAGCTGGATCATATGATCATATGACCACTAGTCTGACAACCAATAAATTACATGGCTTTTTGCAACAGGAAATGATCTGTCCTTTGTCCACTGACTTGCTGTGAACTACAGAATAACATTATCACCTATTTTGGTACAAATATGTCCCACATAAGCAAAACCAAATCAAAAAAATTACTTCAAAACTCACTTTCCAAAGACAACAATGATAAATCTCCCCCATAGAAACATAGAATGTGTTGGCAGATAAGAACCATTTGGCCAATCTGGTCTGCCCAGGATTCTGAATCCTATCAATAGTTCCTGGCACTATCCTAAATGAAGGATAGCCTAATACCTATCCCATGCATGCTTAAAGGAGATATCCAGTGCTGAAAAACGTATCCCCTATCCTAAGGATAGGGGATATATTTCAGATCGCGGGGGGTCCGTCCGCTGGGGACCCCCTGCGATCTCCTGTATGAGGCCCTGGGAGCCCGCGGGAAGGGGGCGTGTTGATCACTGCACGAAGCGGTGGCTGACACGCCCCCTCAATACAGCTCTATGGCAGAGCCGGAGCGCTGCCTTCAGCAATCTCTGGCTCTGCCATAGCTTTGTATTGAGGGGGCATGTCAGCTGCTGCTTCGTGCGGTGGTCGACACCCTCTATCTGGCCAGCGAGCAAGGGCCCCGTACAGGAGATCGCAGGGGGGCCCCAGCGGTCAGACTTCCCGCGATCTGAAACCTTGTAAAGGGGATACGTTTTTCAGCACTGGACTACCCCTTTAAACTCCTTCACTGTATTTGCAGCTTCCACTTCTACAAGAAGGCCATGCATCCACTACTCTCTCAGTAAAGTAATACTTCCTGATATTACTGCATAATCCTTTGCCCTTCTAATTTAAAACTAGGTCCTCTTGTGGTAGTTTTTCTTCTTTTAAATTTCCTCTCCTCCTTTACCGTGTTGATTCGCTTTATGTATATAAAAGTTTTTATCATATCCCCTCTGTCTTTCTTCTATACATGTTAAGGTTATATCCTGCGGTCCATGTACTAGTTTAGTAGCATGTCTCTGAACTCTCTCCAAAGTATCTATATCTCACCAAAAATACAAATCAGTTATAGAAAATTGCATAACAGCACACTTTAGTCATTAAGGGGTTCATTTATACCTGTTTATCAGGTACTGTGATGATAAGGAACCAAGACAAAATAGAAAAGTAAATTCCTCGTTGTATTTGTGTTCATGTCCCCCATAATTTTTTTTTGCAATTCCAGTGTGCAGGGTTTCACTGGCACTAAGGCTTTATTCATTTCATAGCCTTTTTTGACATTTTCATATGTCTATGAGCAATAGCATAAAAATACATGCTTGACATTAGGTCAGTCCGTTGAGGACTGTAAGAAGAATGAGGAAAAGGATATCACTTATTATTGCTTAAGCACTGCCTTTGGCACCTCACCTCTCATGTTAACAGCGCTGTGAAACCACCAGCTGATTAAATATATATTACTGTCAATTACTATTAGTAAGTATCCCTGACTTTGATGTACTCCTACCCATAAAAAAAAAAAAGAAAATAATGCACATAAGGAGGAGGCTAACATGTTCTCCGCCAGTATTTACAGTAGTTTGTCAGTTCATTAGAAGCTAGCAGTAGTTTAGACAACTCTTTTCTATATGCTCCTTTAGGTCACATAAAGTTTAGTGCTACCTGCATAGCCATTTTTCTGTAATGTGCTAGCAATAAAATATGTACCCCATTCCTGTGATATTTACACTTAAAGGGGTTATCTACCATAAGGTGATTTAAGTATGTGCCTGGCAGACAGTAATGGACATGCTTAGGAAGGATCTGCACTTGTTTTGGGGCTAAATGGCTATGTTGTGAGATTACCATAATACTGTGGCTAGCTTTTTGTGAACTGGTATTTCCTGTTTGACTTTTCTTTTTTTTTTACTACAAATCCCACAATTCCATTTTCCTTCCTCCCACACATCAGCCACCTCACCCATGAAACATAAATGAGCTCCATCTAGGGCTGGGCGGTATACCGGTTCATACCGAATACCGACATTTTATTGCTGCACGATATGAATTTTAACCCATACCACAATACCGGTTTGGCCCCTCCTCCTCGGGAATGAATTAGCCCAGCATTGCGCTGTTCCCACATCGGGGAACTAATCATATGTTGCCCGCGAGCACTGTTCTGCCCCCAATTAATTATCAGCCTAGCGCTGTCCCCATCCTCCTGTTTGTTGCGACCGCCGGCGCTGACACTGTATACCAGTGCTCTTCAACCTGTGGACCTCCAGATGTTGCAAAACTACAACTCTCAACATGCATGCTGGGAGTTGTAGTTTTGCAACATCTGGAGGTTGGCAGGTTGAAGACCACTGCTCTATACTGTGTGGTATCCCTATGCCCGGGCTGCAAAAAATAAACGTTATCTTACCTCCCTGGTGAGTATGTTTTCTTGTTATTATCATGTAATTTCTAACACTCAGAGTTTATACTATCATGAGTGCTGTCATATACCTAATTTGTTGTTGGTTAATTGTCCTTATTATCTTCAAAAGTTATGAGTTAAGTTAAGTATTGAGGATAAGAAGGACAATTGACCAACAACGAATTAGGTACATGACAGCACTCATGATAGTATAAACTCTGAGAGCTAGAAATTACATGATAATAACAAGAAAACATACTCACCAGGAGAGAGCTGACCCCTGGGGGTGTGCCAGTGGGTATAATGAGTGGATCTTAGTACAATAAATTTAATATAATCAGGTATCAATCGAATCTATATAAATTAAAAGGTACAACCTTCTAGTCTTATTGGCATAGAGAACCAATGATATTAGGGTACATATGAATATAGTGGTTTAAAAAGTGTATGAATAATATTAGATGAATAATAAATAATAATAAAATATAATAAATAAAGAAGAATACAGTATATCTATCATTCAATGATAGATATAGCCTGCAAATTAATATATAGAGATAGTTAAAGTATGAACATAGACAAGTTATATCATGTTAGTATATGAATCCATTACTTAAAATCTAAAAGGATACCAATAATATAAAAAGAACTACCGTATTTATCGGCGTATAACACGCACTTTTTAGGCTAAAATTTTTAGCCTAAAGTCTGTGTGCGTGTTATACGCCGATACACCCCCAGGAAAGGCAGGGGGAGAGAGGCCGTCGCTGCCCGCTTCTCTCCCCCTGCCTTTCCTGGGGTCTAGAGCGCTGCTGTCGGCCCTTTTCACCCCCTGGTTATCGGCGCCGCTGCCCGTTCTGTCCCCCTGACTATCGGTGCCGGCGCCGATAGCCAGGGAGAGAGAAGCGGCGCCGACAGCCAGGGGGAGAGAAGGGGCAGCGGCACCCATTGCCGGCGCCGCTGCCCCGTTGCCTCCCCCCATCCCCGTTGGCACAATTACCTGAGTCCGGTCCGCGCTGCTCCGCTGCTCCAGGCCTCCGTCGTGCGTCCCCGGCGTCATTGCTATGCGCTGAACGGCGCGGCGCTCTGACGTCATGCGCCGCGCCGTGCATAGCAATGACGGCGGGGACGCACGACGGAGGCCTGGAGCAGCGGAGCAGCGCGGACCGGACTCAGGTAATTATGCCACCGGGGATGGGGGGAGGCAACGGGGCAGCGGCGCCGGCAATGGGTGCCGCTGCCCCTTCTCTCCCCCTGGCTGTCGGCGCCGCTTCTCTCTCCCTGGCTATCGGCGCCGGCACCGATAGTCAGGGGGACAGAACGGGCAGCGGCACCGATAACCAGGGGGTGAAAAGGGCCGACAGCAGCGCTCTAGACCCCAGGAAAGGCAGGGGGAGAGAAGCGGGCAGCGACGGCCTCTCTCCCCCTGCCTTTCCTGGGGGTATATCGGGGTATACACGCGCACACACGCACCCTCATTTTTTCATGGATATTTGGGTAAAAAACTTTTTTTACCCAAATATCCGTGGTAAAATGAGGGTGCGTGTTATAGGCCGGTGCGTGGTATACCCCGATAAATACGGTAATTAAGGCTGTATATATACTATTAGGTGATGGATAAATAAGGGAATGGATATAGAATAATAAATATAAAAACTTAGATATAGCGTTAATATATAAAAAACTGCTTGCTTAATGCAAGAAATCATAGACACAGTTGCAGGTGTCTATGTCACATACATATAAACAGAAGTATATCAATCCTTACATCCAGTCACTACTTATTAAAAGATTGAAGTCCGAAAACATGCGCAGTAGAAGTAACGGAGCGACTCTCAGTGTAAGTGAAGAAACATGCGCAACAAAAACAGCGCCGAACTCTCGCGACATCCTCGGCTTCAATGTTTACATCATGTGATCGGGACGACGTAGTGAGAACGCTCCCCCGAATCCGATTGGACATAGGAAATAACGCGATAGACGATAATGGTGATGTCGAGACATCTGATTGGTGCAATGAAAACGGAAGTGACATCACAACAAAGGATATTTAAACAGCAGACAGGCATCCTAGGACGCATTAGCCTCGCTACCCTTGACAAAGCTGACGTGTTCAGCGAAACGTCCGGGAGGCTATTAGTGGCATTTTTAGCTTAGCGATTCATGTGGGCATAAGACAATAAGGACTTGGTGCCAGTAGCAAGGGTTGCTAGACAGTAAGCACCCAGTAGCAAACATATATCTGGACCAAAAATCCAATTATAGTGAATTATTTATATTCACATATATAAATCACCCACATCGCTGTAATTTTAACTTTTGTTGGGTATATTTTAATAAGTAAATAATAAAGATAAAGTTTTAAGGGGGGGTTCAAGTAAAGGGTTTTCCCTGCGAGGGGGTTAACCCCTTAAAGGTTATTCATGATTAAATTGCCCTGTAACCTCCAGGGACGTATTTTTTGCTTTTGATTACGACCCATTGAAGCAGACAGGCTCCCTGTCATCAGCTGACTAGTGAGTCAGGTCTCGGCCACATTGCAAGCTGGGAAAAATCTGAGACAACAGTCATTTTGTATGCTGTTAAAAATAAATATTGGAGTGAAAATCACAGAAGAATTGTGAGAAAACCGTCACACACAGGTACAGACACTATATTATGAACTACACTAACTTTACAGCCCCTGTAGCATAGTCAAATAAAAAAAAATCCTGGAATGCAGGAATATGTGGCTACCTTCTCCAAATCTGTAAATTGCCATTGATGTCCACACTGTGTATACATACAGTATAGACACATCTGTTATCACCGATCTGCTGCTCATCAGTAGAAGCAAGTGGCGAGAGAACTGAAGGGCAGTGAGTGACAAGAGACAGAGCAGACACTGTAAACTTGCTAACCAGCCTTTGGTTGGGACTTCTGCAGCAAGAAGCAATGTGATGGCAAGAACACCACTTTCCCATTTTTTAGCCTCAGGCAGCTACAGGATCAAAGTTATGTTTTCATTTGTGCTAGTATTTGATGTGATCTTTATACACATGAAATATGAGGGTACATATGGCAGCAACAAACACAGTATTAGTTAGCGGTAGCAATGAATGTCAGTCAAAATGGTCCCTCAAAAAAATGCTTGTTGACCTGTTGATAACACATGTGTAAGAAGCAGGCTCTGGACTTGAGCCCGCTCCATAACCGGCGTTCGAGGGCTGGTGCTAATAACTGGCACAAAGATTGCTCTGTGCTGGCTATTTTAACAGTTTAAAGGGGTACTCCGGCCCTAAGACATCTTATCCCCTATCCAAAGTATAGGGGATAAGATGTCTGATCGGGCTGCTGGGGACCCCCACGCTATCTCGTATGCAGCACCCACCTCTGGGAGCTGCATGCAGTGCTGCAGCCTTGGAGTCTGCCGGGTCACGACTACGGGGCCGGAGTATCGTGACGTCATGACTCTGCCCCCGTGTGATGTCACGCCCCGCCCCTGCAATGTAAGTCTATGGGAGGGGGTGCTGCATGCGAGATAGCGGGGGTCCCCAGCAGCGGGACCCCTGCAATCAGACATCTTATCCCCTATCCTTTCGATAGGAGATAAGATGTCTTAACTATTCTAGGCCATGTATTATTTCACACACTTAAAGGCATTTTTCAACCCCTTTGAGAAAGCGATCTGATAATGTCCTTGTGCACTCAACACAGAACGCTGCAGGTAAACATTGGCCTGTACAATTTTCAGATGCTATATTTTCAGATTTTATCCCAGCCACTACCACCCTATCTCCATAGCCAATGATTGCCACAGAATCTAGATGGTTAAGCAGAGGGGACAACTTTAGTCCCACTTTACCACTGTTTTACAAGACATCGGTCCCTTATTCATGCTTAGTCTATAAGACTTCAGTCCCTCTTTTACCACTCTTTTACCACTTTTACCACTCTTTTTTACCACTTCTTTTTACCATTGGTCCTAAAGATATCAGACAGTATTTTGTGTAACTTCAGCTTCTCTTTCATCACTGCACCAATGTTGGCCCATCTTTAACTACTGTACCACCAGAAATCAGGTTCTGCTTTTCCAGTGTATTAACAAATATAATCCACCATTTTACCACTGTACTGTCAAAAATTAGACACTATTTTGACCCTGTGCCATCTGGCATCAGACATTATTTTTAACACTGTTCCACAGACACTATCTAGAAATGACACATCAGGTTTTATTGCATTATTTGATAAAGTTGCTGTTTTAAGATTTCTGCTCTGTAAAGTAGAATGCAGAGTTTAATGACACACCAATTTTTCCACAAGGTTACATATGACTCTGCAGATGTTCACATTATTCCAGGCAGATTTGAAGCCTGTGGCTAAAATTGTCGACATCACCACCATAATTCATAATGCTGTCCAAAGCCTTGTAGGGTGACTAATGAATTGTGATTGCTTTGTATGAGCGCCATCTATTCATTTATTTAACGTTTTCTCTTCTTCCCTAATATTTTTATTTACTGTTAACCTCTTTAGGATGCAGGGATTTTTCATTTTTACACTTACATTTTTGCCTCCTTGCTGTTTATGTTATTTCCTTTCACATTGTATCATATATTACAAAATTTAATTCAAAAGTGGGGTTTATGACCAAAGCTTGGTTCAAAAACTCAGATAGGAGGTTAGAAATAATAAATGTTTTTTAACATGGCATGTACCCAGTATACCTGTACTTGAGCCTCTAAGAACCTCCTCTATGGTGCTTAGCTACTTCAAATTGTATCTATTTTAGGCAATAGGACCATTTGTTTGCCAGCAGTACTCACACAGACTTCCTTTTACTTACTAATCTGGCCAATCAGAGGGTTATCTGTCATTTAGAAAAAGTTTTGATATGTCAGACAAACACAAGCCCAACAGCAAAAACTAGGGGTACCCATCCCTTAACTTAGGGCAATTAGATGCAAGCCAGCAGTCCCATGTCTTCCAAAAGATTCAAAAAAAGGTTAGCTGACAGCATCAACAAAAATAGTCTCAAGCAAAAACCTATGCTGAGGACGAAACCTAGCACATGCACTTTGGAATGTATTTTTCTACCTTGTGCTGAATAAAAATGTAAAAAAGCAGAAGACAGCACTGGACCAATCCACCGTGCTCGTTGTCAACCGGAGGGCCACTCCAATATTCCAGTGCAAAAGAAATCCAAGGCCACAGTACAAGTTATGGAAGACTCCGTTTTTTATGTGAAGAGCTGTGATTTATTGGTTCCCCACATGCAGTGTTTAGGCTAAATGTTAGCTTGATAAAGGTTTGCTGACTTGCATCTGATTCCCCTAAGCTAAGGGATGAGTACACCTGTTTTACACAGTTTAGATTTTTATTTATGTCTGTCTGACATGTCGAAACTTTTTCTAAATGGCACGGAAACTTTAATACTTTGTGGCAAAAACACAAATCACAGATCCAATACAAAACAATATTGGTCTGATAGCTGGACATTCTGGCTCGATGGAACATCCTTCAAACAGATAGAAGTACATTATTTTATATAATGGCAAATGTTTTTTTTTTTACATCAAGTAGAGAAACTGTTTGGATTATAGGTTTGGTGATGATGAAGTCGTCTTTCAGAATGATAATGCATCTTGCCACAAAAGAAAGAATGTTTACACTTTTTACTTTTGGAGAGGCATAAGCATTTAGCATCATAAAAGCTCACAGTAGTAGTAACGCAACAAAGTAGTAGTAAATTCGATTTTTATTGTTTCATTAAATATTTTTTTTTCTTGAACATTGATGACTGATTTTATTACTTTATCCATACTTATGTCATTAATTAAAATAATTTACTTTATTTTGTATAAGACTATATAGTCTTATCCTGAAGTTATCCTTGCTTCAGTCTGCCCCAATTTTTTATTAATTTACATTTGATAGCTTAACAAGAAGTTTGGAAAAGATGAAAGAAATAGGACTGTAGGAACAAAGTACACAGAGTGTGTAGTCTGTTACTATGGAAGCATATAGGTTTGCATCAAACCCGTTGACACAAAACAGTCAAATTTTAATTAAGATTAAATATTTCATTTTATTTGTTTTGGAAAAGTAACAAAAATTGGTTGTGAAAGCGGACATGCCTTTCCTTTGTGGTCATTGTACAGTATTCACATAGGTTATGCATCTAAGACAGGTGGATAAATATAACCATTACATAGTAAATAGTGTGACATGGAAAAGGACTGTGAGCACCTGTATATAAGAAAGACAGCTGACTTAGAGCTGATTCAGAGGTATTTATGAAAATGGAAGCCTTGGAGTATCGAGGAATATGCAGAAATCCTCACCATGAATACCATTATACAGTTTATATATTTAGAACTAGCTGAGTACCCAACATTGTTCAGGTGCCACCCAGCTTTTCCAGTCTCCTGAAGCCCCAGCAATGATTGGCTGCTTGTCCTCCCTGCACTCCTTACTGCAGCAGCCAAAGCCTTTTCCTGCCCCGCACTGATTTCTCCTCTCAGCGTACAATAAATCTTCTCTGTGCCGCCTGCTCTGTCTGCTCTCCCTTCCCCTGCACTAACCATTCACTGTACCTGCCTGCCAGACAGTTAAATCATACTTTACCATGATATTGGTCAGACAGCCTTTGGCCCTCCAGGTCTTCTGGAAGTTGATGTTTTGCAACAGCTGGAGGCACACTGGTTGGGAAACACTGTTGTGCTAGAGTCTATCTTCTGAATTTTGCTAGCTCTATGTCTGATTTGATTGATTTTAGGAACTATATTATTTATACCAGACACTGTAAAATAATCTGAAAAAGTGAAGACTAACTCCAACCGCATTATAAAATTTGAGCTAAGCTGTTTTGAGTCTGTCTGACAACAAGCTTTTTGACTGTTTCCAGTGACAACCATACACTGTAAAATGCTATTGCTAAATAAAATGCCCTTTAATTATCATATATAAATATATCAAACATCCATCTGATATGTAACTATCCAGGCCTTTAGGAGGGTCATCCACAGATGAGGCCCTTGTTTTTGTTGGAGCAGTATGTCTATGGAAATCTCTAGCACAAAATGTTAGGTTAGTCCTGATAGTCTTGTGTCCTTTTCAACCTTGGTGACTATATAACTGTTCAGTACTGTATTATGATATGTTCTTAATTTTGCATGTAACTGAAGTCGCTGTGGTGCAAAACATGAACTCTTGCGCTTTCTAATTCTGCACAGGTAAATCCAGAACTCATTCCACATTTTGAAGAAAAAGGTTTGACGTTTGTTGGCCATGACACCGAGGGACAGAGAATGGAGATCATTGAACTTCAGGGTGATTACCTGGCATCTCCCTCTTTTTTTCTTTCAATGTTTCAATGTGTCGATGTTGTGTTGTGTAAGGCATTTAATACCTAGGGGTCTGTGGGTCCGTCCTGTAGAACATATGAATGTTACAGAGAAGGGTCCCTACTATAGCAAATTGTGCTACTTGTACACCCATTGACATTGACTTGGTGGACGCATGCAATATGAATAAACCTCTAAGCAGAATTTTTTTGATTTTTGTAGATTAGACCATAAGGCTTTGTTCACGTGCAGTATTTTCATCTTCATTTTGTGACTCTTTATTTCCCAAAACCAGGAGTAGAACCAGTGGAGAAAAAAAGATTTACAAAAAATGGGGACCAAAATAAGGGTGAAAATACTGTGTGCCAGCAAAGCCTTAAAGTAAAAAATTGCAGAATGAGTTACTTATCCTGACTTGTCTTACCTGTGGGAGGTGAATGTTATTTTTAGCTTAGCTAGGGCTAGGGTAATAAGATCCTTCTTTCTAACAAATGTCAGCAGGAAAACTTCAACTGTCTCTATACACATAAGATTGCTGCCCAATATTACTGAAAAGGAGACCGTTTCTGTCCAATGCCCATCCTTCCCCCAGCTGTGATTTGCAGCGGTACGAAAGAGGACACATTGAAGCACAATAAATGCTAAAAACATTCGCCTTTAAAGGGGTACTCTGCTGAAAAACCTTTATTTTATTTTTTTCAAATCAGCTGGTGCCAGAAAATTAAACAGATTTGTAAATTACTTCTATTTAAAAATCTTAATCCTTTCAGTCCATTTCAGGAACTGTCCAGAGTAGGAGCAAATCCCCAAACCTATTCTGCTCTGCACAGTTCCTGACATGGACAGAGGTGTCAGCAGAGAGCACTTGTGGTCAGACAGAAAGGAAATTCAAAAAGAAAAGAATGTCCTCTGTAGTATACAGCAGCTGATATGTACTGGAAGGATTGAGATTTATTAATAGAAGTCATTTACAAATCTGTTTAACTTTCTGGCACCAGTTGATTTAAAAGAAAATATTTTCCAGCGGATCACCTGTCATGACCGACTGGGGGGGCAGGGAGAGTGAACCCTAAACTCTCCCTAAAAACACTCTCCCTACCTACTTGCCTATCCACCCTAAATGGTGGATCGACAACTTGGAGCCGATCCCTCCCTGGGCTAAAGTGCAGTGGCGTAAAACAAATAATACACATAATTGGTCACAGGCCAGAAACAGAATGGGAAAACTACCAGACAACCAGATATTCCAGACAGAATAAAAACTAACAAACAGGGCAGAATATAGTATATTAACAAACAGTTCATAAACCGGAATCAAGAAAAAAATGGCAGACACAATAAAATGAACAAGACTAGGTATGGAACAATTATACAACAGAATCCAGGAGATGCAGGGCGTGAACGGAAGAACTGAATGAAAAAACACTAAACAGATCAGGAACATAGAACACAAGAGACACAGAACAGAAACAAACTGGACAACCCACTCCACAAAAGGAGTAGACAGCATAATAAATCCAAATAGACTACTAGCCGGCAGGCACACACCACTGTGTGATCAGGATGCTGACCTAGTAGGAAACAGAAATATACGAAACTCTAGACCAGAACCGGATGAGTCTGAAAAGACTCCAGGATACCAAACAGGAAATATTACAAACTAGACAAGAACAGGATGAATCTGAATAGACTCCAGGATACCAAACAGAAATTATTACACACTAGACAAGAACCGGATTGATCTGAATAGACTCCAGGATACCAAACAGGAATTATAACATACAGAGCACAGGTAACAAACAAGACTCACAGTGTAAACACAGACTAAGCAGAACAAATTTACATAATCCTAAAAACTGACAAGTGTACACAAAACCAAGCAGACTAAAAGCTATCATAAATAGGATTATTAAACCATGGTTAAAACTCAGATATTAACACATAAGTACAAGGTGCATGCTAAATCAGACATGGAAGTGTATTGCACAAATAACCAGCCCAGAATGAAGGGTAACTCTGGTTAAAATAACCCCACCTGAGTTCTCCTTGGTACAGAGCAGTAACCCTTCCCAATCCAGGCAGAATAGCAAATTGGTCAGAACAAACTAGTGTGTGAATACACACCTAAACAGAAATATACAAAAAAAATTAACGAATATTACAGTACCTTTTTAATGCTAAATAATTAGAAAGTGTATTTCTTATATTGCATTTAAGAGCCACATGAACAATAAAAATGTTTAGTGCAAAGTTGTCTATATACTTTAAATGATAATTTGATTTGAAGGCTATGTACACCTTTGAACCCATTTTGTCGCAGTGCATAACCTGTAATGAACAGATAAGCAATTGGTTTTCATTAACCTTTTTTCTACTGTATTGTCCTTATCCCAAGAGACAGCTCTCTGATGGCTCAGTCTGCAGTCGCTCCCTCACATTTCTTCAGCACTAATCTTAGCTCAGATCCTATTTGAATTCCATAAATTTTTTTATTTTTTATTTTAAGACTTCAGCTTAGATTTGCCTTCAGAAGAAATCAGAGAGGCAATACAGACTAAGCCTTCAGAGAGCTGTCCAAATGAATAAAGACAGAATGGCATTTAGCAGCTTGCATTGTAGTGCATATGCATGCAAATTGCAGAAGCCAAAGGGTAGAACATATTTTTTCAATGAAAACCAGTAGCAAATCAGTAATCGAAAAGGGATAGGTGTCCATAGCCTTTGAGTGGAATCTTTTCCAGTTTAGGGCATCCTTACCTGCTTATAGATGCTAATAGGGGCTGTTACCATTGTAGTACCTTTATTATGGTGCTCCGGTGCACCTTTTATCTGTAATATCAGTTTTGTTAATAAGCCAATTGGCAGTTCGATGCTGTGGGATGTTGCTTTACCCCGGTGCACCAATATACTGCCTGCCTGCTCTCATAGCATCGCCCCCTCATAAATACTAAATTACCCCTCTGCAATAACCTTAAGTATTAAAACGGCAGAGGGGCAGCTCAATATTTATGAGGGGACATTGTTAAAGTAGCCTGCCACCTTTAGGTGCAATGAGAAGTAAAGGAATGCCCTCCGTGCACCAATATGCCTTATAAAACTGATATTACAGAGAAATGGCACACCAGAGCACCATATTAAAGGTACTATAACGCTTATGGTAATTGCCCTATTAGCGGCTATCAGATTCCCTAACCTGCTGTCAGATTCCCTATAATATCATATTTCCAGTCCGAATTACCAATGATTTGTATTTTGCTCTGTGCTTCGGTAGTTAATGGGGTACTCCGGTGCTCAAGCGTTCTGAACATTTTGTTCTGAGTGCTCGGAGCTGGAGGCCGTGATCGTGACATCACAGTCACTCTCCTCATGACATCATGTCACTCCCCCTCCATTCATGTCTATGGGAGGGGGCGTGTCAGCTGACACGCCCCCTCCCATAGACTTGAATGGAGGGGGCGCGACGTCTTGAGGGGGCGTGGCATTTGTTTAGAACGTCGGGTGCTGTGGGAGATTGCAGGGGGCCTCCACGATCAGACATTTTATCCCCTATGCTTTGGATATAGGATAAGATGTCTAGCAGCGGAGTACCCCTTTAAGTGCTATTGTAGGTCTACCTGGCTCAAACGGTAAATGATACTGGACATGAAAAAGGCTTTTCATCAATGCTTATTATTTAAACATATCTACAACATCCTTATACGTCATATATACAAAGTGTGCCAGTAGATAAAGTGCACAAAATCCATACAGTTTAGCAGTGTCAGTCCCAAAGGAGGCATTGCTTGGAGGCAGAAGAGTTGGTTGTATAGTATATAGTAATGTGAACACCTGGGACAAACACCATCCAATTACAGGACATTTTCTCTTTCTCTAATACAGTGTTTCCCAACTAGGGTGTCTCCAGTTGTTTCAAAATTACAACTCCCAGCATAGTTTTGCACCAGCTGGGGGCACCCTGGTTGGGAAACACTGCTCTAATACAATGTAGGAGTTCTTCTATAAAGTGTACATGTTGCTCCAAAAAACTTTTGACATGTCCAAGAGACATGTAAAAAATTTTTGATTGGTCGGGGTCTGAGTGAGCCAGGAGAAAAGTGCGACTGACCGAGACAATCCCATATAGGCGTACATTGTAAGTTTGTCTTGTGTAGCACGCTCTTCTCACGGCTTTTTCTAGCTTTCACTCGTGGTGTGAACACTCAGATCCAGACCAATCAAAACTTATCAAACAACATGTCAACAGTTTATCCAAAATGGAAGTGCTTTTACTTTAAGCTTCATGTCTTTTAAATTGTGAACGGGATATTTATAAGTTATTGTTCTTATTATGTTATTATTCTTATCCACAAGCATTTGCACTACAGTACAGTATATGATTTTTTTTTATACTGAATTTAAGTTTCCATTCTTCAGATCATCCATACTTTGTTGGTGTACAGTTTCATCCAGAGTTCTCATCCAGACCTATGAAGCCTTCTCCTCCTTATCTTGGGCTAATGTTGGCTGCCTCTGGAAAACTATCTACATACATACAGAATGGCTGTAAATTGACTCCCAGGTAAGCTATTCTTGTAGTAATATTTGTATTGTCCATATTACATACTGACCAAGATGCCGATAGCCAACATAATAGATTATGCCTTTACTATATTTATCTATTGCATTACATCTCCTCTTACTTCCCTAGTGTTCACCTTGCAGGTTATTACTCCTTAAAGGAAATCTCCATCTAAATCTTGTTATTATCACATTAAGATAAAGCAAAAGATTTAAGTACTCCTTAACCCGATGCCCCTTCTGTATCTTCTCTACCATCAGTTCAGATCAGTTTTACCCCAATTCACTTTTCTTATTCTATAGCTCTAAACTTAATCTTGTAAAGCAAGGGTAATTCTCTTAATATAGGTTGAGTATGGTCTTCTGGGAATAGTACTGGGTGACATCATAGAGTGTGAAGAATTTAGCAATTTAAGGACATGGACACCTTTATGCTACTTTTTTTTTCAAATTGGTATTTTGTTTAAATGCAAAATTAAGCAACTTTCAAAAGAGTCTGTTTTAAAGGGGTACTCCAGGGAAGATAAGAAAAATAAAAATGCCGAAATACCTGTTTTGTTTCCCCTGTAGTTATCCTTATGGGTTTGGCAGCTCCTTAGGCCCCTGATGTCTCCTAAATATAATTTTTCCTTGCTTGCAGCCCAGACTACAACTCCCAGAAGTCAGTGCAGTTCTGTGTAATGGCTGCCAGCCAATTACTTTCACTATCTGTGTGCATGTTATGTAGTTGTATATGTTGTATATGTCTTTTCTTTCAGACTATCCTTCCCACCAGCAATAAATCCTGCTGTGCTCTGAATGGCAGCAGTCAGTGATAAGGTCTACAGCAGGAAAAGAGCAGTGTTATGTGCTGTGGAGACTGAGAATCTTCACTGAGCTTCTCTGCACACAGGGCGGCTAGGGGAGGGGGATGGGAGGTGGAGCTGTGAAGCCAGAGCTCTAGTCCAGACAGAAATCACGTAGTGTTGTCTTGAGGGGTGGGGGCTAGGTTTCACTGAAAGGTTTACACCAAGACAAGCAGGATCTGAGAAAGATTTCTTTCTCTTACTCCTTGCATGTAATTGACAGCTGAAAGAAGAAAACTGCTCTATAAAGCTATGATATTTAGACAAATACATAGGTTGGTGAGAGGGAAAGAATGGGCTATGGGTTTAGTTCCCTGGAGTATGCTTGCCGACCTTCCATTGAAACATCCAGGCAGTCGCCAGTTAACTCTGAATAACCTTGCAGAGTTTTGCAGCTGCACTGAGATTATGCCGATTCACAACCAAATACACAGATGGTGCTGACATTACCTGCCCTGTCTTTACGATCACTGTATACACAGCGCTCAATAAGCACTGTATATACAGCTTAGCATGAAGCAACATGGCTTTCTGCATCCCTCCCTGGCGATTATGTGACTGTTGCATGTCTGGTAGCTTCAGGAGATGCTGAGGCTTACCAAACTAAGATCAGAAAGTAACATGGGCTAATATGTCGACCCCAGTTACAGGGAAAATCAGCAATAAAAAAGTGCTTCAGTGAAAAATGTATAAATAAATTATAAAAGTGACAAAAAATGTACTGTCCATTCATATTTTTGTACATTGTGATTAGATGACCTCTAAGGCATCATTTTTCAAACTAAATAACCCCATATTTAATAATTTGTCATAGTATTACAATCTGTCTATACCCTTAAAGGGGTACTTCGCCCCTAGACATATTATCCCCTATCCAAAGGACCTGGCTGCACCTGGTGTTTGTTTAGAGTGTCGGGTTCAGTGCCGGAGACTTGTGATGTCACGGCCAGGCCCCGCTCGTGACTTCACGGCCACGTCCCCTCAATGCAAGTCTATGGGAGGAGGCGTGACAGCCGTCACGCCCCCTCCCATAGACTTGCATTAAGGGGCATGGCCGGGACGTCACGAGCGGGGTGTTACCGTGATGTCACGAGTCTCTGCCCCGCATCAAAGTTAGCTCTGTGCACCAGATGTCTGGGGTGGCGCAGCCAAGATCACAAGGGTCCCCAGCGGCGGGACCCCCGCAATCAGACATCTTATCTCCTATCCTTAGGATAGAGGATAAGATGTCTAGGCGCGGAGTACCCCTTTAATAACCTTGGTTGCCTAAGGCTAGAATTCCACTTTGTTTTTGTTTTCTGGCGTTTTTTTCACTGAAAAAAAAAACACCAGAAAAAATGTCAGTGCAATTTCCTGCGTCTGACGTTTTTTCTGATGTTTTTTCTAACGTTTTTGCATTTGAGTTGAAATTGCTTTGCGTTTTTTTTTTAAATGTGTTGGGTACCAAAGGAGAAAAAAATGGATGCAGTAGGGATGGGAAAAATATATTTTAGCATTTTTTTTTTTTTTTTTAAATGAACTTGGTATACATTTTCAATAAAGTGTGTATGTGTGTTTCACATTCTTTTTCTATTTTTATGTTTTAGGTAGTACTGCTACTCCCAGCATGGAACATACTGTTCCATGATGGGAGTAGTAGTACCTGTACTAATAGGCAGATCGCCCTAGTGTGTCAATCCTGACACCCGATGCGAACGTCCATAATATAGCAGAGATGCGGAGCGGCTCTATACAGCGCTCGCATTTCTGCACTATACTCCGGCCAGTGATGTGAATAGAACATCTTTCATTCATATTTTCAACCCAGAGTGGGGATTGGTCAGATGGTGGCAGCCACTCACAGCTCTCAGTGGGGAATATGAATGAGTGATGTTCTATTCATATCACTGGCCAGCCAGAGTACAGAGCAGAGATGCGAAGCGCAGGAGAAAGCCGCTTCGCATCTCTGCAATAGAAAGAACGATCGCAGTGGGTGTCAGGAGTGACACTTGCTGTGATCTTTCCTTAACTGCAGGTACTAATACTCCCATCATGAAGCACACTCTGCTCCATGTTGGAAGCTGTAATACCTGCAGTTAAGGACAGATCACAGCAAATGTCACTCCTGACACCCGCTGTGATCCTCCTGTATAATGGCACCTCTCTTCTATGGTCCCCTGCACTGACGTATATATACACCTATTCATATTTCCCACAAAGAGTTGTGATTGGCTGAAACCATCTGGCCAGTCACAGCTCTCTGCGGGAGAAAAACGCCAAGTGGAAAAATAATTTAGCGATTTCTCATTGATTTACAGCTAACATCTGGCCGCAACATTTTTTGGCCGAAAAAACGCCATGCGGCAGAATTGGCGTTTTTCTTGGCGTTTTTCCCCCAAAAAAAACAAGTGGAATTCCAGCGTAAGTCTGTCTTATATACAGGTGCCAGAAGGAACATAACTTAGTTTTTCACACTATGTCCTTGCCTCTTTTAATGTATGCCATCATTTTATAGACCTTGGCAGCAGCTGCCTGACACTGGTTGCTAAAGTTGAGTTTACTGTTCACCAATATCCTTATTTTTCTGTGGCAGTTTTACCCAGTGTTTCACTATGTAATACAAATACATTTTTTCCTTAGTCTTCTCCACAGTAATCTTTATTTTATATGTCTCATATTAAAATAACAATTAAATATATATTTTTCAAACTACACTTTGATTTGGATGCATTATTTCATGAAGCTTATATTATCATCTAGGAAATATTGTACATATGTCCTACCCCCAGTTCTATGAATTTCAGAGTAACAGTTTGCTTTTCTCTCCGGTTAAGCGCTAACGTTTCATGCTAGGCATTTCAATGAGGGTTGCAATGTCAGCATATGGCATTCTCTTGGTAGTGAACTGAAAATATTTCACAAGAATAGAGAAAAACATTAGCATTTGGTCTGAAAACTAGGCAACATCTTTAACTTTTTTGTTTCCCCAATAGTATTGTATAATGTCTTTACTTATAAATGAGGGTTATCACTGCAAGGACCTTTCTCTCTTTTTTTTTTTTTTTTTTTCATTTTTAGCACAAAAAAGTTAAAGCAATCCACTGCTCTCTTCCCTATAGACCTTGATATAATGATTTATCTTCCAATACAAAGCTGCTGAGTAAGACTTTTCCATCCCTTGTATTATTAACAGCTGTATATTGTTCGGTCCATGGGATTATCTCCAGAAATGTATAATGGCAAGTCTTTTGAATTTACAAAAAGTTTAAGTATCACAGATTGAGTGCTTGGGGCTCACAATTAACAACTTTCTTATAATGCGTTCCGATAAAGTTTTCTCTAGTTTGATACTGTGCAGAATTTCAATAGCCCATAGTAAAAGGGTTTGAATGCTCAGTATATTATTAGAAAGGTAATTGATTTTATTATGAAAACACAAGACCCCTCTTAAAACTCACTACTTTTAATTTTTTTTATATATATTGTAAAATAAGACACCTTTACAATTTGTTTGCATTATATATATATATATATATATATATATATATATATATATATATACACACATATATTTTTTTTTATGGGAAAAATTCTCCCCAGATAAGTAAATTACTTCTATTTAAAAATCTTAATCCTTCCAGTACTTATCAGCTGCTGTATACTACAGAGGAAGTTATTTTCTTTTTGAATTTCTTTTCTGTCTGACCCCAGTGCTCTCTGCCTCTGTTCATGTCAGGAACTGTCCAGAGTAGGAAAAAATCCCCATAGCAAACCTATCCTGCTCTAGACATTTCCTGACATGGACAGAGGTGTCAGCAGAGAGCACTGTGGTCAGACAGAAAGGAAATTCAAAAATAAAAGAACTTCCTGTGGAGCATACAGCAGCTGATAAGTACTGGAAGGGTTAAGCTTTTTAACCCCTTAAGGACTCAGGGTTTTTCCGTTTTTGCACTTTAGTTTTTTCCTCCCTACCTTTTAAAAATCATAACCCTTTCAATTTTCCACCTAAAAATCCATATTATGGCTTATTTTTTGCGTCGCCAATTCTACTTTGCAGTGACATTAGTCATTTTACCCAAAAATGCACGGCGAAACGGAAAAAAAAATCATTGTGCAACAAAATCGAAAAAAAACGCCATTTTGTAACTTTTGGGGGCTTCCGTTTCTACGCAGTGCATATTTCGGTAAAAATTACACCTTCTCATTAGTCTGTAGGTCCATACGGTTAAAATGATACCCTACTTATATAGGTTTGATTTTGTCGCACTTCTGGAAAAAATCATAACTACCGTATATACTCGAGTATAAGCCGAGTTTTTCAGCACGATTTTTCGTGCTGAAAACACCCCCCTCGGCTTATACTCGAGTGAACTCCCCCACCCGCAGTGGTCTTCAACCTGCGGACTTCCAGAGGTTTCAAAACTACATCTCCCAGCAAGCCCGGGCAGCCATCGGCTGTCCGGGCTTGCTGGGAGTTGTAGTTTTGAAACCTCCGGAGGTCCGCAGGTTGAAGACCACTGCGGCCTTCAACATCATCCAGCCCCCTCTCACCCCCTTTAGTTCTGAGTACTCACCTCCGCTCGGCGCTGGTCCGGTCCTGCAGGGCTGTCCGGTGAGGAGGTGGTCCGGTGGGATACTGGTTCCGGGCTGCTATCTTCACCGGGGAGGCCTCTTCTAAGCGCTTCGGGCCCGGCCTCAGAATAGTCACGTTGCCGTGACAACGACGCAGAGGTGCGTTCATTGCCAACGTACTTCTGCGTCATTGTCAAGGCAACGCCTCTATTCCGGGCCGGAAGCGCGGAGAAGAGGCGCCCCCGGTGAAGATAGCAGCCCGGACCACCTCCTCACCGGACCACCTCCTCACCGGACCACCTCCTCTCCGGACAGCCCTGCAGGACCGGACCAGCGCCGAGCGGAGGTGAGTACTCAGAACTAAAGGGGGTGAGAGGGGGCTGGATGATGTTGAAGGCCGCAGTGGTCTTCAACCTGCGGACCTCCGGAGGTTTCAAAACTACAACTCCCAGCAAGCCCGGACAGCCGATGGCTGCCCGCGCTTGCTGGGAGTTGTAGTTTTGAAACCTCTGGAGGTCCGCAGGTTGAAGACCACTGAGGGCGAATGATGAGAAGAGGATGATGAAGGGGGGGTGTGGGGATGATGAAGGGGGGTGGGGATGATTACAAGGGGATGATGAAGGGGGGATGTGTGGGATAAGGGGATGATGAAGGGGGGATGTGCGGGATGATAAGGGGATGATGAAGGGGGGATGTGTGGGATGATGACAAGGGGATGATGAAGGGGGGATGTGTGGGATGATAAGGGGATGATGAAGGGGGGATGTGTGGGATGATAAGGGGATGATGAAGGGGGGATGTGTGGGATGATAAGGGGATGATGAAGGGGGGATGTGTGGGATGATGACAAGGGGATGAGGATGTTAATGACGGGTCTGGATGATGACAGGGGGGGATGAGGTATTTCCCACCCTAGGCTTATACTCGAGTCAATAACTTTTCCTGGGATTTTGGGTTGAAATTAGGGGTCTCGGCTTATACTCGGGTCGGCTTATACTCGAGTATATACGGTACATGCAGGAAAA
Organism: Hyla sarda; assembly: GCF_029499605.1. Classification (NCBI taxonomy): domain Eukaryota; kingdom Metazoa; phylum Chordata; class Amphibia; order Anura; family Hylidae; genus Hyla; species Hyla sarda. The sequence goes on from NC_079190.1 coordinate 438,859,719, forward strand.
TTTATACGTTTAAAAATGTAATCTTCTGACCCCTATAACTTTTTTATTTGTCCACGTACAGGACGGTATGAGGACTAATTTTTTGCGCCGTGATCTGAAGTTTTTATCGGTATGATTTTTGTTTCGATCGGACTTTTTGATCACTTTTTATTCATTTTTTAATGGTATAAAAAGTGACCAAAATACGCTTTTTTGGACTTTGGAATTTTTTTGCGCGTACGCCATTGACCGTACGGCTTAATTAATGATATATTTTTATAGTTCGGACATTTACGTATGCGGCGATACAACATATGTTTATTTTTTATTTTTTTTACACTGTTTTATTTTTTTTATGGGAAAAGCGGGGTGATTCAAACTTTTATTAAGGAAGGGGTTAAATGACCTTTATTAACACTTTTTTTAAATATTTTTTTTGCAGTGTTATAGGTCCCATAGAGACTTATAACACTGCACACACTGATCTCTTACACAGATCACAGGCATGTATTAACACGCCTGTGATCAGTGTTATCGGCGCTTGACTGCTCCTGCCTGGATCTCAGGCACGGAGCAGTCATTCGCCGATCGGACACCGGGGAGGCAGGTAAGGGCCCTCCCGGTGTCCGGTCAGCTGTTCGGGATGCCGCGATTTCACCGTGGCGGTCCCGAACAGCCCGACTGAGCAGCCGGGTTACTTTCAGTTTCACTTTAGAAGCGGCGGTCAGCTTTGACCGCCGCTTCTAAAGGGTTAATACCGCACATCGCCGCGATCGGCGATGTGTGGTATTAGCCGCGGGTCCCGGCCGTTGATTAGCGCCGGGACCGACGCGATATGATGCGGGATCGCAGCGCGATCCCGCTTCATATCGCGGGAGCCGGCGCAGGACGTAAATATACGTCCTGCGTCGTTAAGGGGTTAAACAAAAGTAATTTTCTAATCTTTTTAACTTTCTGGCACCAGTTAATTTAAAAAAAAAATTTTCAGCAGAGTACCACTTTAAGTTCTGTCCACTAGGGGTGCCCATATCATGCCCGTCACGCCCCCTCCCATAGACTTGCATTGAGGGGACGGGGCGTGACATTACAAGGGGGCGGAGTCGTGATGTCACGGACTTCCGTTCCAGTGGTCAGGACCCATCCCTCCAGCGCTTCCGGAGCGGATACAGGTGGGTGCAACATGCTATATTGCGGGGGTCCTCAGTGGTGGGACCCCCGCGATCAGACATCTTATCCCCTATCCTTTGGATAGGGGATAAGATGTCTAGGGGTGGAGTACCCCTTTAAAGAGAACCAATCACCTAGGTGGAGCTGAAAAAAGTTTATAGTTTAGATAAATTGCTTATATATATAAAAAAAAAATAAACACCTAAACATAAGTTATAAAAAAAAACTTAGGGATTACTTAGGAAAACTTTTTTTTTTTTTTTTTTTATCAACTGGTGCCAGAAAGTTAAATTGATTTGTAAATTACTTCAATTAAAAAAATCTTAATCCTTCAAGTACTTATTAGCTGCTGAATACTACAGAGGAAATTATTTTCTTTTTGAAACACAGAGCACTCTGCTGACATCAGGAGCACAGTGCTCTCTGCTGACATCTCTGTCCATTTTAAGAACTGTCCTGAGTAGGAGAAAATCCCCATAGCAAATTCATGCTGCTCTGGACAGTTCCTTAAATGGACAGAGATGTTAGCAGAGAGCACTGTGTTCCAAAAAGAAAATAATGTCCTCTCTAGTATTTAGCAGCTAATAAGTACTGGAAGGATTAAGATGAAGGATTAAAGGGATACTCCGGTGAAAACCTTTTTTCTTTTAAATCAACTGGTGGCAGAAAGTTAAACATATTTGTAAATTACTTCAATTAAAACATCTTAATCCTTCCTGTACTTATTAGCTGCTGAATACTGCAGAGGAAATTATTTTCTTTTTGGAATGCTCTCTGATGACATCACGAGCACAGTTCTCTCTGCTGACGTCATTATAAGAATGCTTTATTTATTGTTGTCCTTAGTGGGATTTGAACCCAAGTCCCCAGCACTGCAAGACAGCAGTGCTAACCACTGAGCCACCATGCTGCCCTTAGCATACATCTGCTATGCATACATCTGCTATGCATGGATGCTAAAATGGACAGAGATGTCAGCAGAGAGCACTGTGCTCGTGATGTCATCAGTGTTCCAAAAAGAAAGGAATTTCCTCTGTAGCATTCAGCAGCTAATAAGTACTGGAAGGATTAAGATTTTTTAATAGAAGTAATTTACAAATATGTTTAACTTTCTGCCACCAGTTGATTTAAAAGAAAAAAGGTTTTCACCGGAGTACCCCTTTATAAGTTTTTTAATAGAAGTAATTTACAAATCTGTTTAACTTTCTGGCACCAGTTGGTTTAAAAAAAATTTTTTTCCACCGGAGTACCCCCTTAAGGGGATTTATTTAATTTTTTGTAATATTTACCTCCTCCCTACTGTAAAATACATTTTGGTGACAGGTCCTCTTTACCCACCCCCTTATGTGAGGGTGTTTTTTTACCCCTGAAGTCCCATGCAAGTCTATCAGGTACATCTGATCTCACGTTACTTTCAGGCTGCAGAGATTGCCCGGGACTATCCCGATGACTGTCCGCCAGGGAGGTGCAAATAATAGTTGGGTGCACAGGATAAAAGGACGGTCTATGAGGTCAGAATATGAGGTCGAGATATAAGGACAGTATACGAGGTTAGGATATAAGGATGGAATATGGGGGTGGCACATGAGGATGGGATCTGAGATATGGGATATGAGTGTCACTGTTGCTTTTCCTGTCCCACAAGGTTTAGGTTGGAAGACTGGGCAACACCAGGTTCTCAGTTAGTAGTATATAAATGTAAAAAAGACACAAAAAATAAGAACTGCTCCGGATAACTCCTTTAAAGGAAAGTGTCACCTTTTTTTTTTCCCTACTAAATAGATCAAGATACTGAAACATGTTTGGTTTTCGCAATCTTCTGCCTATAATTTTTTTATTCATTGTTTTAGACATTAATATTGGGGCAGCCATATTGTCTGAACTTTCTGCACAGCATTTAGAGCTATGCTTTACAGATGCCTCATGTACATGGGAAACAATAAACTGTATGGGACCATGTAAACTTCTATAAGGGTAGGGTCACACGTGTCATATTTTGCTGCATATTTGCTGCTTCTTATTTTCCTACCCATTGTGGTTAACAAAATCAGCTTCGTTTTTTGCTACTCATTGATTTCAATGGGTAGAAAAATACACAGCAGCAAATACGCAGCAAAATATGGCACGTGTGACCCTACCCTAAGAGAGCTTTCTAGACATTCTCTGTGACCAGTCCAGAGGTAAATGAGCAGAGAGGAGGAGACTTACCTATTGCAAACAGCCAGATCCTGTCTTATCTATATACTGGTTGTAATTCTGTTTATTATTAGGCTTAGTGGGCAGAATGAAAACTTCAGGATTTTAGGATTAGTATTAAATATAGATATTAAAATGGAAAATTTGAGAAAAAATGAATAACAGATGACAAATTTGTTGTTTTTGAAGATTTAGATTTTTTAGATTTCTCTGATGTCATGACCACAGTGCTCTCTACTGACCTCTGCTGTCCATTTTAAGAACTGTCCAGAACAGGAAAAAATCCTCATAGCAAACATTTGCTGCTCCGGACAGTACCTAAAATAGGAAGCAGAGATCAGCAGAGAGCACTGTGGTCATGACATCAGAGAAATCTAAAAAGATAAGCATTTCCTCTGTAGTATATAGCCCCTAAAAAGTACTGGAAGGATTAAGATTTTTAAATAGAAGTAATTTACAAATCTGTTTAACTTTCTGGCACCAGTTGATTTAAAAGGAAAAAAAAAAGTTTTCCACGGTAGTACCCCTTTAATCTCTCTCTCTCTCTAATGACTGAAACAGGTATGAATCAAGATAAATATATCAATATTCCTGTCCTTCAACTACATAACGTAAAAAAACTTAGTCAGCTAGGATTATCTGCTTGTTAGGTAAGGAAATGTAAATAGTTAATCAGTTATCAATTGTTGAGACGGTAACAATATTCTTTATTCCAATACAAACAAAAAAATCTATTAGTTCCTGTTGTGTAAATTCATTGGAAGCACTCAGCACCAGAATGCATCCCATTTGTTCTAGATGAGATTTAAAAGTTCAATATATTCCATTAAGGAATTGAAAGGCCGATACAGTAACCCTGTGCCTATCTATCTACTCAGTGTGCAGGGTCTGATGTTTTTTTTTATTCCCTTTCATCCTGTATTCTACTTATAAATGTATTTTCCACATATCGGTATTGATTTTGTTATTAGATTTTGAGTTTCTGCAGATGTACTTTTAGCACATTTATTATTTATTGTATCAGTTTCCAAATGGAACAAGAAAAGTGTTTAAAATACCCATTTTATTTTGCGTTATTTACAAAGAAGTTGAGATTTCCCGGATAATGACATCTAGGGAGTGGTATTCAGCATAATATTGCTTGTTGTATTGTAATGGGCCCATATACATCTGTTGTGTATAATCTGCTTTTTACTTCTTTTTTAATGCTCCCATTGATTTCATCTGAAGAAAGTAAGTATGCCCTTGTGTGTTTGTGTTGCATGTTTGAAACACAGGATATTACAGGATTTATTGCCATCTTACTGTCCTTCACAACAAGTGTGAATTATTTATGGTTTGAAAATATGCAGAGGCGTCACACATTTAAGCTAGGTTCACACAGTGGAAAATTCATCTAAATATTTTATTTTGCACGCTGATTTGTGACTTTATATTCTTTTTGCAGTTTTTTTCACAGACCAATATCTGTGCAAATCAGTAATAACCCTGTGAATAGGAAGCTATTGCAATAAATAAAGTTTGATGTTTTACGTACAGCGATATTGACATTCTTCTGTTGCAGTGTCAATTTTTGCAGTAGTATAAGGCCGGGTTCACATGACAGAAAATGAATAGAATGTCCACACAAAAAACATCTGCAGACATCCTGCACGTTTAACTAATCTGGCACATGCTAGGACCGTGTTCAAAAATGCGCCGTCTCATAGACGGCAATGAATTTACTTGCTGAATCTGCAGAAAGAATAGCCATGTCTATTCCTTCTGCAGACGCCAGAATGTTCGCATCAGAAACATCTGGCGTGGAAATTCTGCTGTGTAAACAAAAAAAGATATAGCAATAAAATAGTTATCAAACTTTGCTGCACTAACTCAATTAATGTAAGGCAATTTATAAACTTTGGTTCCAAAATACTGTCCTTTATTACTGTCTATTCCAACTACTGTACTAAACTAAGGATTAGGCAAGGTTCACACTACGGACTCTCCGGCCAGAAAAATTCCAGCTAGATATTCCAAAACAGTTGGTGCTGGCCGAGCGTACGTTGCTATCCCCATACACGGCAATGCAGTTCAGAAAAATTTTGACGAAAGAATGACCGAGGTCATTCTTTCTGTGGCAGAATTTTTATCAGCAGAAATTCTGCAATGTGCTCTGAGCAGTGGAATCCAATCGAGAGCAATGAGATTTTGCTGCATCAGAAGTTTCTTATGTGTTACACCCAGAAATTCCTAAGGGGGAACCTAGCCATAGGGTAGGTAAGAGAATAGATTGGCATATTCTGCATTGCTGGTCAATACTTATAACTTTATTTACAGCGTGTGAAATAAGTATTGAACAGGTCACCATTTTTCTCACTAAATTCAATTTCAATGGACACTGTCAGATACAAAAACTTTTGATATGTTGTAAAGCATGTATAACCAATAGGTTTTGCAATTGCTTTTATTGGAAATTTTCAGTATTTCATACTGCAAAAGCCAGTCAAACTACTGCCCTGCCTGCTTGGACACATACTAGCCCTGCTGTGTCCATGCATCATCACCTATGTCATGGACACACTTCCTTGATTGACAGCTGTGAGTGCAGGGCTCACAGCTGGAGGAAAAATCCTCCCCCTGTCAGCTTGTGTCCCGCTACTGTCAGTGAGGACAAGCTGGGAGTTGTAGTTTTGCTAATGCTAGGGGAGATGTGGGCAGACAGCATACTGAGGGAGGGGGCGGAAACCTGCACAGTGAGGCCACGCCCCCTCAGTTTGAGAGGAATTCAGACTAGTGAGCTAAATTAAAAGTGTAATTAAAAAATAAATAAAGGTGCTAGACACATAAAAATTATATTTACATGTCCAAGATTAGGTACTGAGTGATATATATATATATATATATATATATATATATATATAAAAAATATTTTTTTGTTGGATCTCACTGGTACACTTTAAGACAAGATTACCTACTAATTCCAGGTCTTTTTGGAGATCTCCACAAGTGTCCTTGGCTCTTAGACAACTCTTCTGATTATTCTTTTCACTCCTCTGTCAGAAATCTTTTAAGGAGCACCTGGTCAAGGCAGATTTATGGTGAGATGCTTGTCTTTCCACTTCCGTATTATTGCCCCAATAGTGCTCACTGGAACATTCAGAAGCTTTGAAATGCATCTGTAACCAATGCCATCATTATGTTTTGTAACAATGGGGTTTTGAAGATCCTGAGACAGCTCTTTGCTTTTCCGATCATGAGATGTCTTGTGTGACACCTTGGCGATGAGACCTTCTTGTAGGACATCAGTTGGGACTGAACCAACTGGTAATCATTTTCACAGACAAGAGGCTGGATTGCTTTTTAATAACTGATAGATTCCAGCTGTTGTCTTGGCTTTCCATGCCTTTTTGCACCTTTTTTTCCTGCGTCTTTTTATAATTACAAATTACTTATTTTCTGTATGTCAATAGCACCTTTGAAAATAAAGAGTGACATGTTCAATACTTATTTCACCCATTGTAGTTACCTAAATAGATTATATTTTAGGGTAAAAATTGTGTGCTGTTTATTTAAAACGCAAAGATTTCACAGAAAATGACAATGTACACGAGAATGGTATAGAAAATGCCCAGAGAACCAATATTATGAAAAATTACATATGGCACCTGAGAAACAGGCGCTAGTGAACAACCTCTAGAGGGGTGAAACACGTCTCCCAAAAAACAAAAGTAGAAAACAATAAGTGAAAAATGGAAGATTCCTGTGTAGAGGAACAGTGGAAGAGTTGCCCATAGCAAACAATCAATTTGCTTCTTTCATTTTTATTTTTATTTTTTTATGAAAAAACTAATTTCTAAAATCTCCCCCTACATACCTAAATAGATTGTATTATGTGTGGACCCAGTTGGTCTGAGTAGGGAATAGGTTTAAAAGTCACAAGCATGAGGAACCCCTTTAATTTTGCACATATTGACTTGCCTGACCATGCCTGAATTCTGCATTTACATCTAGAAAATTGCTTGCATTAGAATGGTAGAAGAGTTGCCTATAGAAAAGAAATGACTGTTTTTGCTTTCTAATCTTCTTCTCAACAATCTTTACCTGAAGCTGTCCATTAGTGTATTGATAATTGTTAACAAGCTGAAAGTAAGGGTCCGTTCACATGGAAATTCAGTAAGAAATGTCCGCGCTTAATTTTCTCAGTGGACCCTTGCCATTCAAATGGTCTGCAATTGACTGTTATGTGCGCTGCAATATGGTTCAGACATAAGAGCTGTCCCTTTGACAAGTGCCACCTTTTTGGTGAACTCTGCATGAAGATTGAACTTGTTCAACCTTTCACTGGAATCAAATTCCTCTTCAGAAATTCCGCCACAGAACTTCCAACATGTAAATTAAAGGGGTACTCCAGTCTAAAACTTTTTTTTTCTCTTATCAACTGGCTCCGGAAAGTTATACAGCTTTGTAAGTTACTTCTATTAAAAAATCTTAACCCTTCCAGTACTTATCAGCTGTTGTACACAACAGAGAAAGTTGTATAGTTCTTTTCTGTCTGATCACAGTGTTCTCTGCTGACACCTCTGTCCATGCTAGGAACTGTCTGGAGCAGGAGATGTTTTCTGTGGGGATTTTCTCCTACTTTGGACAGTTCCTGACACAGACAGAGGTGTCAGCAGAGAGCACTGTGGTCAGACAGAAAAGAGCAGCTCAACTTCCTCTGTAATATAGGCAGCTGATAATTATTGGAAGGATTAAGATTCTTTTAATAAAAGTAATTTATAAATTTTTTAACTTTCTGGAGCCAATTGATATGAAAAAATCTGTTTTCCACCGAAGTACCCCTTTAAACACCGAAATTCCTATTGAGATCAATATGTGACTACTTCAAGAGGAATCCTCTTAGAATTTCCTCATGGAAATTCCTCACAGAATTTCTGTAGTGTGAACGGGGCCTAAAAGTTGTTAATAATAACATTATATCTGTTGTACCTAAACAACTAGTTTTAACTAAAGGAAACATTCATCGGCTGCATCACGTACTTGATATGCTTCAATCTTTTTTCGTCTTTTAGGCCCCTATTTATATTTCTTTTTTGGTTTACATTGCTGACACACGTGGGCATACTGTCCAAAAAGACATGCTGATATATACTGCTGTGTACCCATTTACTTCAATGGATCACATGTAGAGCGATCAACTACATTTCCGATACCCACAAAAAACATTTTGAAAATAGACTTGAGCGTAGTCATTAGTAGACTACATTCAGTTTGTTAAAGTAAGAGGGCCCACCATTGGTATGCCATGGTATACATTAGGATATCTTTTTGCCATTATGCCGACAACTTAGCACAAATACGAATTGTAAACTAGGCCTTATTGATTAAAGATAAACTCCAGTGGAAACAGGTGGTAAATAAATGTTTTCAAATCTGATACTAGAAAGTTAAGCAGATTTGTAAATTACTTCTATTTCAAAATCTGAAGCCTTCCAGTACTTAATAGCTGCTGTATACTACAGAGAAAAGTGTGTAGCTCTTTTCAGTCTGATCACAGTGTTCTCTGCTGACACCTCTGTCCATGACAGGAACTGTCCAGATTAGAATTATATCCCCATAGAATATTCTGCTCTGGACAGTTCCTGACAAGGACAGAGGTGTCAGCATAGAGCACTGTGGTCAGACTGGAAAGAACTTCACAAATTTCTCTGTAGAATATCTGTAGTATTCCCCAATATCGCGCCACACCCCTACCCCTTAATTCCCTGGTTGAACTTGATGGACATATGTCTTTTTTCGACCGTACTAACTATGTAACTATGTAACAGCAGCTAATAAGTACTGGTAGGGTTAAGATTTTTTAAATGGAAGTAATTTACAAACATGTTTTTTTCCACCGGTGGTAATACAGGTCTGTTGTAGTGTATGTTTGCATGTTCCGGTAACATCCAGCAACTAGGTAACAAAAACTTTTCTAGCCATAGTCCAACTAGGGATATTATTCCTGCCTATTTTTCCTGTCTATTGCCATTCTGCAGATGCTGAAGAAAATAGGTTTTTCATGCTTTTTTCCTACCTATAGTCTCCTCATGTTTTGTAAATGCTTTTGTAGAATTTGGTTGCCAGATCTCATTCAACCTTCCTGTCACTGCCTGTCGACAGAATCATAATCTGTAGAGTGCAAGAGAAACCTGGAGATGTTGCTGAATCCTGGACAAGGGGAACAGCTGAGAGCTGGGAGAAGACATACCTCACAATTTAACAGTCTTGCCTAGAAGATCTTAGATGATCTACATGTTTTTGATGCATTTTTGGCTCTAATATTCAGAGTGGATCATAATTAAGGAAAAAGTCTTAAAGACCTATGCTACTCATCTTCTTTTTTGAATCCACTCCAGATATTACTTTCAAAACTGAATCACAATACCTGAACATGTAGGAGCACCCTTAAAACTTCAGAGTTAAAGCGGTACTCCACTGGCCAGTGTTTGGAAGTAAATGTTCCGAATGCTGTTTTCTAGGGATCGACCGATATAGTTTTTTTAGGGCCGATACCGATAATCGGTGCAGGTTAGGGCCGATAGCCGATAACTTATACCGATATTCCGGTATAAGTTATCGGCTATTTAACCCCCTGCGACACCGCTGCAGATCATTGATTTAAAGCGGGTGCTTTAAATCAATGATCTGCAGTGGCTTTTCCACGGCCATAGACCACCGCCGCCGCCACCACCCGCTTCTCTCCCCTACCTGCCAGGGTGCTCCGGGCCATCCATCCATCCATCGTTCATGTAGTGTCCGGGGGCGTTCTGGGTGGAGGGTGGTCCGGTCCTGGCTGTCCTTCTTCTCCGGCGGTCATCTTCTCCACTCCGGGCAGGCTCCGGCCTAGTACGCTGCATAGACGTCGCTGCGCAGTGACGCCCGTGCGCAGCGACACACCTGACGTTACGGCGTAGCGGCGTCTATGCAGCGTACTAGGCCGGAGCCTGCCCGGAGTGGAGAAGAAGACCGTGGGAGAAGAAGGACAGCCCGGACCGGACCACCCTCCACCCGGAACGCCCCCGGACACTACATGAAGGAAGGATGGCCTGGACCACCCCCATTACGGGTAAGTTTAATTTTTTTATTGACTCGGAGGGTGAGGGAGGGGCCCGACCGGTATAGCGGTATGGGAAAAAATCCATACCGGTATACCGCCTAGCATCACGGTGGGGGGTGCGACGCGGTGCGGTGGGTCGGGGGTGCGGTGCGGCAAGTCGAGGGGGTGGCGGTCGCGATGCGGTGGGGGCGGTGCGGGGGGCGGGGCATTATCGGCTTATTGGCAAGATAATTGCCGATACCGATAATGCCCAAAATCGTGATTATCGGCCGATAATATCGGCCATACCGATAATCGGTCGATCCCTACTGTTTTCATGCTGCAGGGGTCGACCACACCCCTCTTTACATCTCGCCCACGCTACCTCAATGCAAGTCTATGGGAGGGAACGTGATGTCCGCCACGCCCCCTCCCATAGACTTGCATTGAGGGGGCATGGCCATGATGTCACTTCCGAACGCTGGCCAGTGGAGTTTAACCCCTTAACGACGCAGGATGTATATTTACGTCCTGCGCCGGTCCCGGCGCTCATCAACGGCCGGGACCCGCGGCTAATACCACACATCGCCGATCGCGGCGATGTGCGGTATTAACCCTTTAGAAGTGGCGGTCAAAGCTGACCGCCGCTTCGAAAGTGAAAGTGACTCGGCTGCTCACTCGGGCTGTTCGGGACCGCCGCGGTGAAATCGCGGCGTCCCGAACAGCTTACAGGGCACCGGGAGGGCCCTTACCTGCCTCCTCGGTGTCCGATCGGCGAATGACTGCTCAGTGCCTGAGATCCAGGCAGGAGCAGTCAAGCGCCGATAACACTGATCACAGGCGTGTTAATACACGCCAGTGATCTGTGTAAGAGATCAGTGTGTGCAGTGTTATAGGTCCCTATGGGACCTATAACACTGCAAAAAAAAAGTGTTAATAAAGGTCATTTAACCCCTTCCCTAATAAAAATTTGAATCACCCCCCTTTTCCCATAAAAAAATAAAACAGTGTAAAAATAAATAAAAATAAACATATGTGGTATCGCCGCGTGCGTAAATGTCCGAACTATAAAAATATATCATTAATTAAACCGCACGGTCAATGGCGTACATGGAAAAAAATTCCAAAGTCAAAAAAAGCGCATTTTTGGTCACTTTTTATACCATTAAAAAATGAATAAAAAGTGATCAAAAAGTCTGATCAAAACAAAAATCATACCGATAAAAACATCAGATCACGGCGCAAAAAATGAGTCCTCATACCGCCCTGTACGTGGAAAAAAAAAAAGTTATAGGGGTCAGAAGATTACATTTTTAAACGTATACATTTTCCTGCATGTAGTTATGATTTTTTCCAGAAGTGCGACAAAATCAAACCTATATAAGTAGGGTATCATTTTAACCGTATGGACCTACAGAATAATGATAAGATGTAATTTTTACCGAAATATGCACTGCGTAGAAACGGAAGCCCCCAAAAGTTACAAAATGGCGTTTTATCATCGATTTTGTCGCACAATGATTTTTTTTCCGTTTCGCCATGCATTTCTTGGGTAAAATGACTAATGTTACTGCAAAGTAGAATTGGCGACGCAAAAAATAAGCCATAATATGGATTTTTAGGTGGAAAATTGAAAGGGTTATGATTTTTAAAAGGTAAGGAGGAAAAAACGAAAGTGCAAAAACGGAAAAACCCTTAAGGGGTTAAGGGGGCATGGTTGTGATGTCACTTCCGAATGCTGGCCAGTGGAGTACCCCTTTAAGTCCACAGTGACCTACAGTCGGTGTTAGTTCTGTGTCTCTCAACACATCACAAAGTTTTCCTATTGATTCACTGTATTGCCGGCAGTTCCCGTATGCCAGCATGCGGTATGTATCATCACCTCACCTAAACTTTGCCACATGTTCAGCTCCTCCTCACATGCTGCTACAGTTCCTTGGTGTGTCCTGTAGGGGTTGCGTGCGTCCACTGACTCCTTCCCAAAGGGCCAGTGTATGATATTAAATTCCTTCCCCAACCAATACTTGCCAGACACCACCTATATAAACCTGCTTTACCCATCCTCTGCTGCCTTAGTAATAGTGTACAGCGATGGTATCTGATGTGTTTCTGTCCTGTGTACCCGTTTGATCTGAGCCTGTTATCCTGACCCTTCGTCTGCCTGACCCCTCTGCATCTTGCTGATTCAGACTGTCAACTATGCCTGTGTATTCCTCAAGCCTGCCACCACCTGAGTCTCCTTAGCTCTGCTACTCAACCAAGACAGCTCTGTTACACAACCAAATCTTCACCTACAGCATCAGCTTGTCTCATCTGCCTGTGTTCCCATTGACACACCACTTTACTGGGACCACTCTTGTGGAACCAACCTGGCATCTCCTCTGTAACATATTCTGCAGTGTATGACCTGGACTGTCAACCATGCCTGTGTATTCATCAAGCGTGCCATGACCTGAGTCTACTCAGCTCTGAAACTCAACCAAGTCAGCTCTGCAATCTATACCAACAGCATCAGCTTGCCTCATCTCCTTGTATCCTGAGTGGCAGTCCAGCCGCCACCTTAGGCTGGGTTCACACTACGTTTTTGCAATACAGTTCCTGTATCAGGTTTTTGATAAAAACTGATTCCTCAAAACCTGACTAAACTTTATCAAAACGTGTGTACAAATTTGAATCCGTATACGGTTTGAAAAATTATGTCCGGTTGCATCAGTTTTTTAAGAAAAAAACCTATACATTTTTAACTTTTCATTCCATAATGAATAAAGTTTCACTTGTTTGATTGAAATTCCAAGAAGAAAACTGTGCAAAGTCAAAAAAAGTATGGTGAAAACCATATGGAACCGTACACACATACGGTTCTATACGGTTCCCCTTGACTCCCATGTTTAAAAAAAAAAAACATATACGTTTCAACACAGGTTTTCAACCGGGACCAAAAACTCTGGTAGGCTACGGTTTTGGGTACGGGAAAAAAACTGACCAAATCATACAGGATGCAAAACGGACACAACCTGATGCATCTTTTGGCATACACTTTTCAATAGAGAGTCAATGCATACGATTTTCAATACGGTTTCGTATGGTTTTCAAATAGAAAATGTGTACAGGAATTGTATTTCAAAAATGTGGTGTGAACCCAGTCTTACTGGGACCACTCTTGTGGAAGCGACCTAGTATCTCCCCATGCAGCAGTCCAGATATCCAGCTTCCACATCCTGCAGCAAAATAAAGGGTGAAAACCCAGAGAAATACATAGACTCTGCTCACAAGGTCCAAAGTCAAACTAGTAGCTGGCACAGCAGGTCCACGTCCCTTGGAGATTTACACATATTGTGCCGCAAATCTGTGAAAACGTATATATCCTGGCAGTTTAACTCCTTACATTCCACAATCAATTCATGACTGTTGCGTGTAAGAGTTTGGGGGCTCTGTGACCCCGTAGGCAGCCCGACGACTCGTTCCCCAAGTCTCACCATCACCCCCAGGCATGCTGACATACATTTTTGATTGGCACGTCTATATCGACAGAAACTATAAAATCATATAATTTTGTTCCTCCCCCCCCCCCAAGGCCAATACCATAAAAAAAGAAGAAGAAAGCAAAAATCTAAGTATTTTGTTAATCAGACTCCCAAAAAATGGAAAAGATAGCATATGTACCTAAAAATGATACCAATAAGAACTGCAAGTCTTTCAACAGAAAAACAAGCCCCTACCCAGCTCCATAAATTTTTCTTTAATTGTTATGGGTCTTAGAATTGTGAGTATTGAGTGTTTCTATGTTGCCAAACTATAAAACTTTATATATATATATATATATATATATATATATATATATTTGTGTCACTGTTATCATACTGACCCAAAGAATACAATTGTGATATTGTTTTACGCTAGGGTAAAGAAGGTAAACTATTAGGGCAATTAGACCCAAATTGGCTTGGTCACTAAGGTTTTGATTTAAAAAACGTAGTTTTGCTTGAAAGTAATAAAAAATAAAAATATACAGTATCTAAGTCAAATAAAGTTTAAACATATCAATAGTTGGAATGCAGCAAGGACAGACATGTCCTCGTACGCCTCCATAATATGGAAATGAGTTCCTGCATCGCGCCTAACAGGAGAAGATTTAGTATTTCAGTCACATCTGTTCTTTCCATAGAAACTAATTGTGGCTTTGTTTTATGCAGTATCACTAGAATGACAGTCTTACTGGAGTTCACAAGCCATATCTGATCATGAGTGATTCTAAATAAGTTAATGTATTTTTAATCCAGAACAAATCTAGACTCCTTAGTGGGAGCTTAGTGGAATCTGTTATTATTTTTTAGCGAAAAAAATTAAAGAGAAAAAATGCTGAAGAATACTGTGTGTTTTTGGAAAAGTTATACTTTGGTACATTTTGGATTAATTTTACGATACATGTACCATTAGCTGTAAAAGCTAAAAAAAAAAAAATAACTGCCCTATGGACCATGTATCATGATCAGGACTGACCTTGCATTACTATCCATGACATAAAAAGACAGTACATAAACAAACACACAAGTTCTCCAATGTGAAGGATCGTTGCTCCGAAGGTGTTCCAGAGAATAGGGTGTAACAGGATTGTGCAATCCAGAGGCACAACTCTCAATATGTCTTAAAGGAAATCTGTCATCAGTCACCTGCACTAACCTGTTGGTACAAACAGGTAGTGCATGTGACACTGATGACAACTTGCTTGAGCTTGTCCTCAGTGTACAGAGTCCTGCTTGTCCTCAGTGCACGGAACCTCGCTTGTCCTCAGTGCACAGAGCCCTGCTTGTCCTCAGTGTACAGAGCCCTGCTTGTCCTCAGTGTACAGAGCCCCGCTTGTCCTCAGTGCACATAGCCCTGCTTGTCCTCGGTGTACAGAGCCCTGCTTGTCCTCAGTGCACAGAGCCCTGCTTGTCCTCAGTGTACAGAGCCCTGCTTGTCCTCAGTGTACAGAGCCCTGCTTGCACTCAGTGCACAGAGCCCTGCTTGTCCTCGGTGTACAGAGCCCGCTTGTCCTCAGTGCACAGAGCCCTGCTATCCTCAGGTACAGAACTCTGCTTGTCCTCAGTGTACAGAGCCCTGCTTGTCCTCAATGTACAGGGCCCCGGTTGTCCTCAGTGCACAGAGCCCCACTTGTCCTCAGTGTACAAAGCCCTGCTTGTCCTAGGTGTACAGAGCCCTGCTTGTCTTCAGTGTACACAGCCCTGCTTGTCCTCAGTGTACAAAGCCCAGCTTGTCCTCAGTGTACAGAGCCCCCCTTGTCCTCAGTGTACAGAGCCCTGCTTGTCCTAGGTGTACAGAGCCCTGCTTGTCCTAGGTGTACAGAGCCTTCCTTGGCCTCAGTGTACAGAGCCCTGCTTGTCCTTAGTGTACAGAACCCTGCTTGTCCTCAGTGTACAGAGCCCGGCTTGCACTCAGTGCACAGAGCCCTGCTTGTCCTCAGTGTACTGAGCCCCGCTTGTCCTCAGTGCACAGAGCCCTGCTTGTCCTCAGGTACAGAACCTGCTTGTCCTCAGTGTACAGAGCCCCTCTTGTCCTCAGTGTACAGGGCCCTGCTTGTCCTCAGTGTACAGAGCCCTGCTTGTCCTCAGTATACAGAGCCTTGCTTGTCCTCAGTGCACAGAGCCCCCTTGTCCTCAGTGTACAAAGCCCTGCTTGTCCTATGTGTACAGAGCCATGCTTGTCCTCAGTGTACACAGCCCTGCTTGTCCTCAGTGTACAAAGCCCAGCTTGTCATCAGTGTACAGAGCCCCATTGTCCTCAGTGTACAGAGCCCTGCTTATCCTAGGTGTACAGAGCCCTGCTTGTCCTAGGTGTTCAGAGCCTTGCTTGGCCTCAGTGTACAGAGACCTGCTTGTCCTCAGTGTACAGAACCCTGCTTGTCCTCAGTGTACAGAGCCCTGCTTGCACTCAGTGCACAGAGCCCTGCTTGTCCTCAGTGTACTGAGCCCCGCTTGTCCTCAGTGCACAGAGCCCTGCTTGTCCTCAGGTACAGAACCCTGCTTGTCCCCAGTGTACAGAGCCCCTCTTGTCCTCAGTGTACAGAGCCCCTCTTGTCCTCAGTGTACAGGGCCCTGCTTGTCCTCAGTGTACAGAGCCCTGCTTGTCCTCAGTATACAGAGCCTTGCTTGTCCTCAGTGCACAGAGCCCCCTTGTCCTCAGTGTACAAAGCCCTGCTTGTCCTATGTGTACAGAGCCCTGCTTGTCCTCAGTGTACACAACCCTGCTTGTCCTCAGTGTACAAAGCCCAGCTTGTCCTCAGTGTACAGAGCCCCATTGTCCTCAGTGTACAGAGCCCTGCTTATCCTAGGTGTACATAGCCCTGCTTGTCCTAGGTGTTCAGAGCCTTGCTTGGCCTCAGTGTACAGAGACCTGCTTGTCCTCAGTGTACAGAACCCTGCTTGTCCTCAGTGTACAGAGCCCTGCTTGCACTCAGTGCACAGAGCCCTGCTTGTCCTCAGTGTACTGAGCCCCGCTTGTCCGCAGTGCACAGAGCCCTGCTTGTCCTCAGGTACAGAACCCTGCTTGTCCTCAGTGTACAGAGCCCCTCTTGTCCTCAGTGTACAGAGCCCTGCTTGTCCTCAGTGTACAGAGCCCTGCTTGTCCTCAGTGCACAGAGCCCCGCTTGTCCTCAGTGTACAAAGCCCTGCTTGTCCTATGTGTACAGAGCCCTGCTTGTCCTCAGTGTACACAG
This sequence comes from Hyla sarda, assembly GCF_029499605.1. Taxonomy (NCBI): domain Eukaryota; kingdom Metazoa; phylum Chordata; class Amphibia; order Anura; family Hylidae; genus Hyla; species Hyla sarda. The sequence goes on from NC_079190.1 coordinate 438,876,836, forward strand.
CCCTGCTTGTCCTCAGTGTACAAAGCCCAGCTTGTCCTCAGTGTACAGAGCCCCCCTTGTCCTCAGTGTACAGAGCCCTGCTTGTCCTAGGTGTACAGTTCCCTGCTTGTCCTAGGTGTACAGAGCCTTGCTTGGCCTCAGTGTGCAGAGCCCCGCTTGTCCTCAGTGCACAGAGCCCTGCTTGTCCTCAGGTACAGAACCCTGCTTGTCCTCAGTGTACAGAGCCCCTCTTGTCCTCAGTGTACAGGGTCCTGCTTGTCCTCAGGGTACAGAGCCCTGCTTGTCCTCAGTGTACAGAGCCCTGCATGTCCTCAGTGCACAGAGCCCCACTTGTCCTCAGTGTACAAAGCCCTGCTTGTCCTAGGTGTACAGAGCCCTGCTTGTCCTCAGTGTACACAACCCTGCTTGTCCTCAGTGTACAAAGCCCAGCTTGTCCTCCGTGTACAGTGCCCCCCTTGTCCTAAGTGTACAGAGCCCTGCTTGTCCTAGGTGTACAGAGCCCTGCTTGTCCTAGGTGTACAGAGCCTTGATTGTCCTCAGTGTACAGAGCCCTGCTTGTCCTCAGTGTACAGAGCCCTGCTTGTCCTCAGTGTACAGAGCCCTGCTTGTCCTCAGTGCACAGAGCCCCACATGTCCTCAGTGTACAACGCACTGCTTGTCCTAGGTGTACAGAGCCCTGCTTGTCTTCAGTGTACACAGCCCAACTTTAACGTTAACTATAGACTTGTTCATTTAACAGCAGATTTGTGTAGACATCTTTTTTCCCCCACAAATTAAAATGCACGGAATATCGGTAAAATTATCGGCTATCAGCCTGAAAGTTCACAGGTTATCGGTATCGGCTCTAAAAAATCAATATCGGTCGATCCCTAGCGTGAATGCATTTAAACAAGTTTTCAGGGTATGCAAAATAATTTGCTTAATAAGTCCTATGGCAAAAGTTAAAGGAGTACTCCGGGGGAAAACTTTTTTTTTTTTTTTTTTTTTTTAAATTACTACATAATAAAAATAAATTATTTTTGGAACACAGTGCTCTCTGCTGACATCACGAGCACAGTGCTCTCTGCTGACATATCTGTCCATTTTAGGAACTGACCAGAGCAGCATATGTTTGCTATGGGGAGTTTCTCTTATTCTGGACAGTTCTTAAAATGGACAGAGATGTCAGCAGAGAGCACTGTGCTTGTGATGTCACCAGAGAGCACTGTGTTCCAAAAAGAAAATTATTTCTTCTGTAGTATTCAGCAGCTAATAAGTACTGGAAGGATTAAGATTTTTTAATAAAAGTAATATGCAAATCTGTATAAAGAGTAGGAGGGGCTCTTATCAACTAGTTTCCTGGGACCCGAGCTACTCAAATAACACCTATACCCACGGTGTAAAAAATGCAATAAATAAAAAATGGAAATTGAAGCCCAGGGTCAATGAATATTGGATGATGATATGTTTATCATAATAAAATATATATGATAGTTAAAGTGTGGGCCCTTGTGGGTCGGCAAATACACAATAAAAATTCACAATAGATATACAAATATAATACGGCAATTGTAACTAATATCAACAGGTAATTAGTAAAATTCATAAAATTTAAAAAAAATTATAAAAAATATAAGAGTGTCCACAGTATCCGATAAAACAGCCAAAATTATCCACAGTGTCCGATAAGCCAGCCGGAAAAATAGAGATATTCTTGAGAAATTGATCTAATAGTTCAGATGGTGGGTACCATGAAAATAAAGTGCATATTAATCTCTTAGTAGATTTGTTCAAATGAATCCCCTGTATGTGAATCATTTGTAATCCGGTGTATAAGTTCTGGCTCTTTGTGCAAAGAGCCCGCTGCTAGAGACTGGGCAGTCTCAATGATATACTGCGATGTCTGAAGTGAGCTTATAGGGAGGATACAATGTTGCTAGACAAGTGATCCTATGTATGCATACAATTGTGTAAAGGGTTTAGTTCTCTTGAATGAAACACCTGCTGCTAGAGATTTTGCGGTCTCAAAATATGCAGTGAGTTTTGATGGGCAAATAAACAGGGGACTGCAGCGCTTCAAAAGTACAGCATAGTTGTATACATAGTACCTGATGTGGCGCTGGTGGTCCCGGCTTGGTACAGATGATGGGTTGCTGTTATATACACGGCTTGTCTCGAAAGATACAGCAAATTGTAGAGGATCCGATCCTTGTAACGGCTCTGATAATTAGCCCGGTGTGGCGTATCCTCATGGCTGGAGCGTTGCGCATTGGTTTGATGCGCCGAAAATTGAAGGGTTCTGCCTCTGGGATATTGGCTGTATGGAGTGGCACGTAGAAGGGAAAGCTGGACGCGTTTCAAGTCCTCCGTAGGACTTTTCCTCAGCAGCTAAAAGTAAAAGTCTTAAACCCTTTTACTTTTAGCTGCTGAGGAAAAGTCCTACGGAGGACTCGTCCAGCCTCAATTTACATTTTTATTTAACCCCTTAAGGACACATGACGTACTGGAACGTCATGTGTCCGCTCCCGATCTATAACGCGGGGCCACGGCGTGGCCCTGCGTCATAGTGGGTCGGGCCCGGCCTCTAACAACGGCCGGGACCTGTGGCTAATAGCGCCCGCGCACTATTAACCCTTTAGACGCGGCGTTCAAAGTTGAACGCCGCATCTAAAGTGAAACTGAAACCATGCCGGTTAACTCAGTGGGCTGTTCGGGATAGCCGCGGCGAAATCGCGGCATCCCGAACAGATTACAGGACAGCAGGAGGGTCCCTACCTGCCTCCTCGCTGTCCGGTCGACGAATGACTGCTCAATGCCTTGCCAGGCATGAGCAGTCAAGCGACAGAATCATCTTATGAGAAACCACTGATCAATGTAAAAGATCAGTGTGTGCAGTGTTATAGGTCCCTATGGAACCTATAACACTGTGAAAAAAAAATTGAATAAATATCATTTAACCCCTTCCCTATTTTCCCATAAAAAAAAACACAGTGTAAATAAAAATAAACATATATGGTATCGCCGCATGCGGAAATGTCCGAATTATAAAAATATATCATTAATTAAACCGCACGGTCAATGGCATGCGCGCAAAAAAATTCCAAAGTCCAAAATAGTGCATTTTTGGTCACTTTTTATATCATGAAAAAATGAATAAAAAGCGATCAATAAGTCCTATCAATACAAAAATGGTACCGTTAAAAACTTCAGATCACGGCGCAAAAAATGAGTCCTCATACCGCCCCATACACTGAAAAATAAAAAAGTTATTGGAAGTGACAATTTTAAACGTATTAATTTTCCTGCATGAAGTTATGATTTTTTCCAGAAGTACGACAAAATCAAACCTATATAAGTAGGGTATCATTTTAACCGTATGGACCTACAGAATAAATATCAGGTGTCATTTTTACCGAAAAATGTACTACGTAGAAACGAAAGCCCCTAAAAATTACAAAATGGTGTTTATTTTTTCAATTTTGTCTCACAATGATTTTTTTTTCCGTTTCACCGTAGATTTTTGGGCACAATGACTGATGTCATTACAAAGTAGAATTGGTGGCGCAAAAAATAAGCCATCATATGGATTTTTAGGTGCAAAATTGAAAGAGTTATGATTTTTTAAAGGCAAGGAGCAAAAAACGAAAATGCAAAAACGGAAAAAACCCCGGTCCTTAAGGCGTTAATATGCAAATCTGTTTAACTTTCTGGCACCAGTTGATTTAAAAAATAAAGAAAGTTTTCCACCGGAGTACCCCTCCAGTGAAAGTCTGCAGTATACTTTCGTACAAAAAAAGCCTGCTCTGCAAGATGTGGGCTGAGCAGTCTTACTTCTATGTTATTTGGTCCCTACTAGAATGGCAAAAATGTTTCCCTCAGCCTCGCCTTTTTGTTCTCATAGGTTCCGAATCAGGGGATTCGTGCTTTACATATGGTTGCCCCCTCTTGCAATGCTTTTTGATTTGCAGTTACCCTCTGATCTATATGATCTCAGGAGTTAACCTTAGGAAGAGGCCAGAACAAGCCCTATTAAATGCTCCAGTACACTCAGGTGTACTAGGAAGCTTATCTATGCTGTTTTTCTGACTGCCAAGATTTCCATTGCTACAAGCTGAGTCAATCTATACCTTTCAACTGTATTAAGTCCAAATTAAACTGGATTAGGGCAAATGTCAAGTGAACTGGTCTTAAGCACTCGCTAAAAGTTTTTGATGTAGCTTGGTGTCAGTGAATAACTTCTTGGGAAAGTTCTCCTTAACCATCAATTGATTATTCGTAGGGTTTCTTTCCCCCCCTTTCCCCACCCCTTGTCCACCCTTTGTGAGTTCTGTTTGTCTTCCTATGTGTGTTTTTGCTGCTGTTTTCTGGGTGACCCCAGAGGGTTTAATTTTATTCGGGTCTTAATGAACTCCTATGGCATTATGTATCAGACAATGATGGTTCTTTAGTTCTCTTCCATGTTTTTATTTCAATAACTTTATGTCTGAGCTAGCCCAATCCATTCTACCGCTATGGTTGTTACCAGATGATAGTTAAACAGGGTTTCTGGATGTCCATGAATATACGTATGCCTTTGCCCTTGAATGATTGCATACTTCTTGATTTGTCTTTTTTCCTTTTTTTGCAGTTTGTTCTTGAAAAAAAATAATAAAACACTTTGAAAATAAAGCATGTGTGTGTGATTTTCACTGTACTTACCCGCTCCTGGAAGATGTGTAGTTCTGTCTTTTCCATTGGTTGTTGACCAAACGTGTCTCTGATTACTCCCCGCTCCCCCACATTTGCCACAAGACTTATTATGCAAAATACCCCTTTAAATCAGAATACCCCTTTAATAATAGTATCCTGCTCTTTACTATAGACAAGGTCTGGTCACAGCAAAAAGACTTCCGAAATCCCATCTTTAAAGCTCAACTGTCATGAACTTGGGGCTATATAACCTACACACAGCCTTTGTACTGTGTGCAGATTGTGTCTATAGTAGTGTTCTTACCCCAAAAAACTTTTTTCATAGCAGCTACACACAGTCGGATCGGTGTGGCGCAAGGTTTGCTATGCCCCACCCCCTACACGCCTATCCCCTGTATGTCAGCGCTGTTACCGCTGTGTGATTGACACACAGGTCCCAGCGCATGCGCATCTTAGCTTATCCCCCGTGTGCGCCGCAGCGTGTTATCCTGGCAAGCGCTTGCTTCCGCCACCTGCCTCCTCAGTGGGCTGGCACCCAGTACAAAGGCTGTGTGTAGGTTATATAGCCCCAAGTTCATCACTGTCACGATGCCGGCTGGCAGGTAGTGGATCCTCTGTGCCGGAGAGGGATTGGCGTGGACCGTGCTAGTGGATCGGTTCTAAGTCACTACTGGTTTTCACCAGAGCCCGCCGCAAAGCGGGATGGTCTTGCTGCGGCGGTAGTGACCAGGTCGTATCCACTAGCAACGGCTCACCTCTCTGGCTGCTGAAGATAGGCGCGGTACAAGGGAGTAGACAGAAGCAAGGTCGGACGTAGCAGAAGGTCGGGGCAGGCAGCAAGGATCGTAGTCAGGGGCAACGGCAGGAGGTCTGGAACACAGGCTAGGAACACACAAGGAAACGCTTTCACTGGCACAATGGCAACAAGATCCGGCAAGGGAGTGCAGGGGAAGTGAGGTGATATAGGGAAGTGCACAGGTGAACACACTAATTGGAATCACTGCGCCAATCAGCGGCGCAGTGGCCCTTTAAATCGCAAAGACCCGGCGCGCGCGCGCCCTAGGGAGCGGGGCCGCGCGCGCCGGGACAGGACCGAGGGAGAGCGAGTCAGGTACGGGAGCCGGGGTGCGCATCGCGAGCGGGCGCTACCCGCATCGCGAATCGCATCCCGGCTGGAAGCGGAATCGCAGCGCCCCGGGTCAGTGGATCTGACCGGAGCGCTGCAGTGGGGAGAGTGTAGCGAGCGCTCCGGGGAGGAGCGGGGACCCGGAGCGCTCGGCGTAACAGTACCCCCCCCCTTGGGTCTCCCCCTCTTCTTAGAGCCTGAGAACCTGAGGAGCAGACTTTTGTCTAGGATGTTGTCCTCAGGTTCCCAGGATCTCTCTTCTGGACCACAACCCTCCCAATCCACTAAAAAAAAGGTTTTCCCTCTGACCTTTTTAGATGCTAGGATCTCTTTGACGGAGAAGATGTCCGAGGAGCCGGAAACAGGAGTGGGAGGAACAGATTTGGGAGAGAAACGGTTGATGATGAGTGGTTTAAGAAGAGAAACGTGAAAGGCATTAGGGATACGAAGAGAAGGAGGAAGAAGAAGTTTGTAAGAGACAGGATTAATCTGACACAAAATTTTGAAAGGACCAAGATAGCGTGGTCCCAACTTGTAGCTAGGGACACGGAAGCGGACATATTTAGCGGAGAGCCATACCTTGTCTCCAGGGGAAAAAATGGGAGGAGCTCTTCTTTTCTTATCCGCGAACCTCTTCATGCGTGATGAAGCCTGTAAGAGAGAATTTTGGGTCTCTCTCCATATGATGGAAAGGTCACGAGAAATTTCATCCACAGCGGGCAGACCAGAGGGCAAGGGGGTAGGGAGGGGGGGAAGAGGGTGACGGCCGTACACCACGAAAAATGGGGATTTGGAGGAAGATTCAGAGACTCTGAAGTTATACGAGAATTCGGCCCATGGAAGGAGATCTGCCCAGTCATCCTGGCGGGAGGAAACAAAATGTCGTAAATAATCACCCAAGACCTGGTTAATTCTTTCTACTTGTCCATTGGATTGGGGATGATATGCAGAAGAAAAATTTAATTTAATCTTGAGTTGTTTACAGAGAGCCCTCCAGAATTTAGACACGAATTGGACGCCTCTATCCGAGACGATCTGCGTAGGCAACCCATGAAGACGAAAAATGTGTACAAAAAATTGTTTAGCCAACTGAGGCGCTGAAGGAAGACCAGGAAGAGGGATGAAATGTGCCATTTTGGAGAATCGATCAACGACCACCCAAATAACAGTGTTGCCACGGGAAGGGGGTAAATCAGTAATAAAATCCATACCAATCAGAGACCAAGGCTGTTCGGGGACAGGCAGGGGATGAAGAAAACCAGCGGGCTTCTGGCGAGGAGTCTTATCCCGGGCACAGATAGTGCAGGCTCGCACAAAGTCCACAACATCCGTCTCCAGAGTCGGCCACCAATAGAAGCGGGAGATGAGTTGCACAGATTTCTTGATGCCCACATGACCTGCGAGATGGGAGGAGTGACCCCATTTGAGGATTCCGAGGCGTTGGCGTGGAGAAACAAAGGTCTTTCCTGGAGGAGTTTGCCTGATGGAGGCTGGAGAAGTGGACATCAGGCAGTCAGGAGGAATGATGTGTTGCGGAGAGAGTTCAACCTCCGAGGCATCCGAGGAACGAGAGAGAGCATCGGCCCTAATGTTCTTATCGGCAGGCCGAAAGTGAATTTCAAAATTAAATCGGGCAAAGAACAGAGACCACCGGGCCTGGCGAGGATTCAGCCGTTGGGCAGACTGGAGGTAGGAGAGGTTCTTGTGATCGGTGTAAATAATAACTGGAAATCTTGATCCCTCCAGCAGATGCCTCCATTCCTCAAGTGCTAATTTGATGGCTAGAAGCTCTCGATCCCCGATGGAGTAGTTCCTCTCCGCCGGAGAGAAGGTCCTAGAAAAAAACCCACAAGTGACAGCATGCCCGGAAGAATTTTTTTGTAGAAGAACAGCTCCAGCTCCCACTGAGGAGGCATCAACCTCCAATAGGAAGGGTTTGGAAGGGTCAGGTCTGGAGAGCACGGGAGCCGAAGAAAAGGCAGACTTGAGTCGTTTAAAGGCGTCTTCCGCTTGAGGAGGCCAAGACTTGGGATCGGCATTTTTTTTGGTTAAAGCCACGATAGGAGCCACAACGGTAGAAAAATGTGGAATAAATTGCCTGTAATAATTGGCGAACCCCAAAAAGCGTTGGATAGCACGGAGTCCGGAGGGGCGTGGCCAATCTAAGACGGCAGAGAGTTTGTCTGGATCCATTTGTAGTCCCTGGCCAGAGACCAAGTATCCTAGAAAAGGAAGAGATTGGCATTCAAACAGACATTTCTCAATTTTGGCATAGAGTTGATTGTCACGAAGTCTCTGAAGAACCATACGGACATGCTGGCGGTGTTCTTCTAGATTGGCAGAAAAAATTAGGATATCGTCCAGATATACAACAACACAGGAGTATAGAAGATCACGAAAAATTTCATTAACAAAGACTTGGAAGACAGCAGGGGCGTTGCACAGGCCAAAGGGCATGACCAGATACTCAAAGTGTCCATCTCTGGTGTTAAATGCCGTTTTCCACTCATCCCCCTCTCTGATGCGGATGAGGTTATAAGCACCTCTTAAGTCCAGTTTAGTAAAGATGTGGGCACCTTGGAGGCGATCAAAGAGTTCAGAGATGAGGGGTAGGGGGTAGCGGTTCTTAACCGTGATTTTATTAAGACCGCGGTAGTCAATGCAAGGACGTAGGGAGCCATCTTTTTTGGACACAAAGAAAAATCCGGCTCCGGCAGGAGAGGAGGATTTACGGATAAAGCCCTTTTTTAAATTTTCCTAGACGTATTCAGACATGGCAAGAGTCTCTGGGGCAGAGAGAGGATAAATTCTGCCCCGGGGTGGAGTAGTGCCCGGGAGGAGGTCGATAGGACAATCATAAGGCCTGTGAGGAGGTAGAGTCTCAGCTTGTTTTTTGCAGAAAACATCCGCAAAGTCCATATAGGCCTTAGGGAGACCGGTTACTGGAGGAACCACAGAGTCACGGCAAGGGTTACTGGGAACCGGTTTTAGACAGTCCTTGGAACAAGAGGGCCCCCAACTCTTGATCTCCCCAGTGGACCAATCCAGGGTTGGGGAATGAAGTTGAAGCCAGGGAAGTCCAAGGAGAATTTCAGAAGTGCAATTGGGGAGGACCAAAAGTTCAATCTTCTCGTGATGAGATCCGATGCTCATTAGAAGGGGCTCCGTGCGGAAACGTATGGTACAGTCCAATCTTTCATTGTTTACACAATTGATGTAAAGGGGTCTGGCGAGACTGGTCACTGGGATGTTGAACCTGTTGACGAGAGAGGCCAAAATAAAATTTCCTGCAGATCCAGAGTCCAAGAAGGCCATAGTAGAGAAGGAGAAGGCAGAGGCAGACATCCGCACAGGCACAGTAAGACGTGGAGAAGCAGAGTAGACATCAAGGACTGTCTCACCTTTGTGCGGAGTCAGCGTACGTCTTTCCAGGCGGGGAGGACGGATAGGACAATCCCTCAGGAAGTGTTCGGTACTAGCACAGTACAGGCAGAGGTTCTCCATGCGGCGTCGTGTCCTCTCTTGAGGTGTCAGGCGAGACCGGTCGACCTGCATAGCCTCCACGGCGGGAGGCACAGAAACGGATTGCAGGGGACCAGAGGAGAGAGGAGCCGAGGAGAAGAAACGCCTCGTGCGAACAGAGTCCATATCTTGGCGGAGCTCCTGACGCCTTTCGGAAAAACGCATGTCAATGCGAGTGGCTAGGTGAATGAGTTCATGTAGATTAGCAGGGATTTCTCGTGCGGCCAGAACATCTTTAATGTTGCTGGATAGGCCTTTTTTAAAGGTCGCGCAGAGGGCCTCATTATTCCAGGATAATTCTGAAGCAAGAGTACGGAATTGTACGGCATACTCGCCAACGGAAGAATTACCCTGGACCAGGTTCAACAGGGCAGTCTCAGCAGAAGAGGCTCGGGCAGGTTCCTCAAAGACACTTCGGATTTCCGAGAAGAAGGAGTGTACAGAGGCAGTGACGGGGTCATTGCGGTCCCAGAGCGGTGTGGCCCAAGACAGGGCTTTTCCAGACAGAAGGCTGACTACGAAAGCCACCTTAGACCTTTCAGTGGGAAACTGGTCCGACATCATCTCCAGATGCAGGGAACATTGGGAAAGAAAGCCACGGCAAAACTTAGAGTCCCCATCAAATTTATCTGGCAAGGATAGGCGTAGACCAGGAGCGGCCACTCGCTGCGGAGGAGGTGCAGGAGCTGGCGGAGGAGATGACTGCTGAAGCTGCGGTAGTAACTGCTGTAGCATAACGGTCAGTTGAGACAGCTGTTGGCCTTGTTGCGCTATCTGTTGTGACTGCTGGGCGACCACCGTGGTGAGGTCAGCGACAACTGGCAGAGGAACTTCAGCGGGATCCATGGCCGGATCTACTGTCACGATGCCGGCTGGCAGGTAGTGGATCCTCTGTGCCGGAGAGGGATTGGCGTGGACCGTGCTAGTGGATCGGTTCTAAGTCACTACTGGTTTTCACCAGAGCCCGCCGCAAAGCGGGATGGTCTTGCTGCGGCGGTAGTGACCAGGTCGTATCCACTAGCAACGGCTCACCTCTCTGGCTGCTGAAGATAGGCGCGGTACAAGGGAGTAGACAGAAGCAAGGTCGGACGTAGCAGAAGGTCTGGGCAGGCAGCAAGGATCGTAGTCAGGGGCAACGGCAGGAGGTCTGGAACACAGGCTAGGAACACACAAGGAAACGCTTTCACTGGCACAATGGCAACAAGATCCGGCAAGGGAGTGCAGGGGAAGTGAGGTGATATAGGGAAGTGCACAGGTGAACACACTAATTGGAATCACTGCGCCAATCAGCGGCGCAGTGGCCCTTTAAATCGCAAAGACCCGGCGCGCGCGCGCCCTAGGGAGCGGGGCCGCGCGCGCCGGGACAGGACCGAGGGAGAGCGAGTCAGGTACGGGAGCCGGGGTGCGCATCGCGAGCGGGCGCTACCCGCATCGCGAATCGCATCCCGGCTGGAAGCGGAATCGCAGCGCCCCGGGTCAGTGGATCTGACCGGAGCGCTGCAGTGGGGAGAGTGTAGCGAGCGCTCCGGGGAGGAGCGGGGACCCGGAGCGCTCGGCGTAACAATCACAGTTGCGCTTTAAAGGAAGGGCGTCAAGTTTTATTTGCACCAGAAAGTAACATATGTCACTTTCTGTTGCAAATTAAATTTGAAGCCCTTCCTTTAAAGACCGGATCTCGGATGTCTTTTTGCTGTAACCACACCTTGTCTTTGGATTTTTTCGGCTGTAGCATGATGATAGGTCACTTGCCTGACAGAAGTTGGTTCTGTGCTGACTTCCCTTTTGGACTCTGCTTTTTGCCATGTTATTTACAGGTATCTTGGGTTTGTTTGTCAAGGTCATTGTTGTCTACAATTGTTAAAAGGGTACTCCGGTGGAATTTTTTATTTTTTTTTAAATAAACTGTTGGCAGAAGCTTAAACAGATTTGTAAATTACTTCTATTTAAAAAATGTCCAGTACTTATCAGTTGCTGTATGCTACAGAGGAACTTTTCTTTTTTAATTTCTTTTCTGTCTGACCACTTTGCTCTGGACAGTTCCTGACATGGACAAAGGTGTCAGCAGAGAGCACTGTGGTCAGGCTGGAAAGAACAACACAACTTCCTCTGGAGCATACAGCAGCTGATAAATTCCCTGAGGGATTAAGATTTTTTTAATAGAAGTAAATTACAAATCTGTTTTTCTTTCTGGCACCATTTGATTAAAAAAAAATAGTTTTCCACCGTAGTACCTTTGATGTGTTACCGCTAGTCCTTAGGCTATGTTCACATGTGGAATATCTGCAATTCCGCATAAATTCCGCTGGTCCTTAGGCTATGTTCACACAGTGGAATTTCTGTGCAAAATTCTACTGAAGAATTCTGCTGGAAATTCCCCTTGAAATTTAAAGCCCATTATGTTTAATGGGATTCTGCTGTCCCATTCACACAGCGGAATTTCGGAAAATTTAAAGACTTGTCTGGCTGAATCTCTTTGAACCGAATGGGGCTTGAATTTTGTCAGAATTCTGTGTTTAGAGAATACAGAATTCCACTGCACTTCCGCATTTCTGTTCAGCAGGCTTTGCTGATTGAAAATTTGGGCGGAATTGCTGAAATTCTGCCGTGTGAACACAGCCTTAGAGAGCAAGAACGGAAAAACAAGAATGCATAAAAGAAAATTCAATGAGTGCGTAAGGCAGTGTTTCCTAACCAGCGTGCCTCCAGCTGTTGCAAAACTACAACTCCCAGCATGCCCGGACAGCCTGTGGCTGTCCGGGCATGCTGGAAGCTGTAGTTTTGAAACAGCTGGAGGCACACTGGTTGTAAAACACTGCCATAAAAGTATTTCTGTGTAACATATGTCTGATTTACGGTATTTCTATTATATTAAATTTTATTGAAAAATAATATAGCTATAGTTATATAAATATGTATATCCAGGGGAATTAAATGCAAGGTAAAGGACTATTGTATTTTGTGTTTTTTATAGGGATAGTTACAGTGACGTCAGCGAAGAAAGCTCCTCAGATAATTGACTGTATTCACTAAATCGAGAGGCTTAACTATCAGGTAACTGGATTTGTTGTAATTTTAATTACTTTTAATTTGCTAATAGCATTGGTTGTATGTTATTTCAAGAACAATTATCGTAATTGTCTGTGACCAGGTGCTGTATTCCACACAGTTAAAATAGATAAAGCTATGAATCATTCAGGGGAATATAAGGCATGAATATGAAAAACACTGTGGTAAATTCTGCAATACAACATGTCATATAGGGGGGTGGGTAGACTTTTATTACTTAGATATATGTATAATAGCTGAAGGAAAACATGTACTTTATCCAAAAATGCATTACTATATCATTTAAAAAAAAAAAACATATGGTAGTACTTGACAAAGAAATAAAGCGAATTCTGGCCTTATTTGGTGTGGAATTTAAAGCATAAAATTACTATATGGGATTTTAGTTGCAGATTCTGGTGGAGAAATGGAAATGTCCATACGTTCATCAGAATTCAGATGAGAAATTACTCTGTGTGAACAGCATTGCGGAAATTCCATTTAAAGGGGTACTCCACCCCTAGACATCTTATCCCCTATCCAAAGGATAGGGATAAGATGTCTGATTGCGGGGGTCCCGCCGCTGGGGACCCCCTTAATATAGCATGCGGCACCCACCTGTTTCTTGTCCGGAAGCGCTGGGGGGTCTGGGTCGCGACCACGGGAACGGGAGATAACTGATGACAACAACAGGTGGGTGCCGCATGCTATTTTGCGGGAGTCCCCAACGGCGGGACCCCCATGATCCGACATCTTATCCCCTACCCTTTGGATAAGGGGATAAGATGTCTAGGGGTGGAGTACCCCTTTAAATCAATGGGAGTCTGAATCAAGGCGGAATCAATGTAGGATTAAATGGGCACTGTCATGAACTATTTTTGTTGTTGATATGTTGTAGTACATATGTACTACAACATATCTCTAATACATTTTCATTATTTTTTTTTCCCACTAAAATGCTTTAATTAACATTTGAACCGGCCACTAGGGGGTCTCCCTCCTAGTGGCCGGCTGCAGGCTGGCGTGACGTCATGCCTGAATTCGGACTGATGCCGGCCGGGCATCAATCCTAATTCATTCAGCCTGCGCTCGCTCCCTGCCTGTCAATCAGACAGGCTGGGAGCGAGCTCATTGTTGGCTCCCTGGCCGGCCGGCCACTCCTCCTGCACATGACGCCGCCACTGCTGCTGCCCCTGCACGCCGGACTGTCTGCCAGTATGTACGGATCTATTTTAGGGGAGAGCGGGGATCGGGGGTTCGGCATTTTAAACACGGGGGGGTAGGGATCGGGGAACAGACCGAGGGAACGGGGTAGCGCCACTCCGCGCTGCGCCCATGGCCCTAACAAATTGTTTTCTGCACAGGATGCCTCCAGCTGTTTCAACACTACAACTCCCAGCTTGCCCTGACAGCCAATAGAAGCGGAAATGTCGGCCCCAGCAGGCATAAATGACGTGGTGCCTGCTGGGGAAGTCTGCCTGGTAGTGAGCACACTACCAGGCAGACAAAAATACCTTTTTAACATAGTGGAAAAAAAATTAAAAGCAGGGAGGGGGTTAGGGATAGATGGGTAATAGGCAGGGATAGGGAAAAAAAAGGATGGTGGGAGCTACCCTTTAAATACGAAATCTGCATCAAATTCCTTGGGGATTGTGCCTGAATTTCCTCAGTGTAAAATAGGCCTAACTTCTAGGCAGCAGGCCCTTTTGGAGTGGGAGTTCATTTCACCTGCACCTCATACACATCTCCAAAATCTGCCTTTATCTTACTGTGGAAACATCAAAAAAAATGTATTGTTACTTTGAATTATTCTCAATTTTTTCCATTCACTTTAAAATACAATTTCATTTTATGACTCTCACACACAAAGCACTGCACCTTGTTACTTCTCCTCACTCATTTCTGTCTACTAGCCTGCCTGGGCTCTATGTTATGCCAGCAAGGTGGCTCAGTGGTTAGCACTGTTACCTTGCAACGCTGAGGTCCAAATCCTACCTAGGACAACATCTGCCACGAGTTTGTATTGTCTTCTATGTTTGTGTTTGGTTTCCTCCACACTCCAAAAAACATGCTGATAGGTGAATTTAGATTGGGAGCGCCAATGGGGACAAGTGTAGGTTATATGAACAGTGTACAATGCTGCAGAATGTGTGTGTGTTATATAGATAAAGAACTATTATTATCTAAAACTAGGTTCACGTCTGCATCAGAGGCTCTGGTTGAGGTCTCTGTCACAAATTTCATTCAACTGGAGCAAACAGTGCCAGACGAACACTAACAGATCCTGAGAGACCCCGTTGAATTTAAAGGAGATATTTCATACTATCCACAGTTGACATCAGTTGAATGGCGTCCAACGTCCAGAAACAATGGACGCCGGATGCCTGACAACTGATGCACGTTGTCATCAGTTATGGCATGAGTTGCGTCAAGATCTAGGCTGGATGCTGGACATATGTGAACTCAGCCTTAGGGATTAATACAGAAAGTATGCTGGAAAATGTTATACATTTTTTTGTTTTTTTGTTTGTATAATAAAATAATTTTTATTGTTTCTTTAGAATGAAAGGCAGGAAAGTGCATTGCATGTAGTGTGGGTAAACCCTGCTTGCCTGTTCGGAGTAATTAAAAAATCATACAATTTATTTAAAAAAAATTATCCTAATAAAGCCAGGAAATATTTAAACCAAAAAGACCAAATGTTCCGATATTCATAAATATGTTGGCAATTAATCATTTATTTGTAAGATGTACCCAGTTCTTAATTGCAGACGGATTATGGAATTTCCACATTAAAATCATGACCTTTCTTCCAAAGAACAGACCCTTGAGGGCCATCCTTTTATATGTATATAATCTATTTTCTATCTACCCAGTTTCTGAACCAAGAATTAAAATAATTGGATCTAAGGGGATAGAGACTTCAGACAGAAAAAACTAAAAAGCACACAACGTTTCACCCTATAAAATAGTTTGAAACCGGACTGGATGTATTTCAACAGGACTGACAGCATGATCTTTAAGTCCCAGCTATATGATAATTCAGATGTATAATGCACCATATTAAGAAGAAACAATTTAGACCTTTTTAAAGATGGGTTCTGTATGGGTAGTAGAAAGCATAAAAAACAAGTTTCCTCGATAAGACCTTCAAGAATCCCAGGCCATTTGGAAAATCATGTAATAGTAAAAGTACGTTCATGAAAACAGGTTAACAATTTATACATTTTAGCAGCAATACAATTTTGACCTTATTTATGGTTCAAGCAAAGTTTATTAAAGAAATTGAGGTACAGAAAGTACAACACTTTAAAGTAATACACTTTAAAGTTTATTACATGGAAATGCAGGGCATATTTTAGGTTTGTGACAGGCACTACACTTACTAACTGAACCTCAACCAAGTAGTAACAATTCTGTATTAAAATATGAAGCAAATGAAGAGGACTGTTACACCTTGCGCTCCGGCCAGACGCGCTGGCCGTGAGCGCATTCCCCCTCTCCTGTCACGCATCGCGGGACGCGTCCGCATGTGAATCTCAGCCTGTCACTCACCTCCGTCATTTGCTGCTTCCTCTCTCTCTCAGCTCTAAAATTGAAAGGGCCAGTGCGCCCATAATTATGGTTTACACCTGTTCCACAGTTATAAGTTTCTGCATCTCCCACACACCCCTGCCGGATCTTTGTTGCTCTAGTACCTGAGAGAAAGCGTTATTTAGTTTGCCTTGCCGTGTTCTGACCTTTGTTCTGTGACCTGACCTTGCTCCTCTGCCGCCTGCCTATTGAACTTCTACTTCGACCCTGACTACGCACCTGTGCTGCCGGCCCTGACTTTCTGCTATCCTGACCACAAGTTGCCGTAGCCTTCCTGTGCCTCAAAACTCCTCAGCCCCCTGTGTGGTTGAGTCATGCCAGGGGTAGCGACCTGGGTTCCGACTGCCGCAGCAAGACCATCCCACTTTGCAGCGAGCTCTAGTGAAAACCAGCCGCACCTTAGATTCCACTCCCTGGCACGACCCGCATCATCAGCCACACAGGTCCAACGGATCTACTACCTCCAGCGTTCCAGTCTACTAACCGTGAGTCTTAAAAGGACATATATAACTAGGAAGGATGCTCTCTAAAAAGGGAGGGTGCTTGAAAATTATCCAACCAAGCTCGATATGCCGTAGTTCCCTATAACAAAAACCATCACCTAATAAAACGTATAGAAAGTAATTTCTCAATCTGCTACATTGAGTTAAATTCAGCCAGTCATTCTAAGAGGGAGGGAAGTGTTGTGGACTTCAAATTACTGGAAGTAACCAATCTTGCCTCCTGCAACATTTGATACTCTCTATCTATCTAGTTACCTTTACATTTTAATTTCCAGTTTGGTGAGAAAAAAAAAAAAAAAACAGCAACTTGACATCGACCCCCCTCCGAATAAATGTTTTTTTCCTGCAACTTGTAACTGTGCTTCCTTCTTACTCAAGTAGAGGTGCTTATACATCTTTAATAGCTTTCCAATTCACCGCATACACACGAACATTCAGCTCGGGAGTTAAGATTGGGGAGATGGAAGGTAAGCCATCGCCATACAACTCTGCTACTGGTTTATCAATAGGTAGTAATACAAGAATGTATGGCACATGACTGCTGAGGCTAGTGATTGGCTGTAGTAGTCACGTGGGTGTACATGGAATCTCTTTTACAAATGTCCTGATATCAATACAGGTATTGATAACAGTGCTAATAGTGAATATTTGCATACGTAGTACTTGTAGACCATGAAAAAACCCTCTCGTCTTACCTTTACACTGAGGCCTCTTCATTGTTCGCTCTATTATCCAGAGTGGTGCAGGACCTGCTACAGGATAAAATGTTGTCATTGCACAAGGTGCAAAAAAAGAGGTCTTGAACCTTTAACAGAGCAGAGCATGCAGAGGTCTCAGCACGAGAGCGGAGGGAAGGTATGTGGGATCTTTGTTTTTTTGAAGGGGACTTGCTAGGACAAACTAATTGATGGGGGCATCTACTAATAAAAGGTTCCCTACCTACTTGACTACCTAACTACTTGGTGCTTTTACCTAAAAGGGGAGGGTTCCCTACCTATCTACTGAGGGCTACTTGCCTATATTCTAGGGTCCTCTATCTAATACGGGGTTCACTACCTAACTACTAGTGGGGAAAACTTAATTATGAGTGTAATTTAGGTCCTCGTGTTAAACTTTTGCTTCACAAAGCCTATAGCCACCTCTACTGTCAAATGACATTAAAAACGTATTGATAATTGGTAAAGGTGAGTACTTAAAATGAGTATTAGTACTCGTACTGTGTCTTATACAAATAGTATTTGGACATCCCTAATCTCTTTAGCAAAAGTTAATCAGTACTGGAGTAGACAGCTGAAGCTCCAGGGATGTATCAGGGGAATAACCTTTGTTTGTTTTTTGTTTTTTAATATTATTTATTGCAATTGAAACTCTCAGACAACCTTTTAATATCTTAGCTCAGTCTTCTCACACTAAATTTTCTAACTGAGCAGTTCCTCTCCTGGGAAAAGCAACTGTTTTAATGTCAAGTGAACCGAAATGATCTCCACGTCTGAGCTGTTTACCTAGACCAGTGTATTTACAGGAACAACAGTTTTTTATTAAATTTCTCTCTTTCTATGTGTCATGTTTGACTGGCAGTCTGCAAAGAAGTCAGTTTTCATTTTTGCTGTTTGAGTAGGTTGGGAAATAAAGTGGTAAGACTTAGATTACCGTATTTTTCGCCGTATAAGACGCACTTTTTCTCCCCCAAAGCTGGGGGGGGGAAAGTTGGTGCGTCTTATACGGCGAATACACACCTATCGGTCTCATCAACGGCCGGGACTCACGGCTAATACAGGGCATCACCGATTGCAGGGTCCGAGCATGCTGGGAGTTGTAGTTTTGCAACATCTGGAGGTCCGCAGGTTGAAGATCACTGTTTGGTGCAGAATCTTTTTTTTCTAGATTTTGCCGGTGCGTCCTATAGGGCGAAAAATATGGTACTTACTTTTATGTCACTATGCAGTGAATGATCTGTTTGATGATTTTACCATGTGGGGACTTTTAGGTCGCTTACTTATATTCATATTCAGGAGGGAATCAGTTACCTTAAGCTTACTGGTTGTTATGGTCTACAGTGAATGAACACAAAAACTTTGTCAAACCTTTACCCACTGTCCCTTGTTTGTCATCTGATGTCATACAACCAGTCTTTTTAAACTTACTTATTTCTTATAATAAACAGGTGTAAGGGCATTTTTTTTTTAAATCTCCCTTAAATATATTCAGGGTATACTTTAGCATTCGTTTAAGCCATCTAATGCATACAGGAAAATGGCACCCTCCCCCAAATTACAGATAGGAAAGAAGGGCAGGTACATGTGGTGTAAAAGTGTTCAATACCCTATTCTACTTGTGTGAGCTCTAATGGCGTTAATATGTTAAATTAAGACCCTAATGAAAAGATGCATAAATAATGAAGTCATTGAATACTAAATGTAAGTTGGAACCTATAAATATTCTATGAGGTAACTGAAGTGACACTCTAAAAGCACTAATCTGCTTAAACTAGGATTCCCAGTTGTCTGTCCAATGCGTAGGGAGTCCTTTGGCTCCTTTTTCCACTTGAAATATATGTGTGTTTTACTCTGAAAAGATATTGGGGGTTGTGTGTCAGAGGAAAATCTCCTCTTCCACCGACCATATGAAGCACAATTTTGGATGATGTTTTCAGCCCCTTCCCATGCTTTATGACTACAACATTTTACATTCATTGTCACACCCGTGCCTCTCCCAGGCTGTAGCAGTTCTGTTTCCCCCTTTGTGCACAGCAAAAATTGTGACGCTCCTGGACCTATCAGAGGGTGTGGAGCCCCAGTGTTGCTTGCCTGGAATATTAGATCCTTCCTTGCTACTGAGTTTGTGATTGTTTCCCGCCTGCCTATATATATTTCTATGATTTGTTTACCTCTCTCAGGGAGGAATCTAACCTCACTGATCTTACTATATCTTGTAATATATGGTATCTCATTAACCCTTTTCCTGACATTTGGCCTACATGACTTGTTCCCTATGCACACATGACTGACAGTGGCCAAAATCTGTGATTACTTTGATTCTGGATGCTCAACCTCCTAGGTGGTTAGAAACCAGGTGTTGGCACCCTCCATCCGCCAATACTGCCCCCCCCCCCTTTCTCATTGTTTGCACCCGGGGATCCAGTGGAGGCCCCTATGCCTGTGATCTTAGTAGTCCTAATAGTATTGCGGCATATTGTACAAGAGTCAAGCTTTTACAAGTCCACTAGCTTTGTAAAATAAAAAAAACAAAAACAATCGTATAAAACCCCCTTCATCATATATCATATTTATTGCGTTCATGAAATTAACATATTTTAGCCACATTTGAAAATATTAAACCAGTTAAAACATAACATTATTTATCCTACACAGTAAACACCACCTGAGAAAACAAAAGTGCCCAAAGCTAGAATTTGTTCACCTCAACTTCTAAAAAAAAAACATGCAAGCAAAATAAAAAAAGTCATATCTACTCTGAAATAGTGTAAATTAAGCTATAGTGGGGATCAAAAGTTTGGGCACCCCAGGTAAAAATTTGTATTAATGTGCATAAAGAAGCCAAGGAAAGATGGAAAAATCTCCAAAAGGCATCAAATTACACATTAGACATTCTTATAATGTCAACAAAAGTTAGATTTTATTTCCATCATTTACACTTTCAAAATAACAGAAAACAAAAAAATGGCGTCTGTAAAAGTTTGGGCACCCTGCACTACTGCCCCCTTTGGCAAGTATCACAGCTTCTAAACGCTTTTTGTAGCCAGCCAAGAGTCTTTCACTTCTTGTTTGAGGTATCTTTGCCCATTCTTCCTTACAAAAGTCTTCCAGTTCTTTGAAATTTCTGGGCTGTCTGTCACACACTGCTCTTTTAAGGTCTATCCATAGATTTTCAATTATGTTGAGGTCAGGAGATTGTGAAGGCCATGGCAAAACCTTCAGTTTACGCCTCTTGATGTAATCCCCCATGGATTTCGAGGTGTGTTTAGGATTATCCATTTGTAGAAGCCATCCTCTCTTTAACTTCAGCTTTTTCACAGATGGCATCAAGTTAGCATCCAAAATTTGCTGAAATTTTATTGAATTCCTTTATCCTTCTACTCGTGAGATGTTCCCTGTGCCACTGGCTGCAATACAACCCCAAAGCATGATTAATCCACCCCCATGCTTAACAGTTGGACAGAGGTTCTTTATATTAAATTCTGTTCCCCTTCTTCTCCAAACGTACCTTTGCTCATTCGGCCAAAAAGTTCAATTTTAACCTCACCGGTCCACAGAACTTGTTTCCAAAATGCATCTTGTCTATATGTTCATTTACAAAGTTCAAACGCTGATTTTTGTGGTGAAGACATAGAAGAGGTTTTCTTCTGATGACTCTTCCATGAAGACCATATTTGTACAAGTATTTCTTTATAGTGGAATAGTGTACCACAACTCAAACGTGGGTTTTGAATTGTTTTTCTCACAATCCTGCGAGCTGTTCTGTCTGATATTTTTTTCGTCTTCCAGATCTTGCTTTAACTTCTACTGTTCCTGATGACTGCCATTTCTTAATTACATTCCGAACAGAGGATTTTGACATCTGAAAACGTTTTGCTATCTTCTTATAGCCTTCTCCAGCTTTGTGAGCGTCAACTATTTTCAGTTTCAGATTTCTAGACAACTGCTTAGAAGAACCCATGGTGCTGATTGTTGGGACAAGGTCAGATGAGTCTGGGCATTTAAAACCTATGAGATTGACATCACCTGGTCTTCCCAGAGGATGATTGAGAACAATCCATGACACTGGCAGGTCTCAGCTTTGCAAAGGGGGCAGTGCATGCTATAAATAAAACTTATTATAAGAATGTCTAATCTGTAATTTGATGCCTTTTCGAGATTTTTTCATCTTTCCTTGGCTTCTTTATGCACATTAATACAAATGTTTACCTGGGGTGCCCAAACTTTTGATCCCCACCATAAAACTCACCCAGCAAAAAATGTATTGTGACATCATGTGTATTTTTCTTGTGGAGGGATACATTTATGTACATTATCAAGTGTAAGGTCTGTACTTAGGGGATGACATTTTTTTTTTATAGAAATAGAATTATATGAGGTGCAGCAGGTGCAGTGCCACATAGGACTTAGTATCTGACGTGGCTCAGCACAAAACAGCATAAAATATCCTAAAAAAAAATGGTCACACAAATTGTTTTATTGTACATGTCTTGATTATGAATATTGTCTTCTACACTATTACTTTAAAAATGCTACTGGTTGGCAGCATTGTTAAAGGGGTACTCCGGGGAACTAAACCCATATCTCGTCCTTTCCCTCTCACCAACCTATGTATTTGTCTAAATATAATTCATTAGCTATATAGAGCAGTTTCCCTCATTCAGCTGTCACTAACATGCAGGGAGTGAGAGAAAGATGTAATTATCAGATCATCCTTGTCTTTGTGCAAACCCCTCAATGAGACAAGCCCCCACCATCCTGGAAGACAAACACCACGTGATTTCTGTCTTGACTAGGGCGCTGGCTTCACAGCCACTCCTCCCCTCCCTGTGGGAGGATCTTGCCGGCAGAGAAGCCCAGTCTCCTCAGCACATAACGCTGCTCTTTTACTGCTGTAGGTCTAATCACTGACTGCTGCCATTCAGAGAATATCATGATTTATTGCTGGGGGAAGAATAGTTTGAAAGAAAAGACTTCTACACTGTATTTACAACAACACAGCATGCATACAGAGGGGGAGATTTATCAAAACCTGTCAAGAGGAAAAGTTGCCCAGTTGCCCAAAGCAAACAATCAGAGCACTTTTTTCATCTTTAACAAGGCCTCTGCCAAATAAAAGAAGCAATATGATTGGTTGCTATGGGCAACAGAGCAACTTTTTCTCTGGACAGGTTTTGATTAATCTCCCCCAGATAGTAAAAGCAATTGGCTGGCAGGCATTACACAGAGCTGCACTGACTGCTGGGAGTTGTAGTCTGGGCTGCAAGCAAGGAAATAGAATATTCAGGAGACAACAGGGACCACATGGATAAGCACAGGGGACACAGAACAGGTATTGTGGTGGCTTTGGGGCATTTTTATTTTTGTTAACTTCCCCGGAGTACTCCTTTAAACTTTCATGTACGGGACCTATTAGGAAACATAGTCCTTGTATGTCCAGAACTTTATTTTAATTATAGTGGAGTGTTATAATACATTACTTTTTTTATATGCTGAGGCCACCTGCAAATTGGGACGGCTCCATTCTTCATGTAAAATTAAATTTAAATTTTGCCGATAAAGACCAGACATGAACGACTAATATGCTCATTCCATTTTGAAGTATTGCGGATAACGGCTCATCTGTTTCTTTTCTAACGAAAGCTCTGACAAGAATATTAGATAGTTTAATTGTATAGTCAGCAAATAATATTTCTTCCTGCTTGTATTTCATTTTATTACCTTGGGCATCATGGAAAAAAACATCAAAAAAAGAATAATAAACAACTCTTGATACATAACTACTTTCAGCAAACAGGACAACTTTTGACAGACTTATTATAATTCTAAATCCTGCTTGCATGGATACACCTGCAGTTCAGCACATGACCACTGGATTTCTGGATTGTCTGACTATAAGCTCCTGAAAAGCTCCTGAGCGCCAATGTAAAATCTATAACATGTCCCTAACTGCAATGTGCCATTTATAATATTTAAGGGATTATACAGCCAACACAATGTATGCCTTATTAGATTTGTAGTAGGTATTTAGGTTTGGCTCTCCACCAAAAACTTACATCTCAAGGTGCACTTTAAGAAGTTGCCTTTACATTTTATCGGGCCTTACAAAATCACCAAGGTTATTAATTCAGCCTTCCACAAACTGAATCTATCAGCTTTGCTTAAAGCGTACCTATCACAAACTAAACTGTCCCTAATCCCCCTCCCATCTGTCCCTGACTCTTCCTGATGCTAATTCTGTTTATTTTTTTCCTTATTTTTTTTTTCAACACCATTTTCCTACCTTAAACTGTCCCTGTATGGCTGCTCATCTCTGTGCTGTCTATGAGAGAGGAAGGGGGAGTGGACCAGCAGGTGTGACGTCAGCTGATGCCTGTCTGGGCTCACTTCTGACCTTCTTCTCTCTCTAAAGCACCTGTAGCTCTCCCTCTCTGGGTACGTTCACACATACAGGATCCTGCGCAGATTTGATGCACAGGATTTGTAACTGCCGATTAGAAGCTGTGCTCAGTCATTCAGTTTACTTTGAAATCTGCAGCAGAAAATCCTGTGCACCAAATCCTGTGCATCAAATCTGCGTATGTGTAAACGTACCCTCTAAATTACTTTCTTCTCTCCAGAAGACCTCGATCAGACTAGCAGAAGGGCAGACCCTATGCTTCTGTGCAGAAGAGCTGCACTACACTGACTTCTGGCCAGCAAGCGGCGTCTTTCCTTAGGGGACGGAGACAGGCAGGGAGATGCGCTTGTCAGTGTTCCCAGTACTGAGATTTTGGACTCATGCCAGGCGGACATGCATGTAGGGAGACCCCTAGTGGTCATATTTTACATGAAAAAATAAAGATATAAATAAACATTTTTTCTAATTACATATAATTTGAAAGTTGCTAGGGAGAGCTTAATGAATAACATATCAAAAGATTTTTTGATGACAGATACTCTTTAAGATTCATAATGCTTTCCATTGTTCTTTGTGTAAGAACCATGGGGGAGATGCATCATGACCTGTGCTGAAGAAAAGTTGAATTGAGTTCAGATCGCTTCTTTTATTTTTTCAGAGGCCTTTATAAAAATTAAAGAGGCGATCTGGTCGACTTTTCCTCTACACAGGTTTTGATGAATCTCCCCCCATGTCCCCTCTCTTGCTGCTCTCCACAACCCTCCCTCTCCAGTTGAAATTGAAGGAGAACATGAATATGAGGTCTCCAGAATCCTTGATAGCCGTAAAGTTCCAAATTTTATTCGGTATCTTGTACATTGTAAAGGTATGGTCAAAAAGAGAGGTTGTGGCTTCCAGCTACTTCCATTCACACTCCTGCCCTTCTTAGGAAGTTTCACGCCTCTCATCTGGACAAACCCACACCAAACATAAACGGTCCAGTGGCCACTTGAAAAAGTTGCTGTCACACCAGCGCCTCTCCCTCTAGCAGTTTTGTTTCTGTCTGTGCACGCAGCAGGTGTCATTCTTTACCCTGGCGACATCCCTGCAGTTGTGTGTGGAGACTGGTCCATTAATGTATGTATTACCTGTTTCAAGACATCTCTTGACTGGCCATTTGTATTCCACTCATTCCAGTGTTCCTTGCCTGAAATATTGGATCATTCCTTGTTACTGGTTTTGTAATTGTATCTCCTGATCTACCTGCATTTATTTGCTTGTTCTCTGACTACTCTTTTTGCTTACTGTTTCTGTACTGCATCGGTATCATTGTTACCGACCAGGGTGGTTGATATTGCTTATATGTGTAGTTTGTGCTTCTTCTGTTTTTTTCTTGTTTGCAGTTCAGTTTGTCATTTTGCCCTGACCTGATCCCTGACTTTTGTAATGTGTTTGTATTTTATTGTTTTGACAATGCTACACCTTGCATGCATTCAGTATAGAGACTGTCATCCTGTTGGGGGTCTATTTCTTAGGGTAGATTGTCAAGTAGGCAGGAATAGAGGCCAATATGCCATTAATACACATAAATGGATTTATAACCATAGAAATAAAGACATTAATTAACCTGGGATAGTTGGAAACATCCTCTGAAAATTGTTTCCTCCCATTATCCTTCCTTTGAGGGTAAAAGTTTTCCACCTCCCCAAATATCTATGATTTGGTTACCTCTCTTTTACTGTATCTTGTAGAAAAAAAAAAAATATATATATAGTATCTTATTAATCCTTTTCTGACATTTGGCGAACATGGCTTTTTACCCTATGCACAAACGACTGACAGCTTTGTAGTCCTAATAGTATTGCAGCGTATTGTGCGAGGGTCAAGCTCATGCAAGGATTAAAAATATCAGGAATTTTTTTTTTTTGCAAAATAAAAAAATAAATGTTTAACACCCACTTTATCATATATTTTATATTTAAAGCATTAATGAAATTAAAATAATTGGCTATGTTCGGAAATATTTTTGGAATTAAATGTTTTGGAATTAAAACATTATTTATTTTATTTAGAAATAGAATTATGTGAAGCGCAGCAGGTGCAGTGCCACATAGGACTTATTAGTTGAGGTGGCTCAGCATTAAACAATACAAAATATCCTAAAAAACAATGGTCACACAAATTGCTTTATTATACGTGTCTTGATGTTTGCTGCATATTGTCTTCTACACCAATACTTTACAAATGCCGCTGGTTAATAGTACTGCTACACTTTCATGTACGGGACCCATTAGGAAACATAGGGGGGGGGGGGTATTTATCAATTTTGCCTGTTGACAGTTTCTTTTTACCCTTTTTTTTTCACTTTGGTTTTCGTGCACCAAATTTGTCATTGGTGCAAGTTGTTAGTAATTTTGGCTCAAATGTTGAAATGAGCCATTCACAGCGCCTTTTACACAGAACTTACCACCACAGAGGACGCGTATTTTACCCTGTAGAGCGGCCATTTCGGAGTCCCTCCTGCAGTATATCAGCAAGCGACATGAGTTATTTTCATTTGTGGGGTTTATAGCCACCATGTGAAATGGATTTTATTTTCAACTTGGGTATTTTTCTTTTTTTTTTGTTACTTTGGTGCAGTGGTCTTCAACCTGCGGACCTCCAGATGTTGCAAAACTACAATTCCCAGTATGCCCGGACAGCCAACGGCTGTCCGGGCATGCTGGGAGTTGTAGTTTTGCAACATCTGGAGGTCCGCAGGTTGGAGACCACTGCTTTAGTGCTTACCATTCCTGAACCTGTGCGGCCATGTCCAATGCTGGCTCAACGGAGGGTGAAGGTTCCTCAGAGACAACTATGTCGCAGGATAGTATTGAGCAGCCCTGGAGGCGTTGCTGCTTTCACCCCAAATTTTTATTTAATGTATTTTGACGCCTTTACATTTTCTGACATTGCTAAGTGTGTTTTCCATGTACAAAATTTCTTGGCGTCGATTTGCGCCAACAAAAACGGGATTTGGGCCAAAATTGCGCCAAAGATCGATTGGCGCAAATGATGAATTAATGACTAAAGTTAAAATCACACACAGGACCGTGTGATTTTGAGAAAGTTGTAAAAATGACAGTGGAGAAGATGTGCCAAACTTTGGCGCAAAAAGACACTGCGCCAAAGTATTGCGCCAAAGTTACATAAAAAAAAACCACATAAATCCTTTGATAAATACCCCCCCCCCCCCCCCCACAATCCTTGTATGTCAGGACCTTTCTTTTAGTTATAGTGAAGTGTTATAATACATGACTTTTTTTTATATGCCGAGGCCACCTGCAAGTTGTGACGGCTCCATTCTTCATGGCAAAAGTAAATGAAAGTTTTGCCCTTCACCAGACATGAACGACTAATTTGTTCATTCTATTTTGCAGTATTTCAGATATACGCTTATTTGTTTCTTCTCAGTGGAAAGCTCTGACAAGAATATTGGATAGCATACAGTAATTGTATAGTCAGCAAATAATATTTGCTTGTATTTCATTTTATTACTCTGGGCATTGTGAAAAAAACAAACAACAAACAACTCTTGATACAAAAACTAGTGTCAGCAAGCAGGTGGGCGACTTTTGACAGACATTTATTATAATTCTATATACTGCATGCATGGCGATACCTGCAGCTCAGCACATGAACAAATGCATTTCTGACTATCATATGAAAGCTCCTGAGCTTCAATGCAAAATCTGAATACAAAATACAATGTGGCCATAATGATATTAAAGGGGTTATCCAGCTGCTAAAACGTATCCTCTATTCAAGTGTCTGATCGTGGAGGGTCCGTCTACTGAAACCCCCCGCTCCAGCCTATACCCTCTGGAACGAACCGGTCTCGCCAGTGACAGCACGCTAGCCCGCCATTCACTAACTGAGGCGACAATCACCACATTCATTGTACGCAGAGTGAATGCAGTAACTGTACGAAGAGTCCAGCACTCAGAATGTCTTTAAAGGGATACTCCAGTGGAAAACTATTTTAGATTTTTTTTAAATTCAACTGGTGCCAGAAAAATAAACAGATTTCTAAATGACTTCTATTAAAAAATCTTAATCCTTCCAGTATTTATCGTTTGCTGTATGCTCCACAGGAAGGTATTTTCTTTTTGAATTCCTTTTCAATCTGACCACAGTGCTCTCTGCTGACACCTCTGTCCATGTCAGGAACTGTCCAGAGAAGGAAAGGTTTGTTATGGGGATTTTCTCCTACTCTAAACAGTTCCTGACACAAACAGAGGTGTCAGCAGAGAGCACTGTAGTCAGACTGAAAAGGAATTTAAAAAGAAAAGAACTTCCTCGTATACAGCAGCTGATAAGTACTGGAAGGATTAAGATTTGTAAATAGAAGTAATTTAGAAATCTGTTTAACTTTCTGGCACCAGTTGATTTGAAAAAAATTGTTTGCCACCTGAGTACCCCTTTAATGCTTTTTTTCAGCTATACAGACAATAGCCTAGAATGCTGCATGCGTTACGGCTCCATCTGATCCTTTAGCAACAACTATTAAAAGCTCTGGTGGAGCCATTACATGTGTCTGTATAGCTGAATTAAAGCATCAAAAACATTGACAAATGCCAGGCTCTCTTTACAGTTAACATTTCCTTTATTTGACATCTTAAAGGGGTACTCCACTGGAAAACATTATATTTTTAAAATCAACTGGTGCCAGAAAGTTAAACAGATTTGTAAATGACTTCTATTTAAAAATCTTAACCCTTCCAGTACTTATCAGCTGCTGTATGTTCCAGAGGAAGTTCTTTTCTTTTTGAATTTCCTTTCTGTCTGACCACAGTGCTCTCTGCTGACACCTCTGTCCATGTCAGAAACTGTCCAGAGTAGAATCAAATCCTCATAGCATACCTATCCTGCTCTGGACAGTTCCTAAAATGGACTGAGGTGTCAGCAGAGAGCACTTTGGTCAGACAGAAACGAAATTCAAAAAGAAAAGAACTTCCTGTGGAACATACAGCAGCTAATAAGTACTGGAAGGATTAAGATTTTTAAATAGAAGTAATTTACAAATCTGTTTACCTTTCTGGCCAGTTGAACACATGTTTCCCAGGGGAGTATCCCTTTAAATTTGGCCTGGATATGCCTTGTAGTTTTGACTTTTTTTTTTATACATTCTTCTTTGCACATACTATATTAAAGCTGTTAACATAATGTCTGTTGAGTAGATCCTTGATACCTTGTCTTGTTTAAAAACCCACAACACAAAGAACCGTGTTCCCCTATGGAATCCATAGACAATCCGTCAAAACATCTTCCTAATAGCCACTGGACTACAGTTTGAGAATGACTTATTCATTTATATGCAATACTCTCTTTGTTAAAACTTTAAACAATTTCAATAAAAACTATTTGAAAAAAAAAAAAAAAAAATTCCAAGCACTGAATTAAAGTTTCAGAAAATTAATCGGCTTACATACAGCAAATTACACTTGTCATAATTATTCAACACTCAATGATTTTACTGCTTGACTGCAGAAAAAACTCATGTCTATTAACTCAAGAAAAAAAAATAAAAAACAGATGTATTTTATGATTAAATATTTTTCTCTCCCATCCACCTGGCCTTAAAGGGGAACCCCGCTCCTAGACATCTCTCCTGCAGCACCGCTTGTCATCAGCTGCATGGAGCAAAGACCACTCCGTGCTGATAACTCACAATACAGGGGCCATAGTATCGTTACGTGACGACCCCACCCCCTTGTGATGTCACACCCCACCCCCTCAATGCAAGCCTATGGGAGGGGGTATGGCAACCGTCTCACATTTCAGGAGGGTAACCTCCCTTTCTGAAACCTGAGAAAGAGAGGTTGCTGAAACGTTACCTGGTCAGCTGGCTCCCACAGGCTTGTAGAGTCCTGTATCTTGCCCGGAGGCAAAGAGGATTACGGCGAGGAAGATGCCTAATCTGAGGACTGCCTAAACCTTGCACTGGGCTATTATTTCTGTATTGCTGCTGTTGAAGTTTTTATATGATAAATGTGAAGATATTTTAGATAAAAGTATATAGAGGTACGCAATCCTGAGTATGTGTTTTTGTTACAAGTCTGAATATCATTCATAAGGCTAGAATTCCACTGATGTTTTTCATGCAAAATAGCCGGGGAAAAAACGCCCATTTTGCCGCACGTCGTTTTTTCTCTGAAAAAAGTGTCACGGCCAAATGTTAGCTGCAAGTCAATAGTGAACTGCAAAATGCAGATCCACTTGGAGTTTTTCAGATTCAGGTTTTTTTTTGTAATCCTAAGGGCATTTTTCAGCTCTTTTTGGCTCCTTGGCAGTTTTTCCAAAACAACCTCTTGTTCAGACTTTTTTTTCGGGAAAATCTTGGTGTTTTTTCCCCATAGAAGTCTATGGGAGTAAAAAAAAAAAAACACCAAGAAAAAGCCATGTGGGTTTTAACTTTGGCATTTTTGCTGGCGTTTTTTTATTCTTTTTTGGACTATAGCGATCCAAAAAAGTGGTGGAGATACCATTTTTAATAAAATTTCATAGGGTACCATTAAAAAGAAAATAATAAAAAAGATACAGTAGTGATGGAAACATTTTTTTATGTGGGCGGGCAGGGAACCAAAAATGTAGCCAACAATAATCATTTAGAAAGGGGCCATTTAAATGTAAAAATAATATATTTTGTTATAATTGATTTGTTAAACTTTTTATTAATAATGTATTTGAATAATGTGTTAAATAAAGTTTTTTTAAAATATTTTTTCGGTAGTACTATTGGAGAAAATACTGTTCCATGATGGGAGTAGTAGTACATGTACTATTTGACAGATCGCCCCGGCAGTCACTTCTGAAAGACGTTGCGATCCTCCTGTATAATGTATAGATGCAGGCGGACGGCCGATCTTGTATGGTCCCCTGCACTGCCGTATATTTACACCTATTCATATTTCCCGCAGAGAGCTGTGATTGGCCGGATGTTCCAGCCAATCACAACTCTCTGTGGGAAATATGAATTGGTGTATATACATGTCAGTGCAGGGGACCATAGAAGAGCGGCCGGCCGCATCTACACATTATACTGGAGGATCAGAGCAGATGCCAGGAGTGACACTTGCTGCAATCTGTCTCTTAATGCAGGTACTACAGCTCCCAGCATGGAGCAAAGTGTGCTTCTTGTTGGGAGTAGTAGTACTTGCAGTTAAGGACAGATCACAGCAAGTGTCACTCCTGACACCCAATGCGATCGTCCTATCTAATGCAGAGATGCAGAGCGGCTCTCTACAGCGCTCGCATCTCTGCACTGTACTCCGGTGGCAGTATTTCCCACTGAGAGCGGGTATTGGCTGCAACCATCCGGCCAATCCCCACTCTGGGCGGAAAATATGAATGAGTGAGGTGAATTTCTATTCACATCACTGGCAGGCCGGAGTACAGAGCAGAGATGCGAGCGCTGTATAGAACCACTCCGCATCTCTGCTATAGATAGGACGATCGCATCTGGTGTCAGGAGTGACACCCGGGGCGGTCTGTCTATTAGTACAGGTACTACTACTCCCATCATGGAACAGTCTGTTCCATACTGGGAGTAGTAGTACTACCTAAAAAATAGAGAGAATAAAGTTAAACACACACACTTTATTAAACACATTATTAAAGTACATTACTAATAAAAATAAAATAATTTAAAAAATATATATTATTTCTACATTTAAATGGCTCCTTTCTACATTTTTATTATTGTCGACTACATTTTTAGGTCCCTGCCTGTCCACATAAATTGGTTCCTGTTAAAACTTCGTTATAAAAAAAATCTTGTCAAATACATTTTTTCCATCCCTACTGCATCCTTTTTTTTTTTTTTTTTTGTGAAAAAAAAACGCCAAAGGGGCCAAAAATGCATTTTCCACTCAAAGGCAAAAACGACAAAACGCAGGGAAAATCTGTGGCAGTTTTTCTGGCGTTTTTTAAGCCTAAATGGAATCCTAGTCTTACAAGGCAGCGTGCTGTAAACACAGATCATTCTCCCTAAATGTCCAATAAAGATATATATGTATAGGTGTATGTGACAGGGACATAGTGATGTAGGCTGTAGAGGCTGGTCAGAGGTTGTGGCATCACTCACAAACCAGATCCAGCCAAGCCTCCTGAGACAGAAAAGGATGATGTGGGAGGAGCCAGAGAGCTGCTGAGACAACACTACACTGACAATGAAAGGACTACACTTCCTGTCAGGGGTGACTACTTAACTTCCTGTCAGGGGTGAATCACAAAAAAACATGCTGAAGCCAGTACAATTTGTAATAACACTATGTTAGTAAGTTATATGTCTTGGGGTTATAGTCTAATTTAAATCATTTTTTCTGATACCGGAATACCCCTTTAATGCCTGAGCTCTGACCATTATTTAGGTATATTAAGAGAATGTTGTATCTGTTTACAATAAAAAAAAGTAAATAAATGCTGAAGGGATAATGTTTTATTTACAGATGATTCTTGGTTTCCGGGTTAAGCACCATGTTATGGTAAAATAAAATTGAACATATCTGGTTAGTGATTCTGCGTGTTTTATTAGACTGTAGTAAAGCTTGTAAAATATTTAAGAGAAAGGGAATTTTCCGTCTTTGCTTATAGATGGCCTGCAGCCATACTTTACAGAACATGCCCCAGATTAACCAATTACCGTTCTCTCCATGGTAAACTGAGAATTAACGGATTCCTTCATGTTATGCATTTGGGAAGCAATATGCCTGCAGTGTGCAATGTTTAGAAATGGCTCCTCCAAAATATTGCTTAATCTTTAAATCAGTGTTTCCCAACCAGTGTTCCACCACCTGTTGCAAAACTACAACTACCAGCCAAAGGCTGTCCGGGCATGCTGGGGGTTGTAGTTTTGCAACAGCTGGAGGCACACTGGTTAGGAAACACTACCTTATATTGTCTGGAGAGGTCAGCCTTGGGTTGAAATTTTAATTTCTGTTAAATATTAGGCAATAGCATTTAATGTAATGTCCATTATAACATTGCAAATTCTCAATTTATACAGGTTAATGCCCACTCCTAGTAAAGGGTGCCATGAAAGCACAAATCTATGTAGTTATAGCTGGCAGATAGATAAAGCATTTTTGCATTACTGCAGCTGCCAGCTCAATAGTGGCAGGATTTTATTTTATTTTATTTGTTTATATATTTATTTCCTTAGATAAAAATGGAGCTAGATCCTAAAGAGCGGAGACATATAACTAAACATTTTACATTTCTCCTATTTATGTTTCAGTGAAAATTCCATTCAATATGTTTTTTCAATACTATGTTCATTTGAGATCCAAAACTCTGTGTCTATTTTCCTTACGTTTCCAATACTTTTTTACATACAGCATACTTAATCTGTCAGGATTTATTCCCCACCAAACACCCACCCCTGGAGAGGAAAGGAGATAAAGGGAGGAGGAGCCAAAAGACCATTACCTATTTCCTGGTCGTCCTACGGCGGCACACCATGGGTTAACCTTCCTTCTAACCTAAGAACAGAAGACATATTAAGCAGTATGCTAATGCAGAAACAAGGTAATTAGACATAATTAGTAAATAATTAGACAACTCCTAGCTAGGATAGGGTACAAAAGACCCCACAAACCAGGGAACACTTGTATTTAATTTTCTTCTGAGAAGACAGAAGATTCCTACAGAAGCATGGGCCCCAAACCCTCAGGCTTCTGGAGTCCCTAGGGTGAATTGGGGTCGTGTACTATTACTTATTAAAGACTATTACTTAGTAAAGACTGGTTTCGGAAAGGCTGGTTGAAACCAGAAAAGCATACTGATCCTGGTTCAAGGTTACGCACCACCTACAGACTATCCCCAGCGGCCTATGAAAATCCACCCAAGGTGGACTTAGCGGCAGTCCGTTTAACAAAAAAAGCAATTTTTCCGTCCGAGGAATCCACCTTGCTGTCAGATCCGATGGAAAGAAAGGCAGATTTACTATGCAAAAAATTGTATGGATCAGCGGCCGCAGCAGCCAAAGTAGCGGCGTCTTCACTGCCTGTCACCAGGGCCCTGCAAATCTGGGTGTCAGATCTGGCTCGGGATATTAAGGATGGTGTTTCCCGAAAAGACCTCCTGAAGAACTTCCCGCTGATAAAATCTGGAATTTCTATGTGACGCCCCACTAGACGTCATGAAGTTCTCTTCTAGAACCTTAGCATTATCCAACGCGACTAGAAGAGCGTTGTGGATCAAGAACTGGGGGGAAGACATATCTTCCAAAAGCAGTTTCATGAAGCTCCCATTTCACCCCTCCTCTTTATTTGGTCCCCAATTAAAGGGCATACTGAAGTCCCTAAGGAAAGATAAAGGTGAATACTTTCCATATGAAGAGAAAAGATCTGGTAAATATAGGAACCCAGTCAGAAGGAGTCGATACTCGAGTCCGTTCAGAAGAAGATGGAATTTTCGCCAAACTGGTGCAAGACGTCAATACCCTAAGAAACAGGAATCCGCAGCTTCGAGGAAGAAGCCATTTCTGTGGAAAGACAAGGACCAATGATTCCAGGATACAACTTCACCCAGTGGGAGGCAGGCTTCAAGCCTTTGCGAATACCTGGTCCCAAACCTCCTCAGATGCCTGGGTGTCAGATACAGTGGCAAACGGATATTCCCTAGAACTTTGATCAATCCCTCCAGACAGATTTATGATAAATCAAGCCTCTGCAGTAGTCTCGGATCTAATCCATCAATTTCTTCTCAAAAAAGCGTTAGAACAAGTTCCAGTAGGAGAGGAAAGAACAGGGTTCACCTCCCCCATCTTTGCGATACCAAGATCCAGTGGCGACTGGAGATTAGTCATAGACTTGTTGGATCTCAACAAATTCTTTGTGAAGAAGCGATTCAAAATGGAGTCGATAAAGTCCGCAGTCCTAGATATCCAAGAAGGGGATTATACGGCATCACTGGACCTCCAGAATCCGTATCTGCATATCCCGGCCCGACCATCTCACCGGAGGTTTCTTCGCATAGCAGTGAAGAGTCATGGTCACATCCGGCATCTTCAGTTTACTTGTATTCCCTTTGGGATAACCTCAGCACCCAGGGTTTCCACGAAAGTAGTTGTAGTTCTAGTAGCCCATCTCAGACTACTGGGCAGTCATGTGACAGCGTACCTGGACGACTGGCTTATCAAAGCCCGGTCAAAACAACTCCTCATCAGTCATCTCCAAGTAACAATGGAAGTCCTGAACAACCATGGTTTTCTCATAAACCACAACAAGTCACACTTAACACCCACACAAAGGATTACCTTTCTGGGATTTATAGTGGACTCCAGCCAGATGAGATTGTTTTTATCGAAAGAGAGGTCGATCAACATCTTCCAGAATCTTCAAACTCTATTGAGTCTCTGGTCATGCACGATTCGACATGCCATGAAGATGCTGGGACTATTAACATCATCAATAGATGCAGTATTGTGGGCGAAATCTCACATCAGGAGTCTCCAATCACACATCCTGTCCAGATGGGACAAGTCTCAATCGTCCCTGGATTCCACTATTCATCTTCCGAGGAAACTCAAGAAAGATCTTCTGTGGGGGCTGAATCCTCTCCGTTTCCTCCAGGGCAAAAGTCTGATATGTCCCCAACCGATAGTCCTCACTACGGTGCCTCTGCTTACGGTTGGGGTGCCCATGTCAGAAGTCTGTGGGTGCAAAAAGTCTGGAAGAAGAAAGAAGCAGCGAAATCTTCCAATTTCAAGGAGATGAAAGCGATCTTCTTAGCACTGAAACACTTCAGAGGGACTCTGAAAAGTCACCATGTACAGGTTCAGTCGGACAACCTTCCAGCTGTTTTTTATATAAACAAACAAGGCGGCACCAGGAGCAATGAGCTTCAAAAGCTATGTGCACGAATGATGAAATGGGCAGAGAAGAATCTTCTCTCCATCTCAGCGGTACAAATAAGAGGGATATAGAATTCCAGGGCCGATTGGCTGAGCAGAAGGAATATCTTGCCGGGAAAATGGGGACTCAACCCGAAAATTTTCAGAATGCTGGTGAAAAAATGGGGACTGCCGATGATGGATGTCTTTGCCTCTCAAGAGAACAGGAAAATGCTGCAGTTCTGCTCTCTCTCGAGCGGGACACCCCTTCGCAGTAGACGGTCTGTCGATACCTTCATTTACGCCTTCCCCCTTCTTCCATTAATCCCTCGGATGCTCAGGAAAATCCTCGACGAGCAAGTCCATGCTATAGTGATCATGCCCTTCTGGCTACAACGGGCATGGTTTCAACTCGCGTGGGAAACATCGAAAGGAGACTTCTTCAAGCTCCCCCCAATAGAAGATCTCCTGCTTCAAGGAGGCCTCCTTCACCCTGACCCAGGCAGCCTGAACCTGACGGCATGGACCTAAACCAGGAATTGGTCCTACCAGCCTTGTTGGAGGAAGATGGTAAAGAACTACACCTCTTAGATGTAAGAAGAGCGGTTCTGACATTCCTAGAGAGGACCACATAGTTTAGAACATCGGAAGCCTTCTTCATCCTATTCCAAGGGGCTAAGAAAGGGAAGAAAGCTAGTAAAGCCTCTTTGGCCAGATGGGTCAGAGACACGATTCGGTGTTGCCACGAGTTGGAAGGTTCAACGTCGCCTCTTTGTCTAAGAGCTCACTCAACACGCTCAACAGCAGCCTCCTGGGCGGAAAAGTTCCACTTTCAGTTAGACCAAATTTGCCAGGCGGCAACCTGGGCGTCACCAACAACCTTTATGAAGCATTATCGTCTGGACATCTCTGCCACTGAGGGGTCAGCTTTTGGTGCAAGTGTGATTCAAGGAGCTAGTAGCATTTAGTTCCCCCCCCCCCCCCCCCTTTATCTTTTTGTTACCTGGACTGCTTTACAAGTCCCATGGTGTGCCGCCGTAGGACGACCAGGAAGTGGGAAATTTGTTCCTTACCTGAAATTTCCTTTTCCTGGAGTCCATAGGCAGCACAACTTTATCCCTCCCTAAATAAATTCTCTTATTGCTGCATACTATACAAGTGTTCCCTGGTTTGTGGGGTCTTTTGTACCCTATCCTAGCTAGGAGTTGTCTAATTATTTACTAATTATGTCTAATTACCTTGTTTCTGTATTAGCATACTGCTTAATATGTCTTCTGTTCTTGGGTTAGAAGGAAAGTTAACCCATGGTGTGCCGCCTATGGACTCCAGGAAAAGGAAATTTCAGGTAAGGAACAAATTTCCCACATTTCTCTACCCACCATCCGTCTATTTCACTGTCCCCAAATAGTTTCATATTGCCGCTCCTGTCATTGGTTTCCTCTAGCTAACCAAAACTTGAATGTTCAAATTTTTGCACCAGTTTTAACCACTCCTTTACATTTTAGGTTTTATCAGAAAGTATCAGAATGCATAGTTTTAAATGGAATCTGTCTCCACATTTATAGTGCCTTATTTAAGTATGAGTAATAATTACTAATAGATTGCCGGAGGCAATCCAATAAAGGCCCTGGGGGTCCCAACCAAAAATGCTATATACAGGACTTTAATGTGCGGGTCCAAAATTATAATGGTGAATGAAGGAAAAAACACGCATTTAAAAACGCTATGTGCTCCTAACTGATGTAATTAGGCTTATTGGGCTCAACCAGCTCCATGATTGTTTATAGTTAGTAGGAGATACAATTGTGTTTTAGCATCTCAGAACTACTGATTGTCAGGGCACATAGCAGTTAAAACCATAACACTGCCCCCCTCAACGTTTCGCCACCAATTTTTCCTTCTCTTTTTTCACCATTATAAGTTTGGACCCGCACATTAAAGTCCTGTATATAGCATTTTTGGTTGGGACCCCCAGGGCCTTTATTGGATTGCCTCCGGCAATCTATTACGGTAGTAATTATTGTGCATTTTGCCCTCCAACCAACAGTCTCGTTTATTTTTGGATTATTATTATTTAAGTATGAGGACCCATTTACACGGTGGAATTTCAGAGCAGCACCCTTTCACTCTTCAATTTGATTCCGCTGCACCGTGCACATGGCAGAACTGAAACGCTGGACTCCACATGTTCATTCTTTCAGCAGAATCCATTTGGAAATTAATTGTCATCTATGGATTGGTCCTAGCACCTGCTTGTTCATCTTGCACCTGCTGCCCATGGAATGTCCACCTGGAATGGTCTTAGAATCAGAACATCCATCCTGCATGCTGAGCCTAGTGCACGAGTGCTTTATATTTATGTTCAGCCGCCACAGCTCTGTCTACCATTTATAGGAAGAATGCTGTCAATCATTGATAGGTGGGTGGGGAGAGTGCACTTGGCTTGGGGTGTGGGACATAAATGCTAATTTTATAAGAATGGCTGTGTAAGAAGATGTAAGTTATATATCGCCAGAGTCAGAGTCACTAGTTTATTTTGCTTTAAGGGTTGGGTCACACCTAGCGTCTACGCAGCGTATTTCACACTGCTCAGTGGAAAACATTGTATTTTCTCCTATAATCAGAGACACAGGACTACTTGTGGCAGACCTGTGTGTGTGGTAAGGTTTTGAGGCACGTCTCCAAACCTCACTGCGCACACGGGGCTGCTGTCAGGTAGCCCTATTTGCCTGCTTATAGGATAATACGCAGTGTATTTCCCACTGTACTGCGTATACACTGTACCCCTACCCCTAATGATAACCTTCTGGCTGCCTAAAGCTGCTTCTAGAAAGCACATAGGAGGTTACTGCATACATTTGTTATACTGATTTCCAAGTAAGGATAGGGTCACATGTAGCACATGTGCAGCATATTTGATGCTGCGGATGCACTACTTACCAAACCTAGAGTGAGCCTCCTGCTGAGCCTGTGGTGCGTCTGCTTTGTCTGCTCATAGCAGCAATCCACCATGGGCATGCACAGCGTACTCAGACACCGCGGCCGCTCTCTGCCTAGCTCAGGAAGCAGGGGAAGCAACTGCGATGTCTGTGAGTATACTGAGCATGCACGCTGCTACTCGAGCAGACAAAGCAGGACACACGGGCCCAGCAGGAGGCACACTCTAGGGATGGTCAGTAGTGCATCCGCGGCGTCAAATACGCTGTGGATGCTCTACGTGTGACCCTAAAAGGGTGTTTGTACACATAGTGGTACTGGCCACGGCTGGTGTGTGCAGCTCTTTAATGCAAATAGTAGTGGGACTTGCCCCTTTAGGCTAAGTTCATAAGTGTACTTTTGGTTTGTAACCGTAAAAAAATTTCCAGCTCCAGGAAAAAAAATTGGTACAGTTAGCACAGGGTAACAGAGTAACCTTAATAGTAAAAAAAAAAAAAATATATATATATATATATACTACAAAAAATTATACTTACCTCCTCTGGTCCCCCACAGCTGCCAGTCTGATGCTCTTGCTCATCACTACTGCTTCATGCACTTCTGGATGCAGCTTAAGGCTATATTCACACTATGGAAAGTCTGCATGGAGAATCTCCGTGTGGACAGTCCGCAAACTGCGGGCAGTCCATAAACATGCCTGCGCTAGGACAGCACAGGAATGCACCATCTCATAGATGGCTATTCATTTCGTGCCTAGTCTGCAGAAAGAATGAACATATTCATTCTTTCTGCGGACACGGAAATGGCACGGAAATTCCGCTGTGTGCACAGTGCAGCAGAATCACCTTGAATTCAACAGAACTCCCCTGCAGCAGAATCTCTGTGCCAAATTCCAGTGCAGAATCCGGCAAGGAAATTCCGACATATGAACATGGCCTTACCCACCTCAGCCACAGATGGGCTAAGCACACAGTTCATGTGGGGAGTATAATTTTGCTTTTCATTTTTATGTCCCCATGTGCCAACTGTACATATTGTTTTCTAGATGAAAACAACCCCCTTCATGATTTTTCTTCCTGCTGGATCCACTTTTGGCTTTGGCTCAAAAAACTGAACTAAAAACAATAATAATAATAATACAGGGATGTGGAAATCCTATCGCCCGATGCCCGGGATATGTAGTTCCGGGCGCCAGGCAGGTGAATTTTTCATAGATTTAGCCCTGCATCGGGCAAGCAGGGCCGGACTGACTTCCTTTTTTATTTTTTATAATGCCGGTGTCAAGTGCAGGAGCGGACGCAGACTTGCATGGGACACAAGTCTGCACCTCACACCGGCGCTTAGGGTGTATGGAGCGGGGTCGCCGCTAATAGCCCAGCATGCGACCATCGCCGTAACGGCTATTAACCCTTTAGATCACCGATGTCAAAGTTGACAGCGATGTCTAAAGGGATCTTATAACCATCCCTGGGGGTCTAGTGGGGTGGATCATTGATTCCTCCTAATAAAGTGTATTTAAAAAAAAAGTTTAATAAAAGCTTTGAAAAACATTAACACCTTCCATACCATTTGGCATGTGCATAATTGTCTATTAAAAAATAACTATTAAAAAATAACATTTTATATCCGTCAATGGCGTTAACGTTAAAAAAAAATCACAGAATTGCGTTTTTTATGTTTATAAAATCATATCCCAGAAAAAAATGAAGTAAAAAGTGTTCAAAAAGTCAGATCAATACCAAAATGGTACCAATACATACAGCAGATTATGGACCAAAAAACGAGCCCAGTATATGGAAAAATAAAAATGTTATAGGGGTCAGGAATTATTATTATTTTTTAAGTAAAAAAAAAAATTATATTTGGTATTGGTGTAATCAGGCTGACCTACAGTATTAAAATAGTGTGTAAGTTTGACCACAAGGAGAATGGCGTTAAAAAAAGAACCCCCCCCCAAATTTGCATTTTTTTTTCAATTTTACCTCACAAATAATTATTTTTTTTCCAAGCATGAAGTGTGGAAAAATGAAAGGTGTCATTACAAAGTATAATTGGTCCCGCAAAAAAACAGGCTCATATAAGTCTGTAAATGGAAAAATAAGAGTTATGGCTATTAAAAAATAAGGTGAAAAAAATGAAAGTGCAGAAACTAATAAAGACCTTATTTGCATACTATTTTGGTTGAAATTATTTGCCCACCAGGACAAATGGATTTTCATGAGGGACAAGTAGATTGTGCTCCGCTTTAGTTACTTGGACAAGTAATTTTATTTTTTTTTAGATTTCTACACCCCTTTAATAATAATAATGATGATAATAATAATAATAATAAAATTCCTCAGTATATAAATTATGTTTAGTTGGTCTGCATGCTAAACTCTGCATCTGCCCAGTCTTTGGAATTATACTAAATATACAGTGACGCAGACTGTAGATCACTGCTGCTTTTTGCAGTGCCATGTATTTGTCCTAACTTGATATTTTGGCATTGATATAAAGTACAGTTTATCGCAATGAGAGATTTACATATTACAGATTATTTGCCAGATTTCAGATCACTGCTGTATTATTAAGAAAAATGTCAGATGACATTTCTATAGTCACACTGATATTTAAACCAGTGCCTCATTTCTGGATTATTTATTTATTTATTTATTTTTGTATCAAATTTTGTGACAAATTTTGTTGCATGCAGCCTCATTAGTTTTAGAGATTTTTAAAAGGAACCTGTCAGCACATTGTAGTTTTAGTCATAGAGATTCTTAAGGGGAAACTGATAGCAG
The DNA here is from genome assembly GCF_029499605.1 of Hyla sarda. Taxonomy (NCBI): domain Eukaryota; kingdom Metazoa; phylum Chordata; class Amphibia; order Anura; family Hylidae; genus Hyla; species Hyla sarda. The sequence continues at coordinate 438,917,984 of NC_079190.1, forward strand.
GGTCACCCCCACTAACCTGAATATTCAGTGCAGACCATGTTGATCAAACACATTACACATTCAGCACCTGTCTCTATTAACCCCTTAATGACGCAGGGTATTTTCCGTTTTTGCATTTCCATTTCTTCCTCATCACCTTCTAAAAATCATAACTCTTTAAATTTTGCACCTAAAAATCCATATTATGGCTTATTTTTTGCTCCACCAATTCTACCTTTGCTGTAACATTAGTCATTTTACCCAAAAATACACGGCAAAATGGAAAAAAAAATAATTGTGCGACAAAATTTAAGAAAAAAATTTCATTTTGTAACTTTTGGGGGCTTCCGTTTGTACGCAGTGCATTTTTCGGTAAAAATGACACCTTACCTTTATTCTGTAGGTCCATACGATTAAAATGATACCCTACATATTTAGATTTGATTTTGCCGTACTTCTGGAAAAAATCCTAACTACATGCAGGAAAATGTATATGTTTAAAAATGTCATCTTCTGACCCCTATAACTTTTATATTCTTCTGCATATGGGGATGTATGAGGGCTCATTTTTTGCGCCATGATCGGTATCATTTATGTTTTGATTGGACTTTTTGATCGCTTTTTATTAACTTTTTTATGGACTTTGGAATTTTTTTACGTGTACACCATAGACCGTGCGGTTTAATTAACTATATTTTATAGTTCGGACATTTATGCACGAGGCGATACCACATATGTTTATTTTAATTTACACAGTTTTTTTTTTATTGGGAAAAGGGGGGTGATTCTGACTTTTATTATGGAGGGGTTAAAAGATCTTAATTAACACTTTAATAGGGGGCTATAACACTGCACACACTGATCTTCTACACTGATCACTGCCTGGTAATAGCCAGGCATTGATCAGTGTTATCGCTGCTCGACTGCTCCTGCCTGAATCTCAGGCACAGAGCAGTCATTCGGCGATTGGACAGCGAGGAGGCAGGTAGGGACCCTCCAGCTGTCCTGTAAGCTGTCCGGGAAACCGCAATTTCATCGCGGCGGTCCCGAACAGCTCCACTAAGTTAACCGCCACAGTTTACTTCAACTTTAGACGCGGCGATCAACTGAAGGGTTAATACCGGGCATCACCGCGATGGGTGATATCCGGTATTAGCCGTGGGTCCCGGCCGTTGATGGCCGCCGGGACCGACACGATATGATGCGGGGTCAGCGCGTGACATACGTCATGCATACGTCATGTAGCATATGTCATATGACAACATATGCATACATCATGTAGCGTGAAGGGGTTAATAAATAGATGAATGTATCCTAAACTGCAGCACTAATTTTCATCCGGTAAGTGGCATTAGAAACAAGGCCACCTTTTCTATTCCAGTTTTTGGAGGGGGGGCCCTGCTGTCAGTTTTCCTTTAAAGGGAACCTGTGATTGTATTTTATGTATAGTTACTAGCTGAGTACCCGGCACTGCCCGTTTTTTCCTACCTTATCATTGATTGTGGGGGAGGAAAAGCAACAACCTGACCCCATATCCACTCCTCATACTCCGACCTCATATACTGTCCTCATATTTTGTTCTCATATCTCATCCCCATATCCCGTCCCTCTATCCCATCACTATATCCTGTCCTCATATCCCAACCTCGTATACCTTCCTTATATCCCTTCCCCATATCCTGTCCTCATATCCCATCCTCATATCCAGTCCTCATATGCCGTCCCCATAGCTAATCCTCATTTCTAATCCTCATATCCCATCCTCAGGTGGGGCTGAGTTATGGTAAAGATATTTCAAGCTGAAAATAAAAGGGGTGTGGCTTAAAGGGTGGGCGTGTCTTTGTGAGATGGTACATGCCAGCCGGACTGACGCATTCACCAGGAGAAGCAGAGCGGAGCTTGAGGAGTAAGGTAACGGAAGTCCTATATACTTGCATGGGACTTGAAACAAAAACCCCATCCTTTACATTGGGGGGGCAGGTTAGGGGTTAATTTAACTATTATATATTTGCTGTGGGCAAAGGCTGGCTATAAAGATTAGATCAAGGTCAGCTGCTTTTTTTTTTTTTTGGGCAGAATTGCTGACAATCTTGTGGACCTCCTTTATGGCCATGCTGGATTTTAACATGCCTTACGCTCTGCAGTAAATAAGTAGCTGCCAAGACTGGCAAGAGCTTATACAACAACTCCTATTGTGCATTTATTGTGTAGTTATGTATCATAACATGTAACAATTTCACAAAATCATAACAACAACAATAACCATTACTGTATCATTACCATCGTCCATAAGATTTTCCTGTTACTACTTCCATTGTACTAGTATTCTGTGCTGCATTATTCAGTCACTCAACAATGTAATATAATATGACTTGTTGTTTATTTATTACTAGACTAAAAGCTCTCGAGAGACGTAAAAGAAACAGAATCATTCACCCGAACTGAACCTCAACCTGCGACCCTCAGCTTCAAGAACACATCAAGGAATCAGAATAATGAAGATCCAAGTGTCCTTTTTTCTTTATTTTGTGAAATTGTTTAAGGCAAATCCAGTGTTCTTTTTAGGGTAGGTTCACACGGTCGTAACTCTTCACTTTACCCTAAAAGTTCGCAATAGTGGAAGATTTGCAATTACGGACGGATCTGTTGAAGTGAATGGTAGCGTTACCCACTGTGAGTTACAAACGTGTGAACATACCCTTAGGCTTGGTTAGCATGCTGCAATTTTTATAGCATTTTAAAGGTCAGGACAAAAACACAACAACAATTGAGTATAACTCAATATAAACAATTGTTAGTACTTATTCACTCATAACAAGTTGCACTTTTTAAGAAAGGTCTATGTTTTATTGTCCATATGTAGCAAAGCTCAGCACGTGTCAGAAAGGTCCTCATTGTTAGGGCTGCCATGTTTATAAAGAGCCACCATGTCAGATCATACTTGAGGGGGTAGGGTAGAGATTTCAAGTTGTGCCTGGAATAGTTCTCTAGATATGTTTTTCAGATATACACTGCTCCAAAAAAATAAAGGGAACACTAAGATAACACATCCTAGATCTGAATGAATGAACTAATCGTATGAAATACTTTCGTCTTTACATAGTTGAATGTGCTGACAACAAAATCACATAAAAATGATACATTGAAATCAAATTTATCAACCCATGGAGGTCTGGATATGGAGTCACACTCAAAATCAAAGTAGAAAACCACACTACAGGCTGATCCAACTTTGATGTAATGTCCTTAAAACAAGTCAAAATGAGGCTCAGTAGTGTGTGTGGCCTCCACGTGCCCATATGACCTCCCTACAATGCCTGGGCATGCTCCTGATGAGGAGGCGGATGGTCTCCTGAGGGATGTCCTCCCAGACCTGGACTAAAGCATCCTCCAACTCCTGAGACAAATTGTCCCAGATGTGCTCAATCGGATTCAGGTCTGGGGAACGGACGGGCCAGTCCATAGCATCAATGGCTTCCTTTTGCACGAACTGCTGACACACTCCAGCCACATGAGGTCTAGCATTGTCTTGCATTAAGTGGAGCCCAGGGCCAACCGCACCAGCATATGGTCTCACAAAGGGGTCTGAGGATCTCATCTCGTTATGTAATGGCAGTCAGGCTACCTCTGGCAAGCGCATGTAGGGCTGTGCGGCCTCCCAAAGAAATGCCACCCCACACCATTACTGAACCACCGCCAAACCGGTCATGCTGGAGGATGTTGCAGGCAGTAGAACGTTCTCCACGGCATCTCCAGACTCACGTCTGTCACATGTGCTCAGTGTGAACCTGCTTAGTTTCATCTGTGAAGAACACAGGGTGCCAATGGTGAATTAACCAATCTTGGTTTTCTCTGGCAAATGCCAAACATCCTGCTAGGTTTTGGACTGTAAGCACAACCCCCACCTGTGGACATTGGGCCCTCATGACCATTTGAGTGGACACATGCACATTTGTGGTCTGCTGGAGGTCATTTTGCAGGGCTCTGGCAGTGCTCCTCCTTGCACAAAGGCGGAGGTAGCAGTCCTGCTGCTGGGTTGTTTCTCTCCTACGGCCTCCTCCACATCTCCTGATGTACTGGCCTCTCTCCTGGTAGCGCCTCTAACACCACTAAGTGTTCCCATAATTTTTTTGAGCAGTGTATAAAGAATACATAGAAAACTCACCATTAAAGGGGTGCACCTTTGGATAGGGGATAGGATGTCTAGTACCCGTTTAAATAGAAGTCTTTGACTCTTCCTCTCCTTTTTCAGTGATTTCTTAGTTCTATCTATTTCTGGATGGCAGGCCAGTATGCCTGTCATTCCTGCTTTATCACTGAACCTTTGTGGCGCATAACTAAGCACATAAGCTGTTCCGGAGTCTTGGAAGCCAGGCGACAACCCCTGTAGGAGCCGTAATGACAGTCGTTCTAGTTGTCACCCAGCATTCCCACAAACTGATATATTTGAAGAGTCACTGCATAGATGTTTAAACATCTTGGCAGCAGAGGACACATCAATGACTTATTTACCAAAGATTTATATATATATATATATATATATATATATATATATATTATTATTATTATCATTTTTTTCTGTATTATTTTAGAGCTGGTGCTCCATGCTCATAAATGCATTTCAGTCACTTGTTAATGTAAATGACTTGTCATATTTACAGAACAGTACGTCTTCATGACAGATTCATCTCAGTTATGTCTCTATCATTTCATTAAAGCTTTTTCTTTCATATACAATGTTCATAGGTGATGTCTGCCCCTATGAGTTTTCTAGGTATAGTTGCTGCACAGCGATATTGCTGCAAATTGATATGACTGTCCTTACTGCTTTGACATCAAAGTTTCACCAAAGACACCAATCATATAATCAGCTTAAAAGGGATCCGGTAAGATGGACAACACTTTATAAAGTAGGTGCCATTGAGCCCTCTGTATAAGTAGATTATGTGATATGTTATATAATCGTTTCTCTAAATGCACTAGTCCCTGTGACAATTATCCTGTGACGAGTGTTTGAAAACATTCATCCCTCTAATACAGTGTTTCCCAACCAGGGTGCCTCCGGCAGTTGCAAAACTACAACTACCAGCATGTCCGGGCATGCTGGAAGTTGTTGTTTTGCAATAGCTGGGGGCACCCTGGTTGGGAAACGCTACATTAAAGGTTGTCACTTTTATTATAAGTAGATTTTGACCTACTAAATCCAAAGTGCAAAACAATGGCAGGCATTTATCAACCGATTTACCCAAGTTTTTTCGCATAAAATTGTCGCCAAAAATTCGCAACTGTGCCACCGTCTTTTTTTCGTTTGACAATCTGCCACGAGAGCGTGAAAAACATTTTTTCTCAAATCGGCTTACATAAGTGTTTTTACAATTTTGACTTGCCAAAGTCAGAAATTTATCAACCGCGACATTCGCAAAAAAAGTCGCTAAGGCTTTAAAAACCTACTAAATATACTCCAGCCAAACCTTGGCTTAAAGGGGTATTCCAGGAAAAAACTTTTTTTTATATATCAACTGGTTCCAGAAAGTTAAACAGATTTGTAAATTACTTCTATTAAAAAATCTTAATCCTTTCAGTACTTATTGTCACGATGCCGGCTGGCAGGTAGTGGATCCTCTGTGCCAGAGAGGGATTGGCGTGGACCGTGCTAGTGGATCGGTTCTAAGTCACTACTGGTTTTCACCAGAGCCCGCCGCAAAGCGGGATGGTCTTGCTGCGGCGGTAGTGACCAGGTCGTATCCACTAGCAACGGCTCAACCTCTCTGGCTGCTGAAGATAGGCGCGGTACAAGGGAGTAGACAGAAGCAAGGTCGGACGTAGCAGAAGGTCGGGGCAGGCAGCAAGGATCGTAGTCAGGGGCAACGGCAGGAGGTCTGGAACACAGGCTAGGAACATACAAGGAAACGCTTTCACTGGCACGATGGCAACAAGATCCGGCAAGGAAGTGCAGGGGAAGTGAGGTGATATAGGGAAGTGCACAGGTGATAACACTAATTGGAACCACTGCGCCAATCAGCGGCGCAGTGGCCCTTTAAATCGCAAAGACCCGGCGCGCGCGCGCCCTAGGGAGCGGGGCCGCGCGCGCCGGGACAGGACTGACGGAGAGCGAGTCAGGTACGGGAGCCGGGGTGCGCATCGCGAGCGGGCGCTACCCGCATCGCGAATCGCATCCCGGCTGGAGGCGGTATCGCAGCGCCCCGGGTCAGTGGATCTGACCGGAGCGCTGCAGTGAGGAGAGTGTAGCGAGCGCTCCGGGGAGGAGCGGGGACCCGGAGCGCTTGGCGTAACACTTATGAGCTTCTGAAGTTAAGGTTGTTCTTTTCTGTCTAAGTGCTCTCTGATGACACGTGTCTCGGGAAACGCCCAGTTTAGAAGCAAATTCCCATAGAAAACCTCTTCTAAACTGGGCAGTTCCCGAGACACGTGTCATCAGAGATTACTTAAACAGAAAAGAACAACCTAAACTTCAGAAGCTCATAAGTACTGAAAGGATTAAGATTTTTTAATAGAAGTAATTTACAAATCTGTTTAACTTTCTGGAGCCAGTTGATATATAAAAAAAAGTTTTTTCCTGAATAACCCCTTTAACTAACAGAAACTGACTATTGTTTTGGCTTAGGTGAGAAAAACTCCAGCTTTTGCTTTCCTGCGAAAAATGTATTAACGCCGTGCAACAATATAGTAAATTTGTCGCATGTAAGCGGAATGGAAGTAAGAAAAAGACAAACTAAAAAAAAGCATACCTAAGCAAATTTTCATAAATGCCCCTCAATATGGCCAGACTACATATAACATAAAACCTATAATGACCATGCAAAACACATTACAGTCCTGTGCAAAAATATGTCCAAAGTATATTAAAGGGGTACTCCACTGGAAAAATGTTTATTTATTTATTTATTTTTTTATCAACTGGTGCCAGAAAGTTAAACAGCTTTGTAAATTACTACTGTTTAAAGGAAAACTGTCACTTGTTTTCTCCCGCACTATCCACAGGTACTGGTGGATAGTGCGGGAGACGCTGATTGAAATGAGCCCTACCTTGTCCGGATCTGCGCCGCCATTCTCCCGCAATTGTAGTTTTATTATCTGTTGAAATCTTCCTGTTACTGGCACGGGCGGGGCTTCGGCGCTTAACTGGCACTGACGTCAGAGCCGCTTATGAATATTCATCCACCTCCCTCCAATTAGGAGCGGCAAAGAGAGGGAGAACTAGAGGGGGGGATGAATATTCATAAGCGGTGCTGACGTCAGTGCCAGTTAAGCGCCGAAGCCCCGCCCGTGCCAGTTACAGGAAGATTTCAACAGATAATCAAACTACAATTGCCGAAGAACGGCGGCGCAGATCCGGACAAGGTAGGGCTCATTTTAATCAGCATCTCCCGCACTATCCACCAGTACCTGTGGATAGTGCGGGAGAAAACAAGTGACAGTTTTCCTTTAAAAATCTTAATCCGTCCATTACTTATCAGCTGTTGTATACTCCACAGGAAGTTCTTTTCTTTTTGAATTTCCTCTCTGTCTGACCACAGTGCTCTCTGCTGACACCTCTGTCCATGTCAGGAATTGTCCAGAGTAGGAGCAAATCCCCATAGCAAACAACTACTTGCTCCGGAGAGTTCCTGACACAGACAGAGCCACACGTTTTCCTCCTGTTTGGCTATTTCCAGAATAGGGTTTCTCATTCCAGTTGATAGGTGATACATTTCATTAATCGTCTGGAATATTCCTTTACAGATGCCCATAGCAACCAATTACGTTTTGATAAATCTCCCCCATAGTATCTGGACTTTGCCATATGTGTTTTCTTTGAACTGGTGACAGGTCCTTTATTATTTCTGTTCTTATTTTGTACTATGCTGGTTGTGTGATCGGAGCCCCACATGTATTACCTCAATGTTCATACTGCTACATTAACTGGAATATTTGATTTCTCAAGGATTATAGTTCATGTTTGTTTGTTGAGACAACAATAGAGCAATATATTATTTATTCTTGCTACAAAGTCAAGTGTGCAGGAGCGTCACAGATGCCACTGCATTGTTTGCATTTCATTGTCTGTAGAAATAAAGACCTCAAAGATCTTTTACTGTCATTTCCTAAGCTGTGTCATGAGCCATGCTTCTGTGTTCTCTCTACCACATCCTACCAATAAATAAACACTGCTATAAAATCAATGTGGACGATACTAATGCCTGATTTTTTGATTCTTCATTATGTATCTGTTAGAAGTCGTCCCACTGAATTACATGTAAAATAATATTTCCTAGGGTGTATTCACACACACTGGATCCGGTTATGAATCCGCAGATGTAAAATTCACAGTTTCGGATTTTACAAGGCAGCAAAATTCCACAAGAATTGCCTTGTAAAGTCAGCAGTTGTGGATCCACAATTGCAGATTTTACAACTACAAATCTGCGACTGAGAATTTTACTTCTTCAAATCTTCAGAGGTTCCAGTGTGTGTGTGAATACCCCCTTAGGGTGCGTTCACACGCTATTACTAGCAGCAGGTTTCACGCTGCGGGAAACCTGCTGCCAGTTACACTACCATTGATTTGAATGGGTCAACAAACAGTCCGCAATAGTGTCAGATTTGCAGACTGTCCGCAGACCCATTTAAATGAATGGTAGCGTAACTCGCAGCGGGAAACTCGCTGCTTGCTACTAGCGTGTGAACGCACCCTAAAACTGGATCAAGAGCCATGTCTGCTGGATAAAGCATTGGTCGGGCTGTAATACAATATTTTATGGCATCTAATGAGTTAAAGGGGTTTTCCCACCTTCTATTTTGGCCTCTGTGCATGGCTGTGCCAGCTCACATTTCCTGGATTCAGGGGGTTGGAATATTCTAGCCTTATTTACTGTCATCTGACTGTCATCTGTCACCTGAGCGATATGTGCTCTTCTCAGGACTCATGAAAAAATGGCTAACATAAAAATCTGATTTAAACAATAAAGACACATTACCTTTATGACTGTCTTTATAATGCAGGAATGTCTCAGGTCCACTGTATGACCATTTATTTAACAACCTTTTTTTTTTTTATCACCAAATAAACTACCAAGTAATGGTAGACAGGTGTGTACACTGACGAAATATAATCACCCAAAGAAATTTTTGAAAAAAGTGCACACAATCAAAAAATGGTTTTTAAATATATCTTTATTATAGAAACATCATAAAATACTTGTTAAAAGGGGTATTCCAGCTATAGATATCTCCTATCCAAAGAATAGGGGATAAGATATCTGATCGTGGGGAGGTCCCCTGTTGGGACCCCGCGTGATTTCTCTACAGCACCCGGCGTTCTCTGCCAGGCCGCTACTGCAGTCTCGGAAACCTCTGTGTTCCCGGGACTGGAGACCTGATGTCACTCCCCCTCCAATAGACATGAATGGAGGGGGCATGGTGTGATATCACAAAGGGGGTGGGGCATGACATTAGGTCTCCAGTCTCAGAAACACAGAGGTTTCCGAGACTGGAGCAGCAGCCCGGCAGAGAATGCAGGTGCTGCACGGAGATCGCGGGGGTGGGGGTGGGGGGTCCCAGCGGCAGGACCTCTGCGATCAGACATCTTATCACTTATCCTTTGGATAGGGGATAAGATGTCTATAGCCAAAATACCCCTTTAACATTTTCGGCCAGAAAATACATATAGATAAAGGCACACAAACAATGGACCTCAGGATCCAATAACACATCAAATGTACATGTAAGGTAAGAGAGGTAAAGTAACAGAGCTGTACAAGGATACGCTTAATGGAAGAGAGAGAGAGGTAGTGTCAAATGCAAAATAATTAAAGGAGTAATGCAGCGAAAAATAACTTTTCCCCTATCCAAAGGAGCGCTGGTACCCCCCGCAATCTCCTGAATGGAGCCCCGGTAGTCTGCCAGGAGTGGCCGTTCCAACCTCCGTAGGAAGCCGTGGCTGACACACCTCCTCCATGTATCTCTATGGGATACATGGAGGGGACATGTCGGCCGCAGCTCCGTAAGGGAATCGACACACCCCCTTCCAGCAAACTGCCGGGGCCCCGTTCAGGGGATATCGCGGGGGGTCCCAGCACTCAGACCCACTGCGATCTATAACTTATCCCCTATCCTCAAGGGCCCATAGTCTCTCTTTCCTATAGAAGGAGATCAATTCTATAAAAAACAGAACATGTGTAAAAAAAGCAAAATGTAGGAAAAAGTGCAAAATGTAGGGAAACCTTAGTAAATACCGTGGGAAAATATGTGTTAGGGAAAAAAAAAACAAAAAAGAAAACTACATAACACTCTTAGTGAATCGGGGGCAGTGTCTGAAAAATGTCTGTGACAGTATGCGCCAGGAAAATCCCACAAACCTGATATTGCATTGTGAAAAGGGGCGTGGTCTGCCGCAAAGGTGTCACGTCATGCCCCCTCAATGTCCCTTCCCAAAGACTGGCATTGAGGGGGCGTGGTCATGAAGTCACGAGGGGCGTGGCCGACCCCCACAGTGCAAAAACAGCAATCGGAACATTTACTTCCGAACGCTGGCCAGTGGAGTACCCCTTTAATGAGTCTATTTCTCCATGTGGGAATCAAAAGGTATACACCAAAGAATGCCTTTATCCTGTGAATTCTACATATAGACTGCCATTCTGAAGGATTTGTCCTTAAAGGGGTTATCCAGCATAAGGTGATTTTAGTACGTACCTGGCAGACAGTAATGGACATGCTTAGGAATGATCTGTGCTTGTCTTGGGGCTAAATGGCTATGTCATGAGATTACCATAATACTGTGGCTAGCTTTTTGTTAACTGTTATTTCCTGTTTGCGTTTTCTTCAATTGCCTACAAATCCCATAATCCCATTTTCCTCCCTCCCACACATCAGCCACCCCACCCATTGAAACATAAATGAGCTCCATCCATTCAAAAGACCTGTGGTTTTCAATCAGGGTGCCTACAGCTGTTGAATTAGTTGCAGATTGATCCCTCCACCCATTGAAGCAGATAGGCTCCCTGTCATCAGCTGACTAGTGAGGTCAGGTCTCGGCCGCATTGCAACCTGGAAAAAATCATTTTGTATGCTGTTAAAAATAAATATTGCGGTGAAAATCACAGAAGAATCATGAGAAAACAGTCACACACAGGTACAGACAATATATTATGAACTACACTAAGTTTACAGCCCCTGTAGCATATTCAAATAAAAAAAAATCCTGGAATACCCCTTTAATAGGCAATTTTCTTCTACTTCTCAGTTTCTAAATTACATAGCTTGTCACTAGAAAAGAATGAACCTGTTGGGGACGGAGGGTGTATGTATACGCCCACGCATCCCGGTACTTAAGGACGGAGGGCGTAGTATTTCCGGCGCTCGCCGGGGGGTGATCGAACCGAGATGACTGCTGATATCTATCTGCAGGCATTGCGTGCCATCGCCCCCCCCCCCCCCCCCCAGCTTTTCCGGGCTGATTGGTCTCTGGTGGAAAATAAGAATGATCGGTGCTGCCAGAGACCATCCCAATCTTGCTAAACGATAGGAGTGAGGTGACAGGAATACCACCTCCTCCTATCCCCTGCCATTGGTCAGTCAGGAGTGACTGACCAATGGCAGGAGGGGGGCAGGGGGGTTAAAGTTTAGATCCCCCGCTCTGCCCATCCATAGTCCGGGCAGAGCAGGGGGGTCTTACACGCAGGCAGTGGCGGCAGGCAGCTCAGGAGCAGCAGCACACTGCGGGTGACAGTGAAGATCCTCTTTGGTGAGTGCTCTTCACTGTGGCCTGCTAGAAGTTACAAAACTACCCTCAGTAGGGCTGGGCGGTATACTGGTTCATACCGAATACCGAAATTTTTGTGTTGCAGGGTATTAATTTTTCCCCATACCGCAATACCAGTTTGGCCCCTCCCCTTCGGGAGTAAATTAATTATCAACCCAGCGCTGCACTGTCCCATCGAAGAACTACTCCCATGTCACCTACGAGCGCTGTTTTGCCCTCCCCAATTAATTATCAGCTCAGTGCTGTCCCCATGGGGGTAAATACGCGCATGTCACCCACAAGCGCTGTCCTCTTCGTCCTACTGTTTGTTGCGGCCACCGGTGCTGACACTCTATACCAGTGGTCTTCAACCTGCGGACCTCCAGATCTTGCAAAACTACAACTCTCAGCATGCCCGGACAGCCAACGGCTGTCCGAGCATGCTGGGAGTTGTAGTTTTGCAACATCTGGAGGTCCGCAGGTTGAAGACCACTGCTCTATACTGTGTGTTATCCCTATGCCCCGGCTGCAAAAAATAAACAAAATACACTTTATCTTACCTCCCGTTAGTCCGGTACCGGCCTCATCTGCTTCCTAGGGAATGGAACATCGGACAGCCGCCAGCCTATAACCGGGCGCAGCAATGTTCCGCCTCGGCCAGTGATAGGTTGAGCCCACTGTCATGTAAGAAGCCGACTTCTTACGTGACAGTGGGCTCAGCTTATCACCGGCCGAGGCGGAACATTGCTGCAGCCGGTGATAGGCTGGCGGCTGTCCGATGTTCCCGTCCCCAGCGCAAGGCCGACGTCAGAACATGCGTTAGTTTACCTTTTGCAGCCCGGGCATAGGGATACCGCACAGTATAGAGTGCCAGCGCCGGCAGCCGCAACAAACAGGACGAGGTTTCCAGATGTTGCAAAACTACAACTCTCAGCATGCCCAGACAGCCCAGGCATGCTTTTATTTTTACGTCCGATTTTAACGAAAGTTTGTCAATCACCTGTGGGGTGTTAAGGCTCACTTTACACATAGTTACGTTCCTTGAGGGGTGTAGTTTCCAAAATAGTATGCCATGTGTTTTTTTTTTTACTCTTCTGGCATCATGGGGGCTTCCTAAATGCGACATGCCCCCCAAAAACCATTTCAGGAAAATTCGCTCTCCAAAAGCCCAATGTCGCTCCTTCTCTTCTGGGCCCTCTAGTGCACCCACAAATCACTTTACATCCACATATGAGGTATTTCCTTACTTGAGAGAAAAGGAATTACAAGTTTTGGGGGCCTTTTTACCTTTTACCCCTTGTAAAAATGAAAAAAAAATGTGGCCACAATACCATGTTAGTGGAAAAAATTTAGATTTAGATTTTTCTCCCCCATTTTGCTGCTATTATTGTGAAACACCTAAAGGGTTAACAAACTTTTTCAATGTAATTTTGAATACTTTGAGGAGTGCAGTTTTCATAATGGGGTCCATTATAGGGGATTTCCAAATAAAGACCCTCATATTCACTTCAAAACTGAACTGGTCCCTGAAAAATTCCGATTTTGACATTTTCGTGAAAATTGGAAAATTGCTGCTATACTTTGAAGCCCTCTGATGTCTTCAAAAAGTAAAAACATGCCAACTTTATGATGTAAACAAACAGTTGACATATTGTATATGTGAATCAAGTAGAATATGTCACAAAAAAACAATCACAGAATAAAATGTATAAGTAAAAGCATCCCAGAGTTATTAATGCTTAAAGTGATAGAGGTCAGATTTGAAAAAAAATGCTCTCGTCCTTAGGGTCATAATGGGCTCTGTCCCCAAGGGGTTAAAGCTGAACATTGCAAAATAAGTAGTAAAATACATAATGTTTGTTTTATATAAGATCCAAAAACTGTTGTAAAAAATTGCATGTATATAAATATATTTGGATGCTATATGACACATGGCCTTGTATCAAATAAGAAAAATTGGCTCCATCTGTACAAGACTCTAAATCAGTGTTTCCCAACCTTTTTCGGCTCGGGGAAACCCTCGGGAAAAAAAAAACATTTAGTGGGAAACCCCTACTGAAGTTGACAAGCAAAAAAATAAATACATTTTAAAAAAAGGAAACAGTGGCAATGCACAATATCAATTTATCTGTGGTGGGTATGTAGTGTAGATTACAGTGCTGCTTTATACAGCTACTCACATTTGACGTCTTCTAAAACCAGCGTCATTCCCTTCTCTTTTCCATCTGGTCCGCACCGTCATGACGATTTCTTCCAGCCACAATTCTTCATTGTTAAACCTGAAAAACAAACCTATTAGGCTCCGTATTTTTCTAGCATCAGCCTCCAGATTCCCTTTTTAGAAGGGAGGAGGAATAAAGTGGCGTATAGGTGTAAAGGGGTAACAGAGGGGTGCAGAAAGGTGTACATGGGTGACAGGTGTGTAGAGGGGTGTACATGGGTGACAGAGAGGTGTACATGGGTGACAGAGGGGTGTACATGGGAGACAGAGGGGTGTAGAAGGGTGTACATAGGTGACAGGGGGCATAGGGGGTGAAAGAGGGGTGGACAGGAATGACAAGGTGGTAACAGAGGGGTGGGCAGGGGTGACAAAGGGACAGAGGGGTGAATAGTGAGGGTTAGATATTGGTGATGGGGGTAGACTGGGAGTTGGTCAGAGGGGGGTGAACATGGGTGACAGTAAAGTGGACAAGGGTCAAAGGGGGTAAGAGAGGGGTGACAAAGAGGGCTGGTCAGGGATGACAGAGGGGAGAGGGTGCACTACCTTAATTAAGCGGAGCTGAGCCGTCCTTCTGCGGGGGGCCAGGAAGAATCAGGCGGGCCGTGTAGAAACCGGGGGGCTGGGAACAGTCCTCCTGGGGGCCGGGAACAGTCCTCCTGGGGGCCGCAAACAGTCATCCGGGGGGGCCGGGAACAGTCCTCCTGGGGGTTGGGAACTGTTGTATCTATTGTAATCTGCTACCTACTCTATCCTGAATTAGTCTTTGAAAGATGAGGAATCCAGACTTTGAGAAATAGCTTATTTACTTAGCAAAATGTAAAATAACATAAAAGGCTACAAAGCAAAATAAAATAAAGTATATAGCAAAACATCCCTTCAATGTCCTATACTTGGAAAAGAATATAAGCATTAATAAACATATAAAATATAAAACCTAGTATCTAGATCTAATACTAATCTACTGCCATACAATTTGGCCTAGTTTATATATCACATAAAACTACATTCACACCCAACCCATAACTCCACCCTTTGCTCGGTATCGTCCGTCCTTCTTCGTTACAGTCTCTCCAATCATCTCGCAGTAACCAGATATGGGTCAGTCTCTGAATATTGTTGCAGTAGGTACATCTTCCTGAGGATGGCGTCCTTGCACCTCGGATAAGTCAATGGGAATTACACCTTGATCGGGTGACAGGATGTCTACTCCATTACAATGCAAGTCCTTGGGATTCACACCTTGGTGCCACTATATATATATTCACACTATATTCACACCTTGGTGCCACTGCCATTATAGATGCGTAGTCCATTTTGTGCGACACTGCAGGGGCTGCTTTCATCTCTTCAGGACAGGAGGCTCACGTTTACCCTTATGGTTCAGCATTGCTGTTTATGGATTCCCAACAGTTTAAAACAAGATGTTCAGGCTCATTGATACTGCTGTGTATAATAGGATCAAACAAGATGTCCAGATGCCAGGCCTATTGACATTTCTATTAACACCTTGCGGAGAAAGCAGATTCACTGCCCATATCTTGTCTTCCCACCATATCTGATTGTATCAGTCCAATGTTGACTTCCAACAGGAACAATCCGCGCACAACCCCCATTGCATTCATCCCCTTCCCGGCCTGCGCGCCTATGACTCACTCACGGTGCCGCAAGGGAATAGTGACGCTGTGTGCGCAGTGCGCACGTATTTGCAATGTGCACGCAGGCTTCCCTTCCCCCCTGTGGTGCCGTGATTCACAGGAGCGTAGGCCGGGGCGGAAGATTTGGAAAAAAAAATTGCCTGCTGCAGCCAGCGGAGCCCCCGGCAGTTCTCGACGGAGCCCCAAGGTTGGGAATCACTGCTCTAAATATTCATATTGGGTGCCTGTATTTACTCTAACCTCAATTAACTCTTATCTAAATAACATTCCTGAATTTTTAATAACTTTTGGCAACATTCAAGCTGCTTGGTAGCATACCTCCTTATATTACTGACTTCCAGGGGCAACACAATATAGAATAGACAGTAATGCTGCATAACATATTGTAACAGCGATCAGGAAACATATAATACCCATTATAGAAATAATCTATTATTCATAATGGACAAAACACTTAGTAATAACAGCCATAAGGAATTTTAGCAGTAACGTCTATGTTGCATTTCCATGTGGAGAAATGAAAGTTTCTATGTTTGTCTCGGCTGTCACTCTCACTGAAAATATACAGTTTACTTTGCCATAGATTACTTTGCGTGGATGCAGATTGTTAAATTGAGTCTTGTTTATATGGAACATCTCAGCAAGAGGTCAATTAAAAACAAACAGAATGAAAGGATTAGGCATTAAAGGAAAACAAGAAAAGTAAAGAACATTCAGTGAGCGGCTGCCACAATCAGACAAAAGTAGGCCTCGGAATACATTAGGAATCAAGCTGCCATCCGCCTAGTACACTAAACATCAACCGCTGGCTCAGGAAGTGCAATCAATATTATTCTTTAAAGGATATTATGGATATTTAATTTTCAAAGAGCTAACATGTTTTCTTACAAAAAATAAATAAATAAATAAATAAAAAGAAGAAATAAGACCAAATAACAGAGCATTTAGTATCTCCTTGATATGCCAATACTGTGGGGGTGTCTTTCTTGTAATATATGAAGCAGACATAGGGAAATGAAAGTAAACTATAATGAAACCTCTTTGAGAAGACCACCCAATTGAAAAGTGTTTTTTTTTATGGGTTGCGGTCTTGTCAAAAGAAAATGGCCACTATGCAAAACCTGTGGTGGACTGAAGATCTGGCAAAATGTGATCTGGATAAGGTGGGTGGGGGGTGGGGGGGGGGGGGTCTTCTCACAGGGCTGTTCTCTTAGAGAGATTTTACTGTAGATATTAAAGTAATAGGTATGAAAAACTTGCTGGTCATAGGTGATCAGTCACTTTGCTACAAGTCCCTTCAATCTCAGGAGAAGGAAATGTCCGATAATATGATGTTGAGCCAGGTGTCAGTGAATTCCTCATTGTCCATAGTTACATGGGGCAGTGGAAGTGGCCTTTCTGGACAGTCTGTTACATCATCTCTGTCTTCGCTTCCCCCCCCCCCCCCCCCCCCCCCCAGTGCTAAGCAGAAGGATAGCCACAAGGAAGAGTTGTGTGAGGACATTCAGCCTTTGGAGTGTGTTGCAGAGGTGGTGGAGAGGGAAGCTGTGGCCGAGCATAGCACTAGTGGGACTGGTGGTGGTAGGTGTGGTGGGGATACTGTAAGTCATCATGGTGGATGTGTTGGGGGAAAGCAAGGAACTGTCTAGAGCAGGATAATTTTCCAAGGGGATTTGCTCCTGCTCTGGACAGTTCCTGACATGGACAGAGGTGTCAGCAGAGAGCACTGTGGTCAGACAGAAAGGAAATTCAAAAAGAAAAGAACTTCCTGTGGAGCATACAGCTGTTGATAAGTACTGGATTCAAGACTTTTAAATAGAAGTAATTTACAAATCTGTTTAACTTTCTCACACCAGTTGATTTAAAGTTTAAGGCATAATATTCTTTCTCATCTTTAGTAAAGATTTTGACTGAGATATCTTATTTTTCCAAAAGCTTAACAATGTCTAATCTATTAATAGTCTTTTTGAAGTTAAAGGAGTTGGTAGGAAACATCCTTCAGGTGATAGTAGGAGATCCATTCTTTCTAAATTATTAATTCCATTGATGTATGTTGTGTATTAATTATGTTTCTCAAAGTATGAGGTGTTTTTATTTAAGGCTTCTTTTCTGATGTCTTTGTTTGCAGTCTTAAAGAGTTGGTGAGTTAGTGTATTAAAGGACATCTGCCGCAAAAGACAACTTATCCCCTATCCACAGAGATAAGTTTCAGATCGCGGGGGTCCAACTGCTGGGACCCCTCGCGATCTCCCTCTCTCTGTGAGCGGCTAATGCACGCAGCGTCGACCTATCTGAGGTCGACGGTACGCCCCCTCCACACCCCCTCCCCATACAGTTCTATGAGAGAAGCGGGGAGGCACGAAAGCTGCCTCCCCACCTCTCCCATAGAGATACATGGAGGAGGCGTGTCGGCCGTGACGTCACGCTGCGGCCGGCACGCCTCCTGCATGGGAGAGCCGCGGCAGAGCCGTGGACCTGTGCAGGAGGTCGCAGGGGGTCCCAGCAGCTGGACTCCTTCGCGATCAAACACTTTTCCCCTATCCTGTGGATAGGGGATAAGTTGTCTTTTGCAGAAGATGTCCTTTAAAATAAGAACAAAGGTTCTGGCTTGTTGTTTGATGTAAACTTACGCCGAGTGCTCCGGGTCCCTGCTCCTCCCCGGAGCGCTCGCGGCGTTCCTCTCTCTGCAGCGCCCCGGTCAGACTCGCTGACAGGGAGCGCTGCACTGACTTTGCCGGCGGGGATGCGATTCGCATAGTGGGACGCGCCCGCTCGCGAATCGCATCCCAAGTCACTTACCTGTCCCGGCCCCCGGCTGTCATGTCCTGGCGCGCGCGGCTCCGCTCCTTAGGGCGCGCGCGCGCCAGCTCTCTAACATTTAAAGGGCCAGTGCACCAATGATTGGTGCCTGGCCCAATTAGCCTAATTAGCTTCCACCTGCTCCCTGGCTATATTACCTCACTTCCCCTGCACTTACTTGCCGGATCTTGTTGCCTTGTGCCAGTGAAAGCGTTTAGTGTTGTCCAAAGCCTGTGTTTCCAGATCTTCTGCTATCCACATTGACTACGAACCTTGCCGCCTGCCCCGGCCTTCTGCTACGTCTTACCTTGCCTCTGCCTAGTCCTTCTGTCCCACGCCTTCTCAGCAGTCAGCGAGGTTGAGCCATTGCCGGTGGATACGACCTGGTTGCTACCGCCACAGCAAGACCATCCCGCTTTGCGGCGGGCTCTGGTGAATACCAGTAGCATCTTAGAACCGGTCCACCGACACGGTCCACGCCAATCTCTCGCTGACACAGAGGATCCACATCCAGCTAGCCGAATCGTGACAGTAGATCCGGCCATGGATCCCGCTGAGGTGCCGCTGCCAAGTCTCGCTGACCTATCCACGGTGGTCGCTCAGCAATCGCAGCAAATCGCCCAACAAGGACAGCAGCTGTCGCAGTTGACCGCCACGTTACAGCAACTTCTGCCACTGCTACAGCAGCAACCATCTCCTCCGCCAGCTCCTGCACCTCCTCCGCAGCGAGTGGCCGCTCCTAGCCTCCGCTTGTCCCTGCCGGACAAATTTGATGGGGACTCTAGACTCTGCCGTGGATTCTTATCTCAATGTTCCCTACATATGGAGATGTTGTCGGACCAATTTCCTACAGAACGGTCTAAGGTGGCGTTCGTAGTGAGCCTTCTTTCTGGAAAGGCCTTGTCTTGGGCCACACCGCTCTGGGACCGCAATGATCCTGACACAGCCACAGTCCAGTCCTTCTTCGCTGAAGTCCGTAGTGTCTTCGAGGAACCAGCCCGAGCTTCTTCTGCCGAGACTGCCCTGCTGAACCTGGTCCAGGGTAATTCTTCAGTAGGCGAGTACGCCATCCAATTTCGTACTCTCGCTTCCGAATGATCTTGGAATAACAAGGCTCTCTGCGCGACCTTTAAAAAAGGCCTATCCAGTAACATCAAGGATGTGCTGGCCGCACGAGAGATTCCTGCCAACCTGCAAGAACTTATCCATTTGGCCACCCGCATTGACATGCATTTTTCTGAGAGACACCAGGAGCTCCTCCAGGAAAAAGACATTGATCTCTGGGCACCTCTCTCACAGTATCCTTTGCAATCTACGCCTGTGCCTCCCGCCGAGGAGGCTATGCAAATGGATCGGTCTCGCCTGACCCACGAAGAGAGGACTCGCCGTAGGGATAACAATTTATGTCTGTACTGCGCCAGTACCGAACACTTCTTGGTGGATTGCCCTATTCGCCCTCCACATCTGGGAAACGCACGCACGCACCCAGCTCACGTGGGTGTGGCGTCTCTTGGTACGAAATCTGCTTCTCCACGTCTCACTGTGCCCGTGCGGATTTCTCCTTCTGACAACTCCTCCCTCTCAGCCGTGGCCTGCTTGGACTCTGGTGCTTCTGGAAATTTTATTCTGGACTCTTTGGTGAATAAGTTCTGCATCCCGGGGACCCGTCTCGTCAAGCCGCTCTACATTTCTTCGGTCAACGGAGTGAAGTTGGACTGTACTGTGCGTTACCGCACAGAACCTCTCTTAATGTGCATTGGATCCCATCATGAAAAGATTGAATTGAATCAGGACTGTGCCGTGCCTCCTCATGACCCCCGTCCTGGTGACACCCTGCCCCGTGCCAAGCTTCACCCTCTGCCCTCCCTCCCCATTCCCACTCCTGCTGTACTGCCTGCCTTTGAGGAAACCCTACAATCGCTCCCAGTGTCCTCGTCCCATGTGAAGCAATTCCCGGACAAAAAAAGGGGGAGACCTAAGGGGGGGTACTGTTACGCCGAACACTCCGGGTCCCTGCTCCTCCCCGAAGCGCTCGCGCCATTCCTCTCTCTGCAGCACCCCGGTCAGACTCGCTCCTTAGGGCGCGCGCGCCAGCTCTCTAAGATTTAAAGGGCCAGTGCACCAATGATTGGTGCCTGGCCCAATTAGCCTAATTAGCTTCCACCTGCTCCCTGGCTATATTACCTCACTTCTTTACTGCACTTCCTTGCCGGATCTTGTTGCCTTGTGCCAGTGAAAGCGTTTAGTGTTGTCCAAAGCCTGTGTTTCCAGATCTTCTGCTATCCACATTGACTACAAACCTTGCCGCCTGCCCCGACCTTCTGCTACGTCTGACCTTGCCTCTGCCTAGTCCTTCTGTCCCACGCCTTCTCAGCAGTCAGCGAGGTTGAGCCGTTACCGGTAGATACGACCTGGTTGCTACCGCCGCAGCAAGACCATCCCGCTTTGCGGCGGGCTCTGGTGAATACCAGTAGCATCTTTGAACCGGTCCACCGACACGGTCCACGCCAATCCCTCGCTGACACAGAGGATCCACATCCAGCTAGCCGAATCGTGACATCAGTGATGTCGGGGTCCAGAGTATTATACTGCCCCTCATCCAATCACTGACAGAGGCAGGACATCACTGTGGCCAGTAATTGGCTGAGTAAAAGTGTAACACTCTGGGGCCCCAGAGTAACTCCAGACCCAGGACCTGTCTTCTGACAGGAAGACGATATGCAAATGGTGACCAGAGCGGGGCACTGGAGGCACCACGGGAATGATGGAGATAAGTAAAGGTTTACTTTTTATATGCTGTTAAGGAGTTGCAGGAGATTGCGGGGGTCCCAGCCCTTGGACCCCCAGCGATCTATAACTTATCCCCTATCCTTGGATAGGGGATGAGTTATTTTTCACTGATCTACTCTTTAAAGTGGGAAAGGTTCTAACCCCCCTCTGGATAAGCCTTACATGTCATTATCTTCTTCTTTTACATCTTAATAACTCAAATTGATGGATTGTTGGTCATTCTTACATTAAAGAGGTTAAACACAGCTAATTTCTTCCAAAAACAGCATCACACCTGTCCGCAGGTTGTGTGTGATATTACAAATAGGCTCTATTCACTTCAATAGATCTAAGTTGCAATACCACACTTAACCTGTGGACAAATGTGGTGCAGTATTTTGAATAAATATGTCCAAACCATTGAAATATATGCAGAGAACCTTAGAATCCTGATATGGACCATGACCTGTCTGACCATAATAGTTATAGGCTTTACAAGCATCCCATGTAATCAAAGGGGGATTCTACTCTCAGTCTCTTTCTCCGTCTCTCTTTTTCTCTCTCTCTTTCTCTCTCTCTTTCTTTCTTTCTTTCTCCCTCTCTTTTACTCTCTTTCTATATCCCTCTCTCTTTGTCTCTCTCTCTCCCTATTCTCTCCCTTTTTCTCTTTCTCCCCCCTCTCTCTCTCTCTCTCTCTCTCTCTCTATATATATATATATATATATATATATATATCTCTATCTTTCTCTCAATTTCTCTCTTGCTTTCTCTCTTTCTCTCTCCCTCTCTCCCCCCTCTCTTTCTCTCTCTCTCTCTCTCTCTCTCTTGTAGCATTCATAGGATTAAATAGCAGAGATCCGACTTTAGCCGCTGTCGGTGAATCACTGTTTATAAATAATGTGCAGCACTTGTTACTGTCTGTAGTATTGTAGATGTTTATCATTATGTAGCATCTTTATCAGTATGTCTCAGATAATGTTTAAAACTAATGGCAGCTTCTTTGTTTATACTGTCAAATCATGTTCCTGCAATGGTATTGATAAATCTGTCCTAAGTTCATAGAAAGTTTCTGTAATCAGACAGAATGCACATGGGAAAGAGGAAATCTTAAAGCGGCTATCCTGTCTAACCAGTCAGGGTCTAACAATACTTGGCCTTATATCCCCTTTCTTACAAGAATCATGATTGCTGCTGTAAGAGACCACCATGATCCCTGTAGTTGTCAAGGTTTCAAAAGTCATTGTGATCTTACACTACTCTTAGGCTGCATTCACATCACGTTTAGGCACTACAGCTGCAGGGTCGGTCTGGGATACGGGAGCACCCGGACCGGCGCCAAAACCCATTCACTTTATTGAGCCAACCCGAGTCAGATAGTGACCTTGATCAGCTCATTTTTGCTCCGTATTCAGTTTTTTGACCAGACCTTAAACCATGGTATTCGGTTAAAATCATGGAAAATAAAAAGGGTTATTACAATAAAATATGGCTTTGAAAACACATAAAATAATCCTTTAAATAAGTGTCCACACATCTATAGGAATGAAAGCAATGGTTTAGCGATTTTTAAAAATGCAATGATTTCTCTGATATTCTTGGTTCCCTATTTCCACAATTATCCAGTTAGAATAAATAGTAAATGTCTTGAATAAACTATGCAGCGATTTGTGCAAGTTAGTTAGTGGCAATTGTATCACTTGACTTTAGAATGTAACAAATCTGGATCCTCTATGCAAAGGGCTCGCTGTTGGAGAGACATCCGTCTCCCAATTGTGCAGCGGCGGTGTTAAGTTCAATAAGAACAGCGCTTTAAAAGTGTAGTCAGAATGGGTACCTTCTGTAGATTGCGCTGAGGAAAGGTCCTAAGGAAGACCTGAAACACGTCCAGCTTCAACCACGAACAATCCAAGTGCCACATCAACCTTTTCCACAAGAATTCAACGGAGAACCGCTGCAGTATCCACAGACTGAGCCCACTGCTGCCGCTGCACATCTGAGACGGCCGAGTCTCCAGCAGCGCACCCTCTGCCCAGGGATTGGGACTCGTCCGGCGATCAGCGCAATCTACAGAAGGTACCCATCCTGACTACACTTTTAAAGCGCTGTTCTTATTGAACTTCTGCCGCTGCACAATTGGGAGATGGCTGTGTCTCCAACAGCGAGCCCTCTGCATAGAGGATCCAGATTTGTTACATTCTAAAGTCAATTGATACAATTGCCACTAACTAACTTTGCACAAATCGCTGCATTGTTTATTCAAGACATTTACTATTTATTCTAACTGGATACAAAATAATTGTGGAAATAGTGAACCAAGACTATCAGAGAAATCACTGCATTTTTACAAATCGCTAAATTATTGCTTTCATTCCTATAGATGTGTGGACACTTATTTAAAAGATTATTTTATGTGTTTTCAAAGCCATATTTTATTGTAATAACCCTTTTTATTTGCCATGATTTTAATTTTATTGTACTAACCATTGAACAACCATTTTGTGTTTCTGTTGATTCGCAAGGGCCCTGTGATTCACAGTTCACAAGTATACTAACTTTATACACTATATACTGAAATAAACATACGTTATCCTAATATTCACGACTCTGAGCCCCAATTTCTGTATTCTATTTCACATTTTTTGGCACCGTGGGTATAGGTGTTATTTGGGCAGCTCGAGTCTCAGGTTGCCAGGTCAATAGGAGCCTCTCTACCACTCTTTTTTCGAGTTGTATGGATGTCAGTGGAGCTAAATAGAAAAGAACATCTGGGAATATCACTTCACCAACCTCATTTTCAAGTGGAAGCCAAACATAGGGAACATTGGCATAACAGAAGCTAGGAGAGCACACATTTAAGCATGGGGGAGGCCAGAATGACTGTGAAGTCACTTAAAAAAAAAGAACAGGGCAGTGGCTTTAAAAAAAAAACAGGGATGGGGGGGTGTTGGGAAGAATACACCCTGCTAGCCAATGGCGGTCATGGGTCAGTCTAAATGTCTAAATTTTGCACTGGGGCTCATAGGACTCTTGTTATGCCCCTGGATGTAGTTTTTTTTATTGGGGTTCTATACAAAAACCAAAATCATGTGATTGATAACCATTTTGTGGGCTAATCCACAACCAGTATTTCCATATTAAGATATATGGTAAGTTGGTAACCTATGTGTCCCCATTATGTCAGCACTTTGAGGGAACATGTCATCACTTATGCTGCTTTAACCTGTTCAGGACCTTGAATGTTAGAGAACGTCCTGACAGCCTGGGCTTTAAGGACCCAGGACGTGCGCCGGGCAGAGATCGGAACGGCATTCCTGCTGAAATCCTTCAGCAGTCATGCGGTGCAAATGCCGAGGGGGGTCCCGGGACCCCCTCATGTCGGCGATCGCAGAAAATCGCATGTCAATTCAGACATGCGATTTTCTCCTATTCCGGGCTTATCGGGTCTCTGGTGACCCGATCACCCGGAAAATTGTGATGATCTGACCTGTCAGTCACAGCCCAGATCATCCTGAAGGGTAGGAGTGAAGTCGCAATGCTGCGATTTCCTCCTATCCCCTGCCATTGGTCAGAATTGATTCTGACCAATGGCAGAGCAGGACAGTGGGTTGCCATGGCAACCCCCCGTTCTGGCCACCCCTGGATGTCGAGGGGATCATGGGAAGAAGTTGGAGGTCGGTACCTGCAGGAGAAGATGCCTGGAGACCCCGATCGTTGCTGGAGACTGCTGGATCCTGGGTCAGGTAGGGTAACTACTGTGGGGGAGGGGGGAATTGAAAGTGAAAGTAAAGTGATCTTTACTGTGGCAACCACTAGGAAGCCCAAACTGCAACTCCCAGCATGCCCAGACAGCCAAAGGCTGTATGGGGATGCTGGGAGTTGTAGTTTTGCAACATCTGAAGGGTCACAGTTTGGAGACCACTGTTACAGTGGTGCCCAAATGGTAGCCCTCCAGATGTTGCCAAACTACAACTCTCAGCATGCCTAAACTGCCCAGGCATGCTGGGAGTTGTAGTTCTGTAACATCTGTCCCTTCAGATTTAGCAATTTTCATGACATTTTTGAAAATTGCTGCTCTACTTTGAAGCCCTCTAATTTTTTCAAAAAGCAAAAATATGTCCATTTTATGATGCCAACATAAAGTGGACATATTGTATTTGTGAATAAAAATAAAATTTATTGGAAATATCCATTTTCCTTACAAGCAGAGAGCTTCAAAGTTAGAAAAATGCAAAATTTTCAAAATTTTCATGACATTTTGGGATTTTTCACCAAAAAAGGATGCAAGTAGCGCCGAAAATTTACCACCAAAATAAAGTAGAATATGTCATGAAAAAACAGTCTCAGAATCAGAATGATAACTAAATGCATCCCAGAGTTATTAATGTTTAAAGTGACAGTGGTCAGATGTTCAAAAAACGCTCTGGTCCTAATGGCCTGGTCCTTAAGGGGTTAAAGGGGTACTCCACTGGCCAGTGTTTGCAACCCCTTTAAACATAAATCATTGGAGTGATCTCAAGGGGCTTCTGTTTGCCCCACCAGCCTTCTTTCTTACTGTTTGGGTATAGGAAGAGATCTTTTTTCCTCTAGTCTAGTGTCTGTGCACCTGGGGAAAGAGCTATTTAGTCTCAGGTGCTATAAGATTGACTTCAGGACTCATTTTTAAGCTTTTTTTTTTTTTTGGCTTGTTTTCGGTGCTTGTGGAATAAGTGAGTCACAAAGAGGAGGGTGGGTGAATAGCATTACTTCAGTAAATTTCTTCCACTCTGCTATCTACACACCCGCTATAGCATTGCCATGCTCTCCTGGAGACTATGGAATGAGGTTTATGACATTTTTTATCTGGCCATATGAAATGCTGGGAAAGGACAGAGACAACAGCAATATAAAAAGACTTGCACTACAGCACTGGAGTGTAGGTGCTGTGCATTGAAAAAACAATATGCCATATGTATGTACCACTGGAACAGCAGTTTTAGTATGGATACCACCATGGCAGATGTGAGTATGTTGCCCACCTGGAACATAGAATTAGAAGATCTGGAGAAGCAAAATGAGGTCTATTGACAATCTTTAAAAAGAGCATGGTGCCTATGGTGCCATCAGCTAGTGGGTTAAACAAAGAGGTTGGAGAAATTAGGAGGACCAAGGAAGAAGCTGGATTAATGTAGTTAGAATGACTGGAAAGGGTGCAAAGAAAAGGAAGACCACTTCTGTTTTTGACCCCCCCAAAAATTGCTAAGTTGGGTGATCAAAAATAGCAACCTTAGTGGATACTGGTCTCCCAAACAGACGGAGGAACAGTCCAACTGGTAGTGTGAGAGATGTTAACACCGGTAGGCAATGACAGTTAGTGGTTGTAGGGGATTATATAATCATGAAGATGAATAGAATAATTTGCCGCCAGGACCATCCCCAACGAATGGTTTTTCTGTCTACCTGGTGCCAGGTTTCAGCATGTGGGGGAACAGGTGGACAAATTACTTGGGGGGCTAAGGAAAACCCAGATGTCATGGTCCAAGTGGGAACCAACAACAAAATACATTGTAGGTGGAGGTCCCTAAAGAAGAATTATAAAGAACAAGGTGTCAAGCTGAAGGGAAAGACCTCAAAGGTTGTATTCTCTGAAATACTGCCTGTGTCAGGCGCATCGCAGGAAAGACAGCAGGAGCTTAGGGAGTTTAATGCATGGCTTAAGTCTTGGTGTAAGGGGGAAGGGTTTAAGTTTTTAGAGCAATGGGATGACTTTTTGTTGGGGTACAAACTGTATTCTGCAGATAATGGAAGAGGGTCCGCTGTGCTGGGGAGAGAATCCTAGGAGTGGTGTATTTAAACTAGGTAAGTGGATGGAGGACAAAGAAGCATATCAAGCAGACAGTGGGACAATAGATTTTCTTGTGGCCAAAACATAATGGTGGATGGAAAAGAGAGCTGTGGGGGAGGTTAAGAGCAGTGGATAAGAAGATCCATGTGCTACAAACCAGCGGTGAAAACAAACATCCCAAGGATAATTCAGTAAATCACATTACTGATATTACATTTGTTAAACTAGATGGCAACTTCCAGTGTATGTTTACAAATGACAGAAGTCTAGCAAGCAAAATGGGGGAGCTTGAAGCCTTCATACTGGAGAAACATATTCATGAAGTTACATAGTTACATAGTTAGTACGGTCGAAAAAAGACATATGTCCATCAAGTTCAGACAGGGAATTAAGGGGTAGGGGTGTGGTGCGATATTGGGCAAGGGATGGGATTTTATATTTCTTCATAAGCATTAATGTTATTTTGTTCCAGGAATGTATCTAATCCTGTTTTAAAGCTGTTAATTGTTCCTGCTGTGACCAGTTCCTGAGGTAGACCATTCCATAAATTCACAGTCCTCACGGTAAAGAAGGCGTGTCGCCCCTTTAGACTAAACTTTTTCTTCTCCAGACGGAGGGAGTGCCCCCTCGTCCTTTGGGGGGGTTTAACCTGGAACAGTTTTTCTCCATATTTTTTGTATGGGCCATTAATATACTTATATACGTTTATCATATCCCCCCTTAAACGTCTCTTCTCAAGACTAAACAATTGTAACTCCTTTAATCGCTCCTCATAGCTAAGATGATCCATGCCCCATATTAGTTTAGTCGCGCGTCTCTGCACCCTTTCCAACTCCGCAGTGTCCCTTTTATGGACAGGTGCCCAAAACTGAACAGCATATTCCAGGTGAGGCCTTACCAATGCTTTATAAAGGGGGAGTATTATGTCCCTGTCCCTTGAGTCCATGCCTCTTTTGATACATGACAATATCCTGCTGGCTTTGGAAGCAGCAGCCTGACATTGCATGCTATTCTGTAGTCTGTGATCTACAAGTACACCCAGATCCTTCTCTACCAGTGACTCTGCCAGTTTAATCCCCCCTAAGACATACGATGCATGCAGGTTATTAGTACCCAGATGCATAACTTTACATTTATCCACATTGAACCTCATTTGCCAAGTGGATGCCCAGACACTTAGTCTATCCAAGTCATCTTGTAACTTATGCACATCCTCTATAGACTGTACTGTGCTACAAAGCTTGGTGTCATCTGCAAAGATAGAAACAGAGCTGTTAATACCATCCTCTACATCATTGACAAATAAATTAAACAACAGCGGGCCCAGTACTGAACCTTGGGGTACACAACTAATAACCGGGGACCAATCAGAGTACGAATCATTGACCACCACTCTCTGGGTACGATCCATGAGCCAGTGTTCAATCCAGTTACAAACTAAAATTTCCAAACCCAAAGACCTTAACTTACCTGTCAGACGTCTATGAGGGACAGTATCAAACGCTTTGGCAAAATCCAGAAACACTATATCCACAGCCATTCCTCTGTCAAGGCTTCTACTCACCTCTTCATAAAAGCAAATTAGATTGGTTTGACAACTTCTATCCTTAGTAAACCCATGCTGGCTATTACTTATAATACAATTATCCCCTATGTATTCCTGTATGTAATCCCTTATAAGTCCTTCAAACAATTTACCCACAATGCACGTTAAACTTACCGGTCTATAGTTTCCTGGGGAAGACCTAGAGCCCTTTTTGAAGATTGGCACCACATTCGCCTTGCGCCAGTCCCTTGGCACAATACCAGACACCAGAGAATCTCTAAATATCATGAACAGGGGTACAGATATTACTGAACTTACCTCTCTAAGAACTCTTGGGTGCAATCCATCTGGCCCTGGAGATTTGCTTACATTTATATCACTTAACTTACCTTGTACCATCTCTACATTAAGCCAGTTCAGTACATCACATGATGTGTTACCAGCACTGACCTGGCCAATGTCAGCTCCTTTTTCCATAGTGTATACAGAACTAAAGAATCCATTCAGTAGCTCCGCCTTCTCTTGATCGCCTGTGACAACCTCCCCATTATCATTATTAAGGGGTCCTACATGCTCTGTCCTTGGTTTTTTTGCATTTATATATCTAAAAAAATATTTAGGAATAGTTTTGCTTTCTTTGGCCACCTGTCTCTCGTTTTGAATTTTTGCTGTTTTTATTACATTTTTACAGATTTTATTAAGCTCTTTGTACTGTTTAAATGTTATTGCTGACCCATCAGATTTGTATTTTTTGAAGGCTATTTTTTTGTTGTTTATTGCTCTTTTAACATCATTTGTCAGCCATGTAGGATTTAGTTTTAATCGTTTATATTTGTTCCCCTTTGGTATATATTTAGCTGTATAGTTATTTAGAGTTGATTTAAAGATGTCCCATTTACCTTCTGTATCAGTATTTGAGAACACCTCCCCCCAGTCTATGTCCTGTAGTGCAGCCCTCAGCCCAGGGAAGTTTGCCTTTTTAAAGTTATATGTTTTTGCCTTCCCCGCCTGTCTTTGTTTTCTACATTTTAAGTCAAAAGTAACTATATTGTGGTCGCTATTACCAAGGTTTTCCCGCACAGTTACATTACCAACCAGCTCTGCGTTGTTGGAAATGATCAGATCCAACAAGGCATCACTTCTTGTTGGGTCCTCCACAAACTGGCCCATAAAATTATCCTGCAATAAATTTAGGAATTGTCGCCCCTTTGTAGTTTTAGCCAACCCCGGACCCCAATCTATATCTGGATAGTTAAAATCTCCCATTATTACCACTGAACCTGCCCGGGCGGCCCTCTCTATTTGTTTATGAAGCCGAACTTCTATCTCTTCAGTGATATTAGGGGGTCTGTAGATTACCCCAAATATTATTTTTTCAGTATTTCCCTCCTTTTGTAATTCTACCCACAGTGATTCCACCTCCTCAAAATCATGTAACCAAAGATATATGACCAAAGTAGCTTTTCAATCAGAAAAGTATATTGCGTTTGGTGCTAAACACTTTAGTATAAATCTCCTATCAAAAATTACACCAAACAAAAGATAAATGAAGTAACAAATTTTATTAAACAAGTAATAATAAATAAAAAACATAAATAGTGAGATCAGCAATAGCCAGAAAGATATATATGAGGATCCAATATAAAAAGGCTCCTAGAACATTGCCATTATTCGTAAAGCGTATAAGGCAGTAGAATTACTGTCACAATGTGCATACATGAAAGAGGCAAAAATATAATTAAAACTAGGAGAAAGGAGACAACGTGGATATATGGTCACGAAGGTGTACTATGAGAGCCTGAAAGCCTGGAGGCAGTAATGTAAACCTTTCCCACTAAGGGGAAAGAAATATGTTAAAACCAGGCTCCCACAAGACATCCATGATCACCGCGTCATACTCACAGGGAGGATCACCCACAACCCCTACGCCGTTTCGCTACCCGCTTCGTCAAAATCATCACACACTATGGAATCATTCACACTGACTTTCATACCACTTCTTACATACAGACAGACTCCACCACCTTTTCTGTTCATTCTATCCTTGCGAAACAATGTAAATCGCTGCAGATTGACAGCCCAGTCATGCGAGGAGTCCAGCCATGTCTCAGTGACCCCAACTATATCAATATGTTCCTCCAGTATCAAGGCCTCAAGCTCCCCCATTTTATTTGCTAGGCTTCTGGCATTTGTGAAGATACACTTTACATTTCCATCCTTTATGTTATTGGGGTTAATGGGATTCAAGGGTGTAAGTTTTATTTTCCTATGAAGCCTATTCCTATTAACTATTCTAACCCCTCCCTCCGCTCCACCCCCAGGTACATTTATAATTCCCACCTCTCTATCTACACTATCTTCCCCCTCTTTGCTGTAGGTTCCCTCCCCCCAAGTCCCTAGTTTAAACACTCCTCCACCCTTCTAGCCATCTTCTCCCCAAGCAAAGCTGCACCCTCCCCATTGAGGTGCAGCCTGTCCCTACGGTAGAGCCGGTAACCGACAGCAAAGTCAGCCCAGTTCTCCATGAACCCAAACCCTTCCTTCCTACACCAGCTTCTGAGCCACTTGTTTACCTCCCTGATCTCCCGCTGCCTCTCTGGTGTGGCTCGTGGTACTGGTAGTATTTCAGAAAATACTACCTTGGAGGTCCTTGCCTTAAGCTTGTGGCCTAAGTCCCTGAAATCATTTTTAAGGACACTCCACCTACCTCTTACTTTGTCATTGGTGCCAATATGTACCATGACTGCTGGGTCCTCTCCAGCCCCGCCCAGCAACCTGTCAACCCGATCCGCGATGTGCCGAACTCGTGCGCCAGGCAGACGGCAGACAACACACTGTTCGGCGATCCCGGTCTTTGTGACAGATTGCCCTGTCTGTCCCCCTAATAATTGAGTCCCCCACCACTAGTACCTGTCTGGCCTGCCCTGTACTCCTCCCTCCCTCCTTACTGGAGCAGACACCCCCCTGGCGGTCAAAGGCGGTATCCTGCTGCAGTTCTGCTAGCTCTGTAATAGCATCCCCCTCATCTGCCAAGCGGGCAAACTTGTTGGGGTGTGCCAGTTCAGGACTAGCCTCTCTGACACTTTTTCCCCTACCCCTCTTTCTAACTGTAACCCAGCTAACTGCCTGACTGTCCTGCAACTCCGTCCCACTATCCTCGCCCACCTCTATTCCCGAGAGTGCCTGCTCAGTGAGCACGAGACTCCTCTCCATGTTATTAATGCTTCTCATTGTTGCCAGTCGCCCCCCTAGATGCAGGATCTGGACTTCCAAACGGTCAACTAGCACACATCTCGCACAACAATATGCACCCTCAAACTGTTGTTCAAGGATTGCATACATTGAACAGGATGTACATTGGACTGCATTTTCCAACATGGAGGCCATCTAGTTATGGGTGTGACTGAGACATGGGTAGACTCCACACAGGACTGCAGGGGTTTACACTGTTTCGTAAGGGTCACCAAACTAATTAGGCTTACAATGGTATTATCTGTGGTCATAACCAATATACCATCACCAAAAGAAACAGAACACATGATACTGAGATGTATCAAACTATAGCAAACTTTGTGATAAGAGTACGCACTGTGTGGAATATGACAATAAAGAAGGCAATAAATGTGAACCAGATAACTAAATTGAAAACCTACCTGACTGGTAAGATGTCTGTGATACTTATTCAGGTAAATGGTACAACATTAAACTAGGAAGAAAGGAAAAATCATGTATTGAATCTCCAATGTACTAAATGGCCCGAAAATCCTTTCAAATGATCTTATTGAGAAATAGAGCACTACTTATTAGTAGTAAATATACCTGACATAAGCATAAAATCGCTGTATGGGTGAGTGCATACACTCTGTGTGGCCGCGTAGCTATTTAGTCACTTTATGCCATGGGACATTTTTCAAGGTACTCCAGCGCTGCAAAATGATACCGGGTTCAGTCTGTTATGCGCTGCTATGAAGAATAGGTCAGGTTTAGGCAATGTCCCTGCTGTTAGGATGTACCTTATTATCCCTCGGTGACTGCGATCTGTTCCGGTGGTGGTTCCCGGTTAACTGAAGGTGAACGGGCAGTGGGAGAGCGCTCCGGCTGGTAGCGCCTCAACAAAGCTGTGTCTGTGCTGGTAACCGCTTGATGTGATGGGCGATGGATAGTGACGTCACTATGGTGGCTCCCAAGTCCATAAAGCTGATCATCGACGCGTTTCGGAAATGCTACGGATTTCCGTGGATGGCCAAAGTGGAATCGTAGTGGATACTTATAGTAGGACGCTGCCCGAAGTTAACCCGGTATGTTCCTCATGTAATTGAGTATTGTATGGGATTCAAAGCTACGTGGCTACACAGAGTGTGTGCGCTCACCAGTCCAGTGATTTTATGCTCAATATCTGTATATATATATTTTTTAAACTGTACATTTTTATTAAAGATTTTTCTGACAACAAAGGAAAGCAAACAAATGACAGCAATAGGGAACTTGGTCCCTGCAGCAGGAATCAAAAAATAATAACATCAGAAGACAGCAATTCACTTCACTCAGAAAAACATGAAAAATTAAGGTTAAACAAAAGTAACACCAGACCGACATAACACCAAAAACACAAACAAGAGGAACATAAAAAAAAAAAAGAAGGGAGGGGAGGGTTTGTGGACAACACGTAGAGACAAAACAACAACCGGGAGGATGACAATGAGGAGGAGATGGATTAGAAAAGGAGGGATCAAAAGAAAAGAGAGGAAAAGAGTTGCAGGAAACCCAGAGAAAGGAAAAGAAAAATAATTAAAGTCAGGGGGGCTGCCTATTAGTAAATCTGTCCCAAGGGTCCCAGATGGAGAGGAACAGAGGGATAGTGTTATTCAACGAGGTGGTGAGAGATTCAAGCGAGCGGATCTCACGCACCCTAGCCACTAGCTCGTCCCCAGAGGGGGGTAAGGACCGCTTCCAATGTTTAGCATTGAGGGTCTTGGCTGCAAGAACAATATGCAAGAAAAGTTTAAAAGGCTTCTTGTCAAAACCCTAGACAACAAATGCAGCAGGAACACCAACAGGTCAAGGGGGACCACCACCCCAGGACTTCCTGGACCAACCTCTGCACCCGCAACCAATATGTAGTCATCAATGGACAAGACCAAAATATGTGAAACACATCACCCAAGCCCACTCCACATGTCCAACACTGGGGAGGGATATCTGAGTTCAATCTATTCAGTAACACCGGAGTGTGGTACCATCCCATAAGCATTTTGTACTGTGTTTCTTTATAGGCCGTGCAGAAACCATAGCGGCTCGCTCCCAGATCACTCGCCATTGTGGAAGGGTAATAGTAGTATTGTCACAATTCGGCTTACAGGTAGTGGATCCTCTGTGTCAGCGAGGGATTGGCGTGGACCGTGCTAGTGGACCGGTTCTAAGAGGCTACTGGTGTTCACCAGAGCCCGCCGCAAAGCGGGATGGTCTTGCTGCGGCAGTAGCAACCAGGTCGTATCCACTAGCAACGGCTCAACCTCGCTGACTGCTGAGAAGGCGTGGGACAGAAGGACTAGGCAGAGGCAAGGTCAGACGTAGCAGAAGGTCGGGGCAGGCGGCAAGGTTCGTAGTCAAGATGGATAGCAGAAGTTCAGGTAACACAGGCTTTGGACACACTAAACGCTTTCACTGGCACAAGGCAACAAGATCCGGCAAGGGAGTGCAGGGGCAGTGAGCAGATATAGTCTGGGAGCAGGTGGAAGCCAATTAAGCTAATTGGGCCAGGCACCAATCATTGGTGCACTGGCCCTTTAAGTCTCAGAGAGCTGGCGCGCGCGCGCCCTAGAGAGCGGAGCAGCGCGCGCCAGCACATGACAGCAGGGGACCGGGACGGGTAAGTGACCTGGGATGCGATTCGCGAGCGGGCGCGTCCCGCTGTGCGAATCGCATCCCCGACGGCCATGGCAGTGCAGAGCTCTCGGTCAGCGGGACTGACCGGGGCGCTGCAGGGAGAGAGACGCCGTGAGCGCTCCGGGGAGGAGCGGGGACCCGGAGCGCTAGGCGTAACAGTACCCCCCCCCTTAGGTCTCCCCTTTTCTTTGTCCGGTAACTGCCTCCCCTGGGATGAGGACACCGGGAAAGAATGGAGGGTTTCCTCAACGGCAGGCAGTACAGCAGGAGTGGGAATGGGGAGGGAGGGCAGAGGGCGAAGCCTGGCACGGGGCAGTGTGTCACCAGGACGGGGGCCATGAGGAGGCACTGAGGCTTGCCTGAAGGGACTGGGAGGGGGGGAGAGGCACTTCCTATGGCAGGCAGAGTCCCAGTTCTTGATCTCCCCGGTGGTCCAATCAAGGGTGGGAGAATGAAGCCGGAGCCATGGCAGACCGAGGAGGACCTCAGAGGTACAGTTGGGAAGGACGAATAACTCAATCCTTTCGTGGTGGGGTCCAATACACATCAGGAGGGGTTCTGTGCGGTAACGCACGGTGCAATCCAATCTGACTCCGTTGACCGCGGAAATGTAGAGCGGCTTGACGAGACGGGTCACCGGGATGCGGAATTTATTCACAAAAGACTCCAAAATAAAATTCCCAGAGGCACCAGAGTCCAAGCAGGCCACGGCTGAGAGGGAGGAGTTGGCTGAAGGAGAAATCCGCACGGGCACCGTGAGACGTGGAGAAGCAGACTTAGAACCAAGAGACGCCACACCCACGTGAGCTGGGTGCGTGCGTGCGTTTCCCAGACGTGGAGGACGGATAGGGCAATCCACCAAGAAATGCTCGGTACTGGCACAGTACAGACAGATATTTTCTTCCCTACGGC
Source organism: Hyla sarda (assembly GCF_029499605.1). Taxonomy (NCBI): domain Eukaryota; kingdom Metazoa; phylum Chordata; class Amphibia; order Anura; family Hylidae; genus Hyla; species Hyla sarda. The sequence continues at coordinate 438,953,312 of NC_079190.1, forward strand.
GATTCCTCTCTTCCTGGGTCAGGCGAGACCGATCCACTTGCATGGCCTCCTCGGCGGGAGGCCCAGGCGTAGACTGCAAAGGATGCTGTGGGAGAGGTGCCCAGAGATCTAAGTCTTTTTCCTGGCGGAGCTCCTGATGTCTCTCAGAAAAACGCATGTCAATGCGGGTGGCCAAAAGGATAAGTTCTTGCAGGTTGGCAGGAATCTCTCGTGCGGCCAGCACATCCTTGATGCGACTGGATAGGCCTTTTTTAAAGGTCGCGCAGAGAGCCTCGTTATTCCATGATAATTCGGAAGCAAGAGTACGAATTGGATGGCGTACTCGCCCACTGAAGAATTACCCTGGACCAGGTTCAGCAGGGCAGTCTCGGCAGAAGAAGCTCGGGCTGGCTCCTCGAAGACACTACGGACCTCAGCGAAGAAGGACTGGACTGTGGCTGTGGCAGGATCATTGCGGTCCCAGAGCGGTGTGGCCCAAGACAAGGCCTTTCCTGAAAGAAGGCTCACTACGAACGCCACCTTAGACCGTTCTGTAGGAAACAAGTCCGACAACATCTCCATATGCAGGGAACACTGAGACAAAAATCCACGGCAGAGTCTGGAGTCCCCAACAAATTTGTCCGGCAGGGACAAGCGGAGGCTAGGAGCGGCCACTCGCGGAGGAGGAGGTGCAGGAGCTGGCGGAGGAGATGGTTGCTGCTGTAGCAGAGGCAGAAGTTGCTGTAACGTGGCGGTCAACTGCGACAGCTGCTGTCCTTGTTGGGCAATTTGCTGCGATTGCTGAGCGACCACCGTGGTAAGGTCAGCGAGACTTGGCAGCGGCACCTCAGCGGGATCCATGGCCGGATCTACTGTCACAATTCGGCTTACAGGTAGTGGATCCTCTGTGTCAGCGAGGGATTGGCGTGGACCGTGCTAGTGGACCGGTTCTAAGAGTCTACTGGTGTTCACCAGAGCCCGCCGCAAAGCGGGATGGTCTTGCTGCGGCAGTAGCAACCAGGTCGTATCCACTAGCAACGGCTCAACCTCGCTGACTGCTGAGAAGGCGTGGGACAGAAGGACTAGGCAGAGGCAAGGTCAGACGTAGCAGAAGGTCGGGGCAGGCGGCAAGGTTCGTAGTCAAGATGGATAGCAGAAGTTCAGGTAACACAGGCTTTGGACACACTAAACGCTTTCACTGGCACAAGGCAACAAGATCCGGCAAGGGAGTGCAGGGGCAGTGAGCAGATATAGTCTGGGAGCAGGTGGAAGCCAATTAAGCTAATTGGGCCAGGCACCAATCATTGGTGCACTGGCCCTTTAAGTCTCAGAGAGCTGGCGCGCGCGCGCCCTAGAGAGCGGAGCAGCGCGCGCCAGCACATGACAGCAGGGGACCGGGACGGGTAAGTGACCTGGGATGCGATTCGCGAGCGGGCGCGTCCCGCTGTGCGAATCGCATCCCCGACGGCCATGGCAGTGCAGAGCTCTCGGTCAGCGGGACTGACCGGGGCGCTGCAGGGAGAGAGACGCCGTGAGCGCTCCGGGGAGGAGCGGGGACCCGGAGCGCTAGGCGTAACAAGTATTGAGGGCCTGTTCCCAACGGCCATATAACGGTGAGAGGGAGGAGAACCATCCAGCGGGGAGATCAAAAGAGAATTTATGCTAGAGAGCAGGCCCAGTTCTACACAGCCTCTCAAAGTCCATAGGGAAAGACACAGTCAACGAGCCCCACTTAGAGGACAAGTAATGACAAAGCTGTGTTTAATGTGCACGTTCAGAGGAGGGGAGACTCCAACGAGTAACCATCTGATCAAAGGGCAGGAGGGAGCAGGAAAGTGGGTCAACCACATCCAACCAGCAAAAGAGACCCTGGGAACCCCATTCCCTGACCAAACAAGAGGCTAGTCCAGGAGAGAAATCAGGGTGGTAAAGAAAAGATTGTAAAGGAGAGGAGGAGGATAGAAGCCTAAAGCGTCTAGAGCAGTAGGTCCAAACATATCGGGAGAAGGACATAGGCCCTAAAAGGGGGAGCGAGGGAGAAGGGAGTGGGAAAGACCACAGGAGTGAGTTAGGATGAATAGGGGCTATCCATAACTTTTCCACCTCCATCCACTTTCTATAGGCATGGTAAATAGACCAAGCCAGATGACGCAGGTGAGCTGCCCAATAGTATTCAGTCACGTCCGGAACGCCCAGTCCCCCGGAAAGTCTACTCGCCATTATAACTGACATGGGGAGCCGATGTCTTTTGGCTTCTCATATAAAACAGAAAATGGTCAATTGCAAAGAGCGCAGTGTGGCCAACGGAACCTGCACCGGCAGAGACTCAAAAAAGTGTAGCAGCTTGGGAAGGATAGTCATCTTAACAGCCGCTATGCGCCCAAAGAAGGAAATAAACTGTGACCTCCATTTATCCATCATGGCACGCAGCTCTCGAAACAGAGAAGGAAAATTAGAGGAATATAGGGAAGAATAGCAAGGAGAAAGAGAGACCCCAAAATACATAATAGCAGAGACGGACCGGAAAGAGTAGTTGGCCCGAAGAAGGGTTACCACAGGGGGAGGGAGATTGATAGGCATGGCCTCCGATTTGGAGAGGTTGACTTTGTAGCCAGAGACCAGACCATATGCATGTAGGAGTTTATACAAGGAAGGCAAAGATATGAGGGGATTTGTAAGAATAAGCAGTACATCATCAGCAAAGAGGCAAATCTTAAAATCCCTAACATGCAGAGTTACCCCAGAGATGTCCGGGTCCCCCCCGGATCAAGGCTGCAAGCGGCTCAATACAGAGGGCAAAGATCAGGGGGGACAACGGGCAACCCTGTCGAGTGCCATTGTACAAAGTAAAGGGGGAGGAGGAGGCATGTGGTAATTTGAGGGAAGCAGTAGGAGAGGAGTAAAGACCTTGCAAAGCCATAAGGAAGTTACTTGAAATACCAAACTTTTGGAGAGTAGCAAACTTGAACAGCCAACCCAGCCTATCAAAGGCCTTTTCAGCATCAAGGCTCAAGACCAAAGCCTGGTCAGAGCTCCGATTAACCACACCAATTAAATCTACCACCCTTCTAGTGTTATCACCTCCCTGACGACAGGGGATGAAACCAACCTGGTCTTTGTGTATGAGGGAAGGCAAGAAAGCGCATAGGCGATTCGCCAAAATTTTTGAAAACAGCTTCAAATCGGAATTCAGTAGGGCTATGGGCCGGTAACTAGAACAATCATGAGGGTCTTTACCAGGCTTCGGTATCAGAGTGATCAGGGAATGAAGAAAAGACTGGGGGACATCCCCCCCCCTCCAGGAAAGAGTTGAACAGGGGGATCAGTTTAGGGAGAAGCGCAGAAGAATATGTTTTATAATAGGTATGTTTTATGATGGGTAAAACCATCAGGACCCAGAGAGCGGCCAGCTGGCAGGGTCCTGAGGACTTCAGAGAGCTCCTCCAGGGTAACAGGAGCGTTCAGGGACTCCTGGCCAACCGCCGAGAGGACCGGAAGGCTACACTGGGAAAGAAAGGAGTCAAGAGCGGCAGCACGCTCTCCAGGGTCCGAGGACAGTTGCGAAGGTAGAGAAAAGTTTAGAGTAATAGGAGTAAAAGAGGCAAGAAATAGAATCAGGATGATGTTGCAAGGTGCCTGTATGAAGTAAGTAGAAAGTATTCTAAATGACATTCAGTAAGTGTGTTAACCCTTTAGGTGTTTCACAGGAATAGCAGCAGGGTGAAAGAGAAAATTCAAAATCTTCCTTTTTTCCTCTCGCATGTTCTTGTAGACCCAGTTTTTGAATTTTTACAAGGGGTAAAAGGAGAAAAATCTTCCTAAAATTTTAACCCAATTTCTCTCAAGTAAGGAAATACCTCATATGTGTATGTCAAGTGTTCTGTGGGTGCACTAGGGGGCTCAGATGGGAAGGAGCGACAATAGGATTTTGGAGAGTGAATTTTTCTGAAATGGTTTTTGGGGGGCATGTCACATTTAGGAAGCCCCTATGGTGCTTAACACCCCACAGGTGTTTGACGACTTTTCGTTAAATTTGGACGTGTAAATTAATTAATTTTTTTTTCTCACTAAAATGCTGTTTTTTCCCCAAATTTTACATTTCTACAAGGGGTAACAGGAGAAAATGCCCCCCAAATTTTTTTACCCCATTTCTTCTGAGTATGGAAATAACCCATGTGTGGACTAAAAGTGCTCTGCTGTCGCATTACAATGCTCAGAAGAGAAGGAGCGCCATTGAGCTTATGGAGAGAGAATTTCGTTGGGTTGGAATAGAAGTCGGGGGCCTTGTGCATTTACACAGCCTCCCGTGGTGCCAGAACAGTGGACTCCCCCACATGTAACCCCATTTTGGAAACTACACCCCCCACAGAATTTAATAAGGGGTGCAGTGAGCATTTACACCCCACTGGCTTTTGACAGATCCTTGGAACAGTGGGCTGTGCAAATGAAAAATACATTTTTTCATTTTCACGGACCACTGTTCCAAAAATCTGTCAGACACCTGTGGGGTATAAATGCTCACTGTAACCCTTATTACATTCCGTTAGGGGTGTAGTTTCCAAAATGGGGTCACATGTGAGGGGGTCCATTGTTCTGGCACTATGGGGGCTTTGTAAACACATGTGGCCTTGAATTCCGGACAAATTTTCTCTCCAAAATCCCAATGGCGCTCCTTCTTTTCTGAGCATTGTAGTTCGCCCGCAGAGCACTTTACATCCACATATAGGGTATGTTCTTACTCAGAAGAAATGGGGTTACAAATTTTGGGGGGCTTCTTTCCTATTTTCCCTTGTGAAAATGAAAAATTTAGGGTAACACCAGCATTTGTGTGAAAAAAAAAGTATTTTCTTCATTTTCCCATCAAACTTTAACGTAAATTTGTAAAACACCTGTGGGGTGTTAAAGCTCACTATACCCCTTGTTAGGTTCAGTGAGGGGTGCAGTTTCCAAAATGGGGTCAAATGTGGGTATTTATTGTTTTGTGTTTATTTCAGAACCGCTGTAAAATCAGCCACCCCTGTGCAAATCACCAATTTAGGCCTCAAATCTACATAGTGCGCTCTCACTCCTGAGCCATGTTGTGCACCCGCAGAGCATTTTGCACCCACATATGGGGTATTTCCGTACTCAGGAGAAATTGCATTACAAATTTTGGGGGTCTTTTTTTCCTTTTAACGCTTGTGAAAATAAAAAGTATGGGGCAACACCAGTATGTTAGTGTAAATTTTTTTATTTCTTTACACTAACAAGCTGGTGTAGCCCCCAACTTTTCCTTTTCATAGGGGGTAAAAGGAGAAAAAGCCCCCAAAATTTGTAGTGCAATTTCTCCCGAGTACGGAAATACCCCATATGTGGCCCTAAACTGTTTCCTTGAAATACGACAGGGCTCAGAAGTGAGAGAGCTCCATGCGCATTTGAGGACTAAATTAGCGATTGCATAGGGGTGGACATAGGGGTATTCTACGCCAGTGATTCCCAAACAGGGTGCCTCCAGCTGTTGCTAAACTCCCAGCATGCCTGGACAGTCAGTGGCTGTCCAGAAATGCTGGGAGTTGTTGTTTTGCAACAGCTGGAGGCTCTGTTTTGGAAACACTGCCGTACGATATGTTTTTTATTTTTATTGGGGGGACAGTGTAAGGGCGTGTATATGTTGTGTTTTACCCTTTATTATGTGTTAGTGTAGTGTAGTGTTTTTAGGGTACATTCGCACTGACGGGTTTACAGTGAGTTTCCCACTAGGAGTTTTGCGCCGCGGCTCAAACTTGAAGCAGGAAACTTACTGTAAACCTGCCCGTGTTAATGTACCCTGGGGGGGGGGGGGGGGGGGGGGGGGCAAACCTCCAGCTGTTTCAAAACTACTTTTGCAACAGCTGGAGGCACACTGGTTGGAAAACCTTCAGTTAGGTTCAGTTACCTAATTCAGTATTTTCCAACCAGGGTGCCTCCAGCTGTTGCAAAACTACAACTCCCAGCATGTACTGATTGCCGAAGAGCATGCTGGGAGATGTATTTATGCAACAGCTGGAGGTACGCAACTGCAACTCCCAGCATGCCGAGACAGCTGTTTGGGCATGCTGGGATTTGCAGTTTCGCAACATCTGGAGGGCTACAGTTTAGAGACTACTGCACACTGATCTCCGAACTGTGGCCCTCCAGATGTTGCAAAACTACAAATCCCAGCATGCCCAGACAGCAATTGGCTGTCTGGGCATGCTGGGAGATGTAGTTTTGCAACAGCTGGAGGCACACAACTACAACTCCTAGCATGCCCAGACAGCCGTTTGCAGCCGGGCATGCTGGGAGTTGTAGTTTTGCAACATCTGGAGAACTACTGTTTGGAGACCACTGTGTAGTGGTCTCCAAACTGTGATCCTCCAGTTCTTGCAAAACTGCAACTCCCGGCATGCCCAGACAGGCAATGGCTGTCTGAGCATGATGGGAGTTGTAGTTTTGCAACATCTGAAGGATCACAGTTTGGCGACCACTACACAGTGGTCTCCAAACAGTGGTTCTCCAGATGTTGCAAAACTACAACTCCCAGCATGTCCAGACAGTCTGGGCATGCTGGAAGTTGTAGTTTTGCAACATCTGGAGGATCACAGTTTGGCGACCACTACACAGTGGTCCTCTAGATGTTGCTAAACTACAACTCCCAGCATGCCCAGACAGCCAATGCCTGTCTGGCCATGCCGGGAGTTGTAGTTCTGCAACATCTGGAGCATCACTCACCGGCCAGTCAGATCCAGCCGCAGCCTGCAGGATCCGCCACCGGGTAAGCAAGGACTTATTCACTCTGTGCCCCACTCTCCCCGGACTTCCACATGTGGTCGGAGGTCTGGCAGCTGACGGACACCCATATCGCCGCTCATCCGCCACACACACAACGCCGCCCACCCCCTGCCACCCCTACACACCCGATCGCTGATCGGGTTAATCAAATGGGGTCCCTGGGTGTCGGGCGGGAGTGGTCTCCTGCCGGACACCCCAGGACTTTAGCTAATTAACCCGATCAGCGCAGCAGGAGCGCGCACTTAATGAACGCCGCCTTTACACAGCGGAATGCGTGAAGGTATCGCGTTATCCGCCGTATAAATGCGGCGTCCAGCGCGATGGGGGTTAAGCTGAACTTCTCACCTGCCGGAGACAACCGGAGGTGAAAAGTTCAGCCCCCAGGATGCAGCAGCAGCTGCAATTATGTGAGTGACGGGTATACCCGTCGCTCTGCGCGAATGCACTTCAGCAGCCGACGGGTATACCCGTCATTCTGCGTTAAGGGGTTAAAACAGTTGAAAGTTTGGAATATACTGATGGTTAATGGATAGAGGTATTCATATACAGCAGTGTTATATACAGTATTTATATACAGTTATAAGCTGAAAGGCAAAGGGAAATGTAAAGGTGACTGCTGCTGTTTAGGAGGATGAGAAACAGTATGTTACAGAGGAAGATTAGGATTAGCAGAGTTGAAAGTGTTCTTGTAAGTGATATTATGGTACAAGAATGTAGAAGAGTCCAAAAAGTTTGTTGAAACTGTAAAAAGTGTTAATCCTTTGTTCAGGAATGTTTGGTGCTGTGGAATGCTGATGGTATGCTAGATCTCTGGGAAAGCTGTGTGTATGTAGTCATGTGATGATGTTAATAGAATAGTTCTTGTGATATAAAGTATGTTGAATATGTGTGATGTGCATTAATGGATCAGGAATGTATGGAATATGACCAATGAATGTTTTCTCTCTGAAGCTGTTTTGTATTGTAATAGATCCTTTTTAGATTTGTATAGAACAAAAGAAAATCCACGTGGTGTTAGTTGAACCTATTTAATGCTATTTTATTTATTTCCTAAATAAGTTTTGTTTTTACAGATTGCACAGGATGGATACCAAAAAAATGAAATGTATCAGGAAATGCGATTAATTGTCTGATTATATTACAGGAGTAACAAGAGAAGAAGTTTTTAAAATAAGATAAAAAGGAAGAAAGTGATCAATATTTAATTGATAAATATTACCTAAATATTTAAAATCAGCAATTTTTCCCCCCCGAAAGAGCTCTATATATTTTTTATTTATTTTGCATTTTTGGTGAGAATGTGGGCCATGTGTGTTATGTGGGCCCTGTGTGTTGTATGTCGGTATTGTTACATGTTACGTGTCCTGAATGTTTCTTGATGTAAAGTAACACAGAAATCCAGTCAGACACTGGACAGTCAAATGTTGTAGAAGACTGACCTAGCTTGAGGGAAAGCAGAGGGCCAGGCTCAAAGGGGCGGTGACTGGTGCCATAGGGGATTGGGAGGAGAAAGGGGGGGGGCATCCTTGAAAGGTGGGGCCATATAGGAAGAATGACAGCCATATATATATATATATATATATATATATATACACAGGGATCCCTCAACCTACAATGGCCTCAACATACAATAGTTTCAAGATACAATGGTCTTTTCTGGACCATTGTAAGTTGAAACCAGACTCAACATACAATGCTACGGACAATCCAGATCTGTGCAACGTGTCAATGGCCGGAAGAAGCGACCAATCAGAATGGGCAATTTACTGGTAAAGCAACTGTATTACTGAAGTGTATGCACTGACTGGTGTCTAGTAGCGCCCACTTCAGTACAGGGAGGTATTACATGTTCTGTACACTTTACCTGTACCAGGGTTACCTGCTCCTTCGGACACCAGGTAAGGGCGACTCCATTTTTTTTTTTTAGGACATTGCATGTACTGTACAGGACCCTGAAGAAGCTCCTGTCCTCTACATAGACCAGTGTTTCCCAAGCAGGGTGCCCCCAGCTGTTGCAAAACTACAACTCCCAGCCCTTGGCTGTCCTGGCATGCTGGGAGTTGTAGTTTTGCAACAGCTGGAGGCTCCCTGCTTGGGAAAGACTGACATAGACAGTGATTTACAGCTCTCAGCAGATCTTTCTTTCTATTATATGTAAGGATTTGCTTTATCAATATTAGTTATTAGTTATCTACTTATTTTTAATTAATTCTCACTTTTTCCTATTTTTTGGATGACAATTTGGTGGCTTCAGAACCAATTACCAGGTTTCCATAGAGTTCTGGTCTCAACATACAATGGTTCCAACATACAATGGTTGTCCTGGAACCAATTAATATTGTAACTTGAGGGACCACTGTATATATATTTACTGCTTTAAACTGAGTATGTTTATAGGACTTGCATGTACAATGTGATGTACCTATACATTCTACATTGCATTTATTTGAATAATACCAATTTTTGAGTGAATAACCATATAATGATATATATATATATATATATATATATATATATATATATATATATATATATATACAGGTCTTTCTCATAAATTTGCATATTGTGCTAAAGTTCATTATTTTCCATAATGTAATGATAAAAATTAAACTTTCATATATTTTAGATTCATTGCATACCAACTGAAATATTTCAGGTCTTTTATGGTTTTAATACTGATGATTTTGGCATACAGCTCATGAAAACCCAAAATTCCTATCTCAAAAAATTAGCATATTTCATCCGACCAATAAAAGAAAAGTGTTTTTAATACAAAAAAAGTCAACCTTTAAATAATTATGTTCAGTTATGCACTCAATACTTGGTCGTGAATCCTTTTGCAGAAATAACTGCTTCAATGCGGCGTGGCATCTAGGCAATCAGCCTGTCGCACTGCTGAGGTGTTATGGAGGCCCAGGATGCTTCGATAGCGGCTTTAAGCTCATCCAGAGTGTTGGGTCTTGCGTCTCTCATCTCTTCACAATATCCCACAGATTCTCTATGGGGTTCAGGTCAGGAGAGTTGGCAGGCCAATTGAGCACAGTAATACCATGGTCAGTAAACCATTTACCAGTGGTTTTGGCACTGTGAGCAGGTGCCAGGTTGTGCTGAAAAATGAAATCTTCATCTCCATAAAGCTTTTCAGCAGAATGAAGCACGAAGTGTTCCAAAATCTCCTGAGAGCTAGCTGCATTGACCCTGCCCTTGATAAAACACAGTGGACCAACACCAGCAGCTGACATGGCACCCCAGACCATCACTGACTGTGGGTACTTGACACTGGACTTTAGGCATTTTGGCATTTCCTTCTCCCCAGTCTTCCTCCAGACTCTGGCACCTTGATTTCCGAATGACATGCAAAATTTGCTTTCATCCGAAAAAAGTACTTTGGACCACTGAGCAACAGTCCAGTGCTGCTTCTCTGTAGCCCAGGTCAGGCCTTTCTGCCGCTGTTTCTGGTTCAAAAGTGGCTTGACCTGGGGAATGCGGTACCTGTAGCCCATTTCCTGCACACGCCTGTGCACGGTGGCTCTGGATGTTTCTACTCCAGACTCAGTCCACTGCTTCCGCAGGTCCCCCAAGGTCTGGAATCGATCCTTCTCCACAATCTTCCTCAGGGTCCGGTCACCTCTTCTTGTTGTAGAGCATTTTCTGCCACATTTTTTCCTTCCCACAGACTTCCCACTGAGGTGCCTTGATACAGCATTCTGGGAACAGCCTATGTGTTCAGAAATGTATTTCTGTGTCTTACCCTCTTGCTTGAGGGTGTCAATGATGGCCTTCTGGACAGCAGTCAGGTCGGCAGTCTTACCCATGATTGCAGTTTTGAGTAATGAACCAGGCTGGGAGTTTTCAAAAGCCTCAGGAATATTTTGCAGGTGTTTAGAGTTAATTAGTTGATTCAGATGATTAGGATAATAGCTAATTTAGAGAACCTTTTCATGATATGCAAATTTTTTGAGATAGGAATTTTGGGTTTTCATGAGCTGTATGCCAAAATCATCAGTATTAAAACAATAAAAGACCTGAAATATTTCAGTTGGTGTGCAATGAATCTAAAATATATGAAAGTTACATTTTAATCATTACATTATGGAAAATAATGAACTTTAGCACAATATGCTAATTTTTTTTTTAGAAGGACCTCTATATATATATATATATATATATATATATATATATATATATCTCCTTCTTCCCCTTTGGTAGCTTTCAAAAAATCCATGGTTGATGCTAAGTTATAAATGTAAGCTTGTTCCAAGTAATGTAAAGATGTAATACATAAGACAGGAAATATGGTGACCACACCCAGAATGAAGTTCTATTGCAATAAACCACTCAATCTGAGCTGTTGGTTCAGAAAGTAGAGTTGAAGGTATTCACTGATATATGTAAGATATTTGAAGGTATGACACAATGAGTATGGGTACACTTTTTATTACTGCCCACAAGTATGGGCCTATTGAAGTAAAGGTTTTCTTAAATCCTGGGGCGAACCAATCTGTAGTTGGCAATTCAAGTGTTCAAAGTCCGAGAGCGGCCTGAGAAAGTGGCAATCGTAAAGATCAGAGCCACATGAAGAAAACAGCCTCAGAAGCCAAGGGGACTGAATGGTGAAGGAGGCTGCCAAGGCTGCAGTGCTCCTTTCCTTCCACAGTTATGGTACAAAGTGTACAGGTGGATTTGTTTAACTCTCTTGCAGGAACCGGCAATGCATCCTGAGAGAGACCAATGGAAGAAGACGGTGGTGATACAGGGCACAGACGGCATCTAAAAAGTTGGTAAGAAGCTGTGTGTGCCAGCAGTCTTGTACCCCATGTTAACATACGTAGCCTCATACGCTAAACAGAAGGGAGCTAAGTGTGTAGTAATGTCCATATATTGGGTGGCCTCAGGATTCAACAAGGTATCAAGTGTATACAGACTTAATTATCTACATCTGTTATGACCTAGGTAAACATTAAAGGTACCTAACCAACACACTCCAGAACAACTTACCTGTTTCAGAGAATATGAGTAGACTTCATCTAACTGCCTAAGGTGGGCCAATATAAGTATGTCCTTGTCTGACTGTACCGTGGATACAATAAATATGAGAGTGTGATGCAGGATAACAGAGGTACATTTTCAAATATATATATATATTCTTTCTAAATAATTTCTAATAAAGTAAAAAAAATCTCCAATAGCGGCAGAGCTGTATACTTTAACACTTAAAGAGCCCTCTATAATCTAGGAAGCAAAGGAGGGGGGGGGGGGGGGCATAGCAGGGGAGATCTTTGCCTGCCACATATTTGCAGCTTCAAATAAATATTTTCTTTTTCAGCTTACTGTGAACGTCTCTTATCAGTATCACATAGCAGTTTGTACCATATCAAGGTCAAATGTAATTCTAAAAATAATAATAACTGAATTGTAACTAAAGTGAAATATAGAAGCTTAGTACATTACATCTGAGGTATCAGGTGCCGGACTAGCATCTGAATTTCTTAAATCAATAATCGAGAAAGTTTTTCCTACCGTGGTCATCTAAATGTTTGTCACTAACATTAGGACACATATTCACTACTTATTTACAACTGATATCAACATTAATACACTGAAAATGATGTTGCATAATTATATTTGCACATTGAGTATGTGTCGTAAAAGTACACACAATTTGTAGTCAATTTTTTTTTAAATTAAGGGTATGTTCTCCAATATGTGATAGTGGGGAGCACTTTACTCTTTACTTCATTTCGGTTGAGTCAGTTTCCTGTTGACTCATGGAAATGAAGGGGGGGGGGGGGGGGTTAAATATGTCAGGCAGTTTGTTTTAAATATGTTGGATCAGAATGGAGTAGAGAGACATGAGTCTCCATTTCTATCCTAGCAGCCATGTTAAAGCAGATGCATTTAAAACTTAACCCTAAATACTAAAATGATAAATGTTGTTTGATTATTCCCCCCCCCCCCCCCCCATAACAACAGAATGTTCTCAAGCACCATATCAGCTTTGTTTGGGTTATCTCTTAAGGTCCTAGCTACAATGCCCTTCATAGTCAGACGTTAGCTATAAACATATGGTATTGTTAGCTGTTACGAGGTAAAATTATCCTCTTATTTGTTTTCTTATATTCTGTTAAAGCAAAACCTAACCACTTAATATCATGGACTCTACGTCCATGTTGGTCAGGAGTCTTCATGCCAGGGGCATCTTCTTTTTCCCATTATTTAAAGTTAGAGGCCTCTCATAAATTTGGTTATGTATGTACTTAATTAATTGTGATCATGTTACAATATGGATGAAAATTATATCAATAAGTACTTGTCACGATGCCGGCTGGCAGGTAGTGGATCCTCTGTGCCAGAGAGGGATTGGCGTGGACCGTGCTAGTGGACCGGTTCTAAGCCACTACTGGTTTTCACCAGAGCCCGCCGCAAAGCGGGATGGTCTTGCTGCGGCGGTAGTGACCAGGTCGTATCCACTAGCAACGGCTCACCTCTCTGGCTGCTGAAGATAGGCGCGGTACAAGGGAGTAGGCAGAAGCAAGGTCGGACGTAGCAGAAGGTCGGGGCAGGCAGCAAGGATCGTAGTCAGGGGCAACGGCAGAAGGTCTGGAAACACAGGCAAGGAACACACAAGGAACGCTTTCACTGGCACTAAGGCAACAAGATCCGGCAAGGGAGTGCAGGGGAAGTGAGGTGATATAGGGAAGTGCACAGGTGAACACACTAATTGGAACCACTGCGCCAATCAGCGGCGCAGTGGCCCTTTAAATCGCAGAGACCCGGCGCGCGCGCGCCCTAGGGAGCGGGGCCGCGCGCGCCGGGACAGAACAGACGGAGAGCGAGTCAGGTAGGGGAGCCGGGGTGCGCATCGCGAGCGGGCGCTACCCGCATCGCGAATCGCATCCCGGCTGGCAGCGGAATCGCAGCGCCCCGGGTCAGAGGACGTGACCGGAGCGCTGCAGCGGGGAGAGTGAAGCGAGCGCTCCGGGGAGGAGCGGGGACCCGGAGCGCTCGGCGTAACAGTACCCCCCCCCCTTGGGTCTCCCCCTCTTCTTAGAGCCTGAGAACCTGAGGAGCAGACTTTTGTCCAGGATGTTGTCCTCAGGTTCCCAGGATCTCTCTTCAGGACCACAACCCTCCCAGTCCACTAAAAAAAAATTTTTTCCTCTGACCTTTTTGGCAGCTAAAATTTCTTTGACCGAGAAGATGTCCGAGGAGCCGGAAACAGGAGTGGGAGGAACAGATTTGGGAGAAAAACGGTTGAGGATGAGTGGTTTGAGAAGAGAGACGTGAAAGGCATTAGGGATACGAAGAGAAGGAGGAAGAAGAAGTTTATAAGAGACAGGATTAATTTGACACAAAATTTTGAAAGGACCAAGGTAGCGTGGTCCCAACTTGTAGCTAGGGACACGGAAGCGGACATATTTAGCGGAGAGCCATACCTTGTCTCCAGGGGAAAAAACGGGAGGAGCTCTTCTTTTCTTATCCGCGAACTTCTTCATGCGTGATGAAGCCTGTAAGAGAGAATTTTGGGTCTCTCTCCATATGATGGAAAGGTCACGAGAAATTTCATCCACAGCGGGCAGACCAGAGGGCAAGGGAGTAGGGAGGGGGGGAAGAGGGTGACGGCCGTACACCACGAAAAATGGGGATTTGGAGGAAGACTCAGAGACCCTGAAGTTATACGAGAATTCGGCCCATGGGAGGAGATCTGCCCAGTCATCCTGGCGGGAGGAAACAAAATGTCGCAAATAATCACCCAAGATCTGGTTAATTCTTTCTACTTGTCCATTGGACTGGGGATGATATGCAGAAGAAAAATTTAATTTAATCTTGAGTTGTTTACAGAGAGCCCTCCAGAATTTAGACACGAATTGGACGCCTCTATCCGAGACAATCTGTGTAGGCAACCCGTGAAGACGAAAAATGTGTACAAAAAATTGTTTAGCCAACTGAGGCGCAGAAGGAAGACCAGGAAGAGGGATGAAATGTGCCATTTTGGAGAATCGATCAACGACCACCCAAATAACAGTGTTGCCACGGGAAGGGGGTAAATCAGTAATGAAATCCATACCAATCAGAGACCAAGGCTGTTCGGGGACAGGCAGAGGATGAAGAAAACCAGCGGGCTTCTGGCGAGGAGTCTTATCCCGGGCACAGATAGTGCAGGCTCGCACAAAGTCCACAACATCCGTCTCCAGAGTCGGCCACCAATAGAAGCGGGAGATGAGTTGCACAGATTTCTTGATACCCGCATGACCTGCGAGATGGGAGGAGTGACCCCATTTGAGGATTCCGAGGCGTTGGCGAGGAGAAACAAAGGTCTTTCCTGGAGGAGTCTGCCTGATGGAGGCAGGAGAAGTGGAGATCAGGCAGTCAGGTGGAATGATGTGTTGCGGAGAGAGTTCAACTTCTGAGGCATCCGAGGAACGAGAGAGAGCATCGGCCCTAATGTTCTTATCGGCAGGACGAAAGTGAATCTCAAAATTAAATCGGGCAAAGAACAGAGACCACCGGGCCTGGCGAGGATTCAGCCGTTGGGCAGACTGGAGGTAGGAGAGGTTCTTGTGGTCGGTGTAGATAATAACAGGAGAACTTGATCCCTCCAGCAGATGCCTCCATTCCTCAAGTGCTAATTTAATGGCTAGAAGCTCTCGATCCCCGATGGAGTAGTTCCTCTCCGCTGGAGAGAAGGTCCTAGAGAAAAAACCACAAGTGACAGCATGCCCGGAAGAATTTTTTTGTAGAAGAACAGCTCCAGCTCCCACTGAGGAGGCATCAACCTCCAATAGGAAGGGTTTGGAAGGGTCAGGTCTGGAGAGGACGGGAGCCGAAGAAAAGGCAAACTTGAGTCGTTTAAAGGCGTCTTCTGCTTGAGGAGGCCAGGACTTGGGATCAGCATTTTTTTTGGTTAAAGCCACGATAGGAGCCACAATGGTAGAAAAATGTGGAATAAATTGCCTGTAATAATTGGCGAACCCCAAAAAGCGTTGGATAGCACGGAGTCCGGAGGGGCGTGGCCAATCTAAGACGGCAGAGAGTTTGTCTGGATCCATCTGTAGTCCCTGGCCAGAGACCAAATATCCTAGAAAAGGAAGAGATTGGCATTCAAACAGACATTTCTCAATTTTGGCATAGAGTTGGTTGTCACGAAGTCTCTGAAGAACCATACGGACATGCTGGCGGTGTTCTTCTAGATTGGCAGAAAAAATTAGGATATCGTCCAGATATACAACAACACAGGAGTATAACAGATCACGAAAAATTTCATTGACAAAGTCTTGGAAGACGGCAGGGGCGTTGCACAGGCCAAAGGGCATGACCAGATACTCAAAGTGTCCATCTCTGGTGTTAAATGCCGTTTTCCACTCGTCCCCCTCTCTGATGCGGATGAGGTTATAGGCGCCTCTTAAGTCCAATTTAGTAAAGATGTGGGCACCTTGGAGGCGATCAAAGAGTTCAGAGATGAGGGGTAAAGGGTAGCGGTTCTTAACCGTGATTTTATTAAGACCGCGGTAGTCAATGCAAGGACGTAGGGTGCCATCTTTTTTGGACACAAAGAAAAATCCGGCTCCGGCAGGAGAGGAGGATTTACGGATAAAGCCCTTTTTTAGATTCTCCTGGACGTATTCTGACATGGCAAGAGTCTCTGGGGCAGAGAGAGGATAAATTCTGCCCCGGGGTGGAGTAGTACCCGGGAGGAGGTCGATAGGGCAATCATAAGGCCTGTGAGGAGGTAGAGTCTCAGCTTGTTTTTTGCAGAAAACATCCGCGAAGTCCATATAGGCCTTAGGGAGACCGGTTACTGGAGGAACCACAGAGTTACGGCAAGGGTTACTGGGAACCGGTTTTAGACAGTTCTTGGAACAAGAGGACCCCCAACTCTTGATCTCCCCAGTGGACCAATCCAGGGTTGGGGAATGAAGTTGAAGCCAGGGAAGTCCAAGGAGAATTTCCGAGGTGCAATTGGGGAGGACCAAAAGTTCAATCCTCTCATGATGAGATCCGATGCTCATAAGAAGGGGCTCCGTGCGGAAACGTATGGTACAGTCCAATCTTTCATTATTTACACAATTGATGTAGAGGGGTCTGGCGAGACTGGTCACCGGGATGTTGAACCTGTTGACGAGAGAGGCCAAAATAAAATTTCCTGCAGATCCAGAGTCCAAGAAGGCCACAGCAGGGAAGGAGAAGGCAGAGGCAGACATCCGCACAGGCACAGTAAGACGTGGAGAAGCAGAGTAGACATCAAGGACTGTCTCACCTTTGTGCGGAGTCAGCGTACGTCTTTCCAGGCGGGGAGGACGGATAGGACAATCCCTCAGGAAGTGTTCGGTACTAGCACAGTACAGGCAGAGGTTCTCCATACGGCGTCGTGTCCTCTCTTGAGGTGTCAGGCGAGACCGGTCGACCTGCATAGCCTCCACGGCGGAAGGCACAGGAACAGATTGCAGGGGACCAGAGGAGAGAGGAGCCGAGGAGGAGAAACGCCTCGTGCGAACAGAGTCCATATCTTGGCGGAGTTCCTGACGCCTTTCGGAAAAACGCATGTCAATGCGAGTGGCTAGGTGAATAAGTTCATGTAGATTAGCAGGAATTTCTCGTGCGGCCAGAACATCTTTAATGTTGCTGGATAGGCCTTTTTTGAAGGTCGCGCAGAGGGCCTCATTATTCCAGGACAATTCTGAAGCAAGAGTACGGAATTGTACGGCATACTCGCCAACGGAAGAATTACCCTGGACCAGGTTCAACAGGGCAGTCTCAGCAGAGGAGGCTCGGGCAGGTTCCTCAAAGACACTTCGGATTTCCGAGAAGAAGGAGTGTACAGAGGCAGTGACGGGGTCATTGCGGTCCCAGAGCGGTGTGGCCCATGACAGGGCTTTTCCGGACAGAAGGCTGACTACGAAAGCCACCTTAGACCTTTCAGTGGGAAACAGGTCCGACATCATCTCCAGATGCAGGGAACATTGGGAAAGAAAGCCACGGCAAAACTTAGAGTCCCCATCAAATTTATCCGGCAAGGATAGGCGTAGCCCAGGAGCGGCCACTCGCTGCGGAGGAGGTGCAGGAGCTGGCGGCGGAGATGACTGCTGAAGCTGTGGTAGTAACTGTTGTAGCATAACGGTCAGTTGAGACAGCTGTTGGCCTTGTTGCGCTATCTGTTGTGACTGCTGGGCGACCACCGTGGTGAGGTCAGCGACAACTGGCAGAGGAACTTCAGCGGGATCCATGGCCGGATCTACTGTCACGATGCCGGCTGGCAGGTAGTGGATCCTCTGTGCCAGAGAGGGATTGGCGTGGACCGTGCTAGTGGACCGGTTCTAAGCCACTACTGGTTTTCACCAGAGCCCGCCGCAAAGCGGGATGGTCTTGCTGCGGCGGTAGTGACCAGGTCGTATCCACTAGCAACGGCTCACCTCTCTGGCTGCTGAAGATAGGCGCGGTACAAGGGAGTAGGCAGAAGCAAGGTCGGACGTAGCAGAAGGTCGGGGCAGGCAGCAAGGATCGTAGTCAGGGGCAACGGCAGAAGGTCTGGAAACACAGGCAAGGAACACACAAGGAACGCTTTCACTGGCACTAAGGCAACAAGATCCGGCAAGGGAGTGCAGGGGAAGTGAGGTGATATAGGGAAGTGCACAGGTGAACACACTAATTGGAACCACTGCGCCAATCAGCGGCGCAGTGGCCCTTTAAATCGCAGAGACCCGGCGCGCGCGCGCCCTAGGGAGCGGGGCCGCGCGCGCCGGGACAGAACAGACGGAGAGCGAGTCAGGTAGGGGAGCCGGGGTGCGCATCGCGAGCGGGCGCTACCCGCATCGCGAATCGCATCCCGGCTGGCAGCGGAATCGCAGCACCCCGGGTCAGAGGACGTGACCGGAGCGCTGCAGCGGGGAGAGTGAAGCGAGCGCTCCGGGGAGGAGCGGGGACCCGGAGCGCTCGGCGTAACAGTACTAATGGTGAAAAATCCTTTCGAAACACCTAAATTATTGTGCATATCACTCCCAGTCAGCAGGGTTTGCATATCACACCCTCGTCGTTGAAGCTGGAAGAAAAATCAACATGGACACATGCCTCGCACTGCTGGAGGGTTCCCATGTATATCCTTTTTAAATAAATCATGGTTTAATAAGTGACAAAATATATAATTTCATGGTAATCAACATTTTCAGTAATACATTTAGTATATATATATATATATATATATATATATATATATATATAAATATATATAAATTAAAAAAAGATTTTGCTGGATGAATGGAAATACTGGAGTATGAAAAACTGCTTATGTTATTTTTAAGGAGATGTAACAGGGTGGGGGGGGGGGTGGAGAATAGCAGCTGCAGCTGAACTCCTTATTTTTTCCTTGTTTGGCTTGTTTTTTCTCATAGATACTGTTAAGTCACTATTTCTGCTTTAACTTTTCCTTTTTAACTACTTTCTAGGCCCTGTACTTTTTCCAGTTTAGAAGTGCTGCTTTTTAACCATTGTTGTCCCATTGGGTTAAATGTAGATTGCATTCACTGACATGTAGTAGTGTTGGTGCTTATTAGTAGCTCCAGAAGAGTAGGGCTAATATATGAGTCCCAGGCGAAGGATCAGTCTGGGTGCCAAGGGGGGTGGTTCATTAGGAACCGCTCATCTCAAACCAGTGAAGCATCCCATACCAGTTTTTTTTTTTTTTCCCTGAACCTGAGACTGTTAGGCAGAATATATTATAGGGAAAGCTGTCGTGTACGTTTAACAAAAATCTTTAGGGGGGAATTGATAAATCTCCAAATGTAAGAACAAAGTCCAGCTCACCTCTCTCTGTGCGGTTCATGGACCGGTGCCCGGCTAGGCACCCAGCAATACCAAGTAATGGAAGATGGTCCAGTACTTTGTTAAATGCAGCTTTATTGTAGATCACAACACATATTAAAATGACTATGCCATCAGACACGCTTCAAGCGCATGTACTCTTCCTCGGTGACATCAGTTCAATCTCAGATGAGGCTTAAATAACTGTTTGTGGGGCGGAGTAAGAATACTCCAAATACCTCTCACCTCACCGGAAATGTAACTAACTTGGTAATAGTAATATGTTAAAAAAATATGTTAAAATACATAAAATCAACAAAGTTCAGACATGGATGGATTAGAATACATGAAAAAGAAAGGGAAGCAGAATCAGTCAGTAATGAAATAATTATTCACAACGAACATTTAGACCCGATGGGGCAAGTGTCCCCGACGTGTATTGCCAAAATGCCTCTCTGTCAGCCAACTTTTTTCGTAAGCATGTCTTTCTTATTCCAGCATTCACAGGGTCAATAGCATAGATCTGAAATGAATTTAGATTGCCCGCATGTACAGAATGGAAATGTGCTGATGCAGCCAAACTGTGTCGAACAACAGTAGTACTACTATCATTGAGATGTTCTAGTACTCCTGTTTTTAATTTGTGTGTGGTGTAACCCACATATTTTAAATTGCATGCAATACATTCAATGATATAGACTATGTTGCAATAATTACAATTAATGTAGTTTTATTATTTGGAAGGTTTTAGTGCCATCCAAAGTATACAAAAAAGAAGGTTGCAGCAACACTCTTGGTAAAAAAATGGAGGCTCTTAGTGCACTTTTTGGTCAAAACGTGTCCCCATCCATCACGCGGATGTGGCCTCTTGTCGTTGGATAGGACCCTAACATGCTTGATGCACTAACCTCTGCTGGGCATATGGCCTCTGACTGGGTGCGCCTCCATTATTTGCCACAGAAGTGTGCAGCTGTGTATTAGGTAGTTTTGCTGACTATTTTTCTTTTTTGTGTTTTTGCTATGCAAGTTAGGGGGAGTGGCACCCTCTCTAGCCTTGCACCCCTCCCTGTTTCACAGGAGGCTTTTAAATTGATAGTAGATCCAGCATGTCATCCAGTAAGAGGATATATGCCCAGCAGAGGTGAGTGCATCAAGCATGTTAGGGTCCCATCCGACAAGTGGTGGATGGTGGACACGTTTTGATGAAAAAGTGATCTAAGAGCCTCCATTTTTTGACCAAGAGTGCTGCTGCAACCGTATACTTTGTATTTGCCACAGCAGCATGCACCCGTGTATAAGGTAGCTGTGCTGCCTACTTTTCTTTTTTGTGTTTAGTGCCATCCACATTCTCAAAATATTTGGTGGGCTTTGCATAATGATAGGTGGGACAGATTTTGTGGTCACATTTGAAAATGTCCTTCTGGGCTAACCAGCTGCTACTGGGGTTTCTTTAGGTGTGCACAAAACTAGGAGATTTCCTAGTGATCTCCCAAAGTGGGTGCCCTTTTGGAAACCACATGGCATACTTCACATAATATATTGGACAACACCTCGTCTTGTTTTAAAAAAAGTGTAGATGCTTGAGTACTACATTATTCACACTATTAAAGTGGGGGGAAAAAGTAAGTGCAAGAACTGTTTTTTAGAATTTGGTTCTGGTTGGATGTGAGGGATAAATTAACATGTTTCTATCTTTCGAGCCACAATATGATGGGCTCTTTTTAATGTACGTGAGGAATAACCCCTACTTTTGTGCCTCTGTTCCAGCTCACTGGCTTGTTTTTTGAAAACCTCAGGTTCAGTAAAGTTTATTTTTAGCCTAGTAAGTTCTCCTATAGGAATGGCCGAGTGATGTGGAAAGGATGGTTACTGTCTGCCCTGAGTGTTTCCTGAGATAGGTTTGCGATGAGTAGCAACTGAAACGGTTTCATGATGTGTTCCTGTAAGTACTAAATCCAAAAATATAATGTATATAGAGTTAACGTGGCGAGTGAATTTTAGGTTGTATGGGTTATCATTTAGGTATTTAGCAAACAGTGGCACGGTCGCGACGTCCCCCCTCCAAACAAAGAGGAGGTCATCTTTGAATCCTTAAGGTAACCTGGTACATGTTGTACAGGTGGTTGGAGCATCTGGTCCACCTTTGTGTGTCTTTGGAAGGGCGTACATCACCAAGATTACAGGTTCATCTACAGAGCGCTAATCCCTGTCTCTCTCGGCGAAGACGGCCAATGCAAGACCTTCCATAAGTAATTTTGACAATTCTTGTTGGAATTTGGACGTGGGGTCACTATGTAATTTTTTGTATGCACTGATGTCAGACAACATATCATGAATTTGTGATACATACATACTCTTGTCCATGACTGTCACCATCCCCCCTTTATCAGAAATCCTAATAACATCCAAATTAAAAACACGAGCACTAGAACATCTCAATGAGATTAGTACTACTGCTGTTCGACACAGGTCGGCTTCATCAGCACATTTCCATTCTGTACATGCGGGCAATCTAAATGCGTTTAAGATCTATGCTATTGAACATGTGAATGCTGGAATAAGAAAGGGATGCTTACGAAAAAAGTTGGCTGACAGAGAGGCATTTTGGCAATTCATGTTAGGGACACGTGCCCATCTGGTCTAAATGTCCATCGTGAATTAGTATCTCATTACTGATTGATTCTGCTTCCCTTTCTTTTTTCGCATGTACTCTAATCCATCCATGTCTGAACTTTGTTGATTTTATGTTTTTTCACATATTGTTCAACTATTACCAAGTTGGTTACATCTCCGGTGAGGTGGGAGGTATTTGGAGTATTCTTACTCTGCCCCGCAAACAGGTATTTAAGCCTCAACTGAGATTATACTAACGTCACCGAGGAAGAGTGCATGCTCTCGAAACGCGTCTTATGGTATATTCATTTTAATGTGTGTTTTGATCTACAAGAAATCTGCATTCAACGAAGTGCTGGACCATCTTACATTTCTTGGTTTTGATAAATCTCCTCCATAGTGTTTTGGGATTTTTCAAAAGTGTTTGACATTGTCCCCCATATTCGTCTAATAGGTTTAGAAATTTTGATTTGAAACTTGAAAACTGGAGTAAGGAGTGGTGATCAATGATTCCTACTCGGATTGGTTCTCAGTTATTTGTGGTGTACCCCAAGGTTCAGTACTGGGCCCGCTTTTGTTTAACTTATTTATTAATGATATAGAAGGTTCTAACTTTGCAGATGACACCAAGCTTTGTAGCACAGTACAGTATATGGGAGAACTTCATATATGAAGATGTACATGCAATGTCAGGCAGCTGCTTCTAATGCCTGCAGGATATTGGGGAAGATTTATCAAAGCTATGTCCCGCATCAATATAGACCAAACTACAGAGCATTAGGCTGATCTATTGTGCGCCTAATTTATCAAAGGTCGCACGGCTCTTGATAAATTCTGCGCATCTATGCTTTAGACTGTATTTAAACCTGCTTCAGCATGGTCTGACATTTCAGCGTACTTTCAGCTGATGCCACTTGTAGCTGAAAAGTGGCTTTTGATAAATTCAGCACCAATTCATTTTTCCGTCAGAAATAGACTAGAATGCATCATGTTCTAAAAACCCTCTAAAGCAAAAGTTGCAAAAAAGCACACATATTTAGACTGCGACTTTCTGTGCAACTAATTTAGATGGGAAATAACAGTCTAAATCCTTTGATAAATCTCCCCCATTGTCATGTATCAAAAGAAGCATGGACTAGCGGGACAAGGACATGGTATTACCACTTAATAAAGGATCGTTGCTGCCCCACCTGGAATATGCTGTTCAGTTTTGGCATACAACTAAGGGGCATGGAACATCTTATGAGGAATGATTAAAAAATTACATTTGTTTAGTTCTGATAAGAGACGTTTAAGGGGGAATATGATCAACTTATTTAAGTATGCAATGAGGGTGTGATTAGGGTAGATGGAATTATCCTAGGGGCAGATGGTATTAACCCCTTGTGTTCGTGATGCCAGGGCCTGGTTTATCCTCTACACCACCCAAAGGAATACCG
Organism: Hyla sarda; assembly: GCF_029499605.1. Lineage (NCBI taxonomy): Eukaryota > Metazoa > Chordata > Amphibia > Anura > Hylidae > Hyla > Hyla sarda. The sequence continues at coordinate 438,976,927 of NC_079190.1, forward strand.
CTGGATCCTGGGCTAGGCACGGGGGCAAATAATGACTCTGACTCCAAGTTACGAAACAATGGCAGCTTTTCTGAGTCAGATAGGTGTAACAGTCTATACAGATTGGCTGAGCTCAAGGAGGTGACCATTGACTTCAGAGACCTCATGGCTCGCTGGGACTTATGATGGACTGGGACAATTTGCTGCAGAGCCACGCTGACTGAAGACAGATTGACTTGGACTGACTTGACTATGGCAGACTATGACTGACTTCACCCCTTCTGTAGCTTACCAGGCTTTGATATGACCTGTGGGTTACTGGACTTTAGGACCTGTGGCTGCATGTTAGACTTTAGGACTCTTTAGGACTCCAGACACACACCTAGGACTTGACCTTACTGCAACTAAACAAAGACATAAAGAGAAATAGGAGGCTCCACCCAAGGCTTATATGGGGGAGACTCTGATGGGGTCTTAAATGTCACCCTTAGGTCACATGGTTACTGATAGTTCACTGGGTTACAATCACATGACAACAGGTCTTAAAGGCACAACACATTTTATATACTGTCTCCAAAGAAGCAAATACAAAAAATGCTAAATTCCAGCTCCCAAAAAAATAAAGTTAAAATCCAAAAATGTATTAAGTCATATTAACATGATATCCAAAAATAGGTGATGTTAAAAGCATAGCAGAAATGCCAATGCGTTTTGAACCCACTCCGTGCTTCCAAACCCATCTGAAGTTTCTCTCCATCAAGAATATCTACAGGCGGTGAGCTGGTTTTCTTTGTATAGTGACACTTTATATACAATACTCTATATAACAAGCATGGAAGCAGATATACAAAGGAGCAGGTAAAGGGGGGGGGGGCAGGGGTCACTGTATGGAGACTGCCTGACAGGGCAGCAAGAGTACAGGGGTGCAACTCCTGTACTGGGCTACCATAAGTATATAAATGGGCCATACATAAAAATTGGGAGAAAAATTGTTCCAGGTAAATCCCCTTAACCCGTTAAGGACGCAGCCCTTTTTCACCTTAAGGACTTTTTCGCAATTCTGACCACCGTCGCTTTACGCATTAATAACTCTAAAACGCTTTTATGGAATATTCTGATTCTGAGATTGTTTTTTCATGACATATTCTGCTTTATTTTGGTGGTAAATTTTCGTCGTTACTTGCATCCTTTTTTGGGTGAAAAATCCCCAAATGTCATGAAATTTTAGAAAATTTCGCATTTTTCTAACTTTGAAGTTCTTTGCTTGTAAGGAAAATGGATATTCCAAATAAATTTTATTTTTATTCAAAAATAAAATATGTCTACTTCATGTTGGCATCAGAAAATGGACATATTTTTACTTTTTGAAAAAATGTCATGAAAATTGCTAAATCTGAAGGGACAGATGTTACAGAACTACAACTCACAGCATGCCTGGGCAGTCTAGGCATGCTGAGAGTTGTAGTTTGGCAACATCTGGAGGGCTACGATTTGGGCACCACTGTAACAGTGGACTCCAAACTGTAACCCTCCAGATGTTGCAAAACTACAACTCCCAGCATGCCCAGACAGCCTGGGCATTCTGGGAGTTTCAGTTCTGCCTTCCTAGTGGTTGCCACAGTAAAGATCGCTTTACTTTCACTTTCATTTACCCCTCCCCCCCCCCACCGTCGTTTCCCTACCTGAGCCGGGATCTCTGCAGTCTCCACAATGATCTTCGGTCCCCACACCATCTTCAGGTAAGGTACCAGTCTCCATCTTCTCCCCCCGTTCTGCCCGACATCCAGGGGTGGGCAGAACGGGGGGTTGCCATGGCAACCCCCTGTCCTGCGCTGCCATTGGTCAGAATCAGTTCTGACCAATGGCAGGGGATAGGAGGAGATCGCAGCACTGCGACCTCGCTCCTATCCCTCAGGATGATCGGGTCTGTCACTGACAGGTCCGATCATCCCTATTTTCCGGGTGATCGGGTCACCAGAGACCCGATCAGGCCGGAATAGCAGAAAATCGCATGTCTGAATTGACATGCGATTTTCTGCGATCGCCGACATGGGGAGGTCTCAGGACCCCCCTCAGCGATGTGCCGGGATACCTGCTGAATGATTTCAGCAGGCATCCTGTTCCGGTCCCCAACTGGCTAGCAGCGGGGACCGTAATTCCCACGGGCGTATGCATACGCCCCACGTCCTTGAGGACTCGGGATGCAGGGCGTATGCATATGCCCGGCGTCCTGAAGCGGTTAAAGGGGTACTCCGCCCCTAGACATCTTATCCCCTATCCAAAGGATACGGGATAATAAGTCTTATCGCGGGGCTACAGCTGCTGGTACTCCCCGCAATCGTCACGCCCCCTCCCTTAGACATGAATTTAGGGTGCGTGCATGACGATTGTGGCGGGGCCCCAGCGGCTGGACCCCATGATTAGCCATCTTATCCCCTATCCTTTGGATAGGGGATAAGATGTCTAGGGAAGCAGTACCCCTTTAAAAAACAAGGGGGCACTCCATCCGCCTGGTAAAAAAATGATTTAGTCTCCAGAGGTGACAAGCCTTCTCTACCATAAAAACTGTATATTTCTGAAACAGTCTACCTGAGGAGCTGCATATGCAGAAATATAAAATCATAACCCCTCCACTTCATCTACTCATACTCCTCCTTGGTTAAACTTGATGGACATGTGTATTTTTTTCACCCATACTATTTATATAACTACCAAATTAAGGCTGACGAGACAGGCAGAGCCGCCAGCGACCACCCTGATGACTTGGGGTTCATGAAGCATGAAAGTGATAACAGGTTCCCTTTAAGATGCAATGAAAAATTGTTCTTATTCTTTCTCTTGTAGTTCCTGATATGACACTAAATCCACAAAAATGTGTATACTCATGTTCAGGCAACAAACAATGTCACTGTCTGTCCATCTATATTTTTCAGGATGTCTTAAGTCTGCTGAAAATGCTCAGTATTTTAACATATCATAAGAAAGGAAGCAATTTATCACTTTCTTGTTTTTTTCCAAGCTGAATCACCATAAACCAGCACATTGGACAGGAGGCTTTTAAGATGTACTCCCCAGGATCACATTGTTTGTCTTCTTTTATTAATGTGCACAGAGAAACCGCTGCTTAAAAAATTTAACGTTTCTGACTTTCAGTATTTTTGTAAAAGGAGCAATATCTAAAATGAATACAAATGTTTGCCCCAAGTGCTGCATTGATGCCATTAATGCAGGGTCAGCATGTGCTGTATCTACAGTCAGGAACTCAATGCATAGATTTACTATTCAATGTAATTAAAGTATATTATTGGGGAAATATTAGTGAAGTCTACCATTAGCTATTCAGTAACAACCATTGTGTCCTGCATTCTCAGCAACATGTTCTGTTGTCAGTTTTGGGGTTCGTTCACATGTACTGTAATTGCTGTGGGTCTTTCATTCTCATTTGCTGACTGACTATCTCTTAGTCATGTATGTCTAAGGCTTGCTAGATGGGCCGAAACGCGTCACTTCCATTTGATTTGTTGTACCTTGTGTGTTTTTATACAATAAAGAAGCATCAATCGCAAAGAAGTTTGCAGCGCTGGACATTTCCTTTTTTGCATAGTGCAATTCCGGTAAATCCACACCTGTCTGTGCGGCTGCAGGACGAGGGAGGGAGCAGGTTTACACTACATGGACTTGCTTATCTCTAGTTCAAATACAGTTTCATTGGCAAAATGTACAGGCCAAGATAAATAATCAATACCAGATTGATGACACATTGATCAGCTATTTTTCAGAACAGTGGTGCCACCCTACACAGTAAAAGAGAGCAGGAAGCAGATGTCTGCATATGTTGTGAAGTTGTGCAGGTCAGCTCTTATTTACTTCAATGGGAGCTGGGCTGCTGTAACCCATTACAGCCATTACACAAAGTATGGCACTGTCTGCCTCCTGCTGTGTTTTACTGTCTATGACAGTTCCACAGCTCTGGCAAACAGTGGGTGTGCCAGGTGGGCACCTCGCCAATAAGGTATTGACATATCTTAAGGATAAGCCATCAATAAAATGTATCTGGAGAACCTCATTAACTCTTAGATGACACAGAGCATATATATATATATATATATATATATATATATATATATATATATATATACACCCTGGTTGCTGTCAGTGTGTTTGAAGTGAGCTGAAAAACTGAGTGTGCTTCACACCCAGTAAGGCCCAGCTGATATCTGCAGCCGGGACATTCCGATGTACAGAATTAACCCATCAGTTTATTGAGGGTGGTTAAAATTGTGCATGGTCTGGGACTGCATGCTGCTGAAACTGGGGAGCTATATTTTCTTGAGGGAACTATGAATGCCAACATGTACTGTGACATACTGAGAAGAGCATGATCCTCTCCTATCAGAGACTGGGCAACAGCGCAGTATTCCAACATAATAATGACCCCAACCACCTCTAAGACCACCACTGTCTTGCTAAACAAGCTGAGGATAAAGGTGGTGGACTGGCCAAGCATTTTTCCAGACATAACCCTGTTGAGTATCTGTGAGGCATCCTCAATGGAAAGTGGGAGAGCAAAGTCTCTAACATCCACCAGTTCTGTGATGTCATCATGGAGGAGTATATTGGACTACAGTGACAACCTGTAAAGCTCTGGTGAACTCCATGACCATTAGTGTTGAGTGTGAATCTTCGGCACTTTGCCATTTTGCGAATATATAGAATATGGCAAATTATATTTGTTATGACAAATATTCATTTTTATAAAAAAAAAAAATGTTTTCACAGTACACATCACAATGATGTGTACTGTGTAAATAAAAAGTGATCATCCCTCCTTGCTTCCAGATTGTGGTCCAAAGAAGGCGAATATGCGAAAATTCACGAATATTGGCACTTCCAGAGGACACTGATCCCTCCCTTCTTTTAGCTTGTGGGCCAATGAGAAGGATGCAAATACAGTTATCAGAGGTTAGCAACATCCCTAGCAACCAATAGTAAGGTAGTCAGTTGAAAGATATAATCAATCATGCGCATTTTGCGAATTTTATTCCAAATTTTGCATAAAAAAGTGAACAAATATGCGAAATTCGCGAATATAGGATGAATATTCGTCCAAATATTCGCGAAATATCCCAAATTTGAATATGGCCTATGCTGCTCATCACTTATGACCATAAGAGGCTTAAAGGGGTACTCCGGTGAAAACCTTTTTTCTTTTAAATCAACTGGTGCCAGAAAGTTAAACAGATTTGTTTCTATTAAAAAATACTTCTATTAAAAAATCTTAATCCTTCCTGTACTTATTAGCTGCTGAATACTACAGAGGAAATTCTTTTCTTTTTGGAATTCTCTCTGATGACATCACGAACACAGTGCTCTTTGCTGACGTCATAATAATAATAACTCTTTATTTATTGTTGTCCTTAGTGGGATTTGAACCCAAGGCCCCAGCGCTGCAAGGCAGTAGTGCTAACCACTGAGCCACCATGCTGCCCTTAGGGTACATCTGCTCTGCTTGGTTGCTAAAATGGCAGAGATGTCAGCAGAGAGCACTGTGCTCGTGATGTCATCAGTGTTCCAAAAAGAAAGGAATTTCTTCTGTAGCATTCAGCAGCTAATAAGTACTGGAAGGATTAAGATTTTTTAATAGAAGTAATTTACAAATATGTTTAACTTTCTGGCACCAGTTCACCAGTTGATTTAAAAGAAAAAAGGTTTTCACCGGAGTACCCCTTTAACGACGCAGGACGTATATTTACGTCCTGCGCCGGCTCCCGCGATGTAAAGCGGGATCGCGCCGCGATCCCGCATCATATCGCGTCGGTCCCGGCGCTAATCAACGGCCGGGACCCGCGGCTAATACCACACATCGCCGATCGCGGCGATGTGCGGTATTAACCCTTTAGAAGCGGCGGTCAAAGCTGACCGCCGCTTCTAAAGTGAAACTGAAAGTATCCCGGCTGCTCAGTCGGGCTGTTCGGGACCGCCGCGGTGAAATCGTGGCGTCCCGAACAGCTGATCGGACACCGGGAGGGCTCTTACCTGCCTCCTCGGTGTCCGATCGACGAATGACTGCTCCGTGCCTGAGATCCAAGCAAGAGCAGTCAAGCGCCGATATTCTGGATTTTGTCGCACAATAATTTTTTTTTCCGTTTTGCCGTGCATTTTTGGGTAAAATGACTAATGTCACTGCACAGTAGAATTGGCGACGCAAAAAAAAGCCATAATATGGATTTTTAGGTGGAAAATTGAAAGGGTTATGATTTTTAAAAGGTAAGGAGGAAAAAATGAAAGTGCAAAAACGGAAAAACCCTGAGTCCTTAAGGGGTTAAGGCAGTGTCCAATTTGGACATTTCCACTTAGGAGTTAACTCACATTTGTTGCCAAGGTTTAGACATTGAGATATTGTCTATGCTAAACTGTTATACAGGCTGTGCACGCACTACTTTACATTGTAGCAGTGTGTCATTTCTGAAGTGTTGTGACATAAAAAGATGTAATAAAATATTTACAAAAATGTGAGGGGTGGAATTACTTATATGAGATACTGTATTTCTGACTTATACATGTAAGTGTTTTATCTGTATTGGTTTTCTTGTCAGTTTTCCATAGAGTTATGGTTTCAACACACAATGTTTGTCCTTATATGAATTCATATTGTAACTTGAGGGATCACTGTGTATACTGATTTTTTTTTTGTTGGATCAGTTGTTTGAATCTGTTGCAGAAAATCCTCATCTGCATTAAAATCAGCATCATTTAGTGTGGCTATTCTGGTGAATTTTCTTTAAGTTAAGGTCAGAATAAGGCTATGTTCACAAGGTGGAATATCTGCAGAATGTCCGCCTGGAAAACACAAATTTCCCACAAATTTGCATGTTTCACCGGCACTAGTACTACTTAGAAATATGTTGTCTCCATAAACAGTATTGCATTTTCAAGCATTTTCAGAAATTGGCGGAAATAATGAACATGTTCATTGTTCCAGCCGACAATGGAATCAGGATTTCCACTGCCGATGTTTCCACTGCGGAGATTCTGTTGTGTGCAAGGTGCAGCAGAATGCCACTGAAAACAATGGGACTCTGCTGGAGCGGAAGCAAATACTTCACTTTCAATCTTCATTCTGTTTCCTAGGCTGCTTTGGCAGGATGAAGAAGCAGAGCACCAATAACATTGATCAATTGATGCCAATGGAACTTCCTGACATCAGGACCATCCCTAAAATGTGTAATGTGTGCACTGTGCAGCAGAATTCCATTGCCAGCAATGGGCCTCTGCTGCACCCGCATTTTTTTGAAGAATTTTAAAAAAAATTCCACTTGGAAATTCTGTAGTGTGAACCCTGCCTAAGTCTTTCTTAAATGTTTCCCATTTCTTTTGAATACACATAAAAATTGCAAAGTGGAAACACAGTCTTAGAGAACTTTCACACATTTTTTAATCTTTTCATCGTGCAGACTGATGTAGTTTTGCGCTGCCGGACGGTTTGCAGCTTGGTTTCTGAATTTGAAATATGTTCTTTAATCTTAGAAGGAGATGTACGGGCAAAAACTGTGCCATTCAGCATGTTTGAACGCACCTTCCTGGCCATTTTTAAACATGAGTTTCTATCATTCTAATTTTAGATACATGAGAGGGCTCGGTTGGCATTTTCTCATTATCCAGACGGTTTAATGCTCATCTTGTTATGATCAAATGCACTACTGAAGCAAGAAATAGAGTTGTGTCTGTCTTCAAGAACACTTGAAAGATTCAATAAAATCTTAGAAGATGATTGCAAAACTTCTGAGTGCTTGAAACAGATCAGTGTCTGCTTGTTAATAGTGAGGGTTTTCTCTGCCTGGGCAGTGCACAGTACTGCAGGGGACCTGAAGAAAATGTGCAATAGTCTGTGAGGAACATAAATGTCCACAATTGTTATCAGTTTACGCAACGTACTGCTGCTGAGACACTAAAAAGTCACTTGTGCAGAAGTTGCATAGCAGGATGATATACTGTACAATGTATACTGGAGACAGAGACACAAACTTACAGAATAAAATATAGACCTGTACATGGGTCAATAGATATAAAACATTTTTTGGATAGTTGCAAATAAAATAATTCTCTTTAAAGAGTTACTGTCATTTCAAATTTTTTTTGCCATGTCATCCAAACATGTCAAAAGTTTAGATCACACTCCTAAAACCTGCTGAGGCTGCATTCACACTTAGTTTTCAGCCTACGGTTGCCGGATCAGGCTGGGGGAGGGGAAAACCGTGTGCTCCCGTACCCCAGCCGAACCGGCGCTGAACTCCATTTACTTAAATGAGCCGACCGTAGTCAAACGGTGACTCCGGTCGACTAATTTATGCACCGTATCCGGTTTTGTGACTGGACCTAAAACCGTAGTATACTACGGTTTTAAGTCCGGTCAGGAAGCCGGTTATGGGTCAAAAATGAGCCAACCAGAGTCACCGTTTGACTTCGGTCGGCTCATTAAAGTAAATGGAGTTCAGCGCCGGTTCGGCTGGGGTACGGGAGCACCCGGTTTTCCCCTCCCCCAGCCGGATCCGGCAACCGTAGGCTGAAAATGAGGTGTGAATGAAGCCTAAGATCATGAAGTATAAGGCGGCAAAGTACACGGCAGCACACGCTTCAATCCCCGGATTTTAATCAAAACTGTCTCTTTTAATGCAAAAGTTGCCAAAGGCTGTATGGGCATACAGTGAGTTGCAGTTTTGCAACAGCTGGAGGCACACTTGTTAGAAAACACTGGCCTATATACTGCAAGAGTCGGACTGAGCTGTCAGTGGGGGGAAGGAAGAGCACTGCCGCACACTTCATTGGTTATAACCCAGCAATGAGATCCGGTGCGATCTAAACATCAAATGTTAGCTACATTTTAAGCAACGCACCAGCTTTAACGTGTCCCTGTCATTTTAACAAACTTTGACATGTCTCAGCATGGGTCCACAGGATGTAGATCGTTGTGAGCGGGAGAGTGAAGTGATCATTGGTGGAGGTCTCAACAATGAGGCCCTGACAGATCAAAACTTGTAACATGTCTTTGTGACATGTCAAGAGCTTTTTTAATAATCCTATAACAATTTAGCATTATACTGTATGTATAATTTGAACTATCTTATATACTTTGCATGTAATTACTGAATGGACATACCCAGTTGAAAAAAATATCTGTAATACCAAACACTTGTGTCATTTGGGCATTATCAAGACTATTATCAAAGAGTGAGGCATTGCATATTGGATAAAACATAACTTTTAAATAATCCTTCAAAAAAAAAAAATAGACCCATAAAATGATAAACATACAATAACTTCAAAAATGTGATTAAGTAGGATCACCATACCCAGCAGAAAGACATCATAAATGTAGCCACCAGCTGTTGCATAACTACAACCCCCAGCATGCACAAACTACCAAAGGGAATGCTGGTAGTTGTACCCTCTGCTGTTGCATAACAACAACTCCCAGAATGCCCTTGTGTCCATGCTGGGAGTTGTTGCTTAGCAACAGCAGGAGGCCAGCCTTACCTCCTGCTGCGCAGTGAAGATCCGCCTGCCGTCGCCTCCGCCGCCTCCGCTGCTGGGGCCCCAATCCTGCCGCCAATGCCGGGGATCGGGGGCCCCAGCCTCAGGTGAGGGCTCCCGACACCCGCTCTCACCCTCCGGAACAGGGGCGGAGCGGGTGCCGTTAAGGACACCCCCACTGCAGGCGTCTGAAGAATCAGGACGATCGCGAGGTGACACCAGTGCCACCTCACTCCTGCTGCTAAGGGATGATAGGTGCCATCTCGGATGGCACCTATCACCTTTTTCCCAGGTCACCGGGACCCCATCGACCCGGAACTGCTTCAAATTGCTGATCTGAATTGATCGTCGATTTTTCTCAGGACCCCCCCAGGCGTTGTCACAGGATACCTGCTGAATGATTTCAGCAGGCATCCTGGTCTGGTCCCAGCCCGGTGAGCGGCGGGGACCGGAAATGCTCAGGGCGTACATCGCTGAGTTCTTAAGGATCGGGCATGCAGGGTGTATGCATACGCCCTGCGTCCCCAAGAGGTTAAACCCAGACATTCTGTGCACTTTATAAAGATTTATGATTTAACTAATGGGCAGAGTTTTGTTCAGCACACACTGCTGCTCCAGCACTTCTAGCTATGTGATCAGTGTACCATGGGAAAATGCCACAGCTCTGTGAAGTGTGTGGTAGAGAAGTAGTGCACGGTACAGCGAGGGGGGGCCTTTCTATATTTGCACAAAATATATCAAAGGACGTGCGTAACTTTTGTAAATTTTGAGCAAGAGTGTAAATTAGACAAGCATTGTAAAGGGGTAGATCTGTGTCTACAATAGACACCTAATGATAAATGTCCCCCAGTGTGACTATGTGTAAGGCCAGGTCTTCGCACTGTGGCTTCCACTTGTACAGTATCCCAGTACAGATACCGCGGCCAAAACTGTATTGGCTGTCATATGGTTGCAGTTGTGGCATGTAATATTATAATAATCCTGCACTTTTAGCCTTTATGTACATTGCCAAATGTTACTATTTTGCGGACATCTAGTGTCAAGGACCCTATCAAAAAGTAGCTACTTAAACATAACATGTAGCATTTGCTAGAAAGTGTGGGTAGACCCTAGCCCTGTCTCACTCTTAAGGCAAAGATCTGGTTTAGACCAGTTTAGCCAGCACATCAAGCTGAGAAGATGCAAGTTAGTTTAGGCCAGTCTACAGGCTGAGCGCATGTCTCTGCCAATAATCTCTGGCTGAGCAGATGTCATTTGTCTAGCAAGGCCAAAAGCCTTTCCATCTTTACTATCTACCGTATATACTCGAGTATAAGCCGAGTTTTTCAGCACGATTTTTCATGCTGAAAACACCCCCCTCGGCTTATACTCGAGTGAACTCCCCCACCCGCAGTGGTCTTCAACCTGCGGACCTCCAGAGGTTTCAAAACTACAACTCTCAGCAAGCCCGGGCAGCCATCGGCTGTCCGGGCTTGCTGGGAGTTGTAGTTTTGAAACCTCCGGAGGTCCGCAGGTTGAAGACCACTGCGGCCTTCGACATCATCCAGCCCCCTCTCACCCCCCTTTAGTTCTGTACAGTACTCACCTCCGCTCGGCGCTGGACCGGTCCTGCAGGACTGTCCGGTGAGGAGGTGGTCCGGTGGGATAGTGGTTCCGGGCTGCTATCTTCACCGGGGAGGCCTCTTCTATGCGCTTCGGGCCCGGCCTCAGAATAGTCACGTTGCCTTGACAACGACGCAGAGGTGCGTTCATTGCCAACGTACTTCTGCGTCATTGTCAAGGCAACGCCTCTATTCCGGGCCGGAAGCGCGGAGAAGAGGCGCCCCTGGTGAAGATAGCAGCCCGGAACCACTATCCCACCGGACCACCTCCTCTCCGGACCGCCCTGCAGGACTGGACCAGCGCCGAGCGGAGGTGAGTACTCAGAACTAAAGGGGGTGAGAGGGGGCTGGATGATGTCGAAGGCCGCAGTGGTCTTCAACCTGCGGACCTCCGGAGGTTTCAAAACTACAACTCCCAGCAAGCCCGGACAGCCGATGGCTGCCCGGGCTTGCTGGGAGTTGTAGTTATGAAACCTCTGGAGGTCCGCAGGTTGAAGACCACTGAGGGCGAATGATGAGAAGAGGATGATGAAGGGGGGGGGTGTGTGGGATGATGACAAGAGGATGATGAGGGGGGGTGGGATGATGAAGGGGGGATGTGTGGGATGATGGCAAGGGGATGATGAAGGGGGGATGTGCGGGATGATAAGGGGATGATGAAGGGGGGATGTGTGGGATGATGACAAGGGGATGATGAAGGGGGGATGTGCGGGATGATAAGGGGATGATGAAGGGGGATGTGTGGGATGATGACAAGGGGATGATGAAGGGGGGATGTGTGGGATGATAAGGGGATGATGAAGGGGGGATGTGTGGGATGATGACAAGGGGATGATGATGAGGATGTTAATGACGGGTCTGGATGATGACAGGGGGGATGAGGTATTTCCCACCCTAGGCTTATACTCGAGTCAATAACTTTTCCTGGGATTTTGGGTTGAAATTAGGGGTCTCGGCTTATACTCGGGTCGGCTTATACTCGAGTATATACGGTATATCACAAAGGACCAGCTTCAAGAAAATCTACACAAGAGTTATAAGATTAACTCCTGTGAAGGATCTCCTCCTGGTGAATTTATTAGTCCTATTTATGGGGATTACAAGCTACCTTTGAGAAAGAGTAATATATACTTCTGCCTCTGAGAGTGAGTTATTATTAAAGGGGTATTCTAGATATATATATATTTTTTTTTTTACTATGCTACAGGGGCTGTAAAGTTAGTGTATTTCATAATATAGTGTCTGTACCTGTGTGTGACGGTGGTCTCGCAATTCTTCTGTGATTTCACCCCAATATTTATTTTTAACAGCATACAAAATTACTCAGCTCTCAGGTTTTCCCAGATTGCAGTGCGGCCGGGACATAATATTACTAGTCAGATGTGCAAAGGGAGCCTGTCCTGCTTCAATGGGTGGATCTATCGCTGGATGGGAGACAGATCATTCTGCAAATTATGTCATTATTGCAACAGCTGGTTAGAAAGGCACCCTGGTTAGAAAACACTGATCTATTGAATAGAATGCAGCTCATTTTTGTTTCAATGGGTGGGGTGGCTTATGTATGGGAGGGAGGAAAGTGACCTCACATTTACAAACAAGGAACTAAGGGATTTGTAGTTTGGTAGAACAAACTCCAACATGAAATACCCAGTTCACAAAAAGATAGCCACAGCATTATGGTAATATCACAAGCCATTTAACCCCAAGACAAGCAAAGATCCTCCCCTCTTAGTTAGGCTAAGTTTCCACTCCTTTATATGTCCTATTCCTTTTGAATACACTTCTGGCTTTGGCTCAAAAACTGCCAGATAAAAAACCAAGCAGAAACTTAGCCTTAGAGAGGTAAGCTTCACAAGAACCTCTTTGCTTTCTCCTGGTAGCTGCAAGGGCTTCAGACTGGGACCAGTACTTTGTGGCTGTCACGTCACTTTTATGCTAATCTACCCACTGTGAGCAATGTGATTACCCTTGTACCTATACTCAAGGCTAGAGGAGTGAATAACCCTAAACTGCACTATGGCTAGAAAAGGATACCCCTTGCATGCCCCATTTCTTTACTGTGAACAAGAGACCGTTCTTGTCTGCCTGTGATGATTTCCTATTGTGAAATTTATCTCAGTAAACAACTGTTCATTAGTTGTGTTAAATCAATGTCTGGCTACATAATTGTATAACGTACACCAAGGGTACCCCATTTACCATCTACCAGACACATTGCATAGTGTGTACCACAGGGAATAATGACTTTCCTCACTAGTGCACCCCCTTTATGACTGCTGTGTCAATCAGGAAAGTATACCTGGGCCAGAGGTCCCATTCCTGTTAACATATTGGGGTACCACCAGTACTTTAACTTCCACTTTTACTTTAACTTGTGGCATTCTTATGCCATAATTCTGCCAAATTCTAATGCTGATTGAGAAAAATAACTTTTTGTTTACTATCTTTAGGAAAGGTTTTTTTTTCTTTTATGTTAAAGTTTGCAACACATTCTCAACTTTTATTAGACATATTCTGGTGCAAAAAGTGGCACACTTTTAAAGAGGTATTCCAGCTTTATACATTTTACCCCTATCCAAAGGAAAAGGGATAAGATGTATGATAGTGGGGGTCCCGGTCACGGTCACACCCCTAGTGACGTCACACCACGCCCCCCTCCATTCATGTCTATGGAAGGGGATGTGATGACTGTCACATCCCCTCCCATAGGCATGAATGTAGGGTGTGTGGCTGTGACATCACTAGAGGGCGAGGCCGTGGCATCACGTCCCCGTCTCGGAGGCAGCACTTGGCACAGAATACCGGGGGCTGCACCGAGATCGCGGGGGTCCCCAGCGGCAGACCCCTGCAATCATACATCTCATCCCCTGTCCTTTGGATAGGGGATAAGATGTATAAAGCTGGAATACCCCTTTAAAATAATTTTATTATGGTGTGTACTTTGTAAAGTGTTGAGATGTGTCTTCTGATATCAATAGAGGAGGCAAAACAAGGAACATTGTAACCAGTCTAGATTTACACCATTTAAAAGCTACACTATTTTCATTTATCTCCCCCATTACATGCATTGAAAGAAATATCTTCAAAATATTTTGCTCATTTTTTGCTAATTAATATTATTTTAATGAGCAGCTTTTCATGCAGCTGGCCCCAGGACATGTCACAGTACATTATGAGCTTCTTTTGTTGTCTTATTAAACTTGTGATAAAGAATGCAAAGATAGAAGCATTTTTTTCGTAAATATTTGTTTCCAAGCAATGAAAATGGCTTAAACATTGCTTTGATGGACTGAAGGACACGTCTATAAATTCTATCTTCATAAAGTAGTTACAGAAAACAGGTAGCTTTGTCTTAGTCACATCATTATCCACAGATAATGTCAATGTATTTTTCTGAAGAGAGGGCACAGTGTAATGTTCTAGCCAGTACAGACATATTAGTGACGTGAGATATCATCTCAGTATTCTCATTTTCATTTCCAATAGACCCAGAGCAATCTCTTTATTTGCTGATTTGATGGACTTCTTGGGCAACTTTCTAGCCATGAAAACCAATTTAGTGAAATCACTTGGGAAAGTTGGTGTCAAGGCTTTGGGAAATGGACAGTATTTAGACTACAGGTCATTTTCTTATTGGTTGAGCAGTGATAATAGACGGGGCAGAGATGAGATGAATGTCTGGGTCAAAAGAATTCAATCAATGCTGGAACTCAATGAAAATTAACAGTGGAAAATAGAATCTGCCAACCAAGAATTAGAGCCTTTGAAATTGTTCAGAGAGAAGTGTAATATTCTTATTATCCTCTTAATGATACTTGGTCTAGAGTTGTCCTTGCTAGGTCAGTAGATCACATCTCTTAAATGGAGCATCCAATTTTAAAACAATAGGGTAGATTTGCTAAAACGATCTAATTTTTAGACTGCGTAAACTTAGGGCTGTATTAAATGGCTGGCGCTACACAGTAAACTAGTGCCGATCTCGGGGCTTAGAGGTATTTTAGATCTCAGGGGTGGGAGTGGGTTAAAGGTATATAACGCCTTCAGTTCAACTAATGTTTTTCAGCAAATCGCTAGCCTTACAAAGGGTGATGTCAGCCTATAATCGACCCGGAATTCCTCCTCAAATTAAGGCCGTAGACTTCTATGGGATTTCTCACTCCTATTCACACTTCTGAATTTTTGCTTGTGGAATTTCGCTACCTTGGCGCCGCTGAGTTTTTCTATCCCCTCTTGTAATTTCACATTACCCACTGGGTCCCGTGATTGGCCGGGACCAAGCAGCCAATGACAGGACTTGGAAGGAAATTTGATATTAAAGTAGGGGATGGTAAAACTCTGGTGCCGTGGTATATTAAAAGGAGCCAAGGCTGACATCACTCTGCAGCCACCTGGGAGTCCTGCAGCTGGGCCGGGAGATGTGCAGGAGATGTCCCTGCCATCCCTCAGTGCTGCGGTACAGCACTACTTTACAGGCTTAGAAGTGAAAGCCGTCTTATAGACAGAATCCATTACTAAGCCAGGGCTTAGCATTATCACCAAAAAAAACTAGCGCTAACCCCTAATTATTACCCACCATCACAGGGGTGCCGGGATGAACTGTTACCAACAGGCCTGGAGTGTTAAAAATGGCCCTCCTGGGCCTAGGTGGTAACAGGCTGGTGTTATTTAGGCTGGGGAGGGCAAATAACAATGGTCCTCGCCCACCGTGCTAACATCAGGCTGTTGCTGTTTGGTTGGTATCTGGCTGAGAATAAAAATAGGGGGAACAACACACATTTTTTAAATTATTTATTCATGCTAAACAAAAAATGTGTGGGCTTCCTAAATGCAACATGCCCCCAAAAACCATCTCAGCAACATTTGCTCTCCAAAAGCCCATTGCTGCGCCTTCCCCTCTGAGCCCTCTACTGCACCCAAAGGACACTTTACATCCATTTATGAAAAAGAAAAGAAGAAGAAAAGGGCTACAAGATTATATTAGTGTAAAAAGTGGAGTATTTGAGTTATCTCCTCCACTTTGCTGCTATTCCTGTAAAACACCTAAAGGGTTAACAAACTTTCTGAATGCCATTTAAAATATTTTTAGGGGTGTAGTTTTTATAGTGGGTGAATTATGAGGGATTTCTTACAGAAAGGCCCCTCAAATCAACTTCAAACTGAACTGGTCCCTGAAAATATCAGATTTTATATTTTTCATGAAAATTTGGAAAATTGCCACTATACTTTGAAGCCCTCTAATGTCTTAAAAAAGTAAAAACATGACTTCCGTTTCCTGTGCCATGCTGTATAGACATGTGAAGGCTGAGCTCTCCGCCTGTTATCACCTACCAGCTGAATTCACCTCGCATGATCTGGTCCATCGACCCCCAAACTGCCTGTGAGGAGGGGGGAACCTGCATGGACCGGTACCTGCTTTGTATGGGCCGGAATCTAGATGCCCCACTCCCTCAATGCAAGTCTATGGGATGGTGGTCATCACGTCCCCCCCATAGACTTGCATTGAGGGGGTAGGGCATGATGTCATGAGGGGGCGGAGCAGTGACATCACAATACTCCGTCCCCGGCACCGCCCATCATCAGCCACAGAGCGATCCTCGCTCTGTTCAGCTGAAAAACAGGGGTGCTACAAGAGAGATCACAGGGGTCCCCAGTGGCGGGATCCCCACGATCTAACATCTCATCCCCTATCCTTTTGATAGGGGATAAGATGTATAGGGCCGGAGTAACCCCTTTAAGTCATTTTTTTTCTTTAGTTTAGCTTATGTGCAACATATTTTTCATACTATTATTTATACTTACACAGGGGATTGATAAATTTGGAGCACATAAGTGAAACACATAATTCTCAGTTGAGACTTTTTTTTTTTGCAACCTTTTAAATGTGCTTACCCCAGTTTTGTACTCCAGATCAGACCTGGAGTAGACTTCAGTCTTTTTTAAGGGGTGACTTATTTTTTTTTGCCTACGTGCGAAATTTGCACACCACAAATTGATTGAAGTGAAAACGGAAAATTACTTAGGTAAAGCTGTTTGCAACTTTGTGCTTTGCACAAAAAAGGGCTTAGGACTTAACGACTTTTTGTGCTCCTGGAGTAAGCAAAAAAAAAACCAAAAAAAAAAAAAAAAAACTTGATAAATGTCCTCCCATGTGTTTCTTATCCCTAAATTTATAATTTCACACATTTCCTGGTTTGTGCGAGCCAAACCCAGAAATGTTCCAAAGTTTTGCGAGTTACGGCCACTCCAGAATTCTGGTAGAACCCAAGTTTGCAGGGCTCAGCTCCCCCATCTCTATTCATTACTGTTACAGTTAAAAACAATTTTTTTTTTTAACTGAACATGACCCTACTTCTTATGTGTCTGATAATTCTATTTTTAATACAGATTCTGATTTTGACCCTAATGTAGATATTACTGAAGGATCACATAAGACATGTTTGAAAATGAATATTTTTTAACAATGAGTTAACAGTGGCCAATTTACAACAGCTCAAATCTGTTATTAGCCCTGATACTCAGGTTCACCGATCTAACACTTTCTCCACAATAAACAGAACAGATTTTTAACCTATACAATTCAGGATTCCAGACTTGGATTTTTCCAAGGATTTGGTGCATAAATATCTCACTAAACTGTCAATACAAAAACAAACAGTGTATAATAATGTAAATAAAAATCAAAGGGTAGCACTGTAGGAGTGATGACATAATGACAGTATAGTGGTCAGACAGCCGGGCAAAGGTGGCTTCATAGCTGTAATGGATAGTGGATTATACAAAAAAGTTAAAAGAGGATATACTAGTAGACACTAACATACCTGTTAGGATTCGGCAGGCTGGATGTGGATCCTCTGTGTCAGAGAGGGATTGGCGTGAACCGTGCCGGCGGACCGGTTCTAAGTTGCTACTGGTATTCACCAGAGCCTGCCGCAAAGCAGGATGGTCTTGCAGCGGCGGTAGCAACCAGGTCGTATCCACCGGCAACGGCTCAACCTCTCTGACTGCTAAGATAGGCGCGGTACAAGGGATTAGGCAAGAGCAAGGTCGGACGTAGCAGAAGGTCAGGGCAGGCAGCAAGGATCGTAGTCAGGGGCAACGGCAAGAGGTCTGGAACACTGGCTTGGGATACACAAGGAACGCTTTCACTGGCACAATGGCAACAAGATCCAGCGAGGAAGTGAAGGGGAAGTGAGGTAATATAGGCAGGGAGCAGATGGAGGCTAATTAGACAGATTGGGCGAGGCACCAATCATTGGTGCACTGGCCCTTTAAATCTTAAAGAGCCGGCGCGCGCGCGCCCTAGGGAGCGGGGCCGCGCACGCCGGGACAGCACGGGAAACGAGTCTGGTAAGCGGGCCGGGATGCGAATCGCGAGCGGGCGCGTCCCGCATCGCGGATCGTATCACAGGTAGGGACATTATCGCAGCGCTCCCGGTCAGTGGGTCTGACCGGGGTGCTGCGAACAGGAGAACAATGCTATCCTCGGGTTCCCATGACCTCTCCTCAGGGCCGCAATTCTCCCAATCTACAAGAATTTTTTTTTTTACCTCTGACCGTCTTAGACGCGAGAATTTCTTTAACCGAGAAGACATCTGAGGACCCGGAAACAGGAGTAGGAGCAACAACCTTGGGAGAGAAGCGGTTAAGGATAAGCGGTTTAAGGAGAGAGACATGAAAAGCATTAGGAATACGGAGAGAAGGGGGAAGAAGGAGTTTGTAGGAGACAGGATTGATTTGGCACTTGATTTTAAAGGGTCCAAGATAACGTGGTCCCAGTTTATAACTGGGGACACGGAAGCGGATATACTTGGCGGAGAGCCACACTTTGTCTCCAGGAACAAAGACAGGGGGAGTTCTTCTTTTTTTGTCGGCATGCTTCTTCATCCGGGATGAGGCCTGTATGAGGGATTTTTGAGTCTCTTTCCAGATGGTGGAGAAGTCCCGGGAAACCTCATCAACAGCGGGCAAACCAGAAGGCGTGGGAGTGGGGAGGGGGGGAAGAGGGTGAAGCTTGGCACGGGGCAGAGAGTTACCAGGACGGGGGCTATGAGGAGGAGACACAGCATAGTCCTGATAGGCCTTGGGGAGACCAGGTAAAGGAGGAGACACTGAGGTTTGAATGACGGGACTGGGAGCAGACGTGAGGCATTTTTGGGGGCAAGAATAACCCCAGCTCTTGATCTCCCCGGTGGTCCAGTCAAGGGTAGGAGAGTGGCGTTGGAGCCATGGCAGACCGAGGAGGACTTCAGAGGTGCAGTTTGGCAAAACAAAAAGTTCAATTTTTTCGTGATGCAGTCCAATGCTCATGAGCAGGGGTTCTGTGCAGTAACGCACAGTGCAGTCCAATTTTACTCCATTGACCGAGGAAATGTAGAGCGGCTTGGCGAGACGGGTCACAGGGATGTTGAACTTATTAACAAAAGAGGCCAAAATAAAATTTCCCGCAGATCCAGAATCCAAGAAGGCCACAGCTGAGAAGGAGGAGTTAGAAGAAGAAATCCGCACAGGCACAGTAAGACGTGGAGAAGCAGAGTTCACACCTAGAGCTGTCTCACCTTTGTGCGGGATCGGAGTGCGTCTTTCCTGACGTGGAGGACGGATAGGACAATCCTTCAAGAAGTGTTTGGTACTGGCACAGTACAGGCATAGGTTCTCATTGCGGCGGCGTGTCCTCTCTTGTGGTGTCAGGCGAGACCGGTCTACTTGCATAGCCTCCACGGCGGAAGGCACAGGAACAGATTGCAGCGGACCAGAGAGAAACCGCCTAGTGCGAACAAAGTCCATATCCTGACGGAGCTCCTGGCGTCTTTCAGAAAAACGCATGTCAATGCGGGTGGCCAAATGGATAAGTTCATGCAGGTTGGCAGGAATTTCTCGTGCGGCCAGCACATCTTTGATGTTACTGGATAGGCCTTTCTTAAAGGTCGCGCAGAGGGCCTCGTTGTTCCAAGATAATTCAGAGGCGAGGGTACGAAATTAGATGGCGTATTCGCCTGCAGAAGAATTTCCCTGAAACAGGTTCAGCAAGGCAGTTTCGGCAGAAGAAGCTCAGGCTGGTTCCTTGAAGACACTGCGAACCTCAGCGAAGAAGGACTGTACAGTGGCGGTGACAGGATCATCGCGGTCCCAGAGCGGTGTGGCCCATGACAGGGCCTTCCCAGACAGGAGACTAACCACGAAAGCCACCTTCGATCGTTCTGTAGAAAATTGGTGCGACAACATCTCCAAATGTAGGGAACATTGTGACAGGAAACCACGGCAGAGTTTAGAGTCCCCATCAAATTTGTCCGGCAGGGACAAGCGGAGGTTAGGAGCGGCCGCTTGCTGCGGAGGAGGTGCAGGAGCCGGCGGAGGAGATGGTTGCTGCTGTAGCTGTGACTGAAGTTGCTGTAGCATGGCGGTCAATTGCGACAGCTGGTGACCTTGTTGGGCGATCAGTCGGGATTGCTGGGCGACCACCGTGGATATGTCAGCGAGACTTGGCAGCGGCACCTCAGCGGGATCCATGGCCGGATCTACTGTTAGGATTCGGCAGGCTGGATGTGGATCCTCTGTGTCAGAGAGGGATTGGCGTGGACCGTGCTGGGGGACTGGTTCTAAGTTGCTACTGGTATTCACCAGAGCCCGCCGCAAAGCGGGATGGTCTTGCAGCGGCGGTAGCAACCAGGTCGTATCCACCGGCAACGGCTCAACCTCTCTGACTGCTGAGATAGGCGCGGTACAATGGATTAGGCAAGAGCAAGGTCGGACGTAGCAGAAGGTCAGGGCAGGCAGCAAGGATCGTAGTCAGGGGCAACGGCAAGAGGTCTGGAACACTGGCTTGGGATACACAAGGAACGCTTTCACTGGCACAATGGCAACAAGATCCGGCGAGGAAGTGAAGGGGAAGTGAGGTAATATAGGCAGGGAGCAGATGGAGGCTAATTAGACAGATTGGGCCAGGCATCAATCGTTGGTGCACTGGCCCTTTAAATCTTAAAGAGCCGGCGCGCGCGCCCTAGGGAGCGGGGCCGCGCATGCCGGGACAGCACAGACGGGAAACGAGTCTGGTAAGCGGGCCGGTATGCGAATCGCGAGCGGGCGCGTCCCGCATCGCGGATCGCATCACGGCTAGGGACATTATCGCAGCGCTCCCGGTCAGCGGGTCTGACCGGGGCGCTGCGAACAGGAGAACGCTGCGAGCGCTCCAGGGAGGAGCGGGAACCCGGAGCGCTCGGCGTAACAATACCGTAAATTAATGAGCAATCCTACCGAGCCTGTAAGTTCATTTTTTTTTCTAACATATTGTTATATGTTTAACCAATCTGTAAATTTGTTAACTTTTAATTTTGTGTTACATCTCATTTTTTGTTTAACCTAAATGCAGAAAACAGTTACTGCAAAACAAAAAATCTGATTGTTCAGTGAAACAGAACAAATGCGTAATGTGAAGGACTCTGCAGTATTACATGTTGTAATTACTTTTTTGCTAAGAATATTTTTTCTATTTGAGAGAGGTACTTGAAAAAAGTGAGGGCAGGCTAATTGAAAAGAAAGACTACTGCTCATTAAAGTATCATTGCTTCACAGCAGAAACTCTGACTGGAATGGATATGGAGACCTTTTCACTCAAAAATGTTATTGTTAATTTGCTTCCTTAAAGGATTACTCTGCTGCTCAGCGTTTGGAACAAACTGTTCCGAACGCTGGAGCCGGCGCCGGCCCCGCCCCCTCATGACAGCAAGTCAAGTCAAACTTGCACATGACAAAAAACTATGTACACGTATCTTAAACACACACACGTCACTAATAAGTAATCAATAATGTGGGTGGTAATTTATGTTAATTCTGAAGTCTATATAAACTCCTGTGAAATGCTGTAATAAAAGGAAGAAAGAATTTCTGTACTGAACAACGTGTCAGTGTGTTATTCACTTCGATGCATGCATCAAATAATAATTTATTTGCACTGGAACAGATATCCACTAGGTCCTGAAGGAGAGTTCCACTTCACACATAGCAACCAATCAGGTTGCTTCTTTCAATCTTTAAAGGCGTACTCCGCTCCTAGACATCTTATCCCCTATCCAAAGGATAGGGAATAAGATGTCTGATCGTGAGGGTCCCACTGCTGGGGACCCCCGCAATCTCCCTGCTGCAACCGGGCATTCATTTAGAGCATCAGAGGCTCGTGATGTCACGGCAACAGATTCTGCACTCACTGAAAAATGGAAAGTATTATTTTATCATACGTGATTACACCCCAGACATTTCACTTACTAAACAAATGGCTATAAATGATCTATGTTCGATTTGTGTCCATCAAAGAAGGGGGGTCTCCTACTGCTGAAACATAGGTCTATATAGAAGAAAGATTTTTTGGCTTTATCCAAATCCAAAACTCAACCGCAGAAGTAAAGATTCCCCTTGGTGATATGAGAGGACAAGGCTATGCTAATGGCTCCAACATGAAGGGCAAACATCTTGGTGTTCAGAAGAGGATCCTTCATTTACACTTGCGTGCCTTTTATGTTCCCTGCAGCGCTCACACATTAAATCTCGTGGTGAATGATACAGCCATGTCATGCAGTGATGGAGCAATATTTTTTTCTGTTGTGCAGAAAATATACGTTTTTTTTGTCAGGATCCACACTTCGTTGGAATGTCTCGAAGAAGTACATTGGGAGACTAACAGTGCAACCTGTGTCTAACACCAGATGGTCTCCAGTAGAGATGAGGGAACTTACAGTGATTCGATTTGTCATGAACTTCTCGGCTCGGCAGTTGCTGACTTTAGCCTGCATAAATTACCGTATTTTTCGCCCTATAGGACGCACCGGCATATAAGATGCACCCTATTTTAAAGGTGAAAAATCTAGAAAAAAAAAGATTCTGCACCCAACAGTGATCTTCAACCTGCGGACCTCCAGATGTTGCAAAATTACAACTCCCAGCATGCCCGGACAGCCAACGGCTGTCCGGGCATGCTGGGAGTTGTAGTTTTGCAACATCTGGAGGTCCGCAGGTTGATGACCACTCGATAGGAGGTAGTACTCACCTGTCCCCGACGCTCCGGACGTCTTTTTCCCCGGGATCCACGCTCTCCGTCGCCGTCATCACGTCGCTACGCGTGCCGCTCCTATTGGATGACGGGACGGCGTGCGCGACGACGTGATGACGTCGAAGGAGAGCGCCGGCCATGCAGGGGATCCCGGCAAGGAGCAGACACCGAGGAGGCAGGTAAGATCCCTCCCGGTGTCCTGTAAGCTGTTCGGGACGCCGCGATTTCACTGTGGCGGTCCAGAACAGCCCGACTGAACAGCCAGGTTAGTGTTATTTTCACTTCAGACGCGGCGGTCAGCTTTGATCGCCGCGTCTGAAGGGTTAATACAGGGCATCACCGCGATCGGTGATGTCCCGTATTAGCCGCGGGTACCGGCCATTGATGGCCGCAGGTATTCGCCGTATAAGACGCACCAACTTTTCCCCCCCAGTTTTGGGGAAGAAAAAGTGTGTCTTATACGGCGAAAAATACTGTATTTCAGCTTTCAGGTGCTCCGGTGGGCTGGAAAAGGTGGATACAGTCCTAGGAGACTCTCAACTGCCGACGAATCGAATTACCGTAAGTTCGCTCATCTCTAGTCTCCAGGAATAGAAGCTGTTTGACTATTTCGGTTCCAGGTTGGAGAAATCTATGATGCCTTGTCTGATATTTCTTGTGATAGCTCACAGACAGCAATGGCACAATCTGATGCGGAATCTCTTGCAAAAGAACTAAGCGACTTCAAATTTTTGTGTTTCATTGTATTGTGGTACAACATTCTAAATAGAATTAACTTTGTCAGCAAGCTGCTTCAAAGCAAAAATATAACCTTCCAGTTGTGATTTTTTACTATTCAGATCAAGGATTTGAAGAATTGCTGGAAAAGGCTTTAGAGCTAGCCACAGAATTCATATTTGAGCCAGTGTTTCCCGCATTAGTGCGGCAAATAAAGAAAAAGAGGATTTTTTCTTATGAAGCACAAGATGATCCAATTGATGATCCTGAAAAAAATTAAAATAAAATGAGTGCTTTTTTTTTTTTAGCATTTTGGATGTTTGCATTAATCTTCTTCATGAGATATTTGAGCAAATTAAGCATCACAGCAGGCACTTTCAGTTTCTTTATGATATCCAGAAACCTAAAAAACGTACCACATGAAACACTCATGAAGTATTGTTTCGATTTCCAAACTGTATTGACTGATGAAAACTCCGTAGATACTGATCTGGATGGAACACAACTGTTTTTACACAGATTTTAGCATATGCTGTTAAAATTACTTTGCTCCCAATGTCTCCATAGCACTGCGGATATTATTGACACTGCCGGTATCTGTCCCATCTGGTGAACAAAGTTTTTTAAAGCTCAAATTAGTAAAAAATTATGTATGTTCAACAATGTCATATTGGTGGGACTTGCAATGATTTCTATTGAAAACCCTAATGTACAGGACATTGATTTTCAGACTTTGCTTTATGAGTTTGTGAACGCAAAAGGAAAAAAAGTTACATTTTATAGTCCTCACTTTGAATGTGTGTATTATTTAGCACTTTAGTTGAAATACTCTCAGTTAACTTGCAATAAACAAGTTCTTATGTTATAGTTTGAAAATATATTTATAATGTAAAAAGAAAAATGGGATTAATGTGTTGGTTTGAAACCTCACTGATCATTATTGCACTTATTTCATTTATTTTTGATCAATAACTGGTAATGTTTTGCCTTGGAGTGGGTTGCGCCATAATGTAGCTTCGCTTGTGTTGGCAAAAATCCTTGCACTGGCCCTGAATTGAGGCAATGTTTCTCTGGGTTTGGAGGGTCACTGCGGACAGCTCCATGAATCATATCATCTGATATTGAGCTGGCATTGAATTGTGGTGCCATGAGCGCCTCTTTAAAATGAAAATGATGTACCCTGGCTTGCACATCTCTTGGCACATCAGCAGACAGGTGCATAGGTTGTTGCACTCTATGCACCCTGTCAATAAGCAAGTCCCTTGATGTGCTATTGTTACGCCTAGCGCTCCGGGTCCCCGCTCCTCCCCGGAGCGCTCACGGCGTCTTTCTCCCTGCAGCTTCCCGGTCAGTCCCGCTGACCGGGAGCGCTGCTCTGTCATGGCCGTTGGGGATGCGATTCGCACAGCGGGACGCGCCCGCTCGCGAATCGCATCCCAGGTCACTTACCCGTTCCCGTCCCCTGCTGTCGTGTGCTGGCACGCGCGGCTCCGCTCTCTAGGGCGCGCGCGCGCCAGCTCCCTGAGACTTAAAGGGCCAGTGCACCAATGATTGGTGCCTGGCCCAATTAGCTTAATTGGCTCCCACCTGTTCCCTGGCTATATCTAGTCTCCTCCCTTGCACTCCCTTGCCGGATCTTGTTGCCCTTGTGCCTAGTGAAAGCGTTTTGTGTGTCTAAAGCCTGTGTACCAGTACTTCTGCTATCCACCCTGACTACGAACCTTGCCGCCTGCCCCCGACCTTCTGCTACGTCCGACCTTGCTTCTGTCTACTCCCTTGTACCGCGCCTGTCATCAGCAGTCAGAGAGGTGAGCCGTTGCTAGTGGATACGACCTGGTCACTACCGCCGCAGCAAGACCATCCCGCTTTGCGGCGGGCTCTGGTGAAAACCAGTAGTGACTTAGAACCGGTCCACTAGCGCGGTCCTCGCTATCCCTCTCTGACACAGAGGATCCACTACCTGCCAGCATCCTGACAGTAGATCCGGCCATGGATCCCGCTGAGGTTCCCCTGCCAGTTGCCTCTGACATCACCACGGTGGTCGCCCAGCAAGCCCGACAGATCGCCCATCTAACCCACCAGCTGTCGGAAGTGTCCACCATTGTGCACCAACTTCAGTCGCAACTTCATCAGCAATCATCTCCTCCGCCAGCTCCTGCACCTCCTCCGCAGCGAGTGGCCACTCCTAGCCTCCGCCTGTCCTTGCCGGACAAATTTAATGGGGACTCTAAGTTTTGCCGTGGCTTTCTTTCGCAATGTTCCCTGCACTTGGAGATGATGTCGGACCAGTTTCCCACTGAAAGGTCTAAGGTGGCTTTCGTAGTCAGCCTTCTCTCTGGTAAAGCCCTGTCATGGGCCACACCGCTCTGGGACCGCAATGACCCCGTCACCGCCTCTGTACACTCCTTCTTCTCGGAAATTCGAAGTGTCTTCGAGGAACCTGCCCGAGCCTCTTCTGCTGAGACTGCCCTGCTGAACCTCGTCCAGGGTAATTCTTCCGTTGGCGAGTACGCCATACAATTCCGTACCCTTGCTTCTGAACTATCCTGGAATAATGAGGCCCTCTGCGCGACCTTTAAAAAAGGCCTATCCAGCAACATTAAAGATGTTCTGGCCGCACGAGAAACTCCTGCTAACCTGCATGAACTCATTCATCTAGCCACTCGCATTGACATGCGTTTTTCTGAGAGGCATCAGGAGCTCCGCCAGGAAAAAGACTTCGATCTCTGGACACCTCTCCCACAGTCTCCATTGCAATCTGCGCCTAGGCCTCCCGCCGAGGAAGCCATGCAGGTGGATCGGTCTCGCCTGACCCTGGAAGAGAGGAATCGCCGTAAGGAAGAGAATCTTTGTCTGTACTGTGCCAGTACCGAACACTTTTTGGTGGATTGCCCTGTCCGTCCTCCACGTCTGGGTGACGCACGCCCGCGCCCAGCTCTCGTGGGTGTGGCGTCTCTTGATGCTAAGTCGGCTTCTCCACGTCTCACGGTGCCTGTCCGGATTTCTACTTCAGCCAGCTCTTCCCTCTCAGCCGTGGCCTGCCTGGACTCTGGTGCCTCTGGGAATTTTGTTCGGGAGTCCTTGGTGAATAAGTTCCGCATTCCGGTGACCCGTCTTGTCAAGCCACTCCATATTTCCGCGGTCAACGGAGCCAGGTTGGATTGCACCGTGCGTTACCGCACGGAGCCCCTCCTAATGTGCATCGGACCTCATCACGAGAAAATTATATTTTTGGTCCTTCCCAATTGCACTTCCGAAATTCTCCTTGGACTACCCTGGCTTCAACACCATTCCCCAACCCTGGACTGGTCCACTGGGGAGATCAAGAGTTGGGGTTCCTCTTGTTCCAAGGACTGCCTTATACCGGCTCCCAGTACTCCCTGCCGTGACCCTGTGGTTCCTCCTGTATCCGGTCCCCCTAAGGTCATTAAGGACTCTGCCCTCCACAGGAAATGCCTCTCCCCCCCTCCCAGTCCCATCAGGCAAGCCTCTGTGTCCCTTCTTGGCTCCCGTCCTTGTGTCTCCCTGCCCCGTGCCAAGCTTCACCCTTTGCCCTCCCTCCCCATTCCTACTCCTGCTGTACTGCCTGCCATTGAGGAAACCATCCATTCCTTCCCGGTGTCCTCATCCCAGGGGAGGCAGTCACCGGACAAAAAAAAGGGGAGACCTAAGGGGGGGGGTACTGTTACGCCTAGCGCTCCGGGTCCCCGCTCCTCCCCGGAGCGCTCACGGCGTCTTTCTCCCTGCAGCTTCCCGGTCAGTCCCGCTGACCGGGAGCGCTGCTCTGTCATGGCCGTTGGGGATGCGATTCGCACAGCGGGACGCGCCCGCTCGCGAATCGCATCCCAGGTCACTTACCCGTTCCCGTCCCCTGCTGTCGTGTGCTGGCGCGCGCGGCTCCGCTCTCTAGGGCGCGCGCGCGCCAGCTCCCTGAGACTTAAAGGGCCAGTGCACCAATGATTGGTGCCTGGCCCAATTAGCTTAATTGGCTCCCACCTGTTCCCTGGCTATATCTAGTCTCCTCCCTTGCACTCCCTTGCCGGATCTTGTTGCCCTTGTGCCTAGTGAAAGCGTTTTGTGTGTCTAAAGCCTGTGTACCAGTACTTCTGCTATCCACCCTGACTACGAACCTTGCCGCCTGCCCCCGACCTTCTGCTACGTCCGACCTTGCTTCTGTCTACTCCCTTGTACCGCGCCTGTCATCAGCAGTCAGAGAGGTGAGCCGTTGCTAGTGGATACGACCTGGTCACTACCGCCGCAGCAAGACCATCCCGCTTTGCGGCGGGCTCTGGTGAAAACCAGTAGTGACTTAGAACCGGTCCACTAGCGCGGTCCTCGCTATCCCTCTCTGACACAGAGGATCCACTACCTGCCAGCCGGCATCGTGACAGCTATCAGGTAGTCACAAAGTCCCTTTTCAGAAACAGATTTGGGTATACCCCTAAATTTAAGTTGTAATGTTGAGACCTATCCTTCAAGTAAATGTGGTGGCCCGGTACAGGAGTTGTACCCCTGTACCCTAGCTGCCCTGTCAGGCAGCCTCCCTGCAGTGTCCCCTGGGCCCCGTGCACCTGTTCCCCTTGTATAGTTATCTTTATGCTGTGTATTGTATATAAAAGTGTTGTCTTTAAGAATGATTGACATGTGATTAACCAGTGTCATGTGATTGTAACCCAGTGAGGTATCAGTGATCATGTGACCTTAGGGTGACCTATGGCACCCCTCCTAGTCTCCCCATGTAAGCCCTTTGAGGAGCTAGCTCAATCTCTTGATTTCCAGTTAAGTCTTTGCTGAGGACCAGTGCAGTCAAGTCCTAAGAGTGTTTCTGGAGTCCAGAGGAGGCCTCAAGTCAACCACGGAGCCACAAGTCTACAGGTCCACAACCCCCAGGTCCCAGTTAGAGCCTGGTAAGCAACAAACGGTGTATAGTCAGTCTCAATCAAGTCAGTCAAAGTAAAACTGTCTTCAGTCAGCATGGCCTGCATCAACATTGTGCCAGTCCACTGCAATTCCCAGCAAGCCCTAAGGTCACTGGTCACCTCCATGGGCCTGGCTAAGCTGTATAGACTATTCCACCTGTCTAGTTCAGTAAAGCTACTGTTGTTCCGTAACTTGGCGTCGGATTCATTATTGCCCCCATGCCTAGCCCAGGATCCAGCAATAAACCTTCGGGTGGTATTGAGGATAAACCAGCCCTTGGAATCACAAACACAAGGGGTTAATGCCATCTGCTCCTAGAGCCATTCCATCTGCCCTCATCACATCCTCTACCACAGCTTTTGGCGTCCGACGAACAGGATACAGGTGTGCGCCTTATGTCCAAAGTACCCCCCCCCAGTCTGAACTGTGTCCAGTGTTACAAATTAAAACGCACAACAAAAATTGTGCCAGAAAGTGTACGGGATTTTGTCTGTGAAAAGTTTATGTCAAGATGCGCTTTTGAAATAGAGGGGGAGGTGAAAAAAAAGACTGTTGCTTGCCAATGTGAACTGTAGAGAGCCTGTACCTGAAAGGGTTAACTTGGCCCGGTGTTTCCCATGCGCGAGCGGTCGCAGCTCCGACCCATCAGTCCCCAGCGGTGCAGCCTCTTCAGTACAGCGAGGAGGAACCAAAGAGCCATCCTGTGTTGCACAGGTGAAGATTTTGCCGACCGAACCAACACCGGAAGTTCCCTGGGCGCAGCCATATTGGAGGCTCCAGCTGCTGCACTCGTCTCCGCTGTCATCTGTCAAACACCCGCTGCAGCGCAAACTCTGCAAATATCAACGATTGTCAGTATCAAGTCTCCAGTGCCTCCAGTATTACCACGTTACTGCCTGCAAGTCTGGTTGCAAGACTATCTATACTGGTGCCTGCAAAATAGAGGGGGAGTATGCATTACAGTACTCCCATTAGTCAAGTCAAAGCCTCTGCAGCGCTTAAGCAAACATCTCTAAGGGGAACACACTTTATTTCTCTTAAAGCGACAGCGCACTCAAAATTCAACAGAATGTCTGAACCCAGCACCACAGATCAACCGGGCCCCAGCGCCCCTTCATCTCCAGCAGCGAGGTCGTCACCTGCTCCAATAGCCAGGGCCTTGTTCCCGCTGCCTGCAGTCAACATCAACAGTCAACATCAACAGGGAACACTGTCTTCCCTACCTACAATGGAGATCCCTTCACCTTGAGGGATCTCAAAGAGAGGATCCAGAGTTTGTTTGTTCTTTACTCTTTTCCTCCTAACCAACAGATGCAATTGTTCACAGGACAACTCCAGGGACCGGCGCCAGAGGAAGTCCGCACCTGGCCATCCCCCGAGAAGGTGACTGTGGAGAAGATCTTTGAAGGACTGTACCAGGTATTTGAGTCACATTCTCCATCAGAGGTTCATCTCCGGTTATATGAAAGGCGACAAAAGCCAGGTTTAGGCCTTGAGAGCGTATGCTGTAGCACTGCAGAATGCCCTAGAGACTGTTCAGAAATTAGATTGTATAACTCCCGAGCAGGGCAACAAGGTGTTAATGGACAGATTTATTGATGGAGCTCATAATAAGTGGGACATAGCACTGCTGAGAATGTTAGCAGTCCAAAACCCCAACATGTCATTCCCCGCTTTCAAAACACTGGCTATCCATGTCATTGAGTCAGGGACCGAGTTAGAGGAAGTTTGTACACCCCTCACACTCGTTCAAGAGCCACTAGGGATGGTAGCTAGACCTATACCACCACCGTCAAAAGCCCTTCTACTTTGCCAGTCACTGCAGTCTCAGATCTACAGAGTGTTAGGCAGGACATTAAACAACTGACTAAGGCTGACTTGCCACCCAGGCTGCTCCACCTGACCGTGAACCGCCCCTGCCTAGAAAACCTGCCCTTGCTCCCTGCAATTTAAATTACCGTAATCCTCCACCCAATAAATACTCAGGGACTCAAAGACCTTTTTGCTCCTACTGTAACAAGTCAGGACATGCAGTGCTGGGATTTCAACGGATTTCCCCTGAGGTCGAGGACCGACCCTCAGGAAAACAGTCATCAGATCCAACCCATCAACAGCCTAAATCAGGACTCTCACTTTATGTCGCTTCTTTCCCCTATGTAAAAGTTATTGTACAGGGTGGGCCATTTATATGGATACACCTTAATAAAATGGGAATGGTTGGTGATATTAACTTCCTGTTTGTGGCACATTAGTATATGTGAGGGGGGAAACTTTTCAAGATGGGTGGTGACCATGGCGGCCATTTTGAAGTCGGCCATTTTGAATCCAACTTTTGTTTTTTCAATAAGAAGAGGGTCATGTGACACATCAAACTTATTGGGAATTTCACAAGAAAAACAATGATGTGCTTGGTTTTAACATAGCTTTATTCTTTCATGAGTTATTTACAAGTTTCTGACCACTTATAAAATGTGTTCAATGTGCTGCCCATTGTGTTGGATTGTCAATGCAACCCTCTTCTCCCACTCTTCCCACACTGATAGCAACACTGCAGGAGAAATGCTAGCACAGGCTTCCAGTATCCATAGTTTCAGGTGCTGCACATCTCGTGTCTTCACAGCATAGACAATTGCCTTCAGATGACCCCAAAGATAAAAGTCTAAGGGGGTCAGATCGGGAGACCTTGGGGGCCATTCAACTGGCCCACGATGACCAATCCACTTTCCAGGAAACTGTTCATCTAGGAATGCTCGGACCTGACACCCATAATGTGGTGGTGCACCATATTGCTGGAAAACTCAGGGAACGTGCCAGCTTCAGTGCATAAAGAGGGAAACACATCATCATGTAGCAATTTCGCATATCCAGTGGCCTTTAGGTTTCCATTGATGAAGAATGGCCCCACTATCTTTGTACCCCATATACCACACCATACCATCAACTTTTGTGTTCCAACAGTCTTGGAGGGATCTATCCAATGTGGGTTAGTGTCAGACCAATAGCGGTGGTTTTGTTTGTTAACTTCACCATTCACATAAAAGTTTGCCTCATCACTGAACAAAATCTTCTGCACAAACTCTGAAGGCAATTGTCTATGCTGTGAAGATACGAGATGTGCAGCACCTGAAACTACGGATACTGGAAGCCTGTGCTAGCATTTCTCCTGCGGTGTTGCTATCAGTGTGTGAAGAGTGGGAGAAGAGGGTTGCATTGACAATCCAACACAATGGGCAGCACATTGA
This sequence comes from Hyla sarda, assembly GCF_029499605.1. Classification (NCBI taxonomy): domain Eukaryota; kingdom Metazoa; phylum Chordata; class Amphibia; order Anura; family Hylidae; genus Hyla; species Hyla sarda. The sequence continues at coordinate 439,008,957 of NC_079190.1, forward strand.
ACAAATTTTATAAGTGGTCAGGAACTTGTAAATAACTCATGAAAGAATAAAGTTACGTTAAAACCAAGCACATCATGGTTTTTCTTGTGAAATTCCCAATAAGTTTGATGTGTCAAAAACAAAAGTTGGATTCAAAATATCTGACTTCAAAATCGCTGCCATGGTCACCACCCTTCTTGAAAAGTTTCCCCCCTCACATATACTAATGTGCCACAAACAAGAAGTTAATATCACCAACCATTCCCATTTTATTAAGGTGTATCCATATAAATGGCCCACCCTGTACTTCTATTCGTTTTGGATCATCATCTCATTCTTTTGTCAAGTTTTTCTTCAGCTCCACAGATGAATGAACTTCTCCATCTTCTAGCTGTCATTCTGCAGGAGAATTCAACCTTCAACTTATTCTAGTTCCTTTTATGGACTTTATTACGCTTAAGTTCTTTTCATAGATAATTTTCTTACTGGACTACTCATCAAAGAAAGAGGGTTATTTCTATCAGTCTAGACCTTATATAACCTTGGCTGTATGCTCATTGGTCACTACTCTGCTCAGCATGTTCGGTTTTACTTACCTGTAATTGTAACACCTGTACACCTTAAAGTTTTTCTTGTTACTTGTTGAAAAAACGTTTAATATTGCTGCTATATGTTTTGCAGTAAAGAAAGAAATGCACTATAATGCTCGCCTCATGTCTTTCATAAAATATATATTTTCCGTCACTTAGGATAGCAAAATCTCTAATTACAGTACATCAATTTCTTATTTAAGGACAATGTATTCATATGGTTCCAATTATGTGGGTTAAGATTAGTTCTCTGGAACAACATATGGAAGAGTAAGTATTGATTTTTTGTGACTGATAACTTTAGTAGCAATATGGTTTTAATATACCCAGTGCATGTATTTATTCATAATTAATTCCCCTCGAGTTCATCTGAGTTATGAACTTAAAATGTTTTTACTTATTAATTGTTGATTAATTATTTTTATCTTTTCTTTTTTTGGGTGTGTTTATATTATAATTTATTAGAATCATGATATGCTACAAATTGTGTGTGTTACGCCTAGCGCTCCGGGTCCCCGCTCCTCCCCGGAGCGCTCACGGCGTCTTTCTCCCTGCAGCGCTCCGGTCGGTCCCGCTGACCGGGAGCGCCGCACTGTCATGGCCGTTGGGGATGCGATTCGCACAGCGGGACGCGCCCGCTCGCGAATCGCATCCCAGGTCACTTACCCGTCCCGGTCCCCTGCTGTCATGTGCTGGCGCGCGCGGCTCCGCTCTCTAGGGCGCGCGCGCGCCAGCTCTCTGAGACTTAAAGGGCCAGTGCACCAATGATTGGTGCCTGGCCCAATTAGCTTAATTGGCTCCCACCTGTTCCCTGGCTATATCTAGTCTCCTCCCTTGCACTCCCTTGCCGGATCTTGTTGCCTTGTGCCAGTGAAAGCGTTTAGTGTTGTCCAAAGCCTGTGTACCTGAACTTCTGCTACCCATCCTGACTACGAACCTTGCCGCCTGCCCCCGACCTTCTGCTACGTCTGACCTTGCCTCTGCCTAGTCCTTCTGTTCCACGCCTTCTCAGCAGTCAGCGAGGTAGAGCCGTTGCTAGTGGATACGACCTGGTTGCTACTGCCGCAGCAAGACCATCCCGCTTTGCGGCGGGCTCTGGTGAAAACCAGTAGCCTCTTAGAACCGGTCCACTAGCACGGTCCACGCCAATCCCTCGCTGACACAGAGGATCCACTACCTGGAAGCCGAATCGTGACAGTAGATCCGGCCATGGATCCCGCTGAGGTGCCCCTGCCAAGTCTCGCTGACCTTACCACGGTGGTCGCTCAGCAATCGCAGCAGATTGCCCAACAAGGACAGCAGCTGTCGCAGTTGACCGCCACGTTACAGCAACTTCTGCCTCTGCTACAGCAGCAACCATCTCCTCCGCCAGCTCCTGCACCTCCTCCGCAGCGAGTGGCCGCTCCTAGCCTCCGCTTGTCCCTGCCGGACAAATTTGATGGGGACTCCAGACTCTGCCGTGGATTTTTGTCTCAGTGTTCCCTGCATATGGAGATGATGTCGGACTTGTTTCCTTCAGAACGGTCTAAGGTGGCGTTCGTAGTAAGCCTTCTTTCAGGAAAGGCCTTGTCTTGGGCCACACCGCTCTGGGACCGCAATGATCCTGCCACAGCCACAGTCCAGGCCTTCTTCACTGAACTCCGGAGTGTCTTCGAGGAGCCAGCCCGAGCTTCTTCTGCCGAGACTGCCCTGTTGAACCTGGTCCAGGGTAATTCTTCCGTTGGCGAGTATGCCGTACAATTCCGTACTCTTGCTTCAGAATTATCCTGGAATAACGAGGCTCTCTGCGCGACCTTTAAAAAAGGCCTATCCAGTCGCATCAAGGATGTGCTGGCCGCACGAGAGATTCCTGCCAATCTGCAAGAACTCATCCATCTAGCTACCCGCATTGACATGCGTTTTTCTGAGCGACACCAAGAGCTCCGCCAGGAAAAAGACTTAGATCTCTGGGCACCTCTCCCACAGTATCCGTTGCAATCTACGCCTGGGCCTCCCGCCGAGGAGGCCATGCAAGTGGATAAGTCTCGCCTGACCCAGGAAGAGAGGAATCGCCGCAGGGAAGAAAATCTCTGTCTTTACTGTGCCAGTACCGAGCATTTCTTGGTGGATTGCCCTATCCGTCCTCCACGCCTGGGAAACGCACGCACGCACCCAGCTCACGTGGGTGTGGCGTCTCTTGGTTCCAAGTCTGCTCCTCCACGTCTCACGGTACCCGTGCGGATTTCTTCTTCAGCCAGCTCCTCCCTCTCAGCCGTGGCCTGCTTGGACTCCGGTGCCTCAGGAAATTTTATTTTGGAGTCGTTTGTTAATAAATTCAGCATCCCGGTGACCCGCCTCGTCAAGCCGCTCTACATTTCCGCGGTCAACGGAGCCAGATTGGACTGCACCGTGCGTTACCGCACAGAGCCCCTCCTCATGTCTATTGGACCCCACCTTGAGAGGATTGAATTCTTCATTCTCCCCAACTGTACCTCTGAGGTTCTCCTCGGTCTTCCTTGGCTCCGGCTTCATTCCCCTACCATTGATTGGACCACCGGGGAGATCAGGAACTGGGACTCTGCCTGCCACAGGAAGTGCCTCTCCCCCCCTCCCAGTCCCGTCAGGCAAGCCTCTGTGCCACCCCATGGCCCCCGTCCTGGTGTCACACTGCCCCGTGCCAGGTCTCGCCCTCTGCCCTCCCTCCCCATTCCCACTCCTGCTGTACTGCCTGCCGTTGAGGAAACCCTCCATTCTTTCCCGGTGTCCTCATCCCAGGGGAGGCAGTTACTGGACAAAGAGAAGGGGAGACCTAAGGGGGGGGTACTGTTACGCCTAGCGCTCCGGGTCCCCGCTCCTCCCCGGAGCGCTCACGGCGTCTTTCTCCCTGCAGCGCTCCGGTCGGTCCCGCTGACCGGGAGCGCCGCACTGTCATGGCCGTTGGGGATGCGATTCGCACAGCGGGACGCGCCCGCTCGCGAATCGCATCCCAGGTCACTTACCCGTCCCGGTCCCCTGCTGTCATGTGCTAGCGCGCGCGGCTCCGCTCTCTAGGGCGCGCGCGCGCCAGCTCTCTGAGACTTAAAGGGCCAGTGCACCAATGATTGGTGCCTGGCCCAATTAGCTTAATTGGCTCCCACCTGTTCCCTGGCTATATCTAGTCTCCTCCCTTGCACTCCCTTGCCGGATCTTGTTGCCTTGTGCCAGTGAAAGCGTTTAGTGTTGTCCAAAGCCTGTGTACCTGAACTTCTGCTACCCATCCTGACTACGAACCTTGCCGCCTGCCCCCGACCTTCTGCTACGTCTGACCTTGCCTCTGCCTAGTCCTTCTGTTCCACGCCTTCTCAGCAGTCAGCGAGGTAGAGCCGTTGCTAGTGGATACGACCTGGTTGCTACTGCCGCAGCAAGACCATCCCGCTTTGCGGCGGGCTCTGGTGAAAACCAGTAGCCTCTTAGAACCGGTCCACTAGCACGGTCCACGCCAATCCCTCGCTGACACAGAGGATCCACTACCTGGAAGCCGAATCGTGACAGTGTGCTTCTCAAACAGATTGTCTTGGCTGTATGAATCAAATAAGTTTTGGAAGAATTCATTTTAATGTTTCATGATTTTTGCATAATAAATATGGAGGGGTGATTAATAATGATTGATGTTGGGAGAGGTGCCTTTAGCATCAGATATTAATGTCTACATTGTTTGGATTGTTTGTGCATAAATATTCAGCCAGTGCATTTACCTGCATATGCATTGAGTCCCCTGTGAAAGGGGTACTTGAGTGGAATACTATTTTTTTTTTAAATCAACTGGTGCCAGAAAGTTAAAAAGATATGTAAATTATTTCTATTTAAAAATATTAACCATTCTAGTACTTATCAGCTGCTGAATACTACAGAGGAAGTTCTTTTCTTTTTAATTTCTTTTCTGTCTGACCACAGTGCTCTCGGCTGACTCCTCTGTCCATGTCAGGAACTGTCCAGTGCAGGATAGGTTTGCTATGGGGATTTGTTCCTGCTCTGGACAGTTCCTGACATGGAGAGAGGTGGCAGCAGAGAGCATTGTGGTCAGACTGAAAAGAACTACACAACTTCCTGTGGAGCATACAGCAGTTGATAAGTAATACAATGATTAAGATTTTTAAATAGAAGTAATTTACAAATCTGTTTAACTTTCTGGCACCAGTTGATTTAAAAAAATAAAAATAAATTGTTTTCCACTGGAGTACCCCTTTAAAGAGAAGTTCTTCTGAGCATGGCCAGTGGAGTGTCATTTTTTTTATGAATACTGATCCATAATATTCAAATGATGGAAAAAAAAAAAAAAAGCAAGTAAATCGCAGGGAGTTAAAAGCACATTCAAATAAATATATAAACAAATTCTAAAATAGAGAGGCCAGATCTATTTAGTATGAGGGACAGATCTCAAGTTCATATCCTGGATATAACATTCATATTTAAAATTATAATGTAGGTAAATATCAACCATCATCCACTTCAAACTGGAAATATCACCATATTATGTAGAATATCACCATATTATGTTGAGCGGTAACATCCCTATTCTAGGTGCAAATCTGCAGGAAAATTTCACAGCACTTCTTACCTATATGGGTGCAACCAAAACGGGAAACATAACACTGCTGCCCTAGGTACAGGCCCACAGGTGCCTAATGGCAAATACAGCCCAGTGCTCACCTGCTGCATTCACCCATCAATGCAACTCTCATGTTGACAGCTAAATTAGTTAGCAATGGCCTTAGGCATTAGGAGACTGATTAAAGGCCAATAACTTGGTCTCCAGTTGTTTTACACCTTAGATGCTGTGGTCAATAGCAACTGTTGCAAATCGGGTGGTTGACAAAGGTAGGACTCTTGGGTGTCAGCCCATTGGTGCCCCTGCACCACAATTGCAGGGCGTTACATAGTTACATAGTTAGTAGGGTTGAAAAAATAAATACCTCCATCATGTTCAACCAAGAAATTGAAGGGAAGGGGTATGGTTGGATGAAGGGATGTGAATTTATATTTCTGCATAAGAATTAATGTTATTTTGTTCTAGGAATGTATCTAATCCTGGTTTGAAGCTTTCAGCTGTTCATGCTGTGACCAGTTCCTGAGGTAGACTGTTCCATAAATTCACAGTTCTTATGGTAAAGAAGGCGTGTCGCCCCTTGAGACTAAATCTTTACTTCTCCAGATGGAGGGAGTGCCCCAGTGTTCTTTTAGGGGGTTTAACCTGGAACAGTTTTTCCCCATATTTTTTGTATGGGCCATTTCTATACTTATATACATTGATCATATCCCCCCTTTAAACATATTTTCTCAAGACTAAACAAATATAATTATTTTAATCTTTCTTCATAGCTGTTCCATGCTCCATATTAGTTTAGTTGTGCATCTCTGCACCCTTTCCAGCTCCACAACGTCCCTTTTCTGAACTGGTGCCCAAAACTGAACAGCATATTCTGAGAGAGGCCGTACCAATGCTTTATAAAGGGGTTATATTATGTCTGCGTCCCTCGAGTCCATTCCCCCCTCATACGTTACTACTGTAGGTAAGGCCAAAAAAGGCCCTCAGGTCTGCATAAGCATCAGCCTATTTGGCCAATGAGAGGCACTGACACACAGTGATGCTCTGAAATGTATTGAAATGTGATTTGTATTGCAAATCATAATAAAACATACATGATTGCTGCTTCAAGATTTTTTCATAAATTTTATTGCTTTCAATGTATATTCTCTGTGCCAGATAAAACCGAACAATATAGTCTTATTATAGCAGAAAAGAAAAAAAATATGTGATAGCAGATATGTCGGGCAATTTCTATCTAAACCTGCTGTATTATTTAGATTTTCATAAAAATATAATTTAAGTGTATAACTATAATTTCTTCAAATAATTCTAAAGCTATCTTTTATAAATATGAGTTCCTTAGGGGTACATGCTAAACCAAATGTTTGTATTATTTAAGCAATTCCCTTATATAGCCTTTGGGCCCATAGAGAATGTAAATATGAAACAATGTTTGTCAGGAGTCAAAAAGATGAAAAGGATATAATCATAGAGTCAAGCTGTTCAGGTTAGACAACAATAATTTACAAAAATGTTTCAGTGTACCCTAAATATAGGGAAACAGACATGGTCACAAATCTACAACTATGCAATGATCTATTTAATTTTTAGCATGACAGGTTGTAAGTTAAACCTTTTAATCAAAATGTGCAAGCCCACTCACCACTTAGCCCCCACAAACTACCTCAATAGAGTGGATCCCTAAACCTAGACTGGCATATTGCCAGGCAGCTGCCAACTTCAAGCATCCAGGGTGAAAAGCCCAATAGTATTGTACTGATATGTGATAATAAACACTTATTATTGATCCCAAAGTTTGAAAATATGAGGCACTGATTTTTGTCTAGACTTAACATATACAAAACTTTATTTCTTTCAAATGTTGTATAAAAAATATGAAAAATACTTAAATAGCTAATCAGCTGTCATCGTAATACATGTGATATATTCTTATTTTTCTAGAACCACTTTTCACACATATGAAAATGGCAGTATATACTCGGTCTCTACAGTGAGAGGTGCGATTTAGGTTTCTTTACCTAAAATGCACTTAACCTATCCATTACATGCATGCATATGTCAACTCTTTCTTATGTACTAGTACTTTGTACATATATGGCATACTTTGGATCAGGACTATAATCCTGTTTACTTTTTTGCACAGTCCCATAGGCATTTGATTGGTGATCCACATTACACTATTGCACAGTCACACAGGTCCTGGATAATAGTCTGCAATTTTTTTAAATACTCATTTATCTCTTCACTCCATTTGTATTAATCCTGCACAGAGACACAGTCTGTACAATAAAATTATTATTAGTCACTTGCATACACTATTAGATCACAGCAGTATCAATTTTAATTGCAAAGAAGTCCACTTGTAGCATATCTTAATGCACAGTCCCTCATATATTGTTAGTAGATGAATGAAATTATACTTTATCATATCACTCACACTTGCATTCATACTTTACTGCTGCACATCCCAACTTAGATATTTGCCTTGATACTGTTGTTATACAATCCATTTATACATATGCTTGTTAGGAACCTGATAATCTAAAGCTAGCTTCTCCTCTTGTCTGATCAGTGAAGTCCATTTGTTAGATTCAACGTGTTTCCCACTGTCATATCTAGAGATGAACACATTTTTTTAAAATTCGATTTGGTCAATTAGAAAAAATTTGGTTCGGTAAGAATTTATTCTTGGTGAATCTCTATTAAAAATGGCTATTACTGTCCTATAGAGAGCCTCAATAGGGGTGTAGAACACTTTGCCTTACTGTAATACGCATAGGGTGTGTGCTGGGTTAGTGAAATAATACTGTTATTCAGTATGACATGCAGATCAGAGGCGTTAGAATTAGAATCACTGTTGCAGAGCGGCACAACAGAGCCTGTAGGTGGCATCAGTATGTGGAGAACATATAGTGGCTGAATGACAGCGTGGAGGTGGCAGAAGCATGAGGAGACCATATAGCCTCAATAGGGGTGTAGAACACTTTGCCTTGTCCTAACACGCATAGGGAGTGTGCTGTGTTAGTGAAATAATATGACATGCAGATTACAGGCATCACTATTAGAATCACTGCCGCAGAGCGTCTGGATGTGGCAGCAGGGACACCATATGGCATCAAAATTGAAGAGAATAAAGAGAATTTTTATGTAATTTTAATTTAATTTAATTTGAATTTATTTGAATTTTTAGTACCCATTCTGGTGAGCATCGAGCTGGCGCTCCTCTGCCAGGCGAGATACCACCTGTTCCAGCCCATGTCTCTCAGCGCCCCCCTGACTGTGAAAGTCCGAATGTTTCATTTAATCAGTTATGATTCATTGTTATCGCTCTATCGATTTTTTGAAATTGAAATTTAAGATTTAATAATGAAATGTGTGGTTACAAAAGACCAAATCCAACAAGGAGTCACATGTCACATGGCGGCACCATGACAGAGCCTAGAGGTGGCAGCAGCATGAGGAGACCATAATCTGTCAGAATGAGACAGCCTGGAATTGGCGGCAGCATGAAGAGACCATAAGGCCTCACAATCCCTAAGATAAAAGATTAATTTTCAAATTTATATTGAAGATTTATGGTAGCTAGGGCACACTGTCACAGGACCAACGACCTGAGAGCGTGGAGGAGGAAGCGGCGTGACCTGTCCATGTTAATGTTGGGGCTGTACAGGTACCACATTCACTCAGTGGCCCATAAAGGACATGTATTGTCTCTGACCATAGTTATAGCTCCAGACGTCGGCGTTGCTGTGCACTTTTGTATACACCGACAGGCTCAAGGACTGGCCCACCTTCTCTTCCACAAAATTGTGCAGGGCTGGTACTGCCTTCTTCACAAAGAAATTATGGCTTGGGACTCTTCACCTAGGCTCGGCACAAGCCAACAGTTCTCTGAAAGGTGCAGAGTCCACCACGTGAAAAGGGAGGGACTGCAGCACCAGCAACTTGGACAGGAGCACATTCAGCTTCTGCACCGTTGAATGAGTGGGTGCAAACTGTTGTCTCTTGGACATGGCTTTGCCGATGGATTGCTGGCGGAATGACTGACTCAAAGTATGAGGAGCAAGAGCATCTGGAGCGACAGAAGGAGACACACAGCTCCCTTCGGCTGAGGTGGTAGAGCCTTGGCTGGCTGAAACATGGAGCAGCGTGCCACTGGGTGACATCTTGATGTGGCTGTGTTAACCTCCTCCCGGTGCTTGATGAAAAACTGCTACACTGCCGAGTAGCTGATTTTCCCCCTAACAGTCCTCACTAATTGACTGCTACTGCCGCCGTCTCCAGGAACCCCTGTTCCACTACCTCCAGGGAGGGTAGGCTGCCATGAAGCAGGTGGTCTCCCCCGGGCACGATTGGGTCCAGAATTTGCACTTCTGCCAACATGCTGACTGCCAACCATGCTACCACCTTGCTGGCTCAGCTGCTGCCTCACGGGCAACCTGCAACCCTCTTCTCCTGATGATGATGAAGCCCCTTTTGCACCCGTCTCCCAATTGCGATCGGCTTCATCATCTTCATCATCATCATCAAGTTTCTGCACGTCACTGATGTCCTCCTCAGGTTCCTCAACAGTGTCTGCTTCAGGAGCCTGAACGCTCGCAACACCACCACCACGCTACTCTCCTCATCACTACTTGCCCGCTTGGCGGAGGAAGCGGTGGATGTCTCCTCCACTTCTTGGCTGGGCAGCAGCTGTTGGCTGTCCTCTATTAGATCGTCCTCACTGAATAGTGGAGCTTAACCCACAGCATAAGATACTTCTGTAGGGGAGAGAACAGCATAGGACAGAGGCAATGGGAGGACAGGGACTGCTCCTAGGCCATGCCAACTGATGGTTGTGTCTGAGGAACCCACCAACTGTTGACTCAGGGTATCAGTTGTCAATTGTGATGAAGTGGATGATCGTGGTAACCAATTGATGACGACAGATGGGTTGCTGGTCGAGACATGACCGCTAGCCGATACCGGGAGATCAGGCCTCTCGATTCGACTCCTGCTGCCACTTGCCCCTAGTCTGCTGCAACCTCTGCCTGCACCTGATGAATTTAGGCCTCTGCTACTCCTCTGTGCACGTCCTGGCTCTTCTCTGCCTGACATACTTAGTACGTATATGAGGGGAGTACAATACGCTTCACTATGCTTAAAACAGTAATTTTCTAGAACAGCAGCAGGTGTGTACTTTTGGCTGGCCTTTTACAGTAACTAGGCCCTTAAAACTTTATCAGGAACAAAATGGTACAACACTTAGTTGTACGTATGTGGTATGCACTTATGAGGGCAGAAAAATTTGCTACAGTACGCTTAAAAAAGTATTTGTGCACAACACCAGCTGGTGAGTACTTTTGGCTTGCCTTTCACAGTATCTAGGCCCTTGAGACTTTAACAGGAACAAAATAGTACACCACTTAGATGTATGTATGTGGTATGCACTTATGAGGGAAGAAAAATGCGCTACAGTATGCTTAAAAAAGTATTTGTGTACAACACCAGCTGGTGAGAACTTTTGCCTGGCCTTTCACAGTATCTAGGCCCTTGAGACTTTAACAGGAAAAAAATAGTACCCCACTGATATGTGCGTATGGGGTATCCACTTATGAGGGGAGGAAAAATGTGTTACAGTACGCTAAAAAAGTATTTGTGTACACCAGCAGATGAGTACTTTTACCTGGCCTTTCACAGTATCTAGGCCCTTGAGACTTTAACAGGAACAAAATAGTACTCCACTTACATGTATGTATGTGGTATGCACTTGTGAGGGTACAAAAATGTGCTACAGTATGTTTACAAAAGTATTTGTGTACAACACCAGCCGGTGAGTACTTTTGCCTGGCCTTTCACAGTATCTAGGCCCTTGAGACTTTAACAGGAACAAAATAGTACACCACTTAGATGTACATATGGGCTATTCACTTATGAGGGCAGAAAAATTCGCTACAGTATGCTTAACCCTTTAACTCCTTAACGACACAGGACACCCATACGTATACATGTTGTACGCCGTATGTTATGTAAGCGCTGCCGCTGCATGCGCATTCCGGTATCTACCAGGGCGGAAGCGCCCGCATGTATTGAAGGGCCGAAGTACACGCTAGACATGGCGTGCACTTGGCGCCATGTGGGGCACTGGACAAGCACTTCACCTGTCATGTATCACTCTCAATTATGTATAATATTTAAAGAGAGACCAGGGGCATTATGGCACTACACCCCCGAGGAAGTCACCTGAGAGTGATGGAATGCGTGGGGTTCCTGGTGGTCCCGCCCTGCATTACCTCCATATTGCTGCTGCTCCTCTGTTTGTGGTTTGCTATTTACCTGTTACTTCTTATTTTCTCGTGCACTTTAGATGTTTATTTTATATGGTTCTTCATTTCATTATATGCACTGTGCACCTTGGTTCAGCAGCTCTACTTATTACACTACCTTTTGTAGGACAGGATCTGGGGATAAGGGGTTCATGGCCCCTTCCCTTGTTGTGCTGTACTCGCTTATGAGCCTTTTTAATTGGTTTAAGATGTCATTGTGTTTTCTCATTGTCTCTATTTTTGCATATGTGAATTTATAATAAAGATACCATTGTTTACTGATAACCCTTTTGAGTGTGCACTTTGTTGCAGCATTCCTCTTCTTTTTTGTCATAAATAGGCTCCGGCGACACAATGATTTTTTTTTCCATTTCGCAATTTTTGCAAATTTTGGGGTCTTCTACGCAGTGCATTTTTCAGTAAAAATGACACCTTATCATTATTTTTTAGGTCCATATGCTTAAAAGGATACCCTACTTAAACAGGTTTGATTTTGTTTTACTTCTGGAAAAAATCATTACTACATGCAGGAAAATGTATACGTTTAAAAATGTGCTCTTCTGACTCCTATAACTTTTTAATTTTTCCACATATGGGGATGTATGAGGGCTCATTTTTTGCAGCGTGATCTGAAGCTTTTATCAGTACCATTTTTGTTTTGATTAGACTTTTTGATAGCTTTTTATTCATTTTTTAATGGTATAAAAAGTTACCAAAAATACGCTATTTTGGACTTTAGATTTTTTTTTACATGTACGCCATTGACCCTGCTGTTTAATTAATGATATTTAACACTTTTTTTTTGCAGGAGGCAGGTAGGGATCCTCCTGGTGTCCTGCAAGCTGTTCGGGATGCCACGATTTCACCACAGCGGTCCCGAACAGCCCGGGATGCTTTCGGTCTCACTTTAGATGCGACGGTCAACTTTGATCGGTGATGTCCGGTATTAGCTGTGGGTCTGCAAATTCCCACTGTGTGATCCCGCATTATATGGTGGGAGCCAGCGCATGAGGTAAATATATGTCCTGCGTCGTTAAGGAGTTAAAAAAGGATTTGTGCACAACACCAGCAGTACACACCGGTGCTGCAGCACACAGTCGCTGTGTACTACACCCAAAATTGCACTTTCTCTCTCAATCTCACTTCCTTCCCTATCAGTGCTTCTAGGCAGGATTTGTGCCTGAGCTGAATCACTGCTGTTTGTCTGTGCAACACACTTCTCTCTGTAATAGACCGCTGTAGACAGTGACTGGGAGGTAATTCACTGCAGTAAGAATGCTTTTCTGTGCAACACACACTGCTCTCTGTAATAGAACGCTGTAGACAGTGACTGGGAGGTAATTCAGTGCAGTAAGAATGCTTTTCTGTGCAACACACACTGCTCTCTGTAATAGAACGCTGTAGACAGTGACTGGGAGGTAATTCACTGCAGTAAGAATGCTTTTCTGTGCAACACACACTGCTCTCTGTCCCTCTCTTTGTGGAACAGAATCCTGACTTGACTAGCAGGTGAATCGCTGCTGGAAAAAGCTTTCCTGTGCAACACGCAGCGCTGTCTGTCCCTCTCTATCTCTCTGCAGTGAAAGGCTGAAGGGACTGGCTGCCGATTACATAGGGCTGTGACATCACAGGGGTGACTGGTTGCTGATAGGCTGCATGCTGTATGCAGCCCATCAGCTGCATACAGTCCATACTATGAAATACAAGGTCTCATAAAGCCACACAAGAAAAAATGAAAACCATCCCATCCCTAAAACTAAGGGGTTAAAATAGACTTAATGCTTTGGAGTTATATGTCAACTAGATTTTCTTGAGGCTTAAATTTAAAATCCACAGTAAAAAATAAAATTTTCAGGAGGGATATTCGTATTTTAATGCTACTGTTAAGTGGTTAAGAAAACTTGTTATGCAGAAAGCATTCAATTCCTTCCATCAAGATATATGGTAATGGGACCTTTCCTGGAGAAGTATTCTGATAATAGCTTTTCTATGTAATTGCACAACTAAAGAGATGTAAGGTTTTAGGGGATAGTTATCTGTATGTATGACATTTCCCCCATGCTTCTACATAAATTCTACGTACTGTGAAATTAACCATTACAGAACAATAGCCATTTTAAAGCCCATAAGTTCTGACTCAGAAGGGTTAATGTGACAACCTGAGAGATTTGGAAGAGAGATCTGGGAAACTGTAATTTAAGTCATGTTATCTGCATATATGCTTATTATGAAAGAGAAAGATTCTAAACCAGTGGCTCCAAACCTTTTTCGGTTCATGACTCGCTTAGTGACCCAAATCCATGTGGCTCCCCACTGACACATGTAGCACTTCCATAGTATAACCCCTTAAGGACACAACCCATTTTGACCTTAAGGACACAGCCAATTTTATTGTAGCGTTTTCGTTTTTTCCTCCTCGCCTTCTAAAATCCATAACTCTTTTATATTTCCACCCATGGAGCCATACGAGGGCTTTTTTTTGTGTAACCAGTTGTACTTCGTAATGACATCATTCATTTTACCCTAAAATGTATGGTAAACCCCAAAAATAATTTTTTGTGTAATGAAATTGAAACAGAAATCATAATTTAGCAATTTGGGGGATTTCTTTTTCACGCTGTACACATTACAGTAAAAATTACATGTTTTCTTTATTCTCTGCGTCAATACGATTAAAATGATACCCATGGTTATATGGTTACATACATTTCTATTATTGTACTGCTTTAAAAAAATCTCTAACTTTTTTTTTACAAAATGAGTTTAAAATTACCGTATTTTGACCACCTCTAACATTCTTATTTTTCCGTATTCAGGGGTGTGTAAGGGCTAATTTTTGGTGCCATGTTTTTGTTTTAATACCACTTTTGCATATATGTGACTTTTTGATCACTTTTTATTTAAAAAAATTGCAGTTTGATGTGACAAAAAAGCTGACATTTTTTTTCTTACATTTACGCCAATCTCCATAGGGGATCATCAACATTATATTTTTATAGTTTGGATATTTACACACGCTACAATAACAAATATGTTTATTATTTATGTTTTTTTTTTACGATTTTTTGTATTACTGTGGGGAAAAGGGGTGATTTAATTTTTTTAACTTTAACTTTAAACTTTTGTTTACATTTATGTTACACTTTTTTTAGTCCTCATAGGGACTATTTATAGCAATCATTAGATTGCTAATACTGTTCAGTGCTATGCATAAGGCATAGCACTGATCAGTATTATCGGCGATCTTCTGCTCTGGTCTGCTGGAAGGCAGATCAGTGCAGAAGACCCCAGGAGACAGACGGAGGCAGGTGAGGGGACCTCCGTCCGCCATCTTGGCTGATCTGATCCCCGCGGCAGTGCCACGGGCGATCAGATCAGCCATTTTAAATGCCGCACTGCCGCAGATGGCATGATCTGTATTGATCACAGCATCTGAGGGGTTAACCCCTTCAGGACCAAGCCCATTTTTACCTTAAGGACAGGCCAATTTTATTTTGGCGTTTTTGTTTTTTCCTCCTCGCCTTCTAAAATCCATAACTCTTTTATATTCCCATCTACAGACCCATATAAGGGCTTGTTTTTTGTGTGACCAATTGTAATTTGTAATGAAACCTCTAATTTTACCATAAAATGTACAGAAAACCCAAAAAATAATTTTTCTAGGGAGGAAATTTAAATGAAAACCACAATTTTGCACATTTTAGAGGGTATCGTTTTCACACTGTACACTTTACGGTAAAAATGACATGTGTTGTTTATTCTGTGGGTCAGTACGATTAAAATGATACCCATGGCTAGATACTTTTATATTTTGTACTGCTTAAAAGAAATCTAAAACTATTTGTACAAAATCAGTCATCTAAAACGCCCTATCTTTTTCATTTTTCCTTATATAGGGCGATGCGGGGCTAATTTTTTGCGCCCTCAGCTGTACTTTTTATCGATACCACATTTGCATATATAAAACTTTAGATCTTTTTAAATTATTTCTTGGGGAATAAAATGTCCAGTTTTGGAAGTTTTTTTAAATTTTTTTACGTTTACGCCGTTCACCATACAGGATCATTAACATTATATTTTGATCGTTTGGACATTTACACATGTGGCAATACCAAATATGTTTAAAAAAAAATTTTTTTACACTTTTTGGGGGTAAAATGGGAAAAACTGACAATTTTCATTTTTATTGGGGGAGGGGATTTTTTACACTTTTTATTTCTCCATAGGGGACCATCTATAGCAATCATTTGATTGCTAATACTGTTCAGTGCTATGCATAGGGCATAGCACTGATCAGTATTACTGGCTATCTTCTGCTCTGGTCTGCTCGATCTCAGACCAGAGCAGGAGACCCCGGAAGACTGACGGAGGCAGGTGAGGGGACCTCCGTCTGCCATTACAGATGATCGGATTCCCGCGGCAGCGCTGCAGGTGATCCGATCATCTATTTTAACATGCGCACTGCCGCAGATGCCGTGATCTGTACTGATCACGACATCTGAGGGGTTAATGGCGGATATGCGCGGGATCTCGGATGTTGGCCATTACCGGCTGGAACCTGCCGTGTATGACACGAGCACCACTCCGATGCTCGCGGACATGCACAGGACGTAAAGGACGTAAAAGTCATCCACACTACTATCACCCCCCCATTATCCCCTTAAGGACATGCGCCATAAATGTATGGTGCTGCTTAGCGATACTTAGCACACAGCGCCGTACATTTATGGCGTAGCTGTGAGGCAAGCGCAGGAGCTGTGCTCGCTTCATTCGCGGCTGGTACCGGCGGCTGTCAGCTGCGATGACTGCCATTAACCCCTTAATGACCTTAGAGGTAAATGTACATCCTGGTATGGCGGTATTTAGCGCACCAGAATGTATATTTACGTCCATGGTAGTTAAGGGTTAATGGCAGACATCACGACTGCCAGCCGCCCGTACCCGCCGTGAATGAAGCGAGCACAGCTCCTGCGCTCGCGTCACAACCACTCCATAAATGTATGGCGCTGTGCGCTAAGTATTGCTAAGCAGCGCCGTACATTTTCGGCGCATGTCCTTAACCCCTTAAGGACCAGGCCAATTTTCACTGTAGAACCAGAGCGTTTTTTGCACATGCTCTCTGCTTGTAAGGAAAATAAACATTCTAAATAAATTATATTTTGATTCACATAAACAATATGTCTACTTTATGTTTGCATAATAAAGTTGACATGTTTTTACTTTTGGAAGACACCAGAGGGCTTCAAAGTTCAGCAGTAATTTTCCAATTTTTCACCAAATTTCCAAAATCGGAATTTTTCATGGACCAGTTCAGGTTTGAAGTAGATTTGAAGGGCCTTCTTATTAGAAATACCCCACAAATTACCCCATTATAAAACGGCACCCCTCAAAGTATTCAAAATGACATTCAGTAAGTGTGTTAACCCTTTAGGTGTTTCACAGGAATAGCAGCAAAGTAAAGGATAAAATTCAAAATCTTCATTTTTTACACTCGCATGTTCTTGTAGACCCAGTTTTTGAATTTTTACAAGAGGTAAAAGGAAAAAAAATATCTCAAAATTTGTAACCCAATTTCTCTCGAGTAAGAAAATACCTCATATGTGCATGTCAAGTGTTTGGCGGGCGCTGTAGAGGGCTCAGAAGGGAGGGAGCGACAATGGGATTTTGGAGAGTGAGTTTTTCTGAAATAGTTTTTGGAGGGCGTGTCACATTTAGGAAGCCCCTATAGTGCCAGAACAGCAAAAAAATAAAAAATTATAATAATAAACACATGGCATACTATTTTGGAAACTACACCCCTCAAGGAATGTAATGAGGGATACAGGGAGCCTTGACACCTCACAAGTATTTCACGACTTTTTGTTAAAGTCAGATGTGTAAATGAAGAAAAACATTTTTTTCACAAAAATGCTGGTTTTTCCCCAAATTTTACATTTTTACAAGGGGTAATAGTAGAAAATTACCCCCAAAATTTGTAACCCCATTTCTTCTGAGTATGGAAATGCCCCATATTTGGACGTCAAGTGCTCTGCTGGCGCACTACAATGATCAGAAGAGAAGGAGCACCATTAAGCTTTTGAAAAGGGAATGTGTTTGGAATTGAAGTCAGGGGCCATGTGTGTTTACAAAGCCCCCCGTGGTGCCAGAACAGTGGACCCCCCACATGTGACCCCATTTTGGAAACTACACCCCTCACAGAATTTAATAAGGGATGCAGTGAGCATTTACACCCCACTGGCATTTGACAGATCTTTGGAACAGTGGGCTGTGCAAATGAAAAATTAAAATTTTCATTTTCACGGACCACTGTTCAAAAAATCTGTGAGACCCCTGTGGGGCGTAAATGCTTCCAAAATGGGGTCACATGTGGGTATTTATTTTTTTACATTTATGTCAGAACCGCTGTAAAATCAGTCACCCCTGTGCAAATCACCAATTTAGGCCTCAAATGTACATGGTGCGCTCTCACTCCTGTTGTGCACCCACAGAGCATTTTACGCCCACATATGGGGTATTTATGTACTCAGGATAAATTGCGTTGCAAATTTTGGGGGTCTTTTTTTCCTTTTACCTCTTCTGAAAATAAAAAGTAAAGGACAACACCAGCATGTTAGTGTAAACATTTTTTTTTCTTTACACTAACAGGCTGGTGTAGACCCCAACTTTTCTTTTTCATAACGGGTAAAAGGCGAAAAAGCCCCCCGGAATTTGTAGTGCAATTTCTCCATACCCCATATGTGTCCCTAAACTGTTTCCTTGAAATATGACAGGGCTCCAAAGTGAGAGAGCGCCATGCACATTTGAGGACTAAAATAGTAATTGCATAGGGTGGACATAGGGGTATTCTACGCCAGTGATTCCCAAACAGGGTGCCTCCAGCTGTTGCTAAACTCCTAGCATGCCTGGACAGTCAGTGGCTGTCCGGAAATGCTGGGAGTTGTTGTTTTGCAACAGCTGGAGGCTCCGTTTTGGAAACACTGCCGTACAATACGTTTTTCATTTTTATTGGAGGGGACAGTGTAAGGGGGTGTATATGTAGTGTTTTACCCTTCATTATGTGTTAGTGTAGTGTAGTGTAGTGTTTTTAGGGTACATTCACACTGGCGGCGGTTTACAGTGAGCTTACCGCTAGGAGTATGCGCTGCGGAGAAAAATTTGCCACAGCTCATACTTGAAGCAGGAAACTTACTGTAAACCTGCCTGTGTGAATGTATCCTGTATATTCACATGGGGGGGGGGGGGGCAAACCTCCAGCTGTTTCAAAACTACAACTCCCAGCATGCACTGACAGATAGTGCATGCTGGGAGTTGTACTTTTGCAACAGTTGGAGGCACACTGGTTGGAAAACCTTCAGTTAGGTTCTGTTACCTAACTCAGTATTTACCAACCAGTGTGCCGCCAGCTGTTGCAAAACTACAACTCCCAGCATGTACTGATCACCGAAGGGCATGCTGGGAGATGTAGTTATGCAACAGCTGGAGGTACACAACTACAACTCCCAGCATGCCGAGACAGCTGTTTGCTGTGAGGGCATGCAGGGATTTGCAGTTTTGCAACATCTGGAGGTCTACAATTTAGAGATCTCCAAACTGTGGACCTCCAGCTGTTGCAAAACTACAAATCCCAGCATGTACTGATCGCCGAAGGGCATGCTGGGAGATGTAGTTATGCAACAGTTGGAGATACACAACTACAACTCCCAGCATGCCGAGACAGCTATTTGCTGTTAGGGCATGCTAGGAATTGCAGTTTTGCAACATCTGGAGGGCCACAGTTAGAGATCAATGCCAGTGACAGTGATCTCCAAACTGGGGCCCTCCAGCTGTTGCAAAACTTCAAATCCCTGCATGCCCAAACAGCTGTCTGGGCATGCTGGGAGTTGTAGTTTTGCAACATCTGGAGGGTTACAGTTTAGAGACCATTGTATAGTGGTCTCAAACTGTACCCTCCAGATGTTGCTAGGCAACTTACCGGCTTCCGTCGGATCCAGGGAGCCAGCCGCACGACATCGCCGGACTCCGATCTCCTCCACTAATCGTCGCCTGCAGCCTCGCCCGCGGGGTAAGTGGACGTCGGCGCCGGTCCTCTGTCGGTTCCTATTGTGGGTGGGCAGAACGGGGAAACCGAAAATAAAGCCCCCCGCTCCCGATCTGTTATTGGTGGTCGCATCTAGACCACCAATAGCAGGGATAGGAGGGGTGGCACCCCTGCCACCTCACTCCTATCCCTTCAGGGGGATTGGAGGTGTCTTGGACAACCGCAATCCCCCTTATATTCCGGGTCACCAGACCCGTATGACCCGGAATAGCCGCAAATTCACTTGCGATTTGTGGCGATCGCCGACATGGGGGGGTCTGATGACCCCCCTGGGCATTTGCGCGGGGTGCCTGCTGATAGATATCAGCAGCCACCCCTGTCCGGTCCCCGCCCGGCAGGGACCAAAATTCCCATGGCCGTACAGGTACGCCCTTGGTCCTTAAGGGGTTAAGGGGATTCACTTGCGATTTGTGGCGATCGCCGACATGGGGGGGTCTGATGACCCCCCTGGGCATTTGCGCGGGGTGCCTGCTGATAGATATCAGCAGCCACCCCTGTCCGGTCCCCGCCCGGCAGGGACCAAAATTCCCATGGCCGTACAGGTACGCCCTTGGTCCTTAAGGGGTTAAGGGGATAATGGGGGTGATAGTGGTATGGATGACTTTAGCTCCTGACTCAGCAGCTGCAGGATCTGATCCATCCTGTTTACTGCCATATGCTATAGCCTGTCACCCATGGACTGACAAGGAATGCAAGCCCTGGTAACATAAATACTTTATTTATGTTGTTCACTAAGTAATGCAGATGCTTTACATGTCTTTAACCCCTTAAAGGGGTGTTCCAGGCCAAAACTTTTTTTTTATATATCAACTGGCTCCGGAAAGTTAAACAGATTTGTAAATAACTTCTATTAAAAAATCTTAATCCTTCCAATAGTTATTAGCTTCTGAAGTTGAGTTGTTGTTTTCTGTCTAACTACTCTCTGATGACTCTCGTCTCGGGAGCTGTGCAGTTCCTATGGGGATATTCTCCCATCATGTACAGCTCCCGGGACGTGACATCATCATTGAGCAGTTAGACAGAAAACTTCAGAAGCTAATATCTATTGGAAGGATTAAGATTTTTTAATAGAAGTAATTTACAAATCTGTTTAACTTTCCGGAGCCAGTTGATATATATAAAAAAAGGTTTTGCCTGAAATACCCCTTTAACGACCAAGGGCGTATATTTACGTCCTTGGCCGGCTCCCGTGATACAACACGGGGTCACGCGGTGACCCCGCGTCATATCGGGTCGGTCCCGGCATGTATCTGAAGCCCGGACCCGGGGCTAATAGCGCGCGGCAGCGATCGCGGTGCCGCACGCTATTAACCCTTTAGACGCGGTGTTCAAAGTTGAACGCCGCGTCTAAAACGAAAGTGAAAGCTGCCCGGCTGCTCAGTGGGGCTGATCGGGACTACTGCAGTGAAAATGCGGTGTCCCGATCAGCTGGGACACGAGCAGAGGTCCTCTTACCTGCCTCCGGCGTGTCCTTTCAGCGATTGATTGCTCCAAGCCTGAGATGCAGGCTTGAGCAATCGACCGCCGATAACACTGATCACTGCAAAGCTATGGCTTTGCAGTGAACAGTGCTGGCAATCAGTGTGTGCATTGTTACAGGTCCCTATGGGAGCTATAACACTGGAAAAAAAAGTGTAAAAAAAAGTTAATAAATGTGATTTAACCCTTTCCTTAATAAAAGTTCAAATCACCCCCCTTTTCACATAAAAAAAACACCATGTAAATAAAAATAAATATAAATATATGTGGTATCGCCGTATGCGTAAATGTCTGAACTATAAAAATATATCATTAATTAAACCGCACGGTCAATGGCGTAGGCGCAAAAAAATTCCAAAGTCCAAAATAACGTATTTTTGGTCGCTTTTTATATCATGAAAAAATGAATAAAAAGCAATCAAAAAGTCCGATAAATACAAAAATGATACCAATAAAAACTTCAGATTACGGTGCAAAAAATGAGCCCTCATACCGCCTCATACACAGAAAAATAAAAAAGTTATAGGGGTGAGAAAATGACAATTTTAAACGTATACATTTCCGTGCATATAGTTATGATTTTTTCCAGAAGTACGACAAAATCAAACTGATATAAGCAGGGTATCATTTTAATCGTATGGACCGACAGAATAAAGATCAGGCGTCATTTTTACTGAAAAATTTACTGCATAGAAACGGAAGCCCCTAAAAGTTACAAAATGGTGTTTTTTCTTCAATTTCATTGCACATTGATTTTTTTCCATTTCGCTGTAGATTTTTGGGTAAAATGACTGATGTCACTGCAAAGTAGAATTGGTGGCGCAAAAAATAAGCCATCATATGGATTTTTATGTGCAAAATTTAAAGAATTATGATTTTTAAAAGGTGAGGAGGAAAAAACGAAAGTGCAAAAACTGAAAAACCCTCAGTCCTTAAGGGATTAATATGTGTCTAGCTTCTGTATTTGGCTTACAAATCCCTTTGTACTGCTACATGTCCAAGTAAAGCACTGAGCCCACCCTCACTCACCATTCATTAATTTTTGCCCTGAGTCTGTTGTGCTGTGCTGGGCCTCTTTATCCAATCATGGCTGCTCTGTAACCCCCTCCTTTCTGTTGTCTCTGTAGACAAGACAGAAGTGAGCACAGAGGATTGCTGGTTCTACCCTCACGTCCTGTACTTTGTCCCAGCCTGTGCTTCAGCTGAGACAAATATGATGCTGCAGCATAATGTTCTGGATGGTATTGTGGCCTATAATGGTCTTAAAAAAAAAAAAAAAAAAAAATTATAAACCATAATTTCTATAGGAGATGAAAATTATTTTGTGAAATATATTAGAAAGGTTATTGTTCTGCCAAAATGTTCAACATGTAAAATGTTTTTGAGTCTAACAGTGTCCATTCACCCACGCCAGTCTCTATACTCACAATCTAATTTCCATGGCCTATACAGTGCATTTTGAAAGTTTTCATACCCTTTCACATTTTGTTATGTTGTAGCCTTGCACTTACAGTGGGGATCAAAAGTTTGGGCACCCCAGGTAAAAATTTGTATTAATGTGCATAAAGAAGCAAAGGAAAGAGGGAAAAATCTCCAAATGGCATCAAATTACAGATTAGACATTCTTGTAATATGTCAACAAAATAAACATTTTATTTCCATCATTTACACTTTCAAAATAACAGAAAACAAAAAAAATGGCATCTGCAAAAGTTTGGGCACCCTGCAGAATTTATAGCATGCACTGCCCCCTTTGCAAAGCTGAGACCTGCCAGTGTCATGGATTGTTCTCAATCATCATCTGGGAAGACCAGGTGATGTCAATCTCAAAGGTTTTAAATACCCAGACTCATTTGACCTTGCCCCAACAATCAGAACCATGGGTTTTTCTAAGCAGTTGTCTAGAAATCTGAAACTGAAAATAGTTGACGCTCACAAAGCTGGAGAAGCCTATAAGAAGATAGCAAAACGTTTTCAGATGTCAAAATCCTCTGTTCGGAATGTAATTAAGAAATGGCAGTCATCAGGAACAGTAGAAGTTAAAGCAAGATCTGGAAGACGAAAAAAAATATCAGACAGAACAGCTCACAGGATTGTGAGAAAAACAATTCAAAACCCACGTTTGACTGCACAATCCCTCCAGAAAGATCTGGCAGACACCAGAGTTGTGGTACACTATTCCACTATAAAGAGATACTTGTACAAATATGGTCTTCATGGAAGAGTCATCAGAAGAAAACCTCTTCTACGTCCTCACCACAAAAATCAGCATTTGAACTTTGCAAATGAACATATAGACAAGCCTGATGCATTTTGGAAACAAGTTCTGTGGACCGATGAGGTTAAAATTGAACTTTTGACTGGAATGTGCAAAGGTACGTTTGGAGAAGAAGGGGAACAGAATTTAATGAAAAGAACCTCTGTCCAACTGTTATGCATGGGGGTGGATCAATAATGCTTTGGGGTTGTATTGCAGCCAGTGACACAGGGAACATCTCACGAGTAGAAGAAGTGGAAAAATGAATTCAATAAAATGTCAGCAAATTTTGGATGCTAACTTGATGCCATCTGTGAAAAAGCTGAAGTTTAAGGGGTACTCCAGGCAAAAACTTTTTTTTATATATCAGCTCCGGAAAGTTAAACAGATTTGTAAATTACTTCTATTAAAAAATCTTAATCCTTCCAATAGTTATTAGCTTCTGAAGTTTTCTGTCTAACTGCTCACTGATGATTTCACGTCCCGGGAGCTGTGCATGATGGGAAAATATCCCCATAGGAACTGCACAGCTTCCGGGACGTGAGTCATCAGAGAGCAGTTAGATAGAAAACAACAACTCAACTTCAGAAGCTAATAACTATTGGAAGGATTAAGATTTTTTAATCGAAGTAATTTACAAATCTGTTTATCTTTCCAGAGCCAGTTGATATATATCTAAAAAAAGTTTTGGCCTGGAATACCCCTTTAAAGAGTGGATGGCTTCTACAAATTGATAGTGATCCTAAACACACCTCGAAATCCACAGGGGATTATATCAAGAGGCGTAAACTCAAGGTTTTGCCATGGCCTTCACAATCTCCTGACCTCAACATAATTGAAAATCTATGGATAGACCTTAAAAGAGCAGTGCGTGACAGACAGCCCAGAAATCTCAAAGAACTGGAAGACTTTTGTAAGGAAGAATGGGCAAAGATACCTCAAACAAGAATTGAAAGACTCTTGGCTGGCTACATAAAGCATTTACAAGCTGTGATACTTGCCTAAGGGGACAGTATAAGATATTAACTCTGCAGGGTGCCCAAACTTTTGCAGACGCAATTTTTTTTGTTTTCTGATATTTTGAAAGTGTAAATGATGGAAATAAAATCTAACTTTTGTTGACATATTATAAAAATGTCTAATCTGTAATTTGATGCCTTTTGGAGATTTTTCCATCTTTCCTTGGCTTCTTTATGCACATTAATACAAATTTTTACCTGGGGTGCCCAAACTTTTGATCCCCATTGTAAATAAAACAACTATGTTTCTCATTATTCTGCCCTCTATACCCCACCCTCTATATGAATGTGAAAATAGAATTTTAGAAATGTTTGCAAATGTATTACAAATTAAAAACTAACATTCAGACCCTTTACTATGCTACTTGAAATTAAAGGGGTACTCTGGTGGAAAACCTTTTTTTTTTTTTATGAACTGATCCCAGAAAATTAACCAGATTTGTAAATGACTTCTATTATAAAATCTTTACCCTTCCAGTACTTTTTTGCAGCTCTATGCCATGGAGGAAATTGTTTTCTTTTTTAATTTATTTTTTGTCTTGTCCACAGTGCTCTCTGCTGACACGGTTTGCTATGGGGATTTTCTCCTGCTCTGAAAAGTTCCTGATACAGGCATCAGGTGTCAGCAGAAAGCACTGTGGACAAGACAAAAAAGAAATTCAAAAATAAAATAATTTCCTCTGTAGCATATAGCTGCTAAAAAGTACTGGAAGGGTAAAGATTTTTAATAGAAGACATTTCCAAATCTGCTTAACTTTCTGGCACAAGTTGATTTAAAAAAAAAAAAAATGTTTTCCACCAGAGTACCCCTTAAAGCTCTGGACCTCCAATATCTCTTGATTATCTTTGAGATGTTTCTTCACCTTGATCATAGTTACCTGTGGTAAATTCCGTTAATTAGACAGGATTTGATCTCACAGCTGATAATGCTTATGAAAGCAAATACCAGGTCATGAGGTGAAAAGAACTGCCTGTATAGCTCAGAGAGAAAAGTGTGTAAAGCCACAGATCTGGAGAACAGTACAACAAAATCTGCTACACTGAAGGCTCCCAAGAGCCCAGTGACCTCCATATTTCTTAACCCAACAACGTTTTAAATAAACTCTTCCCAGAGCTTGCCACCCCACCAAGCTAACTAAGTAAGTAAGTAAACAACAAATAAACGTGGTCTCAAATGGCTGGAGGTGCTCAACCCCAAATGCGGTTGTGCATTTATACTGGGGGAGCAGATCCTGCCCTTGTAGTCCGTTGCTAGGGGCGATCCCCAGCATAAAAATGCATACAATGGAGGATGCCTGCAGCGGACTACAAGTGCCACAATAGAATCCTACACCAGATAAACGGTGTGGATGTGTAACAATTAGAATACAATACAGGAATATGGGTGCACTACTGTGGTAGATGTAAACAATACATTGGCTATCCCTCAACACTGATGTTAAAATTGAGACATTCGCCAGTGTATCCTTATATGAAGGACACACCAGAGCCCGCACACCAACACCAAGGTTTCTCAAATTGGTGCGAGACCTAACGCTAATCCTACCTGTGCTTGATAAGCAAAACAGGGGCCAGTGGGCAATTACGGCAGCATTCGGTTGACTCACAACTTCCTCCCAGATACCCTCCAGCGTGGTTGAGCACACATGCAATGGGAGGAGGGAGGCAAGCTGCAAGCCCCACCTGAGTTGGCTAATATGGGTGCCTGGCCTCACAGGTGCTACCTTAATGCTGCCTTGTAGATATTCAAGGCGCATTAATGTTGGAGTTTACACACCTCCAAATATAAAATGTAAACAAACAACAAAAAAAGTAAGTAAGTAAGTAAGTAAGTAAGTAGAAAGGCCTTGGAAAGAGAGGTGATTGAGAAGCCAGTGGGCAATCTGGCTGAGCTCCAAAGATCCTGGGAGACACTTCCAGAAGATCAGCCATCACTGTGGCATTCCATAATCTAGACTTTATAGCATAGTGACCAGAAAGAAGACTCTCATCAGTAAATGTTACATAAAAACACCTAAGGACTGTGAGAAACAAGTACTCTAGTCTAATGGAACCATGATTGAACTTGTTGGCCTCAATTTAAAGTGTCATGTCTGGAGCAAACACGGCACTGCTCATTACCTGCCCAATACCATTCATACAGCGTAGCATGGTGGTGGTAGCATCATGTTGTTGGGGAAGGAGGGGTAAATCAGTAGCAGGGACAGGGAGACTTGTAAGGGTTAAAGGAAAGCTCAATGGAGCAACAGAGGTATGCTTAATGAAAACTTAACCCAGGGTGCTCTGGACCTCAGACTGGGCCAAAGGTTTACCTTCCAACAAGACAATGGGGGGTATTTATCATTGTGTTCTATTCTTCTTTTTGGTCTACATCTGCAAATTTTGTTTCTTGCGCAAATTGCGTTTTTTTTTTGTGTTCTAAAATCCATCATTTTGACCTTTTGGTCTTGCTAGACCATTTTTTAAAGCGATGGATGCAGTGGTCACAAATTTATTATCTGCATGTTATTAATTTTTCCGCAAATTTTTCCACAAATGGTGCAAAAAAACCTGCAAATCTCGAACACCTCCCGACCAAGTCTAAAAAAAATTACTTCTCCTTTGGAGTTTTTGAAGGCGGTTTTAATTCTTTTTTTGGACTTTAGCGATCCAAAAAAGTGATGGAGGTACCTTTTTTTTTCATTCAAGAAATATTTTATTATAATAAAACACGGAAAACATATAAAGCGTGAACCACAGTGTCTCCATAGCAATGGGACAACAAGTAGCTAGAGGCGGCAACATTGTCAGAAATTGGAAAACATGCGGTACCAAATCGGGTGGGTAGCATAACATAACATTGATAATGGAGGTCAAGTGGTTCAGAGAAAAAGGGGAAAAACAATGGAATAGTAAGGCGCAACTCAGTGGGGGGTTAGATGGAGATGGGGTAGGGCAAGGCAGGTGGCACAAGGAAAAAAAGGGGGCGTACGGGGGAGTAGGAACAAAAAGGAGGAGGAAAAGGAGGGGCGGCAAAAGCAAAGAACATGAGGAGGAATAGAAAAAAAAGGGAGGGGAAGAGGGAAGGAGGGAAATAAAGGGAAGAAGGAATGGGGAACGGATGGGGGGATGGGACACGGGAGCAGGAAGAGCTGAGGAGGGGGGGGGACGGAAAAAGTCTCGGGTGAACAACATAGGCGTGAGAGGGAAGGGGAGGGGGAAGTATAGGAGGAAAGAACAGGATGAAAACAAGATAAACTACAAACCTGAACATCACCCGTCCACAAGCCCAGAGTCGCGGCCTCCGCCAGGCCATACTGTAGTTACGGCCAGAAGGAGATACCTTTTTTAATAAAATTTCATAGGGTGCCATTAAAAAAATATGTAATAAAAAAGATACAGTAGTGATGGAAAAATTGTACAGTAACCCCCCGACATGCGATGGCCCCGACATATGATAAAATTGACATACGCTGGCCTCTCATTGGCCATAGCATGTCGATGTCAGCATCGACATACGATGCTTTTATATGTCGGGGCCATCACATTAACTGCTATCCGACAGCGCAAAATGCTTAAGCTGCTGTCGGATAGCAGTTTAAGCATCCCAGACAGGTTCGCTCACCTATCCCCGCTGCTCCAGGTCCACTTCGCGATCCTCCAGCATCTTCTGTATCTTCTCCAGGGTCCGGGCCTCGCTTTCCGACGTCGTTATTACGTCACTACGCACGCCGTGCCGGCGCAGCAGCGTAATAACGTCACCAGAAAGCGAGGCCCGGACGCTGCAGAAGATGCGGAAGAAGCCAGAGGATCCCGAAGAAGACACCGGAGCAGCGGCACAGCAGCGGGAGCCCCTTGTACGCGGTCCGGAGCGGCGGGGACAGGTGAGTATAACTTCCTATACTTTACATTGCACGGATCCCTCAACATACGATGGATTCGACAAACGATGGGTCGTTTGGAACGAATTACCATCGTATGTTGAGGGACCACTGTATTTAATGAAATTTATCTATTTATAACAACATTTTTATAAATTTTTAAACGGGGATCAATTTATGTGTGCAGGCAGGGCACTAAAAATTTAGCTGACAATAATAGAAATGTAGCGTGTGTGTGTTTTTCACTTATTTTAAATTTTTTTACATTTTTTAGGTAGTACTTCTACTCCCAGCATGAAACACACTGTTCCATGATGGGAGTAGTAGTACCTGTACTAATTGACAGATCGCCCATTGCGATCCTCCTGTATAATATATAGATGTGGCCAGCCGCTCTTCTATGGTCCCCTGCACTGCCGTATATACACTTATTCATATTTCCCGCAGAGAGCTGTGATTGGCCAGATGGTTCCAGCCAATCACAACTCTATGGGAAATTTGAATAGGTGTATATATATGTCAGTGCAGGGGACCATAGAAGAGCGGCTGGCTGTATCTATACATTATACAGGAGGATCACAGTGGGTGTTCGGAGTGACATCTGCTGTGATCTTTAATTAACTGCAGGTAATACTATTCCCAACATGGAGCACACTCTGCTCCATGCTTGGAGCTGTAGTACCTGCATTAATAGACAGATCGCAACAGGTCTGTCTATTAATGCAGGTACTATAGCTCCCAGCATGTCCCAAATGACATTCAGTCAGCATTTTAACCCGGTGTTTCACAGGAATAGCAGCAAAGTGAAGGAGAAAATTCACAATCTTCATTTTTTACACTTGCATGTTCTTGTAGACCCAATTTTTGAATTTTTACAAGGGGTAAAAGGAGAAAATGTATACTTATATTTGTAGCCGAATTTCTCTCGAGTAAGCACATACCTCATATGTCTATGTAAAGTGTTCGGCGGGCGCAGTAGAGGGCTCAGAAGCGAAGGAGCGACAAGGGGAGTTTGGAGAGTACGTTTTTTTTAAATGGTTTTTGGGGGGCATGTTGCATTTAGGAAGCACCTATGGTGCCAGAACAGGAAAAAAAAACACATGGCATACCATTTTGGAAACTAGACCCCTTGAGGAACGTAACAAGGAATAAAGTGAGCCTTAATACCCCACAGATGTTTCACGACTTTTGCATATGTAAAAAAAAAAAAAAAAAAATGTCACAAAAATTTGTGTTTCCCCCCAAATTTCACATTTATGCAAGGGTTAATAGCAGAAAATACCCCCCAAAATTTGTAACCCCATCTCTTCTGAGTATGGAGGTACCCCATAAGTTGACCTGAAGTGCACTACGGGCAAACTACAATGCTCAGAAGAGAAGGAGTGATATTTGGCTTTTTGAGAGCAAATTTTGCTCAGGGGCATGTTGCATTTAGGAAGCCCCTATGGTGCCAGGACAGCAAAAAATACCCACATGCAATGGATAGAGTTTCTCCGAGACAATCGTGCTCAGGGAAAAAAATCGGTGTCCAAAAAGCGCTCTCTCCTCTGCGTCAGCTTGCAGGTATCGGATACAAATGGTGATCATGAAAGGAATAGCCTTGCTAGGTGGAGTAATTTAGTAGTTGGAGTTTATTGAGAAAAATCCCAGATAACGCGTTTCGAGGGGTGGGACCCCCTCTTCGTCTTCCTCTACCCTCTGTGTATTTTCAGATTTTGTGTGTTTTTTTCCGATTAACCTCCACCAGAGGGTTGTAAACACTGCTGACACGGTATAGCCCATATGTATATTACAATTATGGTCATGTTTGCATTTATGTTCTTGCCATTCACCCGGTAATTCGCAGTGATTTTCGCGGGCTTTTTTATGTATAAATCAGTGGCCTCTGCATACATGCCACATCATTGGATCTGACGAAGAGGGGGTCCCACCCCTCAAAACGCGTTATCTGTGATTTTTCTCAATAAACTCCAACTACTAAACTACTCCACCTAGCAAGGCTATTCCTTTCATGATCACCATTTGTATCCGATACCTGCGAGCTGACGCAGAGGAGAGAGCGCTTTTTGGACACCGATTTGTTTCCCTGAGCACGATTGTCTCGGAGAAACTCTATCCATTGCATCCTCCAGACGTACCGGACCCACAGGACGCCACGGTGTGAGCCGCACCTCCTAAATTCAGCCATTTCAGTTGCATCGGGAGACAAGCACTACTTGGTGTTGTGCCCAGTGCACAACACCCCAAGGTGAGCAAAAACTGTTCATACATCTTCTGCTCAGTGTATTAAGAACTACATTTACGCCACATTGTCGCGCTATTTTCCTTTTTTTGTTTCTATTTTTCCATATATCAAGTAAAAATACCCACATGGCATACCATTTTGGAAGCTAGACCCTTTGAGGAACGTAACAAGAAATAAAGTGAGCCTTAATACCCCACAGGGGTTTCACGACTTTTGCAAAAAAAATTTTTTCACTAAAATGTGTTTCCCCCCAAATTTCACATTTTTGCAAGGGTTAATAGCAGAAAATACCCCCCAAAATTTGTAACCCCATCTCTTCTGAGTATGGAGGTACCCCATAAGTTGACCTGAAGCGCACTACGGGCGAACTACAATGCTCAGAAGAGGAGTCATATTTGCCTTTTTGAGAGCAAATTTTGCTCGGGGGGCATATCGCATTTAGGAAGCCCCTATGGTGCCAGGACAGCAAAATAACCCCAACATGGCATACCATTTTGGAAACTAGACCCCTTGAGGAACGTAACAAGGGGTACAGTGAGCATTTACCCCCCACTGATGTCTGTCAGATCTTTGGAACAGTGGGCTGTACAAAATGTTTAATTTGCACAGCCCACTGTTCCAAAGATCTGTCAGACACCAGTAGGGTGTAAATTCTCACTGCACCTCTCATTACATTCCGTGAGGGGTGTAGTTTCTGAAATGGGGTCACATGTGGTTTTTAATTTTTTTGTGTTTGTCAAAACCGCTGTAACAATCAGCCACCCCTGTGCAAATCACCTCAAATGTACATGGCGCACTCTCCCTTCTGGGCCTTGTGCGCCCCCAGAGCACTTTGCGCCCACATATGGGGTATCTCCGTAGTCGGGACAAATTGCATTACAAATTTTGGGGGGCGTTTTTCCCTTTTACCTCTTGTCAAAATGAAAAGTATTTGGAAACACCAGCATGTTAGTGTAAAAAAATTTTTTTTTACACTAACATGCTGGTGTACACCCCAACTTCACCTTTTCATAAGGGGTGAAAGGAGAAAAAGCCCCCCAAAATTTGTTAGGCAATTTCTCCCGAGTAGGGCGATACTCCATATGTGACCCTAAACTGTTGCCTTGAAATACGACAGGGCTCCAAAGTGATAGCGCCATGCACATTTGAGGCCTGAATTAGGGATTTGCATAGGGGTGGACATAGGGGTATTCTACGCCAGTGATTCCCAAACAGGGTGCCTCCAGCTGTTGCAAAACTCTCAGCATGCCTGGACAGTCAACGGCTGTCCGGCAATACTGGGAGTTGTTGTTTTGCAACAGCTGGAGGCTCCATTTTGAAAACAGTGGCGTACCAGACGTTTTTCATTTTTATTGGGGAGGGGGGCTGTGTAGGGGTATGTGTATATGTAGTGTTTTTTACTTTTTATTTTATTTTGTGTTAGTGTAGTGTAGTGTTTTTAGGGTACAGTCACACTGGCGGGGGGTTACAGCGAGTTTCCTGCTCCAAGTTTGAGCTGCCGCGCAAAATTAGCTGCATCGCAAACTTGCAGCCTGATACTCACTGTAAGCCCCCTGCCCATGTAAATATACCCTGTACATTCACAGGGGGGGAACCTCCAGCTGTTGCAAAACTACAACTCCCAGCATGCACAGTCTATCAGTGCATGCTGGTAGTTATAGTTTTGCAACAGCTGGAGGCACACGGGTTGGGAAACACTGAGTTAGGAAACAGACAATGCTTCCCAACCAGTGTGCCTCCAGTTGCTGCAAAACCACAACTCCCAAACATTCTCAGGCATGCTGGAAGTAGTAGTTCGGCAACATCTTTAGAGCCAGATGTTGCCGAACTACAACTCCCAGCATGCTTGGAGTTGTAGTTTTGCAACATCTGGAGGACTACAGTTTGCAGACCACTAATACAGTGGTTCCCAATCTGTGCCCTTCCAGATGTTGCAAAACTACAATTCCCAGTATGCCAAATCTGTCCAGGCATGCTGGGAGTTGTAGTTCTGCAACATCTGAAGGGCCAGATGTTACAGAACTACAACTCTCAGCATGCCTGGACAGTAAGGGCATGCTGAGGATGTGTAGTTTTGCAACATCTGGAAGGGCACAGTGGTCCCAAAACTGCGGACCTCCAGATGTTGCAAAACTGCAACTCCCAGCATGCCCAGACGCCAAGGGCTGTCTGGGCATGCTGGGAGTTGTAGTATACAGGGTCCCATTACAGCAATGCATGTCGCTTTACGGCGACGTGCATTGCTGTAAAGGGCCCGATCGCGGCTGAAGAGGAACTCACCTGTCGCCGCCACCGCCGTCTTCATCGCCGGGATCCGGGTCTTCAGGGACCATCGCCGTCCCCCGCCGCATCCTCCGGTCTTCCTCCCGTCCTCTCAGGACTTCCAGGGGCCGGGCAGGACGGGAGGAAGTAACCGCCCCCCCCCCCCCTGCGATTGGTCGGTTAACTAATCGAGGAATAGCAGGGGATAGGAGGAGGTGGCAGGCTTGCCACCTCGCTCCTATACTTTAGCATGGTCCTGGCTTTCTGTGACAGCTGGGATCATGCAAAATTACTGGGCGGTCGGGTCCCGATCAGCCCGGTATCGCCGCAGATCGCAGGGGCGAATTCCCTACATGGACCCCCTCGGCGTTTGCCCTGGATGCCTGCTGAAGCATTTCAGCAGGCATCCGCTTCCGATCTCTGCCCGGCGAGCGGCAGGGACCGGAAAACGCCATGACAACGTCATTGGTCCTTAAGAGGTTAAGCATTAAAAACTCTGGGATGCTTTTACCTATCATTCTGATTCCGAGAATGTTTTTTCGGGACATATTCTACTTTATGTTATTGGTAACATTTTGTCAATACCAAAATTTGATGAAAAAATTTAAAATGTTGCAATTTTCTAACTTTGAAGCTCTCTGCTTGTAATGAAAATAAACATTCTAAATAAATTATATTTTGATTCACAAATACAATATGTCTACTTTATGTTTGCATCATAAAGTTGACATGTTTTTACTTTTGGACGACATCAGAGGGCTTCAAAGTTCAGCAGCAATTTTCCAATTTTTCACCAAATTTTCAAAATCGGAATTTTTCATGGACCAGTTCAGGTTTGAAATGGATTTGAAGGGCTTTTTTTTATTAGACATACCCCACAAATGACTCCATTATAAAAACTGCACCCCTCAAAGTATGCACCCTTCAAAATGACATTCAGCAAGTGTGTTAACCCTTTAGGTGTTTCACAGGAATAGCAGCAAAGTGAAGGAGAAAATTCAAAATCTTCATTTTTCACACTCGCATGTTCTTGTAGACCCAGTCTTTGAATTTTTACAAGAGGTAAAAGGAAAAAAATCCTCTCAAAATTTGTAACCCAATTTCTCTCGAGTAAGGAAATATCTCATATGTGTATGTCAAGTGTTCGGCGGGCGCTGTAGAGGGCTCAGAAGGGAGGGAGCGACGGGATTTTGGAGAGTGAGTTTTTCTGAAATGGTTTTTGGGGGGCATGTCACATTTAGGAAGCCCCTATGGTGCCAGAACAGCAGAAAACCTCACACATGGCATACTATTTTGGAAACTACACCCCTCAAGGCACGTAACAAGGGTTCCAGTGAGCCTTAATACCCCACAGGTTTTTGATGATTTTTCGTTAAAGTCGGATGTGTAAATGAAAAAAAAAAGTTTTTTCACTAAAGTGCAGTTTTTTCCCCCCAAATTTACCATTTTCATAAAAGGTAATGTGAGAAAATGCCCCCAAAAATTGTAACCCCATCTCTTCTGAGTATGGAAATACCCCATGTATGGACTTAAAATGCTCTGCAGGCAAACTACAATGCTCAGAAGAGAAGGAGTCACATTTGGCTTTTGGAAAGCAAATTTTGCTGAAATGGTTTTTCTGGGGGCATGTTGCATTTAGGAAGCCCCTATGGTGCCAGAAAAGCAAAAAAAAAAAACACATGGCATACTATTTTGGAAACTACACCCCTCAAGGAACGTAACAAGGGGTACAGTGAGCCTTAACACCTCACAGGTATTTCACGACTTTTTGTTAAAGTTGGATGTGTAAATAAAAAAATAAAAAAAATATTTCACTAAAATGCTGGTTTTTCCCCAAATTTTAAATTTTTACAAGGGGTATTAGGAGAAAATTGCCCCCAAAATGTGTAACCCCATTTCCTCTGAGTATGGAAATACCCCATGTGTGGACGTCAAGTGCTCTGCTGGCGAACTACAATGCTCAGAAGAGGAGAAGCGCCATTAAGCTTTTGAAAAGGGAATTTGTTTTGAATGGAAGTCAGGGGCCATGTGTGTTTACAAAGACCCCCGTGGTGCCAGAACAGTGGACCCCCCCACATGTGTCCCCATTTTGGAAACTACACCCCTCACAGAATTTTATAAGGGGTGCAGTGAGCATTTACACCCCACTGGCATTTGACAAATCTTTGGAACAGTGGGCTGAGCAAATGAAAAATTACAATTTTCATTTTCACAGACCACTGTTTCAAAAATCTTTCAGACCCCTGTTGGGCGTAAATGCTCACTGTATCCTTTATTACATTACGTGAGGGGTGTCATTTCCAAAATGGGGTCACATGTGGGGGGGGGGGGGGAGTCCACTGTTCTGGTACCATGGGGGCTTTGTAAACGCATGTTGCCTTCAATTCCAGACAAATTTTCTCTTCAAAATCCCAATGGCGCTTCTTCTCTTCTGAGCATTGTAGTTCACTCTCAGAGCACTTTACATCCACATATGGGGTATGTTCTTACTCAGAAGAAATGGGGCTACAAATTTTGTGGGACTTTTTTTTTCCTATTTTCCCTTGTGAAAATGAAAAATTTAGGGTAACACCAGCATTTTAGTGAAAAATTTTTTTTTTCATTTTCCCATCCAACTTTAATGAAAATTCTTCAAACACCTGTGGGGTGTTCAGGCTCACTATACCCCTTGTTACATTCCGTGAGGGGTGTAGTTTCCAAAATGGGATCACATGTGGGTATTAATTTTTTTGCGTTTATGTCAGAACCACTGTAAAATCAGCCACCCCTGTGCTAATCACCAATTTAGGCCTCAAATGTACATAGTGCGCTCTCACTCCTGAGCCTTGTATTTCCGTACTCAGGAGAAATTGCGTTACAAATTTTGGGGGTATTTTTTTCCTTTTACCTCTTGTGAAAATAAAAAGTAAAGGACAACACCAGCATGTTA
This sequence comes from Hyla sarda, assembly GCF_029499605.1. Lineage (NCBI taxonomy): Eukaryota > Metazoa > Chordata > Amphibia > Anura > Hylidae > Hyla > Hyla sarda. The sequence continues at coordinate 439,044,547 of NC_079190.1, forward strand.
GTGTAAATTTTTTTTTTTTTTACACTAACAGGCTGGTGTAGACCCCAACTTTTCTTTTTCATAAGGGGTAAAAGGAGAAAAAGCCCCCAAAATTTGTAGTGCAATTTCTCCCGAGTACGGAAACACCCCATATGTGGCCCTAAACAGTTTCCTTGAAATACGACAGGGCTCCGAAGTGAGAGAGCGCCATGCGCATTTGAGGACTAAATTAGGGATTGCATAGGAGTGGACATAGGGGTATTCTACACCAGTGATTCCCAAACAGGGTGCCTCCAGTTGTTGCTAAACTCCCGGCATGCCTGGACAGTCAGTGGCTGTCCGGAAATGCTGGGAGTTGTTGTTTTGCAACAGCTGGAGGCTCCATTTTTGAAGCACTGCCGTACAATATGTTTTTCATTTTTATTGGGGGGGACAGTGTAAGGGGGTGTATATGTAGTGTTTTACCCTTTATTATGTGTTAGTGTAGTGTAGTGTAGTGTTTTTAGGGTACATTCACACTGGCGGCGGTTTACAGTGAGCTTACTGCTAGGAGTATGCGCTGCGGCGAAAAATTTGCCGCAGCTCATACTTGAAGCAGGAAACTTACTGTAAACCTGCCTGTGTGAATGTACCCTGTACATTCACATGGGTGGGGGGCAAACCTCCAGCTGTTTCAAAACTACAACTCCCAGCATGCACTGACAGACAGTGCATGCTGGGAGTTGTACTTTTGCAACAGCTGGAGGCACACTGGTTGGAAAATCTTCAGTTAGGTTCTGTTATCTAACTCAGTATTTACCAACCAGTGTGCCTCCAGCTTTTGCAAAACTACAACTCCCAGCATGTACTGATCGCCGAAGGGCGATGTAGTTATGCAACAGCTGGAGGTACGCAACAACAACTCCCAGCATGCCGAGACAGCTGTTTGCTGTTTGGGCATGCAGGGATTTGCAGTTTTGCAACATCTGTAGGGCTACAATTTAGAGATCTCCAAACTGTGGACCTCCAGCTGTTGCAAAACTACAAATCCCAGCATGCCCAGACAGCAAAATGCTGTTTAGGCATGCTAGGAGTTGCCGTTTTGCAACATCTGTAGGGCCACAGTTAGAGATCACTGCCAGTGATCTCCAAACTGTGGCCCTCCAGCTGTTGTAAAACTACAAATCCCTGCATGCCCAAACAGCTGTCTGGGCATGCTGGGAGTTGTAGTTTTGCAACATCTGGAGGGTTACAGTTTAGAGACAACTTACCGGCTTCCGTCGGATCCAGGGAGCCAGCCTCACGACATCGCCGGACTCCGATCTCCTCCACCGATCGTCGCCCGCGGGGTAACTGGATGTCGGCGCCGGTCCTTTGTCGGTTCCCCGTTCTGCCCCGCCTATTGTGGGTGGGCAGAATCGGGAAACCAAAAGTAAAGCCCCCCGCCGCCGATCTGCTATTGGTGGTCGCGTCTAGACCACCAATAGCAGGGATAGGAGGGGTGGCACCCCTGCCACCTCACTCCTATCCCTTCAGGGGGATCGTGGGTGTCTTGGACAACCGCGACATCCCTTATATTCCGGGTCCCCGGGTCACCATAGACCCGTATGACCCGGAATAGCTGCAAATCGCAAGTATGAATTCACTTGCGATTTGCGGCGATCGCCGACATGGGGGGGTCTGATGACCCCCCTGGGCATTTGCGCGGGGTGCCTGCTGATAGATATCAGCAGTCACCCAGGTCCGGTCCCTACCCGGCGCGCGGCAGGGACCAAAATTCCCACAGGCGTACAGGTATGCCCTTGGTCCTTAAGGGGATAACTAAGCTCTGAGTAAAGGGTATGAATACTTAAGTCAATGGAATATTTTAGTGTTTTCATTTTAAGTAAATAAGCAAAGATTTCTAACATTCTGTTTTTCTTTTGTCATTATGAGATATTGAGTGCATAAATATGTGGTATAGAAATCCTTTAAATATGATAAAGAAAAATGTGAGGCTACCAGGCTAAATTTCAAGAGTGAAAGCAAACGTTTCTAAAATTATATTTTCAAGTTCAAATTTTGGGGTGCAAAATAATGGGTGGAAAAAAGTGCAAAATAACAAAATGTGTAAAAAGTGAAAGGGTCTGAAAACTGTGCTAATGAACCGTACACACTCTTTAGCAAATTTTTTAAAAATTGCTAGATGTAGGAGAAAGTCCACAGGCCTCTGCCTTGCTGCTGTATGGAGATTAGAAATGTCTAATTGCAGAAGAAGGCGGAATAGGTACTGATGTGTATGAAGATCAGAAGTGTTTAATGTCTACTATTCAAAATCAGAAAGAGAAAGGGAGTATGTTAGCAACGTTAGAGATAAAGTTGAACTGATTTATTAAGAATAGGAGAGCATTTGAGAATATTATACTAAGTTTTTTTTTATAAATCTGAGTTATCCAGGAATAGGAAGGAATAGGAAGGAAATTGAGCATTTTTTTTGAGGAGATAGAGAAACTTCCTAATATAACGTTTAAACCTTTGCCCCTCTAATTTAAAACTATGTCCTTTTGTGGTAGTTTTTCTTCTTTTAAATATGCTCTCCTCCTTTACCGTGTTGATTCCCTTTATGTATTTAAAAGTCTCTATCATATCCCCTCTGTCTCTTCTTTCTTCCAAGCTATACATGTTAAGATCCTTTAACCTTTCCTGGTAAGTTTTATCCTGCAATCCATGTACTAGTTTAGTACCTTCTTTGAACTCTCTCTAGAGTATCTATATCCTTCCAGAGATATGGCCTCCAGTACTGAGCACAATACTCCAAGTGAGGTCTCACCAGTGTTCTGTACAGCGGCATGAGCACTTCTCTCTTTCTACTGCTTATACCTCTCCCTATACATCCAAGCATTCTGCTAGCATTTCCTGCTGCTCTATCACATTGTCTTCCTACCTTTAAGTCTTCTGAAATAATTACTCATAAATCCCTTTCCTCAGATACTGAGGTCAGGACTGTGTCAAGTATTCTATATTCTGCCCTTGGGTTTTTACACCCAAGGTGCATTATCTTGCACTTATCCACATTAAATTTCAGTTGCCAGAGTTCTGACCATTCTTCTAGTTTTCCTAAATCCTTTTCTATTTGGCGTATCCCTCCAGGAACATCAACTCTGTTACATATCTTTGTGTCATCAGCAAAAAGACATACCTTACCATCGAGACCTTTTGCGATATCACTAATGAAGATATTAAACAAAATTGGTCCCAGTACAGATCCTTGAGGTACCCCACTGGTAATAAGACCTTGCTCTGAATATACTTTGACTAAAACCCTCTGTTGTCTGTAACTCAGCCACTGCCTAATCCACTCAACAATATGGGAGTCCAAGCTCAATGACTGCAGTTTATTGATAAATCTTCTATGTGGGACAGTGTAAAAAGCCTTCCTAAAATCTAGCTATGCGATGTCTACTGCCCCTCCGTCATCTATTTTTTAGTCACCCAGTCAAAAAAATCAATAAGATTTGTTTGACATGATCTCCATGAAGTAAACCCATGTTGTTTTTCATCTTGCAATCCATGAGGTTTTAGATGTTCCACAATCCTATACTTTAGTAGGATTTCCATTAATTTCCCCACTATTGATGTCAGACTTACTGGCCTATAGCTGCTTGATTCCTCCGTACTACCTTTCTTGTGAATGGGCATGACATTTGCTCATTTCCAATCTTCCGGGACAACTCCTATCACCAGTGATTGGTTAAATAAATCTGTTAACGGTATTGCTAGCTCACCACTAAGCTCTTTTAATAATTTTGGGTGTATCCCATCAGGCCCCTGTGACTTATTTGTCTTCACTTTAGACAGCAACCGTAGAACCTCTTCCTCTGTAAAGACACATGCATCAAATGATTCATTAGTCTTCCTCCCTAATTGAGGTCCTTTTCCTTCTTTTTCTCCTGTAAAAACTGAACAGAAGTATTCATTACATACCTGCCTTTCTTTGTTTTTAATTTAGTTATTCCTTGTTTTAATTTCTTTTTTCCATTTATATATCTGAAGATAATTTATTATCCCCTTTTTTCACGGACTGAGCTAGTTCTTCTTCTGCCTGCGATTTAGAAGTTCTTATAACTTGCTCGGCCTCTTTCTGCTTAATCTTGTAGATTTCCCCATCTTTGTTGCTCTTGGTTGTTGTATAATTACTAAATACTAGCTTTTAGTTTTTAATGATTTTGGCCACTTCTGCTGAGTACCACAGTGGTCTCTTCCTTTTTCTGCTTTTACTGACAAGTCTAATGCCATTTTCTGTTGCCTTCAATAATGCGCATTTTAAGTAGTCCCATTTCTCCTGGACTCCATGTAATCCGTTCCAGTCTGATAGGGACTCATTTCTGACTAATCTCATTTTTGAAAAGTCTGTTTTTCTAAAATCTAAAACTTTTGTTTTTCACTGTCTAAAACTTTTATTTTTCACTGTTCTTATATTAAACCACACTAACTGGTGATCACTAGATCCCAAGCTTTCGATCATATACCAAATCCCCATTTGTGAATACCAAATCCAAAATGGCCTCCCTCCGGGTTGGCTCCTCAACCATTTGTTGTAGAGATAATCCCAGTAGGGAATTTAGAATATCTGTACTCCTGGCAGAACTAGCTATTTTGGTTTTCCAGTTTATATCCGGAATATTGAAGTCTCCCATAATGATAACTTCTCCTTTCACTGTAATTTTAGCTATTTCTTCAACTAGTAGATCATCTAATTCTTTAACTTGGCCAGGTGGTCTATATATCACACCTACACGAGTTACTGCATGATTACCAAACTGCAACGTAACCCAAACTGACTCTATGTTGGCCTCACTAACTTGTATTAGGTTAGATTTTATGCTATTTTTCACATACAGGGCTACTCCTCCTCATTTCATGCCTTCTCTGTTTCTTCTGTATAAAGAGTACCCTGGTATGGTTATGTCCCAGTCATTACTTTCATTAAACCATGTCTCAGTAACAGCGACTAAATCTTCATTCTCAGATGCCATTGTTCATTGATTTTATTACCTAAACTGTGAGCATTTGTAGACAGGACTCTGAGTGTCTGGATTATAAAATCTCAGATAAGATCTTGGATTTCCGTATCTTAAACACTAAGCAGGTAATTGCAGAAGGTAAAAGAAAAGTTGTAGCATGGAGTCCACTAATGTTCTCAAAAGTGGAAAGGATTGTTCTTGGTAGATGAGTTATTCTTCATAAGTTTTTATTTTTGTGCTCTGGAATACCAGTGGTTATGGAAAAAGTGATGTTTAGAAAAATTCTTGCAATAATAATGCATTAACTGGAGAAGAAAGCATTGATCCCGCTGTTGCCATCATTAAGCCTTTACACGCTGTGATCATTGCTGATCACACCTTCTAAAGAAGGGAAAAAATGTAATTCAGCTCACCACCCAATACGGACATCAGTAGGCAGGACTGCGGCTGTAATGCTGCACTGCAGGAGTTCTTGGAGCATGGACAATGCAGGCTGTATCCCGTTGGACCCCTCCTATTTTAGTTTCGTCCACAGCTAAAGTGAATGTAAAACTTCCCAGCTAGCTCAGTGGAGCCCATGGGACCCCCGCGCCGTGAACGCTGGGGTCCCATGAGCTGAAATGGTGTAAGAGGGTCCTTTTACCTGCTCATCTCTCCACTGATGCAGCATGGGAGAACCAGGCTGTATCAGTGAAGCGCCGATCTCGCTGTTAAATGCTATGCTATAGCATAGCATTGAACAGTACATACAATCTGGTGATTGCTTGTAAAAGTTCTTTATGCAGATTTAAAAAATGCAATGTAAAAAAAAATTAAATATAAAACAAAAAATTTAATGTTTTTATTAAAATTAAATGAAAACTATATAAAAAAATAAAATAACCCTTATTTTTCCAGTTTACAAAAAAATGTATAAAAAAAATTTAAAATAATAAACATATTTGGCCAATTTTAGGCACACTGCAAGTAGGATAATAATATGTAAGTAGGACAAAACTATATAAATTGGGTATTATTTTTTATCACATTGAGTCACATAAAGTGCATGACGTAAAAAAACCAACCCCCTGAAAAATTGTGGTTTTCTTTTCAATTTCCCACCACAAATAATATATTTTTTGGTTTCAACATACATTTTTTAGTAAAATGAAAGGTGCCATTACAAAGTAAAATTGGTAATGCAAAAAACAAGCTGTAGATGGAAAAATAAAAGCATTAGGGCTCTTAGAAGGTGAGGAGGAAAAAACGAAAACACAAAAATGAAAATTCCCTGTGTCCTCAAAGCCACAATGGGCAGTGTCCTTCAAGGGGGTTAAAGCATTTTTTTTTGTTTGTTTATTCTTTTTTTTTCCCTCTTAGGCCTTGGGGTGGGTGGTAAGAGTAGTGGGATTGACAAAAGAAGTTCCTAATTGTAGCCCTGGTGAGTAGCACATTTCCTTACAGACACGAACTTATTCAGAGAAGTCACATTAATAAAATGCTGATGTATACGTAACAACAGGATTCTTACCCATTGATCCTAAACTAATATACTTTTTAAAATGTCAGCAGAATAATCTGTAAAGAGAAACAGTAAAAACTAAAGTTAAGTACAATAGACTTCTTTTCACTTGGTTTGGCAAAAGGATAATAAATGTATTGATGTTTTTGATGTAAAATCATTGTTTACAAAAACTTATTTATATGATAATGTAATATCAACTAAACTCTTATGGAAATAGCTGCTGTAAGTAATGCTTTAACAAACTTTTCAGAATAAGTTTTTATAGTAATAAATACAAGGACAGTATTTTGAATCTTTATGACTAATAGTAATCAATACACACATTGGTAAAAGATGTGGCCAGTAGAGATTTCTTGAAATACCTGTCACAAGTAGCCAACATTTACATTAAAGGGAAATAAATAAGTAACTAATAATAGGATAACAGTGTGGTGAGCCACGGGGTGTGAGGTGTAAGGAGCAGATGGTGTTGCCCAGGAGTAGATGGTAATGAACCCTTCGTGTTCGTGACGCATGGGTTTGGTTTGCCTATGTAACCACCTGAAGGTAGTACCGCTAGTCTTAGGTTAGGTAGGGGCAATAAAGAGTCCAAGGCCAGGTTAAGGGTAACGGTAGCTTTCACTGAGGTTAGACAGGTGTTACAGTCTATACAGTTCAGTTAGTATCCCAGAGAGGTTGCCAGTGACACAGAGAGACCTTGCAGGCTTGCTGGGACTTTCTGTAGGTAGACTGACTATAATGCAGGCCACGGTGACTAGACAGTAAACTTGACTTGACTCACTTGATGACTGACTATTATAAGACATGAGCTTACTTGCAATTGACTTTAGGCTTTAGGCCTCGAATGACTGGACACAGGGACTGGGACAGATGACTGGACTTGACCTCAGCATGACAGGAATCACAAGAGAGGGATTGCAGCTAATCCCTTCCTTATAAAAGGGGCTGTGCTAGAAGCCCAAAGGTTACCAGCGAGGTCCCCCTTGGTCACAGGTATTCTCTTGATTACAATACAATCCTATGACTTAAACATGTGACATAATCATGTGACTAACAATACAGGTCCTTTACTCTTTCATGTGAAAACTTATATACACAGGGGAAGACACTGCAGGGGAGCCCTGGGGACATATAGGGACTCAACCTGATGGGACTGTAGGACCATATCCTGTACTGGGACACCACAAAACCCCTACTTGAGTAAAGTCGCCTTCAACGTCTGTCCTGGAAGGCTTGAGGAGCTAAACGCCCACGGGGGCCACATGCAGTCCTGGGGCATTGAAATTAACGTCCATATCCAGGCTGTTTTTGACAAAAACTGAGAATGGAAGAGAGTCTCTGTATCTATGTCCATACATGCTCTGATAAATTGCATAACTGAACAACCATAGGATTACTGGAGAATAAGGATGAGTACTCTTAGCAACATACTTAGGACTATGTTAGGAATATGACCTATTAACCTTATATTTGACTATGAATAGGACTATGACTATGCATATTATGACATTTGACTATGACTATGCATATTATGACATTTGACTATGACTATGCATGTAACAACACTTTATACATATGACTAGGACATAACATTGGCGGAATGGGTTGCCAGAGGCTTTCTGTCCAATGCCTTGGCTACTGGGGTCCCTTGGCATGACACACTTCTCCCCAGAACACTAGATATATTTAGACATTTATTAGGTAATATTTGACACTCGTTACCTTTGACTTTTTTTAGTGTAGTGAGTACAGGAATACCTTCTGGTCAGCAAAGTATCCTGAGCATGTGGACACAAGAAAGTTACATTAGACATGTGAGACATTGGACACTCAAAGACATTTGAATGGACTGTGATATAGTGAGTGCTACAGCCCTAATGTACATTAGATATGTGTACATGAATTTTATGTGTATTTATGGACTATATGTAGTACACGACTTTAATCTACACTGCTCAAAAAAATAAAGGTAACACTTAAACAACACAATGTAACTCCACGTCAATCACACTTCTGAAATCTCAGGAAGCAACACTGATTGACAATCAATTTTACATGCTGTTGTGCAAATGGAACATACAACAGGTGAAAATTATAGACAATTAGCAAGACACCCCCAATAAAGGAGTGGTTCTGCAGGTGGTGACCACAGGCCACTTCTCAGTTCCTATGCTCCCTGGCTGATGTTTTGGTCACTTTTGAATGCAGGCAGTGCTTTTACTCTAGTGGTAGCATGAGACGGAGTCTACAACCCACACAAGTGGCTCAGGTAGTGCAGCTCATCCAGGATGGCACATCAATGTGAGCTGTGGCAAGAAGGTTTGCTGTATCTGTCAGAGCATGGAAGCGCTACCAGGAGACAGGCCAGTACATCAGGAAATGTGAAGGAGGCCATAGGAGGGCAACAACCCAGCAGCAGGACCGCTACCTCCGCCTTTGTGCAAGGAGGAGCAGGAGGAGCACTGCCAGAGCCCTGAAAATTGATCTCCAGCAGGCCACAAATGTGCATGTGCCACTCAAACGGTCAGAGACAGACTCCATGAGAGTGGTATGAGGGCCCGATGTCCACAGGTGGGGGTTGTGCTTAATGCCCAACACCGTGCAGGATGTTTGCCATTTGCCAGAGAACACCAAGATTGGCAAATTCACCACTGGCACCCTGTGCTCTTCACAGATGAAAGCAGATTTCCACTGAGCACATGTGACAGACGTGACAGAGTCTGGAGATGCCGTGAAGAACGTTCTGCTGTCTGCAACATCCTCTAGCATTTGGCGTTTGTCAGTAATGGTGTGGGGTGGCAATTTTTTGGGGGGCCGCACAGCCCTCAGACCCCGTGTCAGACCATATGCTGATGCGGTTGGCCCTGGGTTCCTCCTAATGCAAGACAATGCTAGACTTCATGTGGCTGGAGTGTGTCAGCAGTTCCTGTAAGAGAATGGTATTGATCCTGTGGACTGGCCCGACCGTTCTCCAGACCTGAATCCGATTGAGCACATCTGGGACATCATGTCTCACTCCATCCACCAATGCCACATTGCACCACAGACTGTCCACCTCATCAGGAGCATGTCCAGGCGTTGTAAGGAGGTCATGCATGCACGTGGAGGCCACACACACTACTGAGCCTCATTTTGACTTGTTTTAAGGACATTACATCAAAGATGGATCAGCCTGTAGTGTGGTTTTCCACTTTGATTTTGAGTGTGACTCCATATCCAGACCTCCATGGGTTGATAAATTTGATTTCCATTGATAATTCTTGTCTGATTTAGTTGTCAGTGATTTAGTTGAACTATGTAAAGATGAAAGTATTTCACATTCATATTCATTCAGATATAGGATGTGTTATCTTAGTGTTCCCTTTATTTTTTTGCGCAGTGTATATTGAACCTTGACTGTACATGGTGTTGGCGGTGGGGTGAAATGTCCCGTCTCCTGACTGGTTCAGGATACTCCCTACAAAGAGAACTGCCAGACACCAGAAATCACGGTACACTATGACTTTTGTGTACAACAGATTATATACATTTTATTATATTATACTATAACAATTATAGTACGGAAACACAAATATGTCATTCGTGCATAATGGCGAACAAAACTATATTACTATGACAATATGTGCAACGATGTCCATGTATAGCTCAATAATCCAGATACACTATAGAGTTCAGTCTCTGTCAGGTTCCAAAGAATCTCAGCCAAAGCCGGGCACAACACTTACGAGATTAGTTACTACAAAACTTTCTTGACAAGTTTGTCAGGCACTGTGCTTGAACGTTGCTTGTAAACCTGGAAAAACAAAAAGAGTGCGCTTGCACACAGGAATCAGTCAGTCTTATGACCAATTTTGGTAAAGTGTCTGTACATGAGTACACAAATAGTGACGTTTCCTTACATACGCCAATCGAACTGTTTCTTAGGTTTGGACATATACCTAGGACTGCGAGACTGGGCACCCTCCATGGGGTTGACATGTGTGTTCCATGAGACTCATTGTGACCCCCACTTGTACAGCACCAGCTTGTGCCACTTGGGGAATGACATTTGGTGCCTGTTGAGCTGGCCAAAACCTCCTGAACAGCTGGAGTAGGCTGAGGCACTTTCGTTGGTACCCGCTGGTCAGGCCAAACCTCTGGGGCAACCAGAGTAGGCCTGGGCACTTTCAATGGTGCCCTCAGGTCAGGCCAAACCTCCACGACAGCAGGAGTAGGCTTGGGCACATCTGTAGAAGACCCTTGATGCAGATATTTGGGTCCATGGCAGGTTACTCCAGATACCATTCTTCATGAACAACTGTCCCCTTGATGATTGGTGGCAGGAGACCAAATTGATCTGAGTCCCAATCTTGCGAATTTGTGTGGGATTCTTAGGTCTGGTGACAGCTGCTGCCCATTCCCCTCGGAGGCTTTGTACAGGTGTGTACTCCACAATCTCCCCACTTTTCAGAGAATGCATAGCTGGGGAGTGATAGTCCTTTTGTACTGCCCTCCTGTTCACTAGGAGGATGCCCCCATGTCAGTATTCCATAAGAGTGCCATACCCCCTCACTTTATCAAATTTAATTACTGTTGCATGGCGGCGCTCCAGGGGGGCTCACCCTCTCGGGGGTACTCTATCTTTCTAATATACAGGGTCTCCAACTTCTTGGCATCATGCTGCTGCTCCTGTCGCACCTCATACGGCAGCTACTTCAGCCCATATCTATCTATCCATCTATCCTCTGAACCCTCAATTCGTCCATGATAGCGGCAACCTCAGCATCTCTCTTAGCCCTTTAGGACTGGGCCGGAGGAACCGGTGGAAGGGCCTTCCTTGGCAGAGGAAGAAGATGCTCCTTCATGTACTGGATTAAGTTAGGCTCCTCGCCGAACAACCACTTAGGCAAAGGTGGTGACTGTGGACGTGCAACTGATTCTGCAGACTTCTGGGCCTGGGGACTTTCCTCTGGGCTAGGAGTAGGAGGAGTAGAAAAAGCAGCCTCAGCTGGGGTAATGACTTCTGACTCCTCTGTGTAGATCTCTGCCCAGGATCCCCAGGTTTGGTGGGGGGGGGGGTGACAGACTTCCGCCGGAGTTGCTGCCCACTCCCCATTGTCCTCTGGCAAAGGCACCTTCAGGTGGGCGTCTTCGGCCTCGATTGAAAGCTTATGCAGGTGATCTGCTAATTCCCGGAACACCTGTGCCGCGGCCGCAGCAAGCTACCGGTTCTCTGGCACCATCTTGAGACATTTTGAGACTCTCCGCACACTCGAACAGCTGCACCTCCGTCATCTTCTTACTCTCAGCCAAGACTTCCGCAGAACTGAAGAGGTCAGGCTCAGTATCACTTCTTATACCTGTCTCCAACAAAATGGCCACCAGCCGGAACTTTGTCATCAAGGGGCGGACCGTTCAAGTTCCACTTAGGACTAGGAACTGCGACTTGACTTCTTGCACACGGTAGTGTGACGACTGTCGAGACTATCGGGGAGAATAGCGGGAGAAAAAAATACGGCTTGTGCTGTCTTTTTCTCTAGCTACTCCAGCTGAAAAACAGCGGTACCCGATGGACCCCATTGATTATAATGGGGTCCATTGGGACCTGCTGTTGCCCTTTGCACCCCATCAAAATTATGGCCGTCGAACTCCCCCCCCCCCCAAAAAAAAAGACAGTTTAAAGGCCGTTCTTGGCCCCGTCAGAGTGTGAATGTAGCCTAAAATACAATTTTCAATAGGCCACAAATTCTCACTGCTTTAGTTCGTAAGGTTCTGGACATGGATGCTATATGATATATATGATATCCAAATGTCTTCAAATATTCTGTACTGATCACAATATTATATGAAAATGTAAATCAATCTCACCTTCTTCCATACTGTAGTGTCCTTATAACATTCATAATAAAATACGGTACATAATATAGGGAAATTATTGGTGATGGCACAAAATCCAATGATCAGGTTAAGATTTTATGAGCTCCACTGAAGTGCTCTCTTCTCCCAGACTAAAATGTTTCGATGAAGTTGAAGTTTTTATGTCTTTATGTGCCCCTGTCAATTGGAAAAACAATAAGGCCACCTAGTTGTTATGATGTATTAAAGGAGCCTATTTAAGGAGTTATCTCGTGGAGAAAAGTCATTGCCCCAAATATAAAATAATGGGACGCACCTGCCACCGCTCCCTTGGTATCGGTATCACAGCTCCAGTTCTCCGGGGCTGTCCATGGTTAAAATGTTACCCTGCTGGCCAGCAAAACACCGGCCGCAGCGATGTCACACCTTGGTCGACAATAGGCTGTCAGCGTGATGCATTGTGCCCTGGCGACTAAAACTGAGGCACAATGCATTACACTGCTGCTCTCAGCCTATGGCTGGCCAAGGTGGGACATCTCTGCGGCCAGTGATTAGCTAAGCTGGTGGGTGATGTGTTGACCACCACTGAAGAACTGGAGTGGCGATATCGGGTCACCGAGGGAGCACGGGCAGGTGCCGCTTGTTATTTTAAATACTGGGCGCTCGAGAATAATGGGAAAATATTTTTCTCCACAAGATATTTCCAATTTTTGTAAAACCACAACTCCCAGCATGCCCAGCTAGTCAAAAGGATGCTGAAAGTTATAGTTTTGCAACTGCTGAAGGCACCCTGGTTGGGTAACACTGCTTTATTGAATAAGCATTTTAAAATATTTGTAGATAATTAAGGGTTTGAATACTGTACTGTACTATAGTAAAATAGAGACAGAATTGCTAAGCTAAGGTACAGTATACAGTATATATTTTTAGACATGCTGCACATTTATGCATTTTGATCACAAGGAGGGGCATTTACTAATCTTTTACTATGCAGTCTGGTTTTTACACTGTTTTTTTCTACTTCATTTTTGACTATGTGCAACAAATTTACTAAATTGTTGCACGGCGTTAATAAATTTGGCACCCATAGGCAAAAGTGGGAAATTTGCTTCATGTAGTAGAAAAAATTGTCTGTTCCTTTTTCCTGCTGTCTGAATAGGTTTAGCTGCTAGGTTTCCTTCTGGATCTTTTGTTTTTGAGGTTTTTTTTTTTTTTAGCTTTTTCACCACATCTAAATAATTCAATAACTAAATTGTAGTCATGGCTCAGAATAGTGGTAAACGGCATTTAGGGTGTGTGTGTGTTTATTACATTTTTTTAACACTGTTTTTTCTCCCTAAATGTACTTACACTTTTTTTTTTTTTTTGTTACTTCTTCTACAGATCCGTGTATCTTGTGGACTCCTTCGGATTCGGTGGACTACTTTGACAACCAGCGTTTTTCTTTGCTTGATGCTAATAAAATGGTTAACGAGGGCTTGTGGGGGAGTGTTTTTTTGTAATAAATTATTTTTTAAACCTGTTGTGTTTTTTTTTTTTTTTTTTAACTTTACTAGACAGGCTTAGTAGTGGAAGCTGTCTTATAGACGGAGTCCATTTGAAGCCGGGCTTAGCGTTAGCCACAAAAACAGCTAGTGCTAACCCCCAAGTACCCAACGCCACAGGGGTGCCGGGAAGAGCCGGTACCAACAGACCCGGAGTGTCAAAAATTGCGCTCCTGGGCATAGGCGGTAACAGGCTGGTGTTATTTAGGCTGGGGAGGGCCAGTAACAATGGTCCTCGCCCACCCTGGTAACGTCAGGCTGTTACTGTTTGGTTGGTATTTGGCTGAGAATAAAAATAGGGGGGACCCTATGTGTTTTTTAAAAATATTTAATTATTTATAAAAAAAAAAAAAACGCATAGGGTCCCCCCTATTTTCATTCTCAGCCAAATACCAACCAAACAGTAACAGCCTAACGTTACCAGGGTGGGCGAGGACCATCGTTACTGGCCCTCCCCAGCCTAAATAACGCCAGCCTGTTACCGCCTAGGCCCAGGAGCACTATTTTTGACGTTCCAGGCCTGTTGGTACCGGCTCTTCCCGGCACCCCTGTGGCATTGGGTACCGGGGTAATAATAGGGGGTTAGCGCTAGCTGTTTTTGTGGCTAACGCTAAGCCCAGCTTAGTAATGGACTCCGTCTATAAGACAGCTTCCACTACTAAGCCTGTCTAGTAAAGTAAGGAAAAAACACAATAGGTTTTAAAAATTTTTTATTACAAAAAACACTCCCCCACAAGCCCTCGTTAACCATTTTATTGAAATCAAACAAAGAAAAACGCTGGTCATCGAAGTAGTCCACCGAATCTGAAGGAGTCCACAGGATACACGGATCTGAAATGAGAAGAAAAAAAAAATGGGTTAGTACATTCATTATCACCTGCTCACACATCTCACGCCCCGCATGACTACAACTGCCAGCATGCCCTTACAGTAAGGACATGCTGGGAGTTGTAGTTGCGTGGTGCAGGAGATGTGTGGGCAAGTGACAAGCTTGTCCCCTGCCCCCAGCTGCAGGACTACAACTCCCAGCATGCCCTTATAGTAAGGTGGGGTGGAGGCCGGGCCCAGTGTTTCCCAACCTGGGAGTTGTAGTTTTGCAACATCTGGAGGCACCCTGGTTGGGAAACACTGTTCTAGGCCAGTATTTCCCAGCCAGGGGGCCTCCAGATGTTGCAAAACTACAACTCCCAGCATGCCTGGACAGCCAAAGGCTGTCCAGGCATGCTGGGAGTTGTAGTCTTGCAACATCTGGAAGCACCCTGGTTGGGAAACACTGTTTTAAGCCAGTGTTTCCCAACCAGGGTGCCTCCAGATGTTGCAAAACTACAACTCCCAGCATGCCTGGACAGCCAAAGGCTGCCCAGGCATGCTGGGAGTTGTAGTCTTGCAACATCTGGAGGCACCCTGGTTGGGAAACACTGTTTTAGGCCAGTGTTTCCCAACTAGGGTGCCTCCAAATGTTGCAAAACTACAACTCCCAGCATGCCTGGAGGGCCAAAGGCTGTCCAGGCATGCTGGGAGTTGTAGTCTTGCAACATCTGGAGGCACCCTGGTTGGGAAACACTGTTTTAGGCCAGTGTTTCCCAACCAGGGTGCCTCCAGATGTTGGAAAACTACAACTTCCAGCATGCCTGGACAGCCAAAGGCTGTCCAGGCATGCTGGGAGTTGTAGTCTTGCAACATCTGGAGGCACCCTGGTTGGGAAACACTGTTTTAGGCCAGTGTTTCCCAACCAGGGTCCCTCCAGATGTTGCAAAACTACAACTCCCAGCATGCCTGCACAGCCAAAGGCTTGCAACATCTGGAGGCACCCTGGTTGGGAAACACTGTTTTAGGTCTTGGGCAACTTACCGGCTTCCATAGGATCCAGCGCCGCACGACATTGCCGCGCGACAGTGCCGCCCGACAATCTCCGTCACCGATCGTCGCTGGAGCCTCCGAAGGGTAAGTGAACGTCTTCGCTGGTCCCCTTCAGCTGTTTGGTTTTGCAACAGCTGGAGGACTACAGTCTACAGACCACAAACCAGTGGTCTGCAAACTGTGGACCTCCAGCTGTTGCAAAACTACAACACCCAGCATGCCCTGACAGCCAAAGCTTTTGGCTGTCAAGGCAGGAGCCCGGGCTGACATTACAGTGCAGTCGCCCGGGCTCCTCATACGGCCTCCCCGCTACCCTCACTTATGGGGACACTGATATCCCCCCCCCCCTTGTCTCCCGCCCGCCCCGCTCAGCTCCCGCTGCTACAAGACTACAACTCCCAGCGTGTCCTCACTGTAAGGGCATGCTGGGACTTGTAGTCTTGCAACAGCAGACAGATGGGAGTTGTGTGGTGCTGGTGGGTGAGAGGGGTGGGATGTAAATCACTGCAGTGTCCCGGTAGCGCAGTGAGGGTAGCGGGGAGAAAGTATGTCGGAGCCCGGGCGGCAGTAGCTTTTCCTGCTCCATGTTGGAGCTGGAGTAAATTTAGTCAATTTTTACGGCCGTTGCGACAGTTTATTGCGCAACTGCGACTGTCTCTGCAGGTCAAAAATGAAAACTTGCGTAAATCAAGCGGGGAAAAAATTTGACTTTCTAGCTCTTGCTAGAGAAAGTCGCACGAAAAATAGGGTAGGCGCAATTGTGAAAATTTTGCGACAAAAATAGTCCGAAAGAAATGACTAAACCCCTTAGTAAATGCCCCTCAAGGTTTCCCCACTTCAGCTCGGATAAAACTGAGGCCTGCAAAACTATGCAATAAATGTGTGGCTTCGTTTAACACACAGGGAACATATATTATCATTTTTATTTTTTAGGATATGTTTTAATGTGTGTGTACCTGGGAAGTTTGACTATTTTGGCCATTATATAACTTGTGTGTGACATTTCTTTATTATCAATTTGCAGGCTCCCTCTTTAATTTTAGCTGTGGCTGAGCTAGTGAGTTGAGACTGGCTGCTATGATGTTTTCTATACCCTGCATGTACAGAGGAAATCCTGCTCCCCTATACCTCTCCAGCATACCCAGAGAAACAGCAGAAGCATGGGGGACATTTAGGAGCAGTACTGAGTAGTGTAAGCTGTGAATCAAGCCCTGGGGTGAAACAGCACTACAGACTGCATATATCTTTCCATAATTTTCTCTTTTCCTTTGTCTTTATACAGCCACTCAACTTATCCACCCCCTTCTTTACACACTTCTATAGGCAGCTATAATCAGTAAGCTGATCCATCTCAAGATACATTTTAGTAGAAGTTTTTTTTTTAAATATAAATGATACTTTTAGGAGGAAGGAAGGATGAAAGCAACCTGAAAAAGAGGCATTGATTTAATATCAGATATATTACAAAGTTTATTATATTAACCTCTTAAGGACACTGCCCATTTTGCACCTAGGACACAGCCAATGAATTTTTTTGCTTTTTTATTTTTTCCTCCTTGTCTAATAAGACATAGCTGTTTAATTTTTTTTTTTTTACTATAAAATGTATGACACAAAAAAAAAATATTATTTAGGGGCAAATAAAAAAAGAAAACCACAATTTAGCAAATTTTGTGGGGTTTCGTTTTAACGCAATGCACTTAATGCCAAAATTGATATGTTCTTCTGTAGGTCGATACAACTTGAACAACACCCATGGCAAAATGCTTTTCTATTATCGTTGGGCTTTTAAAAAAACTCAAACTTTATAATCAAATATGCTTAAATTTGCCCTTTTATGACTCCCTACACCTTTCTTATTTTTCTATATACAGTAACCCCCCAACATGCGATGGCCCCGACATATGATAAAATCGACATACGATGGCCTCTCAGAGGCCATCGCATGTCGATGTCAGCATCGACATACGATGCTTTTATATGTCGGGGCCATCGCATTAACTGCTATCCGACAGCGCAAAATGCTTAAGCTGCTGTCGGATAGCAGTTTAAGCATCCAGGGTAGGTTCGCCTACCTATTTCCGCTGCTCCGGGTCCACTTCGCGATCCTCCGGCGTCTTCCGCATCTTCTCCAGGGTCCCGGCCTCGCTTTCCGGCGTCGTTATTATGTCACTACGCACGCCGCGCCGGTGCAGCAGCGTAATAACGTCACCAGAAAGCAAGGCCCGGACCCTGCAGAAGATGCGGAAGAAGACAGAGGATCGCGAAGAAGACGCTGGAGCAGCGGGACAGCATCAGGAGCCCCTGGGACATCATCGGGAGCGGTGAGGACCTGGTCCGGAGCGGCGGGGACAGGTGAGTACAGCTTCCTATACTTTACATTGCACAGATCCCTCAACATACGATGGATTCGACAAACGATGGGTCGTTTGGAACGAATTACCATCGTATATTGAGGGACCACTGTACAGGGCTGTATGAGAGCAAATTTTTTGTGAAGTCATCTGTATTTTTACCACTTTTGTTTAAATTTGACCCTTTGATTACTTTTTTATCTATTTTTTGGGTATGTGATGCAACCAAACTTTTTTTCCACGTTTATGCCATTCACTGTATAGGATCATTTAATAGTTTGGAAATTTACGTATGCAGTGATACATATTGGCTCTGATTTACTAAGAGTGGAGTGTAGTTTTCTTTGTGGGTTTTACTAATGTTTCCCTACATTTTGCACTTTTCCCTTCATTTTGCTTTTTTTTTTTTTTTTTACACATACTCTGATCTGTGGGGTTTTCCTCAGCTCAAATCAACCACACCCCTTTTTCCTGTCGGCCATGCCCCTTTTTCGGGTGTTCTGAGTAAAATGTAGAGTTGGTCAGGTTTTTAAATTTTTTGGTGCAAATTCTGATGCGGACACAATTTGTTCACATTTTTTGTAAAACTTTCTTTTACTATTTTACATTTTTAAGTTCCTATGGGGGACTATTAAAATCAATCTTTGGAGTGGTATTACTGTTTAGTGCAATGCATAGGCATAGCACCGATCAGTGATATAAGTAATGTACATGTTTATTCTGCCTCTGTGGGAGTGGCAGGGAGCGTGTAAGCAGAGCTCCGGGGCCCGGGCTTTCTTACACTTATTTGACCCATGTGATCGTGCTGCAGTTGGTCTGATGAGATAATATAAAGACCGCAACTGTATTCAATGCTATGATCAGTATTGATCATGGCAACCTAAGGGTTAATGGTGGGCATTAGCAGGATTGTGGATGTCCACCATTAACGGTAAGGTCTTGGCTGCTATCAGCTATCACCTGTCATCTATGAGTGCTGCTCCTGCGCTTACTTTATAGTCAGAATGCTCCTTAAGATGTAAATGTATGTCCTAGTGCTTTAAGTATGGAGGCACCAGGATGTTTATATATGTCTTGTGGCGTTAGGGGGTTAATGTGTACTTTTTATTTTGCAAAGTTAATCGAACAACAGTGAACATTTAATACTGACTTACACACCATATTTCTGCCAGTGTCTCCTTTATGCCGAGTGCACGATAATATGAATTTGTTGTATGTAATAAACTCATTTGTATCGCCTTACCTTTAAAGTTTGCATGTATAAAACAATTGGGATTATTTACTAATGTGTTCCCGATGTTTTTTTTCATCCAATGAACTTTACCAACTCTCCACTTTTCTCGAAAAACTCGAAAAAGGGTGTGTCTGCCGACAAAAGCGTATGTCCCTAACATATTTACTAAGGTTTCCACATAAAATGTGGTGGATTTGAGCTCTGAAAAACCTGACAGATCAAAACAGTAGTAAGAAAAGCAAAACGTAGGAGAAAACAAAATGTAGGGGAAAATTTGTAAATACTGTTGAAAAATACCTGTTGGAAAAAAAAACACACGCAAAACTATACTCTACTCTTAGTAAATCAACCCCAATGTGTACAAAAGAATGGATTTTAAACAAATATAAAAGCAAAGTAGGGAAATACAACATTATGGTTACAACTGCTGGTATCTGGCATCTTGTCATCTGCTATGTCATTCTATTTTCTCATTATATAGTATATTTTAGGCAGACTGGTCGTATTACCGCTGCAAATAGTTTAGTTAATATCCTTTTTAGACAACTGATTTATTTGTTACCTGTTTAGGATAGGTAATGATTTTCTATAGATTTTACATTTTCCTTTGAATAAAATTATAAAGGCAGAACACCCACATGAGATTACTTATAGAACACATTTACATTATTAACAAAGCCTTTCACATCTAATCCACAGTCATAAAATCACATATTTTCAATATAACTGCTTAGGGAATATCGTAGGTTCACAAAACTTTGCATTTTTAATCTCCAAGATAAAGATCACATTTATTCTTTACATAGGGATATTCTTATCATCAGTAGCTGTAATACGGATACAGTATAAATAACTGAAGTAATAACCAGTTCTGGCAGTACTGTAAGGTTATCAGATAATACAGAAAGACTAAAGGTGTCCTCTGTAGGTTGATATGAAAAACATCATGGGGGACATTTATGAAACCTTGCTTTTGCAGTCTATTTTTTAGTAATTTTTTTTCAACTACTGTTTTGCTTACATGTGACAAACTCATTATTCTGTTGCACGGCCTGAATACATTTGTCGCACGTAAGCAAAAGCGGGAAAATCCACCCACGTAAGCAAAACCTGCGAGGTAAGTGCCAGAGATTGATCTGCTGTTCCTGAGTTAGGTAAAGAGGTGTTTCTTTGCTGTCCTCACTTGTTTCTGGTGCTCAAAATCATCCTGCGTTGCCTCACCCGTTGGGATTGCCCAAGTAGGTAGTAAGAGGAGGTCAAAATCGAATCAAATTTCCAAGCCTAGTGCCGCGGAAGAAATATTACAAAGTATGTTGTCCGCCATTGCCACAGCACAACCTGTAGGAGACTCTATTCCGCCAAACTCACCAGACAGTTCTGATTTTGAGGATTCCGGTGGTCCAGCAAAGTGGCGATTGCGAGCCGGAAAGAAGAAAAACTATACAGACCAGGAAATGGAAGTGCTAGTGGATGAGGTATGTTTGGAGTGTGTCTGTGAGTGTATGGTTGTAAATTTTTTTTGTCTAAAAAAAACTATCAAAAAAAATCACACACAGTGCACAAAAGTAAGCATTAAAAATTGATAATGTAGTTAAAACACACTTTCATAAAAAAAAATGTAAATACCTTTAATAAAAGAGGACAAATTCATTTTAGAGGATATAAGGCATTTTAGTAAGCCAGGAATATACTGGAGTAAATTTAAGCAACATTTTCCTCTATAGCGACTTTTTAGTGATTTGATAAATCTCTTACTACTGCAAGTTAATTTCTAAAACTTGCTTACATAAGCCAAAATCAATTTTCTTGCTTTTCTCGCACTTAGAGATGATTGTCGCACAAAAAATTGCGTAGTCACAGTTGCGACTTTTTTGCGACAATTATATGAAAGAAAAAAATGGGTAAATGCTTTTATAAATGCCCCCTCATTACATTTTTGTACTTTCCTGTGTACTGTTTTAGTGTTGAATGATGCATTATTATTACACAACATGTTTTGCAGTGACAACTTATATTTATTTATTTTATTTTGCAGGATGAGAAAAGTTGCTAATGCTTTAAATTTACACAGGGGCTTTGTTGTTGCATATGTTAAACAGGCTGGCACTGGTAAAACGGCAGTGGCAGGTGAGTGGGCTGGATAAGTATACCAAATTTGTTCTTTTTAATGCAGCCCAGGCCACATATTTAAAAAAAAAAAATACAATACCTTTATTAAATTCAAGATAAGGGTGTAAACATCCATGCACAGGACCTTTTATCCCTATGATTAAAGACAAAAAGTTGCCACAATAACTAGTATGTTTACAGTGTTTAGGTTCACTTAGATAAGGCAGGCATTGATCAGAATCACATTAGAGTTGTTGACAATTGTTGGAATGCCCACTTAAAGGATAACTCTGGGATTTGCAACTTATCCCCTATCATACGGATAGGGGATAAGTGTTAGATCGCGGGGGTCCGACCTGCATGAAACAAGCGTTTTTGACCACAGCATGAAGATGCGGCCGACAAGCCCCCTCCATGCAGTTCAATGGCAGAGCCAGAGATTGCCGAAAGCCATAGAACTGCATGGAAGGGGCTTGTTGGCCGTCGCTTCCGGCGGTGGTTGAAAATGCCCGTTCCTTGCAGGGTGCCAGGGCTCCATTTGGGAGATCGTGGGGGGCCCCAGCGGTCGGACCCCCCACAATCTAACCCTTATCCCCTATTCTTAGGATAGGGGATAAGTTGTACATCCCGGAGGTATACTTTAATGTCATTTTTTTGCAACCGTTTATCCCTGTTTATCTTAATGGGAAAGCCCTTTAATTGTAATCCACAGAGTTAAATGCAAGTAAGGTAAATACTTTTGCTACCATACACTATCTTGTCTCTCACCATTGTACCTGTTAACTTTTGTCTCATATTCCAGCCTCTATTTCAGAGGCAGCCACTGTTTTCAGTGCTCAGAGGTCCATGTCTCATTACCACAGCACACCTCCTTGACCTCTCAAACACACCTGACTGACGAGAATTGACAGCAGAGAGATCAGCCACTGATCTCTATGTCTGCATGAAAAGTCAAGAAAAGTAGTGAAGAAATGGACGAAAAGGCAGCAGTGGGGAGCAGGCTGGATAAGTATACCACTTTATTATTTTTAATCCAGCCCGGGACACACTTTTTAAAAACACCCTACTGCCCTGACAACCCCTTTAAATTTGTACTCCGCCCATAGTCATCTTATCCCCTATCCAAAGGCAAGTAGCAAGACACCCCCAATAAAGGAGTGGTTCTGCAGGTGGTGACAACAGACCACTTTTCAACAACAACCCAGCAGCAGGACCGCTACCTCCGCCTTTGTGCAAGTAGGAGCAGGAGGAGCACTGCCGGAGCCCTTCAAAATGACCTCCAGCAGGCCACAAATGTGCATGTGTCCACTCAAATGGCCAGAAGCAGACTCCATGAGGGTAGTATGAGGGCCCGACATGCACAGGTGGGGGTTGTGCTTACAGCCCAACACCGTGTAGGATGTTTGGCATTTGCCAGAGAACACCAAGATTGGCAAATTCGCCACTGGCGCCCTGTGCTCTTGATAGATGAAAGCTCACTGAGAGCACATGTGACAGATGTGACAGATGTGACAGATTCTGGAGACGCAGGGGAGAACGTTCTGCTGCCTGTAACATCCTCCAGCATGACCGGTTTGGCGGTGGGTAAGTAATGGTGTGGGGTGGCATTTCTTTGGGGGGGCTGCACAGCCCTCCATATGCTTGCCAGAGGTAGCCTGACTGCCATTAGGTACCGAGATGAGATCCTCAGACCCCTTGTGAGAATATATGCTGGTGTGGTTGGCCCTGGGTTCCTCCTAATGAAAGACAATGATAGACCTCATGTGTGTCAGCAGTTCCTGCAAGAGGAAGACATTGATGCTATGGACTGGCCCGCCCGTTTCCCAGACCTGAATCTGATTGAACACATCTGGGACATCATGTCTCGCTCCATCCACCAACATTGCACCACAGACTGTCGAGGAGTTGGCTGATGCTTTAGTCCAGGTCTGGGAGGACATCCCTCAGAAGACCATCCGCTACCTCATCAGGAGCATGCCCAGGCATTGTAGGGAGGTCATACAGGCACGTGGAGGCCACACACACTACTGAGCCTCATTTTGACTTGTTTTAAGGACATTACATCAAAGTTGGATCAGCCTGTAGTGTGGTTTTCCACTCTGATTTTGAGTGTGACTCCATATCCAGACCTCCATGGGTTGATAAATTTGATTTCAATTGATAATTTTTGTGTGATTTTGTTGTCAGCACATTCAACTTTGTAAAGACGAAAGTATTTAATACGATTAGTTCATTCATTCATTCAGATCTAGGATGTGTTATCTTAGTGTTCCCTTAATTTTTTTGAGCAGCACAGTTTAACATTTTCACCTTAGCGCATTTTATTTTATAAAAATTAAGGTCATATGTCTTATGGGACTACAGCTATCAAATTACCAAATTATATAATATTATCATTTTCATTACTAAGAATTTTACTCATGTACAGCAAACCAAAAAGTGAAAGGCATATATTTTTTAAAAATGTTATAAATCATTGCAGCTCCTTAGAGTGGGATATGTAAATGATATTCTTCTCTTAAACCAGTGCTTTAAAAGCATTGTCTGGCTAAATAAAGGGGGAAGACTGGGTTAAAAAAATTAGAAAAAACTTTACTCACCTCACTGAACGCCCATCATTTCCATTCATCACTGGCCGAGGCAGGTTGCTGCTATGACCAGAGATTGGCATTTCCTCCTTCTTTTGTCTGCTGTAAAAAATGGTCAGTTGCAGTACTGTACTAAGCAGATAATGTGCCATTTAGGAGACTTAGAAAGCTGTGTGTGATTGTCAGACCTTGTAATCATTACGGATTGTATAGGGGTCAAGATCATGTTCACAGTTCACTCAAGAAAACCTTAGGCTGTTGATTCTAAACTGATTACAGGATCATGAGCCATTGGGTCCAACTTTCACACACCGCTTTCCCAGGCTCCTAAATGGCACATGAGTTGCTTGGTAGTACAGTACTGCAAAAAACAAAAACAAACCTGGCTGCCATTACAGTGACTGATTTATTAGTTCAGAAGTGTGCCTGGGCACAAAATGGCACAGCTATAAGCAGATATGGGAATCTCTTACCCAGCTTCTCCATGCTCCTGAAAGGCATATCTGCATATCGCTGGCTGCATCAATCACCTTATAAACAGGTGATAATACACTTCAAAAGACCCTGTAACCATGATGACTGAATCTGGATGGATTTTTAGCACAGTCCGGGCATGCTTGAAGTTGTTGTTTTGCAACAGCTGGTGGCCACCTTGGGAAACACTGACTTAAGCAGTGGTGCAAAGACAAAAAAGCTGCTAATTCAATGTCACTGAGCATTGAATAATAGTCCAGATGTCAGCACCAGTTTTCTACATCCATCCTTTTTTTTCCCTTTAATTCCTTCCACTTTCATATGGATTTTATTTGTATTAAATATTGTAATGAGCATAGAAAAAAACAATGATTATTTTATAACTGGAAAGTTAAATAATAATAGATATAAGCAGTGTGTAAGAGTGAGGAAACATCCCATAACAGGCAGTCATCCCACAACTTACTTATGGTGCATTCACACCACGTTTTTCATATACAGTTCCCGTATCAGGCTTTTCCCAAAAACTGGATTGACCAAAACTGGACTAAACTGTATGGAAATGTGTGCACCAAAGTCAACCCGTATACGGTTAGCAAAAAGAAGTGCGGTTTTATCAGGTTGCATTCGTTTTTTAACCTCTTAAGGACCAAGGACATACCGGTACATCCTGAGTCCTTTCCCTTTCTATAACGTGGGGTCACCGGGACCCGTGGCTAATAGCGCGCAGCACTGCTCACGGTGCCGCGCTATTAACCTTTTAGACGCGGCTTTCAAAGTTGAACGCTGCATCTAAAGTGAAAGTAAAACAATGCCGGTTAGCTCAGGGTGCTGTTTGGAATCGCCGTGGCCAAATCGCGGCATCCCGAACAGCTTACAAGACAGCCGGAGGGTCCCTACCTGCCTCCATGCTGTCCAATCGCCGAATGACTGCTCAATGCCTGAGATCCAGGCATGAGCAATTAAGCGGCAGAATCATTGATCACTGGTTTCCTATGAGAAAATATCAGTGTGTGCAGTGTTATAGCCCCCTATGGGAGCTATAACATTACAAAAAAAAGGGGGAAAAAAAAGTGAATAAAGATCATTTAACCCCTGCCCTAATAAATGTTTTAATCCCCCCCCTTTCCCCATTAAAAAAAAAAAAAAAAAACAGTGTAAATAAAAAATAAACATATATAATTAATTAAACGGCACGGTCAATGGCGTACGCACAAAAAAATTCCAAAGTCCAAAATAGTGTATTTTTTGTCACTTTTTATATCATGAAAAATGTATAAAAAGATCAATAAGTCTGATCAATACAAAAATGGTACCGCTAAAAACTTCAGATCACAGCGCAAAAAATGAGCCCTCATACCGCCCCATACGCGGAAAAATAAAAAAGTTATAGGGGTCAGAAGATGACAATTTTAAACGTATAAATTTTCCTGCATGTAGTTATGATTTTTTTCAGAAGTACCACAAAATCAAAACTATATAAATAGGGTATCATTTTAATCATATGGACCTACAGAATAAAGAGAATGTGTCATTTTTACTGAAAAATGTATGGCGTAGATCCAGAAGCCTCCAAAACTTACAAAATGGCGTTTTTTTTTCAATTTTGTCTCACAATGATTTTTTTCCCAGTTTCTCTGTAGACCTTTAGGTAAAATGACTGATGTAATTACAAAGTAAAATTGGTGGCGCAAAAAATAAGCCATCATATGGATTTTTAGGTGCAAAAATAGTTATGATTTTTTAAAGGTAAGGAGGAAAAAATGAAAGTGCAAAAACTCGAAAACTCCTGGTCCTTAAGGGGTTAAGAAAAAAAAAAAACTATACAGTTGAAAATGTTCTCCCTATTTTTGAATAAAATTTTCCTTGTTTTATTGAAATCCCTATAAAGGGGTGTGGCTTGCCATGTGGTTTGCCTTTCTAGGTTGGAGTGAGAGAAGAGAGCAGTGTGTTTTTGTGCCTTGTGCTTTTTCTCTATTTCTACAATGATTATTACGCCAATTTTACGTATGCAGCTGCTGCAGTTGCGTGAGAGGGAGCGTAAAATATGGCATTTGGCCCGTCGTTACTGGGTTCACCCAGTTAATGATATTAGGCCACATCATGGAGCATTTAACAGTTTGTATGCTTAGATACGTGGGTATCCAGATAAATTCAAGGACTATCTACGGATGTCTCCTCAGACCTTTGATCTGCTACTGCGTCTAATTCGGGAGGACCTAACATTTCAGGATTTGAGGTTTTGACTAGCAGTTTCTCCAGAGCAACGCCTGGTTGTTACCTTCAGGTACATTTTGATTTGTTAAATACAAATGCTGTTGAAATATTTCCTTTTTGATTCTGTGTTTCTGAGACAATGTGCCTCCAGCTATTTCTAAAAAGCATTAAATATATGGCTGTATGGGCATGCATCTTCTGTAAATTTACCACTTAAAGCATGCTCATTGTGCAATATTAACCCATGTAGTATTGTTGGATCCTAGGTAGCTTAGCATAACTGTGTTTGATCTACCTTTATGTGTATTCTGGCAAATTCGTACCTGCAAGCAATCATTACTTTTCCTCCAGACCCCTGTGTGTCTCCATTTCATTACTGTATCACTTCCTATAATTTGAAGGTATCAATTAATATATCAATTCATTCCTGATAGTTCCAGTCTCAGTGGTACAATAGGTTAGCACATTCAGTTATAAAACCTGAAAGGTTGGTGGTTCAAATCCACCCAGAGACAATACTATCAGCCAAAATTGATATAGTATTGAACTGAGCATATGCACATGTGTAATGTATTGATATTAGCGAATTCTTGTTAAAGCCGATTTGCCTAATCTTCCCCCAAAATTTGTTTTGGTCTGAATATATTCATGGTGAATTGCTATTAACCCCTTAACGACGCAGGACGTATATTTACGTCCTGCGCCGGCACCCGCGATATGAAGCCATAAAAAAAATAAAACAGTGTAAAAATAAATAAATAAATGAACATATGTGGTATTGCGTAAATGTCCGAACTATAAAAATACATCATTAATTAAACCGTACGGTCAATGGCGTACGCGCAAAAAAATTCCAAAGTTAAAACAAAGTGCATTTTTGGTCACTTTTTATACCATTAAAAAATTAATAAAAAGTGATCAAAAAGTCCGATCAAGACTAAAATCATACCGATAAAAACTTCAGATCACGGCGCAAAAAATGAGTCCTCATACCGCCCTGTACGTGGAAAAATAAAAAAGTTATAGGGGTCAGAAAATGACATTTTTAAACGTATAAATTTTCCTGCATGTACCGTATATACTCGAGTATAAGCCGACCCGAGTATAAGCCGAGACCCCTAATTTCAACCCAAAATCCCAGGAAAAGTTATTGACTCGAGTATAAGCCTAGGGTGGGAAATACCTCATCCCCCCCTGTCATCATCCAGACCCGTCATTAACATCCTCATCATCCCCTTGTCATCATCCCACACATCCCCCCTTCATCATCCCCTTGTCATCATCCCACACATCCCCTTATCATCCCACACATCCCCCCTTCATCATCCCCTTGTAATCATCCCACACACCCCCCCTTCATCATCCCCACCCCCCTTCATCATCCCCACACCCCCCCCCCCCCCTTCATCATCCTCTTCTCATCATTCGCCCTCAGTGGTCTTCAACCTGCGGACCTCCAGAGGTTTCAAAACTACAACTCCCAGCAAGCCCGGGCAGCCATCGGCTGTCCGGGCTTGCTGGGAGTTGTAGTTTTGAAACCTCCGGAGGTCCGCAGGTTGAAGACCACTGCGGCCTTCAACATGCGGACCTCCAGAGGTTTCAAAACTACAACTCCCAGCAAGCCCGGGCAGCCATCGGCTGTCCGGGCTTGCTGGGAGTTGTAGTTTTGAAACCTCCGGAGGTCCGCAGGTTGAAGACCACTGCGGCCTTCAACATGCGGACCTCCAGAGGTTTCAAAACTACAACTCCCAGCAAGCCCGGGCAGCCATCGGCTGTCCGGGCTTGCTGGGAGTTGTAGTTTTGAAACCTCCGGAGGTCCGCAGGTTGAAGACCACTGCGGCCTTCAACATCATCCAGCCCCCTCTCACCCCCTTTAGTTCTGAGTACTCACCTCCGCTCGGCGCTGGTCCGGTCCTGCAGGGCTGTCCGGTGAGGAGGTGGTCCGGTGAGGAGGTGGTCCGGGCTGCTATCTTCACCGGGGGCGCCTCTTCTCCGCGCTTCCGGCCCGGAATAGAGCCGTTGCCTTGACAACGACGTATCTGCGTCGTTGTCAAGGCAACGTGACTATTCTGATTCCGGGCCCGAAGCGCTTAGAAGAGGCCTCCCCGGTGAAGATAGCAGCCCGGACCACCTCCTCACCGGACCACCTCCTTACCGGACAGCCCTGCAGGACCGGACCAGCCCTGCAGGACCGGACCAGAGCGGAGGTGAGTACTCAGAACTAAAGGGGGTGAGAGGGGGCTGGATGATGTTGAAGGCCGCAGTGGTCTTCAACCTGCGGACCTCCGGAGGTTTCAAAACTACAACTCCCAGCAAGCCCGGACAGCCGATGGCTGCCCGGGCTTGCTGGGAGTTGTAGTTTTGAAACCTCTGGAGGTCCGCAGGTTGAAGACCACTGCGGGTGGGGGAGTTCACTCGAGTATAAGCCGAGGGGGGTGTTTTCAGCACGAAAAATCGTGCTGAAAATCTCGGCCTATACTCGAGTATATACGGTATTTATGATTTTTTCCAGAAGTGCGACAAAATTAAACCTATCTAAGTAGGGTATCATTTTAACTGTATGGACCTACAGAATAATGATAAGGTGTCATTTTTACCGAAATATGCACTGCGTAGAAACGGAAGCCCCCAAAATTTACAAAATTGAATTTTTTCTTCGATTTTGTCACACAATGATTTTTCTTTCCGTTTCGCCGTGCATTTTTGGGTAAAATGACTAATGTCACTGCAAAGTAGAATTGGCGTCGCAAAAAATAAGCCATAATATGGATTTTTAGGTGGAAAATTGAAAGGGTTATGATTTTTAAAAGGTAAGGAGGAAAAAACAAAAGTGCAAAAACTGAAAAATCCTTAAGGGGTTAAAAATG
This sequence comes from Hyla sarda, assembly GCF_029499605.1. Taxonomy (NCBI): domain Eukaryota; kingdom Metazoa; phylum Chordata; class Amphibia; order Anura; family Hylidae; genus Hyla; species Hyla sarda. The sequence continues at coordinate 439,074,094 of NC_079190.1, forward strand.
GCTATTTCTGGCCCACAGAGAGCCTCAATAGGGGTGTAGAACACTTTGCCTTTCTATAACACACATGGGATGTGTGCTGGGTTAGTGAAATAATACTGTTAGTCAGTATGACATGCAGATCAGAGGCGTCGCTATTAGAAGACCCCATAGTGGCTGAATGACACAGCCTGGAATTGGCGGCAGCATATAGTGGCTGAATGACACAGCCTGGAGTTTGCGGCAGCATGAGGAGAACATATAGTGGCTGAATGACATGCCTGGAGGTGGCGGAAGCATGAGGAGACCATAATATATCAATATATTAAACTTAATATATTAAGTTTAATGTCCCAGTGTTTAATTTGAACTAATAGTGTATGACCATAAAACCCAATCTAACAAGGAGTCACATGGGGCACAATGAAAGAGCCTAGAGGTGGCAGCAGCCCAAAGAGACCTTAGGGCCTCAGAATAAAAAAAGATTAAAGATATTTTGTAAAATTTTAATTGAAGATTTTAGATACATGAACATTTTTCAAGTTTAATCTAAGGTGCCAACAGCATAAGGAGACCAATTGGAGGCACAATGACATAGCCTGGAGGTGGAAGCAGCATGAGGAGGCCATAGGGCCTCACAATTCCAAAGATATATTTACAAATTTTAAAGGAAGCTACCATAAAAGGGTTTAGATAATGTCCCAGCAGCATGATTAGTCCATATAGTGGCTGAATGACACAGCATGGAGGTGGCAGCAGCATGAGGAGACCATAAAGTGCCTTGAACGACACAGCGTGGAGTTGGAGGCAGCATGAGGAGACCACATAGTTGCTGAATGACACAGCCTAGAGGTAGTGGCATCATGAGGAGAATATATAGTTGCTAAATGACACAGCGGGGAGTTGGCGGCAGCATATAGTGGCTGAATGACACAGACTGGAGTTGGCGGCAGCATATAGTGGCTGAATGACACAGCCTGGAGGTGGTGGTAGCATATAGTGGCTCAATGACACAGCCTGGAGTTTGCGGCTGCATGAGGAGACCATATAGTGGCTGAGTGACACAGCCCGGAAGTGGCGGCAGCATGAAGAGACGATATAGTGGCTGAATGACACAGCATGGGATGGCGGCAGCATGAGGAGAATATACAGTGGCTGAATGACATAGCATAGAGGTGGCGGCAGCATGAGGAGAACAGATAGTTGCTGAATGACACAGCCTGGAGTTGGCGGCAGCACAAGGCGACCACATAGTGGCTGAAAAACACAGCCTGGAGTTGGCGGCAGCATGAGGAGACCATATAGTGGCTGAATGACACAGCATGGAGGTGGCAGCAACATGAGGAGAACATATAGTGTCTGAATGACACAGCCTGGAGTTGGCGGGAGCAAATAGTGGCTGAGCGACACAGCCTGGAGTTTGCAGCAGCATAAGGAGACCATATAATGGTTGAATGACACAGCGTGGAGATGGTGGCAGCATGAGGAGAACATATTGTGGCAGTAAGAGACAGCTTGGATCTGGCATCAGCATGAGGAGAACATATGGTGGCAGAATGAGACAGCCTGGACGTGGCAGCAGCAGCATCAGGAGTGCTGAAAGTGACCCAGTGACAGAGTGGTGCGGTGAGGGGCAATACCAGTAAGTACCAGTATGACGAAGGTGGGTGAAAAAAGGAAAACTTAGCATCAGATGTGTGGCATCAGGAGGGTGGCAGGATCAGAATAGTATCTGAGGCAGGTAGGATGAAGAAAACGGTCTCTTTTGTAAAAGTATTAGCGTGCACAAATAAGTAGTGAGGGTATGCATTACGTAAATCTTATCTTTTAATAATATGCTTAGGATAAAATATATGGCCCCAATTTTTTCTCTTAAATCAAACCAAAGGAAAGGTGTGCAAAAAACACCACGTGCCACCTACACCACCAAGTATTAATGTGATGCAAAGGCCTCTAAGAGTTGGAAGGGAACAACATATTGTCCATTGTAACCGGTGGGGGTAAATGCTTCCCCTGTCAAGCCCTACTCTTGAATTATTGTTTCCCTTCTTGGCAAGTGTTACTCGCCCTAAAAAGGGTGGCCCCACACAGGAACCTCTCCCTATTTCCACCTACAAACACTGCCATTTCCCAGGGTTTTTAGGTGGAAATAGGGATTGGTTCCTGTGTGGGGCCGCCCTTTTTAAGACAAGTAATACTTTCCTTGAAAAGGTGGAAGGGAACAACGTATTGTCCACTGTTGCAGGTGGGGTTAAAAATTTCCCCTGTAAGGCCCTACTCTCGCCCTATGAACCCCTTAACGACGCAGGACGTATATTTACGTCCTGCGCCGGCTCTCGCGATATGAAGCGGGATCGCTCCGCGATCCCGCATGATATCGCGTCGGTCCTGGCGCTCATCAACGGCCGGGACCCGGGGCTAATACCACACATCGCCGATCGCGGCGATGTGCGGTATTAACCCTTTAGAAGCGCCGCTTCTAAAGCGAAAGTGAAAGTGACCCGGCTGCTCAGTCGCGCTGTTCGGGACCGCCGCGGTGAAATCGCGGCGTCCCGAACAGCTGACCGGACACTGGGAGGGCCCTTACCTGCCTCCTCGGTGTCCGATCGGCGACTGACTGCTCCGTGCCTGAGATCCAGGCAGGAGCATTAAAGCGCCGATAATACTGATCACAGGCGTGTTAATACACGCCTGTGATCTGTGTAGAAGATCAGTGTGTGCAGTGTTATAGGTCCCTATGGAACCTATAACACTGCAAAAAAAAAAAGTGTTAATAAAGGTCATTTAACCCCTTCCCTAATAAAAGTTAGAATCACCCCCCTTTTCCCATAAAAAAAAATAAAACAGTGTAAAAAAAAAACAAAAAACATATGTGGTATCGCCGCGTGCGTAAATGTCCGTACTATAAAAATATATCATTAATTAAACCGCACGGTCAATGGCGTACGCGCAGAAAAATTCCAAAGTCCAAAAAAGCGTATTTTGGTCACTTTTTATACCATTAAAAAATGAATAAAAAGCGATCAAAAAGTCCGATCAAAACAAAAATCATACCGATAAAAACTTCAGATCACGGCGCAAAAAATTAGTCCTCAAACCGCCCTGTACGTGGAAAAATAAAAAAGTTATAGGGGTCAGAAGATGACATTTTTAAACATATAAATTTTCCTGCATGTAGTTATGATTTTTTCCAGAAGTGCGACAAAATCAAATCTATATAAGTAGGGTATCATTTTAACCGTATGGACCTACAGAATAATGATAAGGTGTAATTTTTACCGAAATATGCACTGAGTAGAAACGGAAGCCCCCAAAAGTTACAAAATGGCGTTTTTTCTTCGATTTTGTCGCACAATGATTTTTTTTTCCATTTCGCCGTGCATTTTTGGGTAAAATGACTAATGTCACTGCAAAGTAGAATTGGCAATGCAAAAAATAAGCCATAATATGGATTTTTTGGTGGAAAATTGAAAGGGTTATGATTTTTAAAAGGTAAGAAGGAAAAAACGAAAGTGCAAAAACGGAAAAACCCTGAGTCCTTAAGGGGTTAATTCCCTTCTTGGCAAGGGTTACTCATCCTAAAAAGGGCAGCACCACCCAGGAAACTCTCTCTATTTCCATATAAAAACCCTGGGAAATGGCAGTGTTAGTAGGGGGAAATATGGAGAGGTTCCTGTGTGGGGCCTCCCTTTTTAGGGCGAGTAACACTTGCAAAGAAGGGAATTAATAATGCAAGAGTAGGGCCTTACAGGGGAAGTTTTTACCCCCACCGTTTACAATGGACCATACATTGTTCCCTTCCACCTTTTAGAGGCTTTTGCATCACGTTAATACTTGGTGTTGTTGGTGGCACATCGTGTTTTTTGCACACCTTTCCTTTGGTTTGATTTAAAAAAAAACATTTGTATAACTGGGGAGCAGCACCTTAAATATGTTTAGCACTATCCTTATTTGTGAAGCTTTGGTGTGGCACAATGGTCAATGCATCAGGCAATGGTGGGTGTAAATCCTGGCTGATCCATGCCTGATACATCTTCACAAAGGTCATTCTCTACACATTTTTCGTGGACAGACGAGTTCTCCTTAGGTTACTATGGCCCCCTGTCGCACTAAACACCCGCTCTGATGGCACACTACTGGTCGGGCAGGACAGCTATTCCAGGGCAAACTCTGTTAGTTGCGGCCACAAATCAAGTTTGGCTGCAGATCTTCAAGGTGTGTTGGCATGATCATGTCAAGGTATGTCACCACCTACTGGTTCAGGTCCTGCTCCAGGTCCACCTGCTGCTAATGAGTTGCTTCACTATGCGGGTGAAGAAAGCTACTCATCAGCGACTGTAGACTCAGGTTGCTGCTGATGGAGCTGGTACTGCTCCTGCCACCACCCCCCCACCCACCCTAGCAGCCATGGCAGGGGAAGGTGAGCACAGAGGGCTCCCGAGTCAGATCTGCGAGAGAATGGACGATGGCGCAGGTAAGCATCGGAAAACTGACTACATAGGATGTCTCTGTAGTAGGTCAGTTTGTCCTCCCTCTCAGTGGATGTAAAAAAGGCTCCCATTTTGTGCCGGTAGCGAGGGTCCAATGAGGTGAAAAGCCAGTAGTCATCCCCCTGTCGAATGGTGACAATTCAGTGGTCACTACGCAAGCAAGTGAGCATGCATTGTGTCATTTGTGCAAGTGACTCGGAGGGACTCCCTACCTCCATCTTCACTGCATACTGCCACGGTGTGTCTGGGTCCTCTGTCTCGCCTTCCTCATAACCCTCTAGAAAAACCGCCCATCTCACGAAACCTAAACTGTGCTCCACTGTGTGCCTCCCCCTCCTCTATTTCAGTCCCCACAGAGCTCATGTGGCCGTGAGATGTAGACGCCACGTATCCAGTGCCCTGACCAGCCATTGCTTACAACACGTGTTGTAGTAAATGAAGCAGTGAAATGATGTTTTTCATCCCGTAATCCTGGTGACTGACTAATGTGGCTTCCTCAAAGGGCCTGAGCAAACGGCAGGCGTCACGTTTGAGCTGCCACTAGTTGACACTGAAGTTACACAGGGGATCATCAAGAAATCGGTGATGGATTTTATCTGTTCGTATAGTCGATCCAACATATGGAGGGTAGAATTCCAACATATGGAAACGTCGCAAATCAGACTATGTTGGGGGATGCCGTTTTGACGCTGCAGCTCAAGGAGGGTGTGCGCGTTTGAACACGTGTGCCATGCAGGGCGCATGGCACAGGCTTCCTTGTCACAAAAAAATGTTCTTCCCGTTGTCAGTCACCATGGTTCCCATTTCCAGTTTTCGTGGAGTAAGCCACGCTCGGATTTCTTTTCAAATGACTTTTAGTAGTTACTCCCCTGTGTGACTCCATTCAACAAGGCAAACCATGTGAAGAACAGCGTGACTCCGCTGTGACCTGCACACATAGTATGTTGAAGGGGCACTGAGACTTGGCCGTGCAGTGGAGGCTGAGGACATGGAGGATGAGGAGGCGGAGTCGCACACTGTCACAGGACCAACGGCCTGAGAGCATGGGGGAGGAAGCAGCGTGACCTGTCCAAGTTGGTGTTGTGGCTGTGCAGGAACCACATTTACCCAGTGGGCCATAAAGGACATGTATTGTCCCTGACCATAGTTACAGCTCCAGACGTCGGCACTGCCGTGCACTTTGGTACACACTGACAGGACCAAGGAGTGGCCTACCTTCTCTTCCACAAATTTTGTGTAACACTCATGCTTCAGAAGAAAGGAACTCCGGTGGATGTGGATCCGCTTGACCTGTGTGACAGATGACTCTGACTGGGCCGGGGAGCGGAGTCTAAGGTGCCGCTGGTTTTCACCAGAGCCCGCCGCAAAGCGGGATGGACTTACTGCGGCAGGCGGCACCCAGGTCGCTACCCCTGGCACGGCTCGACCACACAAGCGGCTGAGGAGATGCGAGGCACAGGAGGGATAAGGTAGCTCATAGTCCAGATAGCAGAAGGTCAGCGCAGGCGGCACAGTAGCATAGTCAAAACGTAGCAGGAGTTCAGTAGGCAGAGGAGTAAGGTCAAAGTCACAAAGCAAGGGATCAGATACACGGCAAGGCAATACTGAGGAACACTTTCTCTAAGACACAAGGCAACAAAGATCCGGAAGGGGAGTGAGGAGGGTGGAGAAATTTATAAATGAGCCACAGGTGAATTAGACAAATGAGTGTACTGGCCCTTTAAATCTTAAAGCTCTGACGCGCTCGCGACCTAGGGGACAGTGAAACGCGCGCCGGAGCAGAGAGGCAGAGGCGGAGGCAGGAGAAACACCCGGAGAGTGACGGACTGGGACTCCCATGTGGGCATGTCCTGCAATGCGAGTCCCAGCCCTGTCGGCAGCAGCAGGTAAGGGGACCATGCGCTCACGGCCAGCGTGTGTGGCCGGAGCGCATAACGTAACATTGTGCAGGGCTGATACTGCCTTCTTTGCAAAGAAATGACGGCTTGGGACTCTCCACCTCGGCTCGGCACAAGCCATCAGTTCTCTGAAAGGTGCAGAGTCCACCACTTGAAATGGGAGGGACTGCAGCACCAGCAAATTGGACAGGAGCACATTCAGCTACTGCACCGTTGGATGAGTATTTGCATACTGTTGTCTCTTGGACATGGCTTCGCCGATGGATTGCTGGAGGAATGACTGACTAAAAGTAGTAAGAGCAGGAGCATCTGGAGCGACAAAAGGAGGAATGACACACAGCTCCCTTCGGCTGAGGTGGGGGAGCCTTGGCTGGCTGAATGAGGGAGCGGCATGCCACTGGGTGATGCAGCAGGCTGGACACATCGAAGCCACGGATCTCCCAGGCCGCTTTATGGTGGTGCAGCATATGTTGACGCAGGGCTGTGGTGCCAACATTAGGACCCTGGCCACGCTTCACCTTCTGCCGACATGCATGTGGCTATGTTAACCTCCTCCGGATGCTTGATGAAAAACTGCCACACCGCCGAGTAGCTGATTTTTCCACTTACAGTCTGCACTAATTGACTGCTGCTGCTGCCGTCTCCAGGAACCCCTGTTCCACTTCCTCTCAGGTCGGTAAGCTGCCACGAAGCAGATGGTCTCCCCCGGGCACGTTTGGGTCCAGAATTTCAACTTCTGCCACCATGCTGACTGCCAACCATGCTACCACCTTGCTGGCTCAGCTGCTGCCTCACGGGCAACCTGCAACCCTATTCTCCTGATGATGATGAAGCCTCTTCTGCACCCAGCGATCGGCTTCATCATCATCAACAAGTGTCTGCACATCACTGATGTCCTCCTCAGGTTCCTCACCAGTGTGTGCTTCAGGACTCTTGCAACACCACCTCCCACGCCACTCTCCTCATCACTACTTGCCCACCTAGTGGAGGAAGCGGCAGATGTCTCCTCCACTTCTTGGCTGGGCAGTAGCTGCTGACTCTCCTCTATAAGATCGTCCTCACTGAATAGAGAAGATGAACCCACAGCATAGGAAACTTCTGTAGGGAAGGGAACAGCATAGGACAGAGGCAATGGGAGGACAGGGACTGCTCCCAGGCCATGCCAACTGAGGGTTGTGTCTGAGGAACCCACTGACACGACCGCTAGCTGATTCCGGGAGATCAGGCTTCTCTCTACAACTCTTGCTGCCACTCGCCCCTAGTCTGCTGCGACCTCTGCCTGCGTCTGATGAATTTAGGTCTCTACCACTCCTCCGTGCACATCCTGGCACTTCTCTGCCTGACATACTTAGTGCGTATATGAGGGGAGTACAATTCGCTTTACTACGCTTAAAACATTATTTGTTTAGAACAACAGCAGGTGTGTACTTTTGGCTGTCCTTTTACAGTAACTAGGCCCTCAAGGCCCTCCCCCTTTTTCACAGGTGGAATTTTAAATGGATCCAGCATGTCACCCAGTCAGAGGCTATATGCCCAGCAGAAGTGAGTGGATAGTTGAGCGTTAGGCTCAGAATTTGTTCTAGGGTCCCATCCTAAATGAGGCCACCTCCCGGTGGTGGATGGGAGGACACGTTTTGATCAAAAAGTGTGCTAAGAGCCTCAATTTTTTGACCAATGTGTGCTGCTGTAATCCTCTTTTTTTGTATAGATGTACGTATGTGGTATGTACTTATGAGGGCAGAAAAATGTGCTGTAGTACGCTTAAAAAAGTTTTTGTGTACAACACCAGCCGGTGAGTACTTTTGGCTGTTCTTCACAGTATCAAGGCCCTTAAGACTTTATCAGGAACAAAATGGTACAACACTTAGATGTACATATGTGGTATGCACTCATGAGGGCAGGAAAATGCGCTACAGTACGCTTTAAAAAGTATGTGTACAACACCTACTGGTGAGTACTTTTGGCTGTCCTTTGATAGTATCTAGGCCCTTGAGAATTTGTCAGGAACAAAATGGTTCAACATTTAGATGTACAAATGTGGTATGCACTTATGAGGGCTGAAAAATGCGCTACAATATGCTTAAAAAAGTTTTTGTGTACAACACCAGCTGGTGAATACTTTTTGCTGTCCTTTCACTGTATCTAGGCCCTTGAGACTTTATCAGGAAAAAAATGGTACAACACTTAGATGTATTTATGTTATATGCACTTATGAGGGCAGAAAAATGTGCTACAGTACGCTTAAAAAAGTTTGTGTACAACACCAGCCTGTGAGTACTTTTGGCTGTCCTTTCACAGTATCTAGGCCCTTAAGACTTAATCAGGAACAAAATGGTTCAACACTTAGATGTACATATGTAGTATCACTTATGAGGGCAGAAAAATGCGCTACAGTATGCTTAAAAAAGTTTTTGTGTACAACACCAGCTGGTGAGTACTTTTTGTTGTCCTTTCACAATATCTAGGCCCTTGAGACTTTATCAGGAAAAAACGGTACAACAATTAGATTTATGTATGTGATGGGCACATATGAGGGCAGAAAAATGCGCTACAGTACGCTTAAAAAAGGTTTTGGGCACAACACCAGCAGTAGACACCAGTGCTGTAGCATACAGTCGCTGTGTACTACACCCAAAATTGCACTTTCTCAATCTCACTCCCTTTCCTATCAATGCTTCTAGGCAGGATTTGTGCTTGAGCTGAATCGCTGCTGTTCTTCTGTGCAACACACTGCTCTCTTATCCTCTCTATAATAGAACGCTGTAGACAGTGACTGGGAGGTGGGTTGCTGCAGTAAGAATGCTTTTCTGTCACAAACAAACTGTTGTCTGTCCAACAGAATGCTTACTTGACTAGGAGGTAAATCGCTGCTGGAAAAAGCGTTTCTTTGTAACACACAGAGCTGTCTGTTCCTATCTATATCTCTGCAGTGTAAGGATGAAGTGACTGGCCACAATACGGCTGCCGATTATATAGGGTTGTGACATCACAGGGGTGACTGGTTGCTGATAGGCTGCATCCTGCATGTGATTCAGGGTCATCCCGCCTACCCTTGTTCCCACCTTCCCAGAATTCCTTGCCCCATGTCCTCACATGTGCATCCGCCATTTTAGATGCCCTGGAGCCTGGACCACACTAAATGGAGTTTAATGAAGCAATTCGCGCAATAGAATTGCAGCGATATTCGCATTTATTACGAATCAAATTCGTAACAAATCCGAATTCCTCAGATTCGATTCACTCGTTTCTAATCCTAATATAAACTGGGAGTCTGAGACCTGTGAATCTCATAAAGGAAACAGGTTTCTGACTATAGCTAAAGACAATTATCTGTCCCAAATGGTGCAGGCGCGACCAGAGGGTGCGCCCAACTGGACTTAATATTAACCGACAGACCTGACAGAGTAACTCATTTGCAGGTAGAAGGATACCTAGGGAATAGTGATTATAATAATATACATTATAACTTGTTCTGCAATAAGGGAATCTCTTGAGGGGGCCACAAAAACAAAAGAACTTTAGGAAGGCAAAGTTTGATCAACTCAGAGAAGCCCCTAACAATATAAAATGGGATAATGTCCTCAAAACAAAAATACTGACACTAAATGGGAGACTTTTAAGAATATTATAAATTCTCACTGTAAGAGGTATATACATTATGGGAATAAAAGGGTCAGGAATAGAAGAAACCCCATATGGATGAATAAAAATTTTAAGAGGGCAATAAATGACAAAAATAAAGCATTTAAACTACTAAAACAGGAAGAAGCTAAAAGCTATAGAGAAAAATGTAAAATATGTAGAACACAGATAAAAGCTACAAAAATATAGACAGAAAGACTCATTGCCAAAGAGAGTAAAACTAACCCCAAAATGTTCTTTAAAAAATGATAAACGATGATCAGGAAAAAGCAAATATATTAAACAAATTCTTTGCCACTGTATTCAACAAGGAAAATGAAATGCCAGGTGAAATACAGTGTGATAAGGTAAACTCTCCAGTACAGGTCACTTGTCTAACCCAGGAAGAAGTACAGTGCCGCCTACAAAAAAATCTAAATAGACAAATCCCCAGGTCCAGATGGCATGCAGCCCCCATGTTCTAAAGGAATAAAGTAATGTAATAGACAGACCCCTATTTTTAATATTCAAGGACTCTATAGTGACAGGGAAGGTTCCCCAGGACTGATGGATAGCAAATGTGGTGCCAAAATTTAAAAAGGGGTCAAAAGGTGACCCCGGGAATTATAGGCCTGTTAGTTTAACCTCCGTTGTATGTAAATTGTTTGAGGGTTTTCTAAGAGATGCTATTTTGGAATATCTTGATAAAAATACATGTATGACTCCATATCAGTATGGCTTTATGTCGGTCCTGTCAAACTAACCTGATCAGCTTTTATGAGAAGGTGAGTTCCAGACTGGACCAGGGGGAATCGCTGGATGTTGTATATCTTGATTTTTCCAAAGCATTTGATACTGTGCCACATAAAAGGTTGGTGCATAAAATTAGAAGGATTGGGCTGGGGGAGAATGTGTGCAAGTGGGTAAGTACCTGGCTCAGTGATCGGAAACAGAGGGTGATTATTTATAATACTTATTCTGATTGGGTGACTATTACTAGTGGGGTACCACAGGGGTCAGTCTTGGGTCCTATTCTATTTAATATATTCATTAATTACCTTGTGAAGGGATTGTATAGTAAAGTAGCAATCTAGTAGCAGATGATACTAAACTCTGTAAAGTGGTTAACACAATAGAGGACTGTGCACTGTTACAAATGGATCTGGATACATTGGAGGTTTGGGCTGGGAAGTGGCAGATGAGGTTCAACACTGATAAATGTAAGGTAATGCACATGAGGAAAAAACATCCAGGCTGGGATTATGTATTAAATGGGAAAACACATGGGAGGACTGACATGGAAAAGGACTTAGGAGTAGTAGATAACCGTAAATTTAGCTGTAGTGACCAGTGTCGGGCACCTGCTGCCAAGGAAAATAAAATCATGGAGTGCAGCAATAGGGGCATAGATGCCCACGACAAGGAAATATTTCTACCACTGTACAAATCACTAGTCAGACCACACATGGAATACTGTGTACAATACTGAGCACCAGTGTACAAGAAATATATAGTGGAGCTGGAGAGGGTTCAAAGACGGGCTACCAGAGAGAATAAGACAGAAAAGAACAACTCAACTTCAGCAGCTGCTAAGTACTGGAAGGATTAAGATTTTTAATAGAAGTAATTTACAAATCTGTTTAACTTTCTGGAGCCAGTTGATATGAAAAAAATGGTTCTTCACAGGAGTACCACTTTAATCTAATGTCGCATTTACCCAATGTTTCTTTTATTATGGTCCTGATAATGGACCTGAAAACTATACCCCCAAGAAAGCTCAGGGGTTACACTGCCTTTCTCTCCTAACTTTATGTGTAAAATAACTTCAAAGCAATAGTTATTCTAATCTAGGATACACAAAACATATTGTGGACACAGACCAATATAATTTTTTCGGCTCACGACACTAAATCATTATCGTCTCCAGATGTCCCACACTAAATGTAAATGTACGAGGTAATCACAAATATTAGCAATTATCTGTATTGTCTGAGGCTTGCTGAGGAGGTAATGAAATGTGCCCTTCATTTTTATAAAATTATGCATGGAATGGTATTGTAAAATAGTTCTGCGCACTTTCATTTAATTACACCAGGCAAACATTACTACAAAGTAGCAAGGGGTGATGCCTATTTACTGGCAATACTGCTGCCTGGCTCACAGCTAATTTAAGGTAATCTGATTAATTCATAGTGCTCATCTATTTGAAATTGTCGGATTAATTAAATCCCATCATTGAACGTATAATGAAATGGAAAAATAGGTTAAAATTATGAGAACACACTGAAACTGGAATTGTACTAGATCTCATCTGTTAGAGTTGACTCTGCACTCATTGCTATCAATCTTAAAAAAGCAGTAGAACACTATGTTAATATAGAAATCAGAGTTACAGTCAATTTTAGTTTTTGAAGACTTTTACCCCTTGCTACCTTAATTGTTTTTTGTTGACAGGTTTTTTTTAACACTCTAAAAGCTAACTAACTTTTTTATGGTCCAACTTGTGTAAACTGCCTGATTGTCAGGGAAATGACGAGTAATGATGAAGATGGGGGAGGCATTAGGTGGGGCGAGGGCAGCTATATAGGTGCTTGCTCTTACTATGAGGAGGAAAAATGGCTCATAGGTGGAGAAAAAGGCATCAGCAAAGTTTGAAACACTGGTGCCCATTTAAGCATTAAGCAGGCGAAGTCACTAGGTTGTTTTGCCATTGTAGTCTCTAAACTGAATGATGCTCTTTTCTGTATGACTTTAGCAGTCTCTAACAAAGTTCTGGAGGAACTTTGGTCCGTTCATCTTTAAGTTTGTGAGCCTATGCATTACTCTCCTAAATGAGTATTTCAATGTCCAATAACTCATCCCATATCTACAGGATAGATAATGACGGTCTGATTGTGGGGGATTTGACCACTGGGTCCCCTCACAACTTCCAAAATGGTGAATAGAGTCACAAAGGAGCCACCAGATGGCCGAGTGATGTACACATTATTATTACTGCTTTTCTGTTGTCTTATTTAATTATGTATGCACAAAAACTCAGTGGGCCAAAGTGGCCCCCAGTGGACTAATATCCCTATTCAACTTAGGATCCCCACTTATAACTTTAAAAAGTATATAAGAATTTGTGATTTATTTCTTAAAACCACAAGTGCTCCAATAAATGTGTGTTAAAACACAGACTGTATGGGCTAATGTTTTTATACCATGTACTGGGGTTGTATGATTAATCACATATGGCTTTGTGCCTTAGCCTGATGAAACGTCAGGGAGGTCCATAGTTTTTGTTGTTTTGAGAACAACACTTAGGTCCATTTTGGGTTTCCAGTGTTAGAATATAGTGCTGTTGCACATAACACTGAAGAGTGGCAACCCATTCAGTGGCTATATGTGGTCAATCATGCAACCCCAGTACAAAACATTAAAAACATACAGTCTGTGTTTTAACACACATTTATTGGAGCACTTGCGATTTTAAGTGAAATAATAAAGTATATACTTTTTAAAGTTATAGTGGGGTCCTAAGTTAAATAGGGTTATCAGTCCCCTGGGGGGCCACTCTGACCTACTAGGGGTTTTGTGCATATACAGTATAAGTGACCATGGGACAAAATCATGTTAAAAAATGTTTTCTTAGACAATGCAGCAAATAAAGATACTAAAGGCAGACAACATTACACAATAATGTCCTCTATTTAGCAATACCAATGGTTTCATTCAAACTCCCTTTAAATATTTTTGAAGGCTGACAGCATAATTTGGAAGAATTATTTTTCCAAAAGCTATCATATTGGTTGTTACCCAGCTTTCCTAAAAACATCAAATATAACTAATCAACAAACAAATATAATTTTAACAGACAGATGTCAAGAGAACAGAAGAGAAAAGATCAAAGACCTATAAATTTCGAAGGAAATTTTGCTTTAGCTCACCACCATCCTATCCAGGGGCGTACAGTGTACAACTCATGCCATTCTGGGCTTCCAACCTCCAAGCTGCCACTGTAATGTGTGAGGCACTTTCTTTTCAACTTTTTTGAGGAAAAATTCAGTAGTTGTGAAATGCTCAGCCATAACTAGGATGAAGATGTTCATGTACATTCACCATGTATATACTTCTTGGCATGCAAAACATTTAGGGTCTATTCACATGTACAGTATTCTGCGCAGATTTGATGCACAGATGTGATGCGCAGGATTTCAAGCTGTGTTCAGTCATTCAGTTTACAATGAAATCTGCAGCAGAAAATCCTGCTCATCATATCTGCGCAGAATACTGTACATGTGAATAGACCCTTAAAGGGGTACTCCGCCCCTAGACATCTTATCTCCTATCCAAAGGATAGGGGATAAGATGTCAGATCGCCGGGGTCCCGCTGCTGGAGACCCCCGGGATCGCCGCTGTGGCACCCCGCTATCATTACTGCACAGAGCGAGTTCGCTCTGCGTGTAATGACGGGCAATATAGGGGCCAGAGCATCGTTACGTCATGGCTCAGCCCCTCGCCCCTTCAATACAAGTCTATGGGAGGGGGCGTGGCGGTCGTCACGCCCCCTGCCATAGATTTGCATTAAGGGGGCGGACCTTGATGTCATGAGGGGCGGAGCCATGACGTCACGCAGCTCTGTCCCCTGTATCACCCGTCATGACGCACAGAGCGAACTCGCCCTGTGCTGTAATGATAGCGGGGTGCCGCAGCGGGACCCCGGCGATCTGACATCTTATCCCCTATACTTTGGATAGGGGATAAGATGTCTAGGGGTGGAGTGCCCCTTTAAGCAGAAGAACCCAATTTTTCAGATAGGTGTGTGATGTAGAAGTAGAACTTTTACCTATAAGACATTTATGGCACTTCTTTTTCACTGTGACAGCCTCTGGCTCCCCACTGGTTGGGCTGGCTGCTACTTTCGATACAGACTCATTTAGGCAGTGACAGCCTGCTAAGGTGGGACACCAATGCAGTCAGTTGTTACCCGAGCAGGACATCACTGCTGAGACTAGTCTGCATCAAAAGTATCAGCCAGCTTGACCAGTGGGGAGCCAGAAATTGTCACAGGGGAGTCCTGTGTAGGTTTTTTCCTTTCTTGCAGCCCAGCAGTATATTTACAAGAAATAATATCTGGAATACCCTTTTAGCTTTTAATTTAATTTATACCCTAATAACAGAAAAGGTTGTACATCTCTGAAGCGAAACCATGTTGAAAGCTAATCTAGAAAACTACAGATATGTAACAAACACATATACTCTCTAATTCTGAGATTTTATAGTGCAGGTTGCCAAGGAACACAGAACAAGCCTATCTTATTGGAACATACTTGGATGTTTTCTTTAGTTATTGTCATCTTTGCATCTTTATTATAATTTGATTGAATTAACGGAATGCTTATAATGTTCGGGTGCCACGTTCCCTAGCTCCAAACCTCCCTGCTGTAGTAACTAAGATAAACTTCACACAAAACATGATTTATTAATAACATGATGCAAGGTTTGAGTGGTGGAGATAAATAATTCAAACTGAATTAGGAAACCCATAAAAATGACTAAAATCTTTAACTTACATTATTCTAAATGATCCCATGGGGATAAATCCTCAGCTGGGAACTTTGCCAATTTATAATGAACATTACCAGTTTTTTCTTTTGTTTACAAATTTATGATTTGTTTATTAAAATTTCCAAACATTTGGTGGAAATAAAAAGTGAAAAGGGACATCTCTAGGGGGTTGTACTGTGTTTCAAATGCGGGCATATTTTATTGACAAACATATTTTCAGCTGCGTTTTTGTCCTTAAAGGTTTTTTTTTCCCATATCAACTAGCTCCAGAAAGTTAAACAGATTTGTAAATGATTTATATAAAAAATTGTAATCCTTCCAATACTTATCAGCTGCTGAAGTTGAGTTGTTCTTTTCTGTCTGACAACAGTGCTCTCTGATGATACTTCTGTCTGTCTCAGGAACTGTCCAGCGTAGCAGCAAATCCCTATAGCAAACCTCTCCTGCTCCCTTTAAACCACTTTAAACTTAAAATGAACATTTTTTGGGTCACCTTTAGCCAATTAGAGGGAGTAGTTTGTGGATTCAATGAGTTAAATATTGTACTTAATTATTTTGTTTCTTCCCTATTGAGTTTTTAGCACATATTTTATGATAAATACACTATATCCTGTAGAGGCAGATTTACTAATCCTTTCTATTACTTAAACAGTGTAACCTAATGCTAGGCAATGAGAAAATGCACAAAATTTATTAGACACTCTGTCTAACTTTATCACACCTAATGACACCCAATGTGCTAGAAGCCAATTATGAGGATTGAAATAATTGCGTTTATTGTCGTAGAATTGACATGTTTTGAATGAGATCTTCCTTCTTGATCAGGTCCATACATAAAAATGGTGTTAATTAAATACATGTAGTAGGAGGAACCAGAGTGACCCGGCATATATGTCTGATTTACCCAGTTTTTCTGTATTGATCTAATGAAAATCTTTTGAATTTTTTGTCTGTTTTACCACAATAAAAGGACATTGTTTTATTTTCAATCCTCTGTCCTTGATCATATTATCTTGCACTGTGGGTTATTAGGACTGTTAGGGTTCATTTACTATTCTTCTAGACTTCGGTCCCTATTCTTTAGCCATTCAATGCACTATGCTTCACCCATAATAACACATATAGATGTATCCACAAATTTCAAATACAGACTCCAATTCTTCTTGGCAATTCAAAATGATCATGACATACTACTAGAACACCCAAAATGATTCATTTACATGAAAATCACTGGTGCATACACTAAGTATCACAAAATCATGTTGCAGCGAAAAACTGGTTACCTCACACTGAACATCTTAGGATATGTTGAGTTTAAAGATAAGTTAAGAAAGGACATGTCAGAACTTGAAGATGACCAAAAAAGTTGTACATGGTCAGAAGTTCGCCACAGCCTTCAATGGTGACAAAAATAGGACCATAAATGGAAATTCAAGTTGACATAATCTATTCTATTTTTATTTTCACAAAAATCTATGTAGAATACTGTTAAATATACCTTCCTTCTTACCTTTTATGTGTTAAAAATGTTTTTAATAGAAAAAAAGATCTTTCTCAACAACCCTAACCTCACGCACTCACTCACTCACTGACACCAATAACTTTAATGTCTGCTCATCAGACCAAAAATATATTTAGTATCAAAAGGATAATTATACATAAAAGCAATAGAAATAAACAAAATATGCATTCAATAAAGCTTGTATTACCCGTAACAATTATTAGGACGCGTGCCCAGACTATTAGCATATCAAAAGCCAAGAGGAAAATTAAGTCTTTTAATTTTTTATAGTACATTAAAGGAGCATCTGTCCAAGCAAGCAGTGTGATAAATCAGATAAATCCCATAGTTAATATGAATAGCACATTTACAGATGCCACACAGCAAAAGAGATAATAATAAATATACACCAATATATACCAGTTAGGATTACAGGTTATCCACCAGAAGGGGATTTTAGTACTTACCTGCCAGACAGGAATAGACATGCTTAGGAAGGATCCGTGCTTGTCTTGAGGCTAAATGGCTATGGTGTGAGATTACCATAATGATGTGGCTATCTTTTTGTAAAATGGCTATTTCCTGTTGGAGTTCCCTCCGTCCAACTACAAGTCCCATGATTCCTTGTTTGCAAGTGTGAGGTCAGTTTTCTCCCTCCCACACATCAGCCACCCCACCCATTGAAAAACACCTGTGATCCTTTCCATGCAATGGACCAGTGTTTTCTAACCAGGGTGCCTCCAGCTGTTGCAAAACTACAATTCCTTGCAGAATGATCTCCCTCCCACCCAGCGATCGCTCCACTCATTGAAGCAAAGACAAAGTCTCTTTCATCACCTGACTAGTGATGTTAATATCTCGTGCCGTACTGCAACCTCGGAAGACCAGAAACGACAGTCATTTTGTATGCTGTTAAGAATAAACCTTGGGGCAAAAATCACAAAGAATTGTGAGGCTATCCATCAAAAAGATGCCTAGCCGTACCATGAACTCTTAGTGATCAGCGAGTCTACGGGCAAGCTAAGGTGTTGCCCTCAGCACAACATTTTTCAGTAAGCAGAATTGATTTCTATAATTCATCAAACACAGGTACAGACACTATATTATGAACTACACCAACTTTACAGCCCCTAAAGCATAATCAAATAAAAACAATTCTGGAATACCCCTTTAAGTTTTTTTAGCCACATGACAATTTTTGTAGCTGAAACAGGAGTACTGGCACACTGCAGATCACTATAGTCACACATCCCCTGTTGGTATAAATCTGGTGCTACTGGTCCACGCTGCCAAACGCTTTCTACTCTCTTCTTGCCACATAACAAATGCTTGCTCAGCCAATCACTGGATCACCGATCCTGTTTATAAGGGAATGTTTACACACAGCAGATTTATTTCATACATTTTCATCCCATACATCTAAATACTGTTGCTTGAACATCATGTGCATGTATTCACAAATTCTATAATGACTTATAGAATGCCACATTTTTTGGGTATACGAACATACTTTGAGGGTTTGTTCACACCGTGAAATTTACATGCGGTATTCCAACTGGAAATTCTGCTGTAATTTCCTGTATATTGATTTAAATGGGATTCAGCAGTCCCTCAGCAGTCCCATACAGACAGCAGAATTTCCATTGAGGGCTTTCCACTCCACAAATATATGAACACCGAAATGCTGCAGCAATTTCTCCAAAACTCTGAGGGAATTCCACAATTCTTTTAAGCAGCAAGCAGTATTTTTCTAAGCCAGAAATAGGAATGGGACCTACATGGAATAACAATATAATATATCGGAAATATTTTTTTCCTCTGTTTTCTGTGGGCCCAAAACAGATTTAGCATCTGGGAACCCAACTCGCATGTTTCACTTTAACCTAATGCAATAAGCCTTTTAGCTAAAGCCTTTTAGTGTAGTTTCAGCTAAAAGTATTAAATAGCATATTAGTGCCACGTTATAGCCCCTGCTGTTCACAACCTCCTCCTTCTCTTATCTATAAAGCAGTGTGATGGGGATCAGGTAATTAAAGTGTACCTGTCAATTGCAAAAACTTTTATATACCGCAGATAATAACATTATATGTATATTTGTAACATACGTTGATTAAATTTTTTTTATATTTTTATGTAAAAAAATTCTGTCTCTGCAGCTATTGCCTGTGTGCAGAGACAAATAACAGGAAGTAAGGGCAGGACAAGCAGGGCTCTGTTCAGGCTCCTGGTTTGTCAATCAGCCTGTGGTGTGAGCCGAGGATGTGCCACAGAGCCCTGCTTGTCTTTAGAGCACAGAGCCATACTTGTCTTCAGTGCACAGTCCTGCTTGTCCTCAGTATTCAGAGCCCTGCTTGTCCTCAGTGTACAGAGCCCTGCTTGTCCTCAGTGCACAGATCCCTGCTTGTCCTCAGTGCACAGAGCCCTGCTTGTCCTCAGTGCACAGAGTCCTGCTTGTCCTCAGTGTACAGAGCCCTGCTTGTCCTCAGAGTACAGAGCCCTGCTTGTCCTCAGTGCACAGAGCACTGCTTGTCCTCAGTGTACAGAGCCCTGCTTGTCCTCTGTGCCCACAGCCCTGTTTGTCCTCAGTGTACAGAACCCTTCTTGTCCTCAGTGTACAGAACCCTTCTTGTCCTCAGTGTACAGAACCATGCTTGTCCTCAGTGCACAGAGCCCTGCTTGTCCTCAGTGCAAAAAGCTCTGCTTGTCCTCAGTGTACAGAGCCATGCTTGTCCTCACTGAACAGAGCTCTGCTTGTCTTCAGTGCACAGAGCCCTGTTTGTCTTCAGTGCACAGAGCTCAGCTTGTCCTCAGTGTACAGAGCCTTGTTTGTCCTCAGTGCACAGAGCCCTGCTCATCCTTAATGCCCACAGCACAGCCCTGTTTGTCCTCAGTGCACAGGGCCCCACTTATCCTCAGTGCACAGAACCCTTCTTGTCCTCAGTGTACAGAACCCTTCTTATCCTCAGTGTACAGAACCATGCTTGTCCTCAGTGTACATAGCCCTGCTTGTCCTCAGTGTACAGAGCCCTGCTTGTCCTCAGTGTACAGAGCCCTGCTTGCTCTCACTGCACAGAGCCCTGCTTGTCTTCAGTGCACAGAGCCCGGCTTGTCCTCAATGCACAGAGCCCTGCTTGTCCTCAGTGCACAGAGCCCTGCGTGTCCTCAGTGTACAGAGCCCTACTTGTCCTCAGTTTACAGAGCCCTGCTTGTCCTCACTGCACACAGCCCTGCTTGTCCTCAGTGTACAGAGCCCTGCTTGTCCACAGTGCACATAGTCCTGCTTGTCCTCAGTGCACAGAGCCCGGCTTGTCCTCAGTGCACAGAGCCCTGCTTGTCCTATGTACAGAGCCCAGCTTGTTCTCAGTGCACAGAGACCTGCTTGTCCTCAGTGTACAGAGCCCTGCTTGTCCTCAGTGCCCACAGCCCTGTTTGTCCTCAGTGCACAGGGCCCCGCTTGTCCTCATTGTACAGAACCCTTCTTGTCCTCAGTGCACAGAGTCTTGATTGTCCTCTGTGCACAGAGCCCTGCTTATCCTCAGTGTACAGAACCCTGCTTGTCCGCAGTGCACAGAGTCCTGCTTGTCCTCAGTGCACAGAGTCCTGCTTGTCCTCAGTGCACAGAGCCCTGCTTGTCCTCAGTGCACAGAGCCCTGATTGTCCTCAGTGCACAGAGCCCTGCCTGTCCTCAGTGCACAGAGCCATGCTTGTCCTCAGTGTACAGAGCCCTGCTTGTCCTCAGTGTACATAGTCCTGCTTATCCTCAGAGCACAGAGCCCTGCTTGTCCTCAGTGTACAGAACCCTGCTTGTCCTCAGTGTACAGAGCCCTGCTTGTCCTCAGTGCACAGAGCCCCGCTTGTCCTCAGTGTACAGAACCCTGCTTGTCCTCAGTGTACAGAGCTCTGCTTGTCCTCAGTGTACAGAGCCCTGCTTGTCCTCAGTGTACAGAGCCCTTTTTGTCCTCGGTGTACAGAACCCTGCTTGTCCTCAGTGTACAGAGCCCTGCTTGTCCTCAGTGCACAGAGCCCTGCTTGTCCTCAGTGCACAGAGCCCTGCTTGTCCTCAGTGTACAGAGCCCTGCTTGTCCTCTGTGCCCACAGCCCTGTTTGTCCTCAGTGAACAGGGCCCCGCTTGTCCTCAGTGTACAGAACCCTTCTTGTCCTCAGTGTACAGAACCCTTCTTGTCCTCAGTGTACAGAACCATGCTTGTCCTCAGTGCACAGAGCCCTGCTTGTCCTCAGTGCAAAAAGCTCTGCTTGTCCTCAGTGTACAGAGCCATGCTTGTCCTCAGTGTACAGAGCCCTGCTTGTCCTCAGTGTACATAGTCCTGCTTATCCTCAGAGCACAGAGCCCTGCTTGTCCTCAGTGTACAGAAACCTGCTTGTCCTCAGTGTACAGAGCCCTGCTTGTCCTCAGTGCACAGAGCCCCGCTTGTCCTCAGTGTACAGAACCCTGCTTGTCCTCAGTGTACAGAGCTCTGCTTGTCCTCAGTGTACAGAGCCCTGCTTGTCCTCAGTGTACAGAGCCCTTTTTGTCCTCAGTGTACAGAACCCTGCTTGTCCTCAGTGTACAGAGCCCTGCTTGTCCTCAGTGCACAGAGCCCTGCTTGTCCTCAGTGCACAGAGCCCTGCTTGTCCTCAGTGTACAGAGCCCTGCTTGTCCTCTGTGCCCACAGCCCTGTTTGTCCTCAGTGAACAGGGCCCCGCTTGTCCTCAGTGTACAGAACCCTTCTTGTCCTCAGTGTACAGAACCCTTCTTGTCCTCAGTGTACAGAACCATGCTTGTCCTCAGTGCACAGAGCCCTGCTTGTCCTCAGTGCAAAAAGCTCTGCTTGTCCTCAGTGTACAGAGCCATGCTTGTCCTCACTGAACAGAGCTCTGCTTGTCTACAGTGCACAGAGCCCTGTTTGTCTTCAGTGCACAGAGCTCAGCTTGTCCTCTGTGCCCACAGCCCTGTTTGTCCTCAGTGAACAGGGCCCCGCTTGTCCTCAGTGTACAGAACCCTGCTTGTCCTCAGTGTACAGAGCCCTGCTTGTCCTCAGTGCACAGAGCCCTGCTTGTCCTCAGTGCACAGAGCCCTGCTTGTCCTCAGTGTACAGAGCCCTGCTTGTCCTCTGTGCCCACAGCCCTGTTTGTCCTCAGTGAACAGGGCCCCGCTTGTCCTCAGTGTACAGAACCCTTCTTGTCCTCAGTGTACAGAACCCTTCTTGTCCTCAGTGTACAGAACCATGCTTGTCCTCAGTGCACAGAGCCCTGCTTGTCCTCAGTGCAAAAAGCTCTGCTTGTCCTCAGTGTACAGAGCCATGCTTGTCCTCAGTGTACAGAGCCCTGCTTGTCCTCAGTGTACAGAACCCTTCTTGTCCTCAGTGTACAGAACCCTTCTTGTCCTCAGTGTACAGAACCATGCTTGTCCTCAGTGCACAGAGCCCTGCTTGTCCTCAGTGCAAAAAGCTCTGCTTGTCCTCAGTGTACAGAGCCATGCTTGTCCTCAGTGTACAGAGCCCTGCTTGTCCTCAGTGTACATAGTCCTGCTTATCCTCAGAGCACAGAGCCCTGCTTGTCCTCAGTGTACAGAACCCTGTTTGTCCTCAGTGTACAGAGCCCTGCTTGTCCTCAGTGCACAGAGCCCCGCTTGTCCTCAGTGTACAGAACCCTGCTTGTCCTCAGTGTACAGAGCTCTGCTTGTCCTCAGTGTACAGAGCCCTGCTTGTCCTCAGTGTACAGAGCCCTTTTTGTCCTCAGTGTACAGAACCCTGCTTGTCCTCAGTGTACAGAGCCCTGCTTGTCCTCAGTGCACAGAGCCCTGCTTGTCCTCAGTGCACAGAGCCCTGCTTGTCCTCAGTGTACAGAGCCCTGCTTGTCCTCTGTGCCCACAGCCCTGTTTGTCCTCAGTGAACAGGGCCCTGCTTGTCCTCAGTGTACAGAACCCTTCTTGTCCTCAGTGTACAGAACCCTTCTTGTCCTCAGTGTACAGAACCATGCTTGTCCTCAGTGCACAGAGCCCTGCTTGTCCTCAGTGCAAAAAGCTCTGCTTGTCCTCAGTGTACAGAGCCATGCTTGTCCTCACTGAACAGAGCTCTGCTTGTCTTCAGTGCACAGAGCCCTGCTTGTCCTCAGTGTACAGAGCCCTGCTTGTCCTCTGTGCCCACAGCCCTGTTTGTCCTCAGTGTACAGAGCCATGCTTGTCCTCACTGAACAGAGCTCAGCTTGTCCACAGTGTACAGAGCCTTGCTTGTCCACTGAGTTCCCTCCGTCCAACTACAAGTCCCATGATTCCTTGTTTGCAAGTGTGAGGTCAGTTTTCTCCCTCCCACACATCAGCCACCCCACCCATTGAAAAACACCTGTGATCCTTTCCATGCAATGGACCAGTGTTTTCTAACCAGGGTGCCTCCAGCTGTTGCAAAACTACAATTCCTTGCAGAATGATCTCCCTCCCACCCAGCGATCGCTCCACTCATTGAAGCAAAGACAAAGTCTCTTTCATCACCTGACTAGTGATGTTAATATCTCGTGCCGTACTGCAACCTCGGAAGACCAGAAACGACAGTCATTTTGTATGCTGTTAAGAATAAACCTTGGGGCAAAAATCACAAAGAATTGTGAGGCTATCCATCAAAAAGATGCCTAGCCGTACCATGAACTCTTAGTGATCAGCGAGTCTACAGGCAAGCTAAGGTGTTGCCCTCAGCACAACATTTTTCAGTAAGCAGAATTGATTTCTATAATTCATCAAACACAGGTACAGACACTATATTATGAACTACACCAACTTTACAGCCCCTAAAGCATAATCAAATAAAAACAATTCTGGAATACCCCTTTAAGTTTTTTTAGCCACATGACAATTTTTGTAGCTGAAACAGGAGTACTGGCACACTGCAGATCACTATAGTCACACATTTATGTGTATTAATGTGAAATTACATCAGGAAAAAGTATTGAACACATGAAAAAAAAGGGGGTGCAAAATTGCATGTAAAGCCAAGACAACAGCTAATATCTATCAATAATTTAAAAGCATTCCAGCCTCTTTTCAGTGCAAATTAATATCAGCTGGTTCCAGTGAGCACTGTCAGGCCCATAACACGAAAGTGGAAATATAATCCTTTCGCCATAAATTTTTCTTGACCAGGTGCTCCTCAATGACGTAAATGAAGTAAAAAGAATAATCAGAAGAGTTGTCCAAGAGCCAAGGACACTTGTGGAGAGCATCAAAAAGACCTGGAATCAGCAGGTACTGTTGTCTCAAAGAAGCAGTATTTAAGTGAGAAAAATGGTGACATTTATTTTACTCGCTGTATTTTTTGCTGATTTGTGGAGAACTTGTTTGCCGCGAACTAAATTTAAAAAAAAAAAGTTTGGCAAACCCGCCGATCTTTTGAAAAGTTTGCTCAACTCTTCCGTTTAAATATGATGATAGAGGTTCTTAGCATCAGTTGTTGTATACCTACTGGCAATAATAATAACTACTCTCTGGATGGATAGACAGTTTTGGGACTGTGAAATAAAATGCTGAAATGCTATTTCTACTATTTGCTGGAACATAAACTTGAACACTTTGCATTTGCTCCTGTAGTTCGCTGCGTTCTGTCTTTCAATTAGAAAGATTTTTTGGCACTGTGCACTTATGGCACTTATGCGTCTGTGCTCCTTTTCTGTGATAATCTACATAATTTTTCTTGACTTAAAAATGGTAGCAAAACATAACATTAGGGCAAAATGAAGAATGTATACCTCTTTTTGGCACCAGTATGTTTCCATTGTCATCACCAAATGTTTCTTTTTATTTTTTTTTAAGGATGCTATTTCTTATATTATAATTCTGCTATGGTTTTTTTTGTGGTTTTATTTTTATGGAGTTATTTTTTACAGGAAGCCTGTCATGTTGAAGATACAGTCCAATCTGTAGGAGGAGCTAAGTAGATGGTTATATAGATTGGTGGAAAAAGTTTCAGAATAACTTGCAATTTATTTATGGAAATCTCTTATCATGCTGAGCTAAGTAGTCATGTGGGCGGTTCTACTTAGTGATTTCTCTCTATATACGCAGATAGGTGTCAATCACTGAGTAGGACCACCCACATGGCTATTTAGCTAAAACTGAAATAAAAATAGATCAAAAATTGTATGTTCTCTAAAATAGTATAAGTGTATCTACAGCTCACCTTGCAAACAAATAGGCCCTCACACAGGCATTTAACATAAAAAAATAAAAGTAATTAAAAAATAAATATAACTTTTTTTTATGGTGTTGTTGATTATTATGTTATGCTCTGAGCTGCCCTTGCCTGCCATGTCAACTGCTAGGCACCACTGGATTCCTTTGATGGAGGGGTTGGGTTGTTGATTGTTTGACAGAAGGGGCCCATTCCTATCTAATAGAATAGATGCAGTAGTTGTTATTGACTGTGGTATCTTAGTGGTTAAATGAAGGAAAGCATACTTATCTCCGACCCATACTACTGTAAGCAGGTACCAACTCTAATACGCAACTGGCACCCGTCACATATGGAGCAGGCTCAGCTTCTGATTAGTCACCTACTCAAATTTTAACACGTGCAATACTGTGAAAAGGTTTTACAGAATAAGCAAAAAAATATTAAATCAAATCAATATTTGGTGTGACCACCATTGCCATCAAAATAGCATCTATTCTTCTATGTACACTTATACATAGTCATGAATGTTGTAGGACTATAGACAGGTGTAGAATTACTCAATTGTACCAAACAGGTGAAAGTAAACATCATTTTACTAAAACACAGTCATTAAAGGGGTACTCCGGTGGAAAACAATTTTTTTAAGTCAACGGGTGCCAGAAAGTTATACAGATTTGTAAATTACTTCTATACAAAAATCTTAATCCTCCCAGTACTTATCAGCTGCTGTATAATGCAGAGGAAGTTCTTTTCTTTTTGAATTTCTTTTCTGTCTGACTACTGTTCTCTTTGACACCTCTGTTCATGTCAGGAACTGTCCAGAGCAGTAAAGGTTTGCTATGGGGAATTGTTCCAGCTCTGGACAGTTCCTGACAGAGGTGCCAGCAGAGATCACTGGGGTCAGACAGAAAAGAAATTCAAAAAGAAAAGATCTTCCTATGCATTATACAGTAGCTGATAGGTACTGGACGGATTAAGATTTTTAAACAGAAGTAATTTACAAATCTGTTTAACTTTCTGGCACCAGTTAATTGAAAAAGTATTTTTTTCCCACCGGAATACCCCTTTAACTAAAATGAAAACAGCTGTGTAAGAGACTTAAAACTGGTAGAGGAACACTTCGAGGTTGCGGCAGTTTCATGTCACTGGTCACATACATCATTGCAAAACTGAGCATAGAAAATCTTTGCCTGGGACAGACTTTGCTGATACATAAAGACTACCTAGTGTCTTGTTATAAGACACTAGGTAGTTTTCATGTATCAGTAAGGTCCGTCCCAGGCAAAGAATTAGAAGCAGACTGGGGCATTAAGATGTGCTGCTCAAGCCCTTTTTAAGGCTAGGTTCACACTATGGAATCTCCGGGCAGAAAATTTCCGCCCGGAGATTCCGAGTGCGGCCAGCGCCGACTGAATCAGGTAGGACCACGCGGACACTGTAGTCTCCAATAGACTGCAATGTGTTCCACAAGTATTTCCACCTGAAGAAAGAGCAATGCCATTCTTCAGACGGAAATTTCCAAGCGGATTTTCCATTCACAAATTCCGCTTCATAAATTCTGAAGTGTGAATTTGTGAATGGAAACCCATTCACTACACTATACATTTTAGCAAGCGGAATTTCTGCCTGCAATTTCAAAGCAGAATTGCAGGCGGAAATTCTGTAGTGTGAACCTAGTCTAAGGCCAGTAGCTGCTTAGTCGGGCTGTTCGGGACCGCCGCTGTGAAATCGCGGCATCCCGAACAGCTTACAGGACACCAGGAGGGACCTTACCTGCCTCCTCGGTGTCTGCTCCGTGCCAGGATCCCCTGCATGGCCGGTGCTCTCCTTCGTTATCATCACGTCGTTGCGCACGCCGTCCCGTCATCCAATAGGAGCGGCGTGCGTAGCGACGTGATGTCGGCGATGGAGAGTGGGGATACCGGGCAGCAGAGACGTTCCGGAGTGACGGGGACACCCCAGGGACGCGGCAACAACGATGGAGGGCAACATTCAGGGCAGCGGTGACGGGTCCGGAGCAGCGGGGACACGTGAGTATTACCTCCTATACCAGTGGTCTTCAACCTGCGGAACTCCAGATGTTGCAAAACTGCAACTCCCAGCATGCCCGGACAGCCAACGGCTGTCCAGGGATGCTGGGAGTTGTAGTTTTGCAACATCTGAAGGTCCGCAGGTTGAAGATCACTGTCCTATACTTTACATTGTATTTGGTTCAGAATCTTTATTTTCTAGATTTTTATTCTATAAAATTAGGTGCGTCATATATGCCGGACATATATGACGAAAAATACGGTATATATCTTTATAGAAACAAGTTGAATTGTGAATCAGTGTTATCTGTAAACATGTAAACAATGATTCACTTTATTAGAGTTTCAATTTGACTTTTGATATCGTCAACATAAATATCTTTTGTCATTTTTGTGAACTATTGATTCTGAGCTCCAGGAGTCTGTACTGTAATCATAACGTGACACAGGAATCTTTCCAGCTAATGTAACAGTAATCTCTTCTTTCAACAATCTGAGTGCTTGATAAAATGACCTAAACAATTGACTAAACTATTACATTGATTTACACTACAAGCAGCTAAGACATTGTAGATGGAATTATTATAGTTACATGACAAGGCTTTGTGTACATCCTACTGGTAACTGATATGCCGGGGACATAGACAAAGAAAATTAGTGATGACCATACTGAGCCCATGAGTGAAGATCTGACAAATATTAAGGCAAACAAAGAAAATTAAGTTCTTGATATTTGCAAGAAGAATTGTTTTGTCAATTCACTCTCTGTAGATTATGTTAAAATAACTTGGTTTAACCCCTTAAGGACTCAGCTCATTTTCACTTTAAAGGGGTACTCCGGTGAAAACCTTTAGTCTTTTAAATCAACTGGGGGCAGAAAGTTAAACATATATGTAAATTACTTCTATTAAAAAATCTTAATCCTTCCAGTACTTATTAGCTGCTGAATGCTACAGAGGAAATTCCTTTCTTTTTGGAACACTGATGACATCACGAACACAGTGCTCTCTACTGACATCTCTGTCCTTTTTAGCAACCATGCATAGCAGATGCATAGCAGATGTATAGCAGATGTATGCCAATGGCAGCATGGTGGCTCAGTGGTTAGCACTGCTGCCTTGCACTGCTGGGGACTTGGGTTCAAATCCCACTAAGGACAACAATAAATAAAGTGTTATTATTATTATAATAACGTCAGCAGAGAGAACTGTGGTTGTGATGTCATCAGAGAGCATTCCAAAAAGAATTTCCTCTGTAGTATTCAGCAGCTAATAAGTACAAGAAGGATTAAGATTTTTTAATAGAAGTAATTTACAAATATAGCAATAGAAAAAGTGTTGGAGAGGCTCTTGTCAAACAAACCACCAAAATAACCCGGGCTACCCAATTTTGACACCTATACCCAAGGTGGTAGATAAGTAAACTGGTAAATAAAATGTAATTGGGGCTCAGGGTTTCAGACAAATAGGACAAGGTGTACGGTATGTAGAAGTATATTTATTGAGGTACTAAAAATAAAGATAATATAGTAGGATAGTGGCATCTGCGTCTCACAGGGCCCTTGTGAAGGCGCAGCACCAAGTACGTAAAATATTTAAACAAGTATAATATATAAAATATATAAAATTGTATTATAATAAAATATAATAAGACCACCATATAATTATCATACAGTATATAATTGTACAGTAGGGATGTCTTTATAGGAGAGTACAAGTTCATCCACAATTGTCTTCTCCTCTCTCCAAAATGTGTGCAAATACAACAACTTCCAGTTCAATTAGCCGTAACCAGTAGCAGCCACAAAAGAGTTCTAGTTCAAATGTTGATATTCAAGGTTAACCACTGGTAACCATATAATTATATAATAATGATGCCCGGCAATAGTACCAATTTCATAGAGTTCGGTTATGTATTAGTATCCCATGGCAACCATTCATTAATAACCGGCCGCGACAATGCCTCACAATTGTGCAGGTTTGTAATATGTTCACACTTAATAACAATAGGCCGGCGGATGATAGACAAGTTACACACTTGTATGCTGTAACTGTTGCAAATGGATCCATATTTATAGCTGCTGAAGAAAGGACTGAGACAGTCCTGAAACGCGTCCAGCGTCCCTAAGAATAATTAATTAGACCACCATATACCTGCTTATACAACTCCAGTCCATTTACCAGGAGCCTGATATCGGGAAAGATAACTGTCAATCACCCGGCACCCGACACAGGAGAATCACGCGCCTCATTACCACGAGCACGCCACTGGAGTCACAGTATACACATCTACAAAACCGCTGTAGGACCACTACCCGGAGCCCACTGTCATCAAGCATTGCCACCGTGGGAGACGGCCGAGTCTCCGGCGATGCGGCTTCACGCTATGAGAGTCACCCAGTGACCGTGCTACTGAAGGAGATGGCAGCATCCCCGCGAAGTCCTGCATACCTGAGCCAGGGAGTGGTGAGACACAAAGTATCTAGTGATATGACTGTATTGTAACATTGCAACAGTTACAGCATACAAGTGTGTAACTTGTCTATCATCCGCCGGCCTATTGTTATTAAGTGTGAACATATTCCAAACCTGCACAATTGTGAGGCATTGTCACGGCCGGTTATTAATGAATGGTTGCCATGGGATACTAATACATAACCGAACTCTATGAAATTGGTACCATTGCCGGGCATCATCATTATATAATTATATGATTACCAGTGGTTATTAACCTTGAATATCGACATTTGAACTAGAACACTTTTGTGGTTGCTACTGGTTACGGCTAATTGAACTGGAAGTTGTTGTATTTGCACATATTTTGGAGGGAGGAGAAGACAATTGTGGATGAACTTGTACTCTCCTATAAAGACATCCCTCCTGTACAATTAGATACTGTATGATAATTATATGGTGGTCTTATTATATTTTATTATAATACAATTTTATATATTTTATATATTATAGTTGTTTAAATATTTTACGTACTTATAGTTGGTGCTGCGCCTTCACAAGGGCCCTGTGAGACGCAGATGCCACTATACTACTATATTATCTATATTTTTAGTACCTCAATAAATATATTTCTACATACCATAAACCTTGTCCTATTTGTCTGAAACCCTGAGCCACAATTACATTTTATTTACTAATTTACAAATATGTTTAACTTTCTGCCACCAGTTGATTTAAAAGAAAAAAGGTTTTCCCCGGAGTACCCCTTTAAGGACGCAGACCTTTTTTGCAAATCTGACCACTTTCACTTTAAGCATTAAAGGGGTAGTCCAGTGGTGAAAAACTTATCCCCTATCCTAAGGATAGGGGATAAGTTTGAGATCGTGGGGGGTCCGACCGCTGGGGCCCCCTGCGATCTCTCTGTAGGGGGCCCCAGCTCTCCGCCGAGATAGCGGGTGTCGACCCCCGCACGAGGCGGCGGCCGACACGCCCCCTCAATACATCTCTATGGCAGAGCCGGAGATTGCCGAAGGCAGCGCTTCGGCTCTGCCATAGAGTTGTATTGAGGGGGCGTGTCGGCCGCCGCCTCGTGCGGAGGTCGACACGCCCCCTTCCCGCGGGCTGTCGGTGCTCCGTACAGGAAATCATAGGGGGCCCCAGCGGTCGGACCCCCCGCGATCTGCAACTTATCCCCTATCCTTAGGATGGGGGATAAGTTGCTCACCACTGAATCACCACTGGACTACTCCTTTAATAACTCTGGGATGCTTTTACTTTTCATTCTGATTCCGGGATTGTTTTTTAGTGACATATTCTACTTTATGTTAGTGGTAAAATTTTGTCGATACTTGCATCATTTCTTGGTAAAAAATTCCAAAATTTGATGAAAATTTTGAAAATTTAGCATTTTTTGTATATACAATATGTCTACTTTATGTTTGCATCATAAAGTTTACATGTTTTTACTTTTGGAAGACATCAGAGGGCTTCAAACTTCAGCAGCAATTTTCCACTTTTTCTCAAAAATTTCAAAATCGGATTTTTTCAGGGACAAGTTCAGTTTTGAATTGGATTTGAGGGGCCTTCATATTAGAAATAACTCATAAATGACCCCATTATAAAAACTGCACCCCTCAAAGTATTCAAAATGACATTCAGAAAGTTTGTTAACCCTTCAGGTGTTTCACAGGAATAGCAGCAAAGTGTAGGAGAAAATTCAAAATCTTCATTTTTTACACTCGCACGTTCTTGTAGACCTAGTTTTTGAATTATTACAAGGGGTAAAAGTAAAGAAATCACCGTAAGATTTGTAACCCAATTTCTCTTGAGTAAGGAAATACCTCATATGTGGATGTTAAGTGCTCTGTGCGTGCACTAGAGGGCTCAGAAGGGAAGGAGCGACAATGAGATTTTGGAGAGTGTGTTTTGCTGAAATGGTTTTTGGGGGGCATGTCCCCCTATGGTGCCAGAACAGCAAAAAATAAAAAAATAAAAAAAATCCCACATGGAATACTACTTTAGAAACTACACCCCTCAAGGAATGTAACAAGGGTTCCAGTGAGCCTTAACACCCCACAGGTGCTTGACAACTTTACGTTAAAGTTGGATGTGTAAATGAATTAATTTTTTTACTTAAATGCAGTTTTTTCCCCAAATTTTACATTTTTGCAAGGGGTAAGAGGAGAAAATACCCCGCAAAATTTGTAACCCCATTTCTTCTGAGTATGGAAATAACCCATGTGTGGACGTCAAATGCTCTGCTGGTGCACTACAATGCGCAGAAGAGAAGGAGCACCATTGGGCTTTTGGAGAGAGAATTTGATTGGAATGGAAATCGGGGGCCATGTGCGTTTCCAAAGCCCCCCGTGGTGACAGAACAGTGGACCCCCCAACATGTGACCCCATTTTGGAAACTACATCCCTCACAAAATTTAATAAGGGGCGCAGTGAGCATTTACACCCCACTGGCATTTGACAAATCTTTGGAACAGTGGGCTGTGCAAATGAAAAATTACATTTTCCAAAATGGGGTCACAAATGGGGAAGTCCATTGTTCTTGCACTATGGGGCCTTCAATTCCGGACAAATTTTCTCTTCAAAAGCCCAATGGCGCTCCTCCTTTTCTCAGCATTGTAGTTCGCCTCCAGAGCACTTTACAACCACATATGGGTATGTTCTTACAAATTCTGGGTGACTTTTTTTTCCTATTTTCCCTTGTGAAAATGAAAAATTTAGGGTAACACCAGTAATTAGATTTTTTCATTTTTCCATCCAACTTTAACGAAAATTCGTCAAACACCTGTGGGGTGTTCAGGCTCACTATACCCCTTGTTATATTCCATGAGGGGAGTAGTTTCCAAAATGGGGTAACACTTGGGAATTAATTTTTTATGTCAGAACCGCTGTAAAATCAGCCACCCCTGTGCAAATCACCTATTTAGGCCTCAAATGTATATAGTGTGCTCTCACTCCTGAGCCTTGTTGTGCATCCGCAGAGCATTTTACACCCACATATGGGGTATTTCCGTACTCAGGAGAAATTGCGTTACAAATTTTGGGGGTCTTTTTTTCCTTTTACCTCTTGTGAAAATAAAAAGTATGGGCAACACCAGCCTGTTAGTGTAAAAAAAATTTAAAATTTGCACTAACAGGCTGGTGTAGACCCCAACTTTTCCTTTTCATAAGGGGTAAAAGGAGAAAAAGCCCCCAAAATTTGTAACTTAATTGCTCCTGAGTATGGAAATACCCCATATGTGGCCCTAAACTGTCTCCATGAAATATGACAGGGCTCCGAAGTGAGAAAAGCACCATGCGCATTTGAAGACTAAATTAGGGATTGCATAGGGGTGGACATAGGGGTATTTTACGCCAGTGATTCCCAAATAGGGTGCCTCCAGCTGTTGTTAAACTCCCGGCATGCCTGGACAGTCAGTGGCTGTCCGGAAATGCTGGGAGTTTTTATTTTGCAACAGCTGGAGGCTCCGTTTTGGAAACACTGCCGTACGATACATTTTTCATTTTTATTGGGGAGACAGTGTAAGGGGGGCATATATGTAGTGTTTTACCCTTTATTATGTGTTAGTGTAGTGTTTTTAGGGTACATTCACACAGGCGGGTTTACGGTGAGTTTCCCGCAAGGAGTTTGGGCTGCTGTGGAAAATTTGCCGCGGCTCAAACTTTAAGCAGGAAACTCCCTGTAAACCCGCTCCTGTGAATGTACATGGGGGGGGGGGGGTCAAACCTCCAGCTGTTGCAAAACTACAACACTCAGCATGCACTGACAGACAGTGCATACTGGGAGGTACGCAACTACAACTTTGCAAGATTTAGAGGGCGCGGTTTAGAAACCACGGCACAGTGATCTCCAAACTGTGGCCCTCCAGATGTTGCAAAACAACAAATCCCAGCCTGCCCAGACAGCAAACTGCTGTGTGGGCATGCTGGGAGTTGTCATTTTGCAAGATCTAGATGGCCACAGTTTGGAGACCACTGCACAGTGATTTCCAAACTGTAGCCCTCCAGCTGTTGCAAAACTACAAATCCCAGTATGCCCAAGCAGCAAACAGCTGTCTGGGCATGCTGGGAGTTGTAGTTTTGCAACATCTGGAGGGCTACAGTTTAGAGACCACTATATAGTGGTCTCCAAACTGTAGCCCTCCAGATGTTGCTAGGTAACAACTCACCGGCTTCCGTAGTCAGCAGGATCGCCGCACACCACATGCCACACCAGGGAGAGGATCACCTCCACCACCATCGCCGGTCACACGACAGTTTCCCCGGGAGAACCGATCTTCTATTGGTCAGTCACTTCTGACCAACCCACAGCAGGGATAGGAGGGGTGGCACCCCTGCCACCTTACTTCTATCCCTTCAGGGGGACACTCTTATCCCCCTATTTTCCGGGCCACTGGAGACCCGTATGACCCGGAATCGCTGCAGATCGCCAGTCTGAATCGAACAGCGTTTTGTGGCGACATGGGGGGAGAGCTCAGGCCCCCCCCGCAGCGATGTGTTGGGATGGCTGCTGAATGATTTCAGCAGGCATCCTGGTCCGGTCCCCGACCGGCTAGTGGCGGGGACCGGAATTCTCACGGGCGTACTTGTACGTCCTACGTCCTTAAGGACTCAAGATGAAGGGCATATGCATACGCTCTGCATCCTAAAGAGGTTAAAGCATACATGTTGTTTTCAAAGAATTTTAAAAGCTTACTTGGCTTTGTTTCATTAACCCTTCAGAGTGGTGACAAGTTGATTTGAATAATCTAACTGCTGTTATTGAGCCCCTGATATCCCCTTCCATGGTGCAGCTATTTATTAATCTCTCCATTTCAAGGGGTAAAACAAAAACAAAAATAATTTTTTTTTGAAAATGAACCTAATCATAAGTTAAGATTTAATTTCATAACCAACTACAATAATGGAGCAATGGATATTAAAAAAATCCTACAGAAGAACTGGCCCATTATTCTCAACAATCCCGTTTTGAAAGATTTAGTGCCCCATAATCCTAATATTACATTTAGATGTCCTAAAAATCTTCATAATTTGATTGCCCTGGCCAGACTTAAGAAAATATCACAACACATTGTTCAGACTGAGTCCGGGTCTGCTCCATGCGGTAAAAGCCGCTGCCTGTGCTGTGCATTAACCCCTTCCCGCAGAATGTCATATATAAACGCCGGGTTGTGCAGTGCGTTCGCGCATCCCGGCGTTTATAAATGACATTCAGTTAACCCGGCGATGCGCAGCATCGCACGGGTTAACTGGCAGAAGTCCCGCTGTTTCCAGCAGGGGACAACTTCTGCTTCACTCCCAGGACCATCCATTGATGGTCCTGGTCAGCGATCACTGTGATTGGTCCCTGTGGACCAATCACAGTGATCTGGGGTGAAAGTTCAGATCCCCCGCACTGCCCGCCCCTGGAAGTCGGGCAGAACGGGGGACGATGGCTGCGGGGACCTGCGGCATAGGGGGGGGGGGAACATCAGGGGACCGGCGGACTTACCTGGCGGGACCGAGGAGCACTGCGGGACCGGCCACGTGGGCGAGCAGCGACGGGACCGGCAGGTAAGTATATCGTCCTCAGAAGCAGCAGTGAAGATCTTCACTGCTGCTTCTAGGAGTCTGAAAACTACAACTCCCAGCATGCCTAGACAGCCTTTGGCTGTCTGGGCATGCTGGGAGTTGTAGTTTTGCAACATCTGGAGGGCCCCAGTTTGGAGACCATTGTATAATGGTCTCCAATCTGTGCTCTTCCAGCTGTTGCAAAACTACAACTCCCAGCATGCACTGACTGTCCAGGCATGCTGGGAGTTTTAGTTCAGCAACATCTGGCCCTTCAGATGTTGCCGAACTGCAACTCCCAGCATGCCCTTCAGCTGTCTGGGCATGCTGGGAGTTGTAGTTTTGCAACAACTGGAGACACACTGGTTGGGAAACATTGTTTCTAACTCAGTGTTTCCTAACCTGTGTGCCTCCAGCTGTTGCAAAACTATAACTCCCAGCATGCACTAACAGACCATGCATGCTGGGAGTTGTGGTTTTGCAACAGCTGGTGCACCCCCCCCCCCCCCTGTGAATGTACAGGGTACATTCACATGGGCGAGGCTTTTACAGTGGGTTTCTCGCATCTTGAGATGCAGCAAATTTTGCGCCGGGAAACTCGCTGTAATCCCCCGCCCATGTGACTGTACCCTAAAAACACTACACTACACTAACACAAAATAAAATAAAAAGTTAAAAACACTACATATACACATACCCCTACACAGCCCCCCTCCCCCAATAAGAACGTCCGGTACACCACTGTTTCCAAAGCAGAGCCTCCAGCTGTTGAAAAACAACAACTCCCAGTATTGCTGGACAGCCGTTGACTGTCCACGCATGCTGGGAGTTTTGCAACAGCTGGAGGCACCCTGTTTGGGAATCACTGGCGTAGAATACCCCTATGTCCACCCCTATGCAAATCCCTAATTTAGGCCTCAAATGCGCACGGCGCTCTCACTTTGGAGCCCTGTCGTATTTCAAGGCAACAGTTTAGGGCGACATATGGGGTATCGCTGTACTCGGGAGAAATTGCGTTACAAGGTTTGGGGGGCTTTTTCTTCTTTAACCCTTCATGAAAAGGAAATGTTGGGGTCTACACCAGAATGTTAGTGTAAAAAAATTAAATTTTTTACACTAACATGCTGATGTTGCCCTATACTTTACATTTTCACAAGAGGTAAAAGGGAAAAAAGCCCCCCAAAATTTGTAACGCAATTTCTCCCGACTACAGAGATACCCCATATGTGAGCGCAAAGTGCTCTGGGGGCGCACAACAAGGCCCAGAAGGGAGAGCGCACCATGTACATTTGAGGTGATTTGCACAGGGGTGGCTGATTGTTACAGCGGTTTTGACAAACGCAAAAAAAACAAAACCCCACATGTGACCCCATTTCGGAAACGACACCCCTCACGGAATGTAATGAGGGGTGCAGTGAGCATTTACCCCCCACAGGTGTCTGACGGATCTTTGGAACAGTGGTCCGTGAAAATGAAAACTTGTACAGCCCACTGTTCCAAAGATCTGTCAGACACCAGTGGGGGGCAAATGCTCACTGTACCCCTTGTTACGTTCCTCAAGGGGTCTCGTTTCCAAAATGGTATGCCATGTGTTTTTTTTTTGCTGTTCTGGCACCATAGGGGCTTCCTAAATGCGACATGCCCCCCGAGCAAAATTTGCTCTCAAAAAGCCAAATATGACTCCTTCTCTTCTGAGCATTGTAGTTCGCC
Organism: Hyla sarda; assembly: GCF_029499605.1. NCBI lineage: Eukaryota > Metazoa > Chordata > Amphibia > Anura > Hylidae > Hyla > Hyla sarda. Next base: position 439,111,047 of record NC_079190.1, read on the forward strand.
CATAGTGCACTTCAGGTCAACTTATGGGATACCTCCATACTCAGAAGAGAATGGGTTACAAATATTGGGGGGTATTTTCTGATATTAACCCTTGGAAAAATGTGAAATTTGGGGGGAAACACACATTTTAGTGAAAAAAAATAATTTTTTTTTTACATATGCAAAAGTCGTGAAACACCTGTGGGGTATTAACGCTCACTTTATTCCTTGTTATGTTCCTCAAGGGGTCTAGTTTCCAAAATGGTATGCCATGTGTTTTTTTTTTGCTGTTCTGGCACCATAGGGGCTTCCTAAATGCAACATGCCCCCCAAAAAACATTTCAGAAAAACGTACTCTCCAAAATCCCCTTGTAGCTCTTTCGCTTCTGAGCCCTCTACTGCGCCCGCCGAACACTTTACATAGACATATGAGGTATGTGCTTACTCTAGAGAAATCGGGCTACAAATATAAGTATACATTTTATCCTTTTACCCCTTGTAAAAATTCAAAAATTGGGTCTACAAGAACATGCGAGTGTAAAAAATGAAGATTGTGAATTTTCTCCTTCACTTTGCTTCTATTCCTGTGAAACACCTAAAGGGTTAAAATGATGACTGAATGTCATTTTGAATACTTTGGGGGGTGCAGTTTTTATAATGGGGTATTTTGTGGGGTATTTCTAATATGAAGACCCTTCAAATCCACTTCAAACCTGAACTGGTCCCTGAAAAATAGTGAGTTTGAAGAAAAATTGGAAAATTGCTGCTGAACTTTGAAGCCCTCTGGTGTCTTCCAAAAGTAAAAACTCATCACTTTTATGATGCAGACATAAAGTAGACATATTGTATATGTGAATAAAAAATTTTTTTTATTTGTAATATACATTTTCCTTACAAGCAGAGAGCTTCAAAGTTAGAAAAATGCAAAATTTTCAAATTTTTCATCAAATTTTAGGATTTTTCACAAGGAAAGGATGCAAGTTACCACAAAAATTTACCACCATGTTAAAGTAGAATATGTCACGAAAAAACAATCTCGGAATCAGAATGATAACTAAAAGCATTCCAGAGTTATTAATGTTTAAAGTGACAGTGGTCAGATGTGCAAAAAACGCTCTGGTCCTTAAGGCCAAAATGGGCTTGGTCCTGAAGGGGTTAATTAAAGAAAAGGTACCGAGTTTTATGTCTTTTTGGACAAAAGGGGGACATTTATCAAAACCTTTCCAGAGGAATAGTTGCCCAGTTGCCCCTAGCAACCAATCCGATTGCTTCTTTCATTTTGTAGAGGCCTTGTTAAAAAATTAAAGAAGCAAGCAGATTGGTTGCTATAGGCAACTGGGCAACTTTCCCTCTTGACAGGTTTTGATAAATCTCCCCCAAAAAGTGTATACGATCAAGGGTAACCTTACTCGTGAGTCTAATTATGCTATTTAATTTTAGTGTTTCATTTTCATAGTGCAAAAATAGATCAAAAGATCTCTGTAGTATCCTACATTAATGAATACAAAAGTAAAACATCACCCATAGTGCTCACTAAACACGCTTGACAGTCTTCAGCAGCTGGAATAGCTTCGCCCTTTCACGGGCATCACGTTGCTGAGGTACCTACCTCTCACAAATGGGTAGACAGGTGAGTAGTTGCCAGACACTTCTGACGTTTCGGAGGACACGTCCCCTTTCTCAAATGACCCTATCGTGCTGCCACCACCATATACATAGTAATTCACATCTCGCGTGAAACGTTCTGAAACGAGAAGTTATGTATTAAAACCACAGCAAATGACACTTTGCAACTAAAAACATATATTATGTGAATTCTCTTAGCAGCAATATATAGATATTAATTTACAGGAATACCGAAAAGTTACAAATTTAATTGAGTCCATCTGGGGCCAATGCATTTAATGTTTCAATCCAAAAGACTTCTAATAATCTCTTTTTTGTACTTTCTTCAGACACCCCTTCTACTTCTTCAAATACCATCCAACGCAATTTGCAGGCCTGATGGTGTCCAAACTTAGCAAAATGTTTAGCTACTCCTGTTTCTCCAAATTTATTAATCACCTCTGTTTGGCTTTGGGTTGCTACAGCTTTCATATTCTGGATTGTGCAGAGATGTTCGCTAATCTGGCAGTTCTCACTTCTCATTGTTTGGCCTACATAAATCCAGCTGCACGGGCATTTAAAGGGGTACTCTGGCGCTAAGACATCTTATGCCCTATCCAAATGATAGGGTATAAGATGCCTGACCGCGGGGGTCCTGCCGCTGGGGACCCCCGTGATCTTCCACGCCGCACCCCGTTAGCATCAGCCCCCGGAGCGTGCTCGCTCCGGGTCTGCTTACTAGCGATCACAGGGACGGAGCATAGTGACGTCACAGCTCCGCCCCGTGTGACATCACGGCTCCGCCCCCTCAATGCAACCCTACGGAGGGGGCGTGACAGCTGTCACGCCGCCTCCGTAGGCTTGCATTGAGGGGGCGGAGCGTGATGCCACACGGGGGTGGAGCCGTGACGTCACTATGCTCCGTCCCTGTGATCGCTAGTAATCAGACCCGGAGCACGCACGCTCCGGGGGCTGATGCTAACGGGGTGCGGCGTGGAAGATCACGGGGGTCCCCAGCGGCGAGACCCCCGCAGTCAGGCATCTAATCCCCTATCATTTGCATAGGGGATAAGATGTCCTAGCGCCGGAGTACCCCTTTAATCAAGTAGCCAACTTGTTTAGAATTACAATTGTACCAACCCTTGAGGGGAATTTTAGTACCCTTCAATGGATGGCAAATGTGGTCCGTTCTGATAATACTATTGCAATTCTGGCACCCCTTATATGGAAAAGGCACTTTCTTTTTACTTTGAAAAAAAGTCTGTCTAGATTTTTTCTTATTTTTCATATCTGCACACATTACAAAAATTCGTTAGTGATTTTCCCTTTTTGGAATGAAATCTTGGGGCCTTCTAAATATTTTACCATATTTGGGATCGGCACGCAACAGCCCCTAGTACTTATTTACAGTCTTTTTAATTAACTGAGCATGACAGTTATAGATAGACATAAAGATGATGTTATCCTCACTCTTTTTGTTTTTCTTCTGTCTTAAATTCTCCCTCGGAATTTTCTGCACCTCTTCACCAACTTTTCTCACAATATTTTCATTGTATCCTCTCACCAGCCTGTGTTATAGACAGATACTTTTTTAAGCATAGTGGAGCGCATTGTACTCCCCTCATAAGTGTATACCACATATGTACATCTAAGTGGTGTACCATTTCTCACACAGTTTGTACCCAAAATTATTTAGAAATTAAACAAAAGGAATCGGATCGGACTGGGATGCCTGCTGAAATCATTCAGCAGGCATCCCGTGCAAATGCCCAGGGGGTCATTAGACCCCCCATGTCAGCGATTGCGGCAAATCGCAAGTGAATTCACACATGCGATTTGCGCGATTCCGGGTCATCACGGGTCTATGGTGAACCAGTGACCTGGAATATAAGGGGGATAGCGGTTGTCTAAAACACCTACGATCCCCCTGAAGGTATAGGAGTGAGGTGGCAGGGGTGCCACCCCTCCTTTCCCTGCTATTGGTTGCCAGAAGCGACGACCAATAGCAGATCTGGGGCGGGGGGGGGGTTAACTTTTGTTTTCCCCATCCTGCCCACCCACAATAGGTGGGGCAGAACGGGGAAACCGAAGAGGAACGACAGTAGAAGATCCACTTACCCATCCGGAGGCTGCGGGCAACGGAGATCGGCGGGCGACGATGTTGTGCGGCTGGATCCTACGGAAGCTGGTGAGTTGCCTAGCAACATCTGGAGGGTAAAGTTTGAGACCACTATACAGTAGTCTCTAACTGTAGCTCTCCAGATGTTGCAGAACTACAACTCCCAGCAGTGGCGTTGCTAGGGTTGGTGTCACCCGTTGCGGTAGAAAATGGTGTCACCACATACCTTCCCCCTCTCAGTAAGTTTTTAGCCTGTTGTGACAGACACCACTGTTGTAACGCATTGTGAGAAATTCCAGTATAATAATCAGATATACCAGTTGCCACAGAATGGGAAAGTGTTAAAGAAGTTTTCACCATTTAAATATACAGCTCCCAGAATTACTTAGAGGGGTACTCCACTGGAAAACATTTTCGTTTATATCAACTGGTGCCAGAAAGTTAAACAGATTTTTAAATTACTTCTATTTAAAATCTTAATCCTTACGGTACTTATAAGCTGTTGTATTCTCCACAGGAAGTTGTGTAGTTCTTTCCAGTCTGTCCACAGTGCTCTGTCTGTCCATGTTAGGAACTGTCCAGAGCAGGATAGGTTTGCTATGGGGATTTGCTCGTACTATGGACAGTTCTTGACATGGACAGAGGTGTCGGCACAGAGCACTGTGGTCAGACAGAAAATAAATTAAAAAAGAAAAGAACTTCCTGTGAATCACTTATACAGCAGCTAATAAGTACTGGAAGGATTACGATTTTTAAGTAGAAGTAATTTATAAATCTGTTTAACTTTGTAGCACTAGTTGATTAAAAAAAATTTTTTCCAGTAGAGTACCCCTTTATGCAGTGGTGAGGTTATGCTGGGAGTTGTAGTTTCACTCATCATAACTGTAGAAGTGACTACAGCTCTGATAGGACACAGTGAGGAGAATACACAATGATATCAGTGACTACAGGTGACGTCTTCTCTATAGTGAGGAGAATACACAATGATATCAGTGATTACAGGTGACGTCTTCTCTATAGTGAGGAGAATACACAATGATATCAGTGACTATAGGTGATGTCTTCTCTATAGTCTTTCCTTATCTAATTCAGAAGAAACATACCGCCTGGTCCAGCTAAAACTTCTCTCTGCAGAATGTGACGCCCAGACGTCTCCTCACTATGCGCATTCTCATCCTCTATATGAAAACAAGTATTATTATAAACCTGCCAGACACTGTATCCTCTAAATATAATACTACAATACACTATACTCTTTGATTATAAACCTACTATACCCACTGAATATAATACTACCACACACTGTACATTCTGAATATAATACCAACACATACTGTACACTCTGAATATAAATCTGCCACATACGGTACCCTCTGAATATACCGCCACACACTGTACCCTCTGAATATAAATCTGCCACATACTGTACCCTCTGAATATAAATCTGCCACATACTGTACCCTCAATATAAATCTGCCACATACTGTACCCTCTGAATATACCGCCACACACTGTACCCTCTGAATATAAATCTGCCACATACTGTACCCTCTGAATATAAATCTGGTGGTGTTGCTAGTGGATGATGGGGGTGCTAGTACTGGGGAGGTGTTGCTGGAGGATGATGAGGGTGCTACTGGCCATCCCCCCTGGCAGTATCACCCCCATCATCCATGGGCAGGATCATCCTCCTGGCAGGAGCACCCCCATCATCCACCATCAGGATCTGCTGATGGAGGTGCTGCTGCTGGGGGGGTTTGCTGGTGGATGATGAGGGTGCTACTGCCAGGGGGGAGCATTAGGTAGGCAGCAGTTCCCCAACTTAAGGTAGGTAGCAGTTCCCCCACATTAGGTAGGTAGCAGTTCCCCACATTAGGAAGGTAGCAGTTCCCCCACATTAGGTAGGTAGCAGTTTCCCAACATTAGGTAGCATAGATTCCCCACATTTGGTAGTAATTTCCCCACATTAGGTAGCACAGATTCCCCACATTAGGTAGCACAGATTCCACACATTAGGTAGCATAGATTCCACACATTAGGTAGCAGTTTCCCCACATTAGGTAGCACAGATTCCCCACATTAGGTAGCAGTTTTTCCCACATTATGTAGCAGCCTTCGCACATTAGGTAGCAGTTTTCCAACATTAGGTAGCAGTTTCCCCACATTAGGTAGCATAGATTCCCCACATTTGGTAGTAGTTTCCCCCCATTAGGCTGCAGGTTCCCTTGCATGTTCCCCACAATAGGTCAAAGTCTCCCCACATTAGATCGCTGGTTCAAACGAACCCCCCCTCCCCCCCCACAAAAAAAAAAACCACACACACACAACACAGAGACACACACAGATAGAGAGAGAGACACACACACAGTCAGAGAGACACACACTCACAGAGAGACACACACACAGTCACACACACAGAGTCACACAAAGACAGAGAGTCACACACAGACAGAGAGCCACACACAGACAGAGATAGCCACACACACAAACACACACATAGAGACACACACTCACAGACACACACACACACAGTCACACACAGACCGAGACACACAAAACAGAGAGAGTGAGACAGACACACTTACTCACCCATCC